>NC_067407.1:37446223-38055389 GCF_009764475.1 Pristis pectinata | reverse complement strand
ACTGATAGATAGAAGCCAATTTCTGGTAAATTGCCGCTGAGGATGCTTATTTCAGTAAATTAAGTGAAAATTAAACCATTGTTACAATAACTGTGATGCTACACATCTCTACACTGTGACGCTGTTATCTGGGGACTTGTGATGGTCTTCCAAACCCCAACAGCAACTCCAGTGGCTATATACAGTTGAAATAGCTCAGGAACAGACCCTTCAGCCCACAATAACATCTCTGCAACATCTGAACCAATGTGTCCCAGCTCATTTTTCACTCCTATCTGACTCAATAAAATTCCTAAAAGTGCAAAATATGGGCTTAAATTTCTTCTCCAGTCTACTACATGTGCACTCCATCATGCCTTTAACAAGGATCATAGTGATGATATGCACCATATTGTAAGGACAAGCAAGTGTATATATTATCTGTCGAATTATTGAAGTCACAATTGATTAAATACGAGCAGTTTAAAAGTGGTTGAATTCACTAAGTGCCAGTGAGGATCAAGGAAATAGAAAGAAATTGTTCAATTTGTTAACATCATCAGTCCTGTACTGACCAATAGCACAAAATCAATAAATTCACTCTAACAAATTTTTGAAATTGGTATGAACTGTTTCTTGACCAGCTTCATAAAAATATAAATATTGAAATAAACCTTTATATCATTAAAGAGCCACTGTTTTCATTCTTTATTTGAGCATGCATTTACCTCAGAGTTTAAAATCACAAGTTAGCTAAATTATTAAGCACCATATTTCTGATTCCAAATATAAACAATTTAAGCTGCTTAAAAGGGAAGGTTTATTGAAAAGAACAAACTAGTCATTATTCTAGACTTCTAGCATGAATTTTTCCAATGACATTAGAGTCTAAAGGATAGAAACTCATCTAACCACTTTTGTAGCATATCTTTACAGATGAACATTCTGTTCTCTCCACATCCACATGTGTTCATATTGTCATCCTGTTGAGTAGGAAAGTCATTTGATGTGCCTGCAGAGTTTAAGTGCATTTCCTCACAAGTTAACCATTACCTCTTGTTTCTGCATTCATGAAGACATTACACATGGGACTCTCAAACTGAAAGGCCAGTTCTAACAAAGGGTCTTCAACCTGAAATGTTGACTCTATTCCTCTTCCCACAGATGCCATATGGCCAACTAAATATTTCCAATGCTTTCTGCTTTTATTATCTTGTAAAAGTTAAGTTAGCTTCTGGAAGGCACTAGGCATCACTCACGCAGGACACTAGCCAGTAAAAAGATATAGTATATATAACTTGGACCATGATTCTGGTCATAAAAAGAAACAGATCTTCCTCTACGTGATGGTAAGCCTCAATGCTTCCACCGGCAGACCAGTCACACGTTATTTAGTTTCCCCACTGTAGCAGGGAGGGTGGGGTGGGTTGGGAGGTGTTTGCTGTGTATTCTGGAATATTCATTTGGAACTCTTTTTTTCTAACCTGTTTGAATTTAATCACATCTTTGCATCTCAAGATCAAATGGAACTATATTTTTAGTTGCCCCATTGGCATTTTCATTCAAGGCATAAGAGGTTTACATTTGAATTCTTGGATGCTCAGTGAACTCACACTATGTATACGAATGCAGATAAATAGCAGCAATCCTCCGCTGCCCAAATAGTCCCTACTTCTGCAGAAAACAAAAGCCAATATTGCTTCTGGAGAAATGAAAATAAGATCAGAAGTAAACTTCAGCAATTTACTTGTGCAGGAGCAAGAACAAGCAGAACAACCAGGTAAATGAGTACATAAGAAAACATACAAATGGCATGTCAGTTACACAGCCCCATACTTCACACTGTTTACAGCAAAGAAACAACTTATTCAAGCCAACAGGACAATCAATGTTTATGCTTTACAGGAGTCTCCTCCCATGCTGCTTCAATATTACGTTAACAACATGGCCTTATTTATCCCTTCTACACTTATCTTTCCTTTCCTTGGATGCACGTCTATTGTTTATCTAAATAAGTATGTGGTAGCAAGTTTTATATTATCATTATTCCAAATAAAGAAATCTTTCCCAATTTCTTTATGTTTATTAGTGACTACCTTACATTAATATCTTACAGTTTTTGGCTCTCAATCAAATGGAATCATATTTTTCAGTGATCCCCACTCAAATTCCAATTTAAAAAACCTTTAAAATGAATTCCCTGCCTTATCTCTTTCAGTCTTTCCTGATCATTTATAACCTCTCTGTTCTGGTATCATGCTGTAATTCTTTTTGCCATCTTCTCCAGTACCTCTTAATCTTTTTGAGATGAAAAGACCAAAGCCATACACATTACTTAAAATGGAGTCTAACATTAATTCTTGCAATCTTTAAAATATCTGCTTTGTTTTTAAAATCTGTTCCTCTAATGAATTGCAGTGCCTTGTTGACATATTCTATTGCCTAATAAGTATGCGTCACACCTTTAATGATTTGTTCTTATGAAGGGTCTGCAGCCTGAAACATTCCCATAGATGCTGCCTGACTTGCAGAGTTTTTTCAGTGTTTTCTGTTTTTATTTTACCATTGGAACCCATTGCCCCTGTCCAAGCTTCCTCACCCCTCCTGTCAAAGGACATCATCTCAAAATCATATTAAAATTTATGTTACTATTTTCTGACTCATTCACAGGGTGTGGCCACTGCTGGCAAGACCAACATTTATTTCCCATCACCAGCTGCTCCAGTAAGCTGCCCTTCTTTAATTGCTGAACAGATAGTTCTGTGATGTATAGATTGGTAAAGATGAGATCAAGAAGGTTTTTTTTCTCTCATATTGGTTCCCTCACTACCTGCCACAGGCCTGGACTGGTAGCTGTCTCTTTCAATATTTAGTCAGCTCAATCAGCAGTGGCACCACTGAGCTACTGTTTGCGATGGATGTTGAAATCTGCCACCCAGGGCTTCTGTCAACTGGTGTTTAATATGAAACAACAGTTGAAGGAAGACGGTAACTAATTTGTCTGCTCATTCTGCAAGACGTTTAATGTTTTCCTGTGATATTTCATAGGTAACAGCAGTTTTTAATGAATATCTTTCTGTTAATAATCACTTTCCTTAATAAGCGCTGATACATCAAAAAAGAAACAAGCCTCAAAACATAAAGAGCAATTGTAGGGATTGTAGTCTTTATTAGGTACCTTTCCATTCCAATAGTCTGATTAAAATATGCCATTCTTGTTGGAAATTTTAAGTAATACAAGTTGCCTACGGAGGTGCCATGGCCGTGGGTAACTTGCCTACATTACACAGACGAAACCCACGGGCCAATGTCAAGCTATTCTTGGGTCCTAGATTTTGTTTGTGACAAGGGGATCTCCACTGAACAAATTGCCTTCTCTATAGTTTCTTTCTGCTTGCATTTCCCTTCACTATTTAACAGCCTTTTTCCTTCTATTCCTATTCTCCCATTTCTCCCTTTATTTTCAGATATTTATTTCCCCATGTTGTCTTCAGAGGACAGAATAAAATAATAACTTCCAGTCTGCATGCAGGTTCTGGCTCTGAAGAGCAATTATGTTGAACCAGCTCCATGTCAACCAGGTTACTTTTATTTGTGCTGGGAAATTTTAATTTATTTTGATTTAATTCCAAATGTTTTTGCTAATTTAGTTACCTTTCAAATGTATCTGTGTGCCAGAGTGTACCTCCCTTTGGTATTGGTTTCTGAGGACATGCCAGTAGCCCAACCTTCAATCTGGCAAGGTTATAGCACAACAGCTAGAAATTCTACTGCACCTTAAAAGGTGCACTGGGTTGATGTTGAAGGAATGGAACAACTGTTCTGGTCAACTCCCAACGTATCAATAATTCAGTAGCCCAAGACCTAGGTCACAAGACACCAGGCATTGCATACCTTCATGTTCAAAAATGTGCTGCCTGATCCTCCCCCTCGTGAAGTCAGATTTGGGAGATCAGCCACAATCCCATTAAAGGGGCTCTTGGATTAGGCACTTACTATCATTTGTGGTGCTCATCTGACTTCGGATAGCAATGGGAAAAACATAAGAGATGCATCACGTGGTTGGGAGGGAAAAGATCAGAGATCCTTCCCATGCTGAGCATGGGGGGGGGGGGGGGGGGGAAAGGGCCCAGACGTTCTTCCTGTGTTGTGGTGGGATATGGGATAGGGATGGTGGTAAGGTATGGGAAAGAATAGAGACACATTTTGTGATTGTGAGGGAAGGGTGATCAAAGTGGCATTTGGGAAAGATCTGGGGAAGGATGAATGAAAAGAGTTTGGAATTTGGACCGGAATTTGGAAGGATTGAGATAAGGGCAGCTGGAAGAGAGATTAGGAGCAGCACAAAGATGGGGCCATTCACGGGGTCAGGGGAAGCTCAGGGGCTTCATCTCACTATGGGGAGAGGCTGCTGATCTGAGGATTGAGGTAAATATTTCACTCACCTGCAGGCACCCTGCAGACTTGCAAAATAGTGCTAGCTTTTAAGAACATAGAACATAGAACACCACAGCACAGTACAGGCCCTTCTACCCACAATGTTGTGCCGACATCTTATCCTGCTCTAAGATCTATCTAACCCTTCTTTCTCATGTAGCCCCCCACTTCTCTATCATTCATGTGTCTATCTAACAGTCACTTAAATGTCCCTAATGTATCTGCCCCCACAACCTCTGTGTATTCCACGCACCTACCACTGTCTGTGTAAAAAAACTTACCCCTGACATCCCCCTTACAACTTCCTCCAATCGCCTTAAAATTATGCCCCCTCATTTGTAACCCAAAATTTCCATAAGTCGGAAATGTTGTCAGCTGAGGTTGCAAAAGTTGCACTGGTAAGTTAGTTTGCTGGAGATTAATAGAGATCTTGGTTAATTTTAGACCTTAGTTGGATCTAAGATAGTTGGACCACATTGTTTCAGGAGTGCCCCCTGCAACCAGCACCAGGACCACATTGTCCAAGTTTCTCAGCAATGCTCCAAAAAGAAGTGTTGCAGGAGAAATGACGTGATCTCAGGCAGAACTGACATGGAAATTACACCTGAGTCACAAGTGTGCGTCGTAATTGCCTAATAATTAACACTGAACAAACAGAGTGCTATTTGGTCTATTCTTTAGGCAATAAGATTTTCTACTCCCCATTTGCTCTGCAATTTTGCACAATTAAGGAAATATGTAACTGAGATAGAAAGTTCTACAGGTTGATAGCATAGATAGTAAGATCAATCACACGCATTCATACATATGGAGCTGTGACCCATACCCTTCCTATCTCCCTCATCATATCTCTCTACCTTTTAGCTTCCCACCACCTAATCTCCGTTTCCACACTCCTTGCGCGTTCCTCCCTTCCTCTCATCATTCTTTGCCTATCCCCTCTCACCACTGACCACCCTTCCTCCCTAACCTGCCTCCTCATCCTCTCATCCTCTGTTCCTTCATACCCTTCTGATCTGCTTACATTGTCCCCTGCTCGCTCTCTCTCTCTCTCTATCTCTTGTCATTCCTCCTCTCCCACACCTCCTACACTTGTACCTTTGCTCGTAGCTTCTCCGATTCATATCCAAGCTTCAGCTCCGGCATTTTGTTCCTCCCTTCTGTGGCTTTCAACAAATTGCTGGCCTCCGTTTATTTTCTCTTCACTCACTCATTCTCATTCAGCTAACTTTGCCCTTCACTTCTAGCTTTTAATAGTTCAATGCTCAATATCGAACATTCAGCTCCACGACCTGAACATTTCTCCAACATAGGGCATTGATTAGTTAGAGAAAAAAATTAAATGTAAAAAAATCTTAATACATTGAAATCAATATTAATACAATACCACATAAAGTCCAACTCACGATTTGCCATTATTCATTGTGTAAAATATTTAGACTGTGATGAATACAACAGTGCTTCCCAAGTGCAGCACTTTTGACAGTATTTGTTGCAACTGTTCCTTAGCAACAAGTATCTTCTCTTGAAAGCAGTGGATAAAAATCAGCTGCACTCAGAGCACTATTATGTCAATTAACAGGCAAGATCTTTACGAGTTAGGACAATGACACTTTACGCTGGGTCTATGATTTAAAAAGAATTAAGGAGACAATCCTGCAGATTTTGACGTATGCATCTGATATTACTTTATCACATCATATTACAATTTTTATACTAGCAGTTAAAAATACACTATTGGCACTAACCTTTTACAACATGTAAATATAATATTTGAATCAATTGTACCTTAATGCAGACTTTTAGAGGGTTGCATAAACATTATCCTGAAGCTAATACAGAAACAGGCCCTTTGGCTCACTCTGCCCATGCTGACCAGCAAGTACTCAGGGTGACACAGTGGCAAAACTATCAGAGCCTGTAACCTCATGGGGCCAGAGACCCGGATTCAATCCCGACCTCTAGTGCTATTGGTGTGAAGTTTGCATTTTCTCCCTGGGACCGTGTGGGTTTCCTCTGGTTGCTCTAGTTTCCTCCCACGTCCAAAAGATGTGGGTTAATTGGCCATTATAATTTTCCCCCAATGTACGTGTGATTGGTAGAATCTGGAAGGAGTTGATGAGTATGTGGGAAGAATAAAAAATGGGATTAATGTTGGACTAGCGAGGTTGAAGTTTGGTGCGGGAGGTGGGTTGCAGGGCCTCTTGATTTGATGACTCTACGCCAGTTTCTATGGCAACACTAATGGAGTGTAGTAGTTCTGCATGGAAGCAATAATATCTGCTGTCCAAGCTCAGACTGTGAAAAGCCAAGCTGGTACCCCCACTATCATGGCTCAGGATTCCAATATTTCCAATTAATTATTGGCATCCTATCTAGGAAAAGGCATCATCTAGTTGGGCAGACTGCTGGAAGACAGGGTTGCGGAGTGCCTTACCTCCCTAACAATGGCCAGTCAGCCAGCTAGACCAAAGACTCATGGTGCTGCAATCCATTACGGAGGACTGTGGCTGCTCTTGGTAACCCTCCAAAGCCACCTGCAAATTCCTCCACCAAAAGAACAATCATCAGACAGCTCGGTGGCAACTACTGAAAGAGAGATAGCCTAGCGCACCGTGTAGGGTAAACCGGGAATAGGGATGTAAGGAGCGATGGGGTAACTAAGCAAGGAATGCGCCGCAGTAATCGGCCACAGGGTGAAGCTGGAAGTGGACAGCGCATAGTGAAGAGGTGCCGAGTGATGGGCCAGCGCACCAGGTAGGGCGAAGCACGAACAGTCTGAGAAGACAGCGCGAAGCGAGAGTGAACTTCGAGGGCGCTGAGGTAACGGGCGGCAGAGGAAAGCGCAGAGGCAGCGGGGTGAACCGGAGTGGAAATCGCATACTGGGTGCGGACCCGGCGGGGTGGAGCTCAGGCCGACCTGAAAGGAATACGGCAGTGCGGCTCAGGCGGACCTGAAAGGGAGAAGTCAGAGTGCGGCTCAGGCGGACCTGAAAGGGAGAAGTCAGAGTGCGGCTCCGGCGGACCTGAAAGGAATACGGCAGTGCGGCTCAGGCGGACCTGAAATGGTGGTGGCCGCGCGGACCGTGTAGGGTGAACCCAGCGCAGCGATAAACAGTGCGAAGGGGCAACGAAGCAAGGAGTGAGCAACAGCAATCAGCCGCAGGGTGAAGCAGGGAGAGAGCAAGGCGATTGGAAATGAACCCGGCACTGTGAAAAGGGTGCGGGCACGGCAGGGTGAAGCACAAATCGATGCGGATAAATGGGATTAATGTAGAGCGGTGCAAGGGCGGCATAGACATGGTGGGCCGAAGGGCCTGCTTCGGTTTTGTATGACGCTATGACCATGACTGAGGGAGTACTGGGTGGGAGCAGGAGGACAAAGACCCGTGGGAATAAAGGAATGAACAAGAAGACAAGGGTTGGTGGAAATAGCTCGGGTGTCAGTAATGGTTTTCATTTCAATCTGCCGTGGAGAAAAATGAGGACAACCTTTCTGTCTAGCAGTAGCTGGGATGAAGGATGAAGGAACTCTATAGGAGCAGATAAAACAAAATGAGGAAAGATGAGATATATTTCAAAGTGAGAATGTTGTATGACAGAGAGTTCACATTGCCTGTGTTAGTCAAGTGACAGCTACCCCAACTTTTCTGGGTCATACATGTCAAGACTTCCCTAGTTGTTATTCAGCTATGAAACGGTATACCCTGCAGGAGAGAAATGAAAGTTCAGGGTGGTGCTGATAACAGCATTGAAGCAGACTACCTACTGCTGAGTGAAGCAGAGCATTTTCCTCAGGTGAATGGTAAGGTTATAAGGCATGCCCTGACAGCATGTCCGGAGAGGCCTTCCTCATGTCAATGCTTACTGCCTTCCTCTGCTGTACAATGAGCAAGAGCTATACCTTCATGACAGCCAGATCAGAAAAGATGCAGCAGATGATGACAAACATGAGACTCCCTCGAGATACCACTGCAGAGTATCCCCTGTGAGTTCAGCCAGCAGAATCTCACCCGCAGCTTCACTGAGCTCCCTGGTGGCCCGGTGCCTGTGGTTGCAATTACGCTGTCCGGCATGAGAGAAGCCTGGCCTGGAGTGAGCAGCCATGGGAAGAGGAGGAAGTGTCCTCGCCCACCCACCACCGTGCCAGCTGCTTACCTGGCACAGCGGCTAAAGTAGCTGACCTCACGATCTACTTTGCACCTTATTGCACTGCACTTTCTCTGTAGCTGTGACACTCTACTCTACTGTTATTGTTTTTACCTGTACTACTTCAATGCACTCTGTACTAACCCAATGTAACTGCACTGTATAATGAATTGACCTGCACGATTGGTATGCAAGACAAGTTTTTCACTGTACCTCGGTACAAATGACAATGATAAACCAATACCAATACCTTACAATGGAAATTTCATGTACACTTCCTGAACATATGGCATAGATTAAAAGGATTTTCTGTTGTTGGTGACGTGAAATCTATACATTGGTGGAGTGATAGCCTGTGATTCATGAAGAGTTCCAGGTTGATATGAGGAGCTCAGAGCACCATAAGGGCAGTCTCTCAGTCCCTGAAACTTTGGAAACTACAATCCTGGCAAATCCATGTGGTTAAGATGCCTGCTTCTTTCTGCTTAAGGAGTAATGAGCACCCCTCTCAAGTAGACATGTTGCAAACTGATGTGTAGTATATATCAGACCCATAGCGCATTGCATGTGAATTCATGTCACGGATATTCCCTTGCATCAGGCACACAGAGATGGGTGATAATAACCTACATTTTGCACCATGAGTGCTATCAGGTAGAGGTTATAGTTTCACTAGAGATCGATTGCATAGCCCTTATAACAAGCCTGTATTATACAACTGAATTCCTAGCCCAAAATTCCATTGTGGTTACAGCATGGAAACATGCTTTCTGGCCTATATTTTTAAAAATATTTCATTGTTCTGTCACTAACTATTAATCTCCATATGCCACCTTAAGAAAATCATCACCAGTTTGCATTTGGCTTACTTGGATATCCAGAGGCTTTGTAGATGCACATAAGTAGAACATAGACTTATAGATTCAGTACTTTTGCATTTAAAATGAAATTATTTGTAAGTATTCAATTGTCATTCAGGATTTATTTTTCATCAGGAAGTATAGAATATAACCATACCGGCCACAGTTGATTTCACAATTCATGGTCATAATGTACACCACTGTGGTCAGTTTTGCAGCAGAAATTTGGTATTCAGGCAGGATCAATTACTTCACTGCATCCACAAACATTGAATCGACAAAATCAGTTTTATTATTTTTTAATTATTGTGCCTCTTAAAGGAAAAGGAAACAGATTTTTTTGTTGTTTCTAGGTTTCATTAGATTTAAAAATACTACTGAAACTTGTTTTGAAAATGCATAGTCCTGCCTAACCTTTTGTATTCTTGATGACTCTGGATGGGAATCTGCTTCTGACCAAAGGCTTAAACTGTCCCTGTGATAAACCTGTGCCACATGCCAATTGGTTTCACAAGTATGTGCCCAGCTGCCTCTGTATGCAGGCACAGAGACCAGAAGCTTTATTTCACAGTATGCTGCACACAAGAAAGTGCCAATCATATTTCACTCTCAATTTTGCAGTTCAAATCAATTGCATGGTGCTAAAAAGACAAAAACTATGCAATTAGGTCTCTAGGTTATTCTGCTTTCTCATTCTGAGCAAGTCAGTTTCAATGATCCACAAAAAACATAATAATAAAAGATATGGAGCAAAGCAGATGGAGGTTTTGATTTGCGTTCCAAATACTTGCTGGTTCAAGCTCTGCTTCAGGGACGAGACATTAAGTGAAGGCTATCAGTGCTTTATTGGGGCAAAAGGGTAGTCCTTGGCAATTCCTGGTGGCTGGCTTTAGGAAACATTTGCAATTGCTTGGAAACAGGCCAAACTTCTTGCCAACAAGAAGATGGGGAGCAAAGTAAAACATGTTCAAGAGCATGGAGTGTTTAAAAGAAAATTGCAAAAATAGAAGACCCTCCTTTTTCCACTTACACTCTGTGCATTTTGCAGCCTTGGAAAATGAATCAATATTCCATCCGAGTCCACACATTCTAATTAACAAGCAACATCAAATTCCATAGGTAAATGATACAATTCAATGTACTTGATTTCAACTAATTTTAATATTCTCCTGCTCATTTTATTCCCAGAACTTTCATCTTTTTAAATCCTTGATTACTTTAAAAATTTGGGTTCTGTAACCTAATCTCCTAATTTCTATCTAATATGATCTTTGTTTCAGATCTGTCTTTGTACCTTTCACAAAGTGTTCTGCACAGATAATAATGACAGCCACACAATTTAATTTACCTCACAAACAACAGATTATCAAGTAAATGTATAAAAGGATTTACCAAGGGGGAACAGGGTAATGTGCTTTAATTGTTGGCCTCACAATCAGTTGGGGAGTTGTTAGGGTTCACAAGCAAGGAGGGAATTGGAGAGATGAAGAGATTTTAAGTTAAAGTGAACTGTAAATGCCTTCAAAATCCACTGAGACATGACATAGAGCTTCAATTATAATGCAGCACACTATGGCCTCCTCTGCATTGGTGAGACCAAACGCAGACTAGGTGACCGTTTCGCAGAACGCCTGCCCTCTATCCGTAGCTGCGATCTGCATCTTCCCATTGCCAGTCACTTCAACTCCCTCTCCCACACTATCACTGATATGTCAGCCCTTGGCCTCCTCCACTGCCAGGAGAACTCCAAGTGCAAACTGGAGGAACAGCACCTCATTTTCCATCTTGGAACCTTGCAGCCTAACGACATGAACATTGAATTCTCCCACTTTACGTAATCCCCACAAACTCCCCCCCCCCCGCCCCCCACACCATGCTTCTTCTCTTCTCTTCTTCCCTTTCCTGGCCTATCTCTCTTTTCTCTACCCCCGTTTTTCCTCCTCACCTTTGACCCATCCCCCGGTGGATCTGCTCTCCCCTCCTCCCCGGCACCTGCCATCACTATCTCTTACCTGCATCTACCTATCACCACCCTGTGCCCACCCCACCTCCCCTCTTTTGTCCACCTATCACTTCCCTCTTATATATTGGGCTTCCCCTTTTCCTGTCTTCAGTCCTGAAGAAGGGTCCTGACCCAAAACATTGACCTCTTGCTTTTGTCCGCGGATGCTGCTTGGCCTGCTGAGTTCCTCCAGCATCATAGTGTTTTTCATCTAGATTCCAGCATCTGCGGGCCTTTATTTCTCTTACACTATGTATTTACATGTTGACTCTAAGTTCTTGGTGCAAACTGAATATCTGTGAAATTGTTACACTTTGAAAAGTGGACATACCATATGACCTTGTTGCAGTGACATCAAAACAAGAGAGAGAAACCAGCATTCCCTACCTTAACCAATACATTAAAATCTGTTCCTCCCTTTTTAAAGTTACATTCAAATACAAGTAAGATTGCAATATACACATTTAATGAGCAGGAACAATAAATTCAGTCTAATAAGTTTCCAGGATCTTTCTGATCTCTTGAATGTAGTGTAGAAACAACTTTTAGCTATTTCGTTCTGGATTTGAACTCAAGGGAGATTCTGTTTCTTTGTCAGAGTTGCTTGGATTTGGAGCTTCACTTCCTGAAGTCTGCACTGGATCCAACTCAGGCACAACTTCAGGATTCAGTGGTCCAATATGCAGACTTGGTTAATCTCTAGCAGATCATTTGAACAATATGAATATTGTGTATATTGCAGTTTTAAGCAAAACAAGCACATTTATATTCTTGGCGTACTGGCAAGTTGAGCCTGCACAAGGGGAAGGTGGGAACCATGGTAGAAGCTTGTTGAGTCTTGTTCAGTCACCAATTCCAACCAAATATCTTCTGGCTCAACAAGCTTCTACCATGGTTCCCACCTTCCCCAAGACTATAAATGTGCTTGTTTTGCTTAAAACTGCATTCTTTTTCATTAAGGTTACAGTGGTGTTTTTGACTCAACAACTTCTGTTCAAGTTAAGAAACCAAATTTGGTTAAGTGGTGTTCTCAGTCTTTTTGTCGAGAGTTCTGTTGCTACATGCCGTCATATTGTGTGGAGTTGTTCCCTATCTCAACAAGAAATTGGCCAAGCAACTTAAATATTCCTGCAATACTTGATCTTGAGAGCTTCCTTAATCATTCAGACTGACCTCTTTGCTATTCTATTTGAAGCCATATGATACAAAGGAATGAGAGTGCGTTTGACACCATTCCATTTCATTAAGTGTGTGAACAAAAGAGATGTAACCTTGTAGTCACTGCCTTAAAAGAGCTTTTCTTCTAAGCCATGACGTGCACGTATAGACCTTAACTTGTATACCATACAGTCAAGAGTGGTACATGAACCCATGTGTTTCACATTTACCTATTTTAAGTGACTATCAATTAGTACCATAAAACTATCATTCCCTTTTCATAAAAAAACTATACTTCTGAAAAGGTCTGATAGGCATATTCAACAGCTTTGGTAAATACAACATTTGCTTATCAAGGATTTGAAGTCACTGTCCAAACTAGACCCATAAAGAAAAGCTTCTTCTGATTGCTTTCATACTGACAGTGAAATTCAGCACGGTAGTGTAGTGGTTAGCGTAATGCTTTACAGCGCCAGCGACCCGGGTTCAAATCCAGCCGCTGTCTGTAAGGAGTTTGTACGTTCTCCCTGTGTCTGCGTGGGTTTCCTCCGGGTGCTCCAGTTTCCTCCCACATTCCAAAGATGTACGGGTTAGGAGCTTTCGGCATGCTATGTTGGTGCCGGAAGTGTGACGACACTTGCGGGCTGCCCCCACCACATTCACAGTAACGCAAAAAGATGCATTTCACTGTGTGTTTCGATGTACATGTGACTAATAAATAAATATCTTAAATACTTCTATTTCTTTGTTCCAAATTTATTGCTTTACATTGTTTCAGATCAAAGTAAACTTTGGATTTTTACACAACATTTTTTAAAAAGACATATTTCACCTTGGTTAGTAGAAAAATATTTGTCCATCAAAAGCTCAATCTCTGTCAGGAGTATTGTTTTTTAACACATATCACATTGATCTAGGCATTCATGACATTATCCTCACCTTCAACCTCCACAATATTGTTTCCTTTAAAGAATGTGTTCATTCTTTTTCCTTTATTCATGTTTCAGGACATGGGCATCACAGAGAAAGCCAGGATTTATCAACCAAACCTAATTGCCTAACAAGCAATAGTGAAGTCCCTCTTTTGAAGATACTCCCACACTGCTGTTGAACAGTGTTCCCAAGCTCCTGCTTCTCTTGTCCTTTTTGGTGCAATTAAGACAAGGTCAAACAAGAGTAAAGCTAGTATTTTTACATTTCATGGCAGAAAGCATTGCTGGGATGCCCAGGTTCTCAACTCATTCTCCAGAGGCTTTAATCCAGAAACTAGGTGGAGGAGGAAGGTCTTATACCTGAGTGGGAAAACGGCTTTCTGTTACCCAGAGGGAAGAATGACTAGGATCGATACTTGCAGATTTGCTTTTTGGAATCACCCGGACTTCTAAGGTTAGAGTCCTATTCATAATCTTACAATTGTCAGTGTAGCGTGACAATATTTCACTCTAACAAGAATGATGAAAGCCTTGCTTATACAATTGCTATAACATTCTTTAATAGTCCTGCTGCCACATCTAAACTCTGCCATTCATATTAATGCTCTCTTGTCTGGCCAGTGCTTCTTCATTGTATCAGACTCACTGGTCTATCCCACACACATGTGTTTGGTGCTCTTTAGATTTCCACTCACCAAGAGATTCCCTTCCTTTTTGCAGAATAAACCAGCATGAAGCCAGGGAAAGAACCATGTAGGAGCCAGGATTCCTCCCATCTTCCATGCGCTGTCATCAGCTCAAGTGGTACCTTCAGATATTGCAATTGGGGAGAGGGGCTGAGTCGTTGCAGAGAACAAGGCAGCAGGAAGATTGCCTTGGTGCTTGGCTCTGTCCACACTGATGAACTTATACATGTAGTAGAATGCAAACAAGAGATAGCAGCAAATAAGGACAGCAAGTACTGGAAATGCTCAGCAGGTTAGGCAGTAGCTGTGGAGAGAAGAACAGGGTGATGTTTCAGGTCAACAACCCTTCAGTAGGAATACGATCATCCACCCAATGGAAATGTACTAACAGTTGAGGAAGAATTAAAAGATATAGAGATTTAAATAGGGGCTTATAAACTGAATTGGTAAAAGCAGTTGCACCTTTACTCATAGGTTGTGCATTAAAACTGTTTTGAACATGTTTTGAAGCTCTTGTGCCCATTTCTGGTAGAAGTACTACCTATCAGGAATCGGACTGGGTACCTCTATGGTATTCACTCTAGTTCTGGTGTCAATTCTCCATCATATTTTGCACAAAATGATAATGTCATCAATGTGCGGGACACTTGTTTCCAACCTACTGACAGAAATTAGACTAAAAGTTCCCAACCTCATAACTTTGTTTTTCATTCAGAGTAAAACAAGTAGTAAACTAGCAGCAAGTCATGATTTAAAAAGTCCTCATTTGGACAAGGACTTTGCTATTACTTGACTTCCCCACGTTGGTTCCCATGTGTTGCCTTTTGCAGAGTGGCAGCACTGATGAAGATTGAGTTATCTGTACAGTATACAAGACACTGCAATTTGTGACCCCCCCCCCCCCCCCCCCCCCCAATTATCACGATGGCAAATAACCAATTACAGCACAAGGTCCAACTCAGCTCCCCTTTCATACAAAACTATGCTATCCAACGCTTCCTCCATCTCATTTCCCCTCCCTCCCAGATTTCCTCCATCCCCAGATTGATTTCCTCCTCCCTCTCCACGGCTGCCATCATTTCATTTATGTCAACTCCCTTTCAAGCAGGCTATGTGCGAATAAAACTGAAGCTGCAAACTCTGCAAGCAATTGCCAGATATGACTTTGCAAGCTGGGTTATCCTGTTTGTAAATGGGAGAAAACTGCGAAACCAAAGTTTTGGTTATCCCCAGTTTGCTAATGGGACAAACACAGCACCTCTTCAGTGCACTTAAAATGGGTGAAATCCAAACTTCTGGCCAATAATTTCCTGAAAGTGCCAATAATATCTGGTTAATCATTTAGGTTTTCTTTGGTTTAGTAATAAATAATAATGAATTCATATGAAATATTTGTTATGTCTTTGTTACTGTTGGTTATATTACAGAAAAGAAATTAAAGCAGTAGAATGTGTACAATGTAAATTTGTCAGGATGATGTCAGCAATGATAATCTCAATCATATGTGCTCCTGAGGATTATTTTCACCAAAGATGAGTCTAAGCAGAGCTTATTTTATTAAATCTATGATGGATAATGATGCTTAGCCCCTGCTCTACTCTCTGCACACACATGACTGTGTGGCTAAACACAGCTCCAATGCCATATGCAAATTCGCCGATGACACCACTGTTGTTGGATGAATCACAGATGGTGTTAAGTCAGTTTACCGGAGCGAGATAGGACACCTGGTTAAGTGGTGCCGTAACAACAACCTCTCGCTCAACGTCACTAAAACTAAAGAGCTGATCGTTGACTTCAGGAAGGGGAAGGAGGGCGAGCATGTGCCAGTCTACATTGGGGGATCAGTGGTGGAGAGAGTCAGCAGTTTAAGATAAGATCTTTATTAGTCACATTTACATCGAAACACACAGTGAAATTCATCTTTTTGCATAGAGTGTTCTGGGGGCAGCCCACAAGTGTCATCACGCTTCCGGCGCCAACATAGTATGACCATAACTTCCTAATCCACACATTTTTGGAATGTGGGAGGAAACTGGAGCACCCGGAGGAAACCCACACAGACACGGGGAGAACGTACAAACTCCTTACAGACAGTGGCCGGAATTGAACCCGGATCGCTGGCCCTGTAAAGCGTTATGCTAACCGCTACACTACCGTGCCTGCCCAACCTGCCCTGGGCCCAACACATAGATGCAATCACAAAGAAGGTGCACCATCATCTTTACTTTCTTAGGAGGTTAAGGAGATTCGACTTGTCACTGAACACTCCAACAGACTTCTACAGATGTACTGTTGAAGATATGCTAACTGCTTGCATCATGATCTGGTACGGCAATTCAAATGTGCAGGAACTTAAGAAGCTGCAGAGAGAAGTGGACTCAGCCCAATACATCACAGGCACATCCCTCTCCACCACTGGTAGTATCGACAGGAAACATCCATCATCAAAGATCCCCACCATCCGGGCCAGTCCATCTTCTTGCTGCTACCATTGAGCAGGAGGTACAGAACCCTGAAATCCTACACCATCAGGTTCAAGAACAGCTACTTCTCTTCAACCATTTAGTTCTTGAACCAATCGGCACAACCCTAATCACCACAGTTTTGCAACATTATACGATCACGGCACTAAAATGGATTTTTTTTTTGTTGTAATTTTTTTCTTGTAAAAATCGCATAGAATTTATGTTTAATTTATGTTTTATTGTGAATGCTGCTTATATGATGCTATGTGCCTGTGATGCTGCTGCTAATAAGTTTTTCATTGCACCTGTGCACACATGTGGATATGACAAAAAACTTGACTTCGACTTCAAAGTGAATAGAAAAAAAGAATATTTCTTGGGTTTAAGAGGAGAGATGTTTGGATAAAATTCTTTGAGCAAAGTGTTTCAAAACTTGGAATAGTTTGCCACAGGGGCATGATTGGGGATAAGATAGCTACTTCATCAAAGATAAATAACAAGTAAACATTTAAGGCACAGCAAGTACAGAGCTTTGTTGAGGGTATCTCCTGGTTGCTCAAAGCCTTCCTACCATCATAAAGTCAGAGAGCACAGAAACAGGCCCTTTGGCTCATAATATGAACCTTAACATCCACAAAACAAAGGTCTTTTACCAGTCTGATCCTACTGCACCACACTGTGCTCCAGCAATAAAGATCATAATGAGACCTTGGAAAATGTGGACAGCTTCCCATATCTCTGTAGCTGGCACCTATTGAAGGCAGACACTGACAATGAAATTCACCATCAGCTTTAGAGTGCTAACGCAGCCTATCTGTAGAAGAGTGTCTGAAGATCAATATCTCATGAGTTTGGACATTCAGCCTGCGAATGTGTGGGTTTCCTTCCAGTACTCTGGTTTCCTCTCCCATATCTCAAAGACATGTGGGTTAGTGAGTTAATTGGCCACTGTAAATTGGCCCTAGTGTGTCCATCAGTGATAGATAGAATCGGGGGGTGGGGGGGGGGGGGGGGGTTGAAGAAAATGTGGGGAGAATGAAAAATAGGATTAAAGTAGGATTTGTGTAAGATGGATGGTTGATGATCTGTTTCTGTGCTGTGTCTTTCTATTACTAAATGATATCTAGGCTGGTCATCAAGAACATATCAATGCTTCTCCTATTTTCCACCACTTGGCCTATAACAACTTCCACCACCCCCTCATGCAGTACATTCCAGATTCTATCCACCATCTAGGTGAAAAAAAAATTCTACCTCAAATCCCTTCTTAATCTCCCACCCTTTACATTAAACTTATGCCTTCCATGTATAGGCACTTTGGTCAAGGGGAGAAGTTTTTCACTTTAATTTATAGATCTCAATCAGGTCCTCCCTCAGCCTCCTCCCTCCAAGGAAGATAAACCCAGTCTATTCAGTTTTTCTTTATAGCTGAAAAGCCCTGTCCCAAGCAACATCCTGGTGAATCTCCGCTGCACTCTCTCCAGTGTAATCACATCCTTCCTATAAGTGTGGTGACCGGAAATGCAGACAGTACCTAGCTATGGTCTAATGTTTTAAATAATTGTAGCATAACCTGTTTCCACTTATATTCTATACCCAGGATAATGAAAACAAGTGTTCCATATGATTCTTAACCACCTTAACCACCAGTGCTGTTGCCTTTGGGGATCTTTGGACATGTACACCAAGGTCGCTCTGTTGTTTGGTACTTCCTAGGATTCTACCATTCATTGTGTCTATATATTAGCCATATTTGTCCTCCAAAAATGCATCACCTCACATTTTTCAGGATTAAAATCCAACGGCCATTTTTCTGCAAATCTTACCAATTTAACAATACTGTTCTGTATCTAAAGATTTCCCTCTTCACTATTAATAACACCACCAATCTCTGTGTTATCTGTGAATTTACTAATCATGTTTCCTATATTCACATCCAGGTCTTTAATGTGTATAAGAAATGGTAAGGGTCCCAGCACAGATCCCTGTGTACACCACTGGTCACAGGCTTCCAATCCAAAATCAACTCTTGACCTTAACCCTTTTGCCTCGTATCACAGGCCAATTTTGGAATCCAATAAGCCAAAAAGGCCCTAGATATCATTATCTGGATCTCTCTGCCTTGTGACAACTTGTCAAAGGCCCTACTGAAGTCTTTCTAGATACACCAACACACACAGTTACACCCATCAAAAATTTCAATCAAATTAGTCAGACAGAATTTCCCCTTACCAAAGCCATGCTGACTATCCCTGATGAATAACTGCCTCTTCAGGTGCAGACAGTCGGAGTCACAGAGCAGTATACCACGAAATAGGTCCTTCATCCCAACTGGCCCATGCAGACCAAGATTCCCACCCAAGCTCATTCCATTTGCCCATGTTTGGCCCATATCTCTCTAAACCCTTCCTATCCATGTCCCTGTTCAACTTCCTTTTAAATGTTGCTAATGTGTCTGCCTCAACCACTTCTTCTGGCAGCTCATTCCATATACTGACCACACTCTGGGGTGAAAAAGTTGCCCCTCAGCTTCCTAGTAAATCTGTCCCCTCTCACCCTAAATAAATATCCTCTAGTTCTTGATTGCCCAACTCTAGAAAAAGACTGTGCGCATTCACCCTATCTATGACCCTCATGATTTTATACACATGCCCTCAGAATTTTTTCCAATAGTTTCCCTATCACTGATGCTAGACTCACTAATCTATAATTATAATTATCTGGCTTATCTCTGCTGCCCTATCACTGATGCTAGACTCAATACTCTATATTTATCCCTATAATTATCTGGCTTACTTCTGCAGCCCTTCTTGAATAAAGGCACCACATTTGCTGTTGTCAGTCGGCTGGCATCTCTGCTGTGGCCAGAGAAGATTTGAAAATTTCTGTCAGACCCACAGCAACCTTCTCCCCAGCTTTGGATACATTTCATCAGATCCCGAAGAGTTAGCCTTCATTATGCCCACAAAGCCATCTAATACTTTTTCTAGGAAATTATATCAAAAATTCTATCATTCTTCCTCCACCTTCCCCACACACCTCGAATTCTCCAACTATAAAGTCCTTTTCCATAGTGAGTATAGAGGGGAAGTATTTATTTAAGGCTTCACCTGCATCCTCCAACTCCAGGCAAAGATTGCCATGTTGGCCAGTAATGGGCCCTACACTTTCCCTGGTTTCCCTTTTGCCCTTAATGTACTTATACAATGCTTAGGGATTTTCCTGCCAGTACCATCTCATGCCATCTCCTCACCATTCAAATCAATTTTTAAGTACCCCCCCTTACCGTATGCCTCAAAATGTTGGCCGTAAACTCTTTACTGTTTCATTTTTGAATGATTCCCACTGGTCCTATGCAGACTTACCTGCAAGTAGCAGCTATGAGTCCACTTTTGACAAGTATCGTCATATCATCTTGAAATCGGCACTCCACCAGTTCAGGACATTGATTTCTGCTCCATCCTTACCCTTCTCAACAACTACCTTAACACTTATAGAATTACAGTCAGTATCACTGAAATGCTCTCCCACTGACACTCCCACCTCTTACCCAGCTAAATTCCTAATGATCAGGTTCAGTACTGCTCTTGTAGGACTGTCTAGGTACGGACTCAAGAAGCTCTCCTGGATACACTTCAATAATTCCACCCACTCTAAGCCTTTTAATTCAAAGGTGATCACTGAGGAAATCTGAAATTCCCTGCTAACTATTCCATTTCATTTTTGCACCTCTGAAATCTGCTTACAGATCTGTTCCTCCATCTCCCACTGGCTAGTTGGAGGTCTTTAGTACACCCCCAGAAAAGTGATCGCCCCCTTTTTGTTCCAAAGTTCTACCCATATGGCCCATTTGAAAATCTGTCTAGGAGGTCTTCTCACCATATTGCAGAAAGAGATTCATAGAACATAGCACCGTATAGGCCCTTTGGCCCACAATGTTGTGCTGATATTTTATCCTGCTCTAAGATCTGTCTAACCCTTCCCTCCCACATAGCCCTCCATTTTTCCATCATTCATGTGGCTATCTAAGAGTTATCTTAAACGTCCCTAATGTATCTGCCCCCTCAACCTCTGCCAGCAGTGCGTTCCATGCACCCAGCACCCTCTGTGTAAAAACTTACCTCTGATATCCCCCTTATACCTTCCTCCAATCACCTTTAAAGTATGCCCCCTTGTGTTAGCCATTTTCACCCTGGGAAAAAGTCTCTGACTGTCCACTCGATCTATGCCTCTTATCATCTTGTACACTTCTATCGTCACCTCTCATCCTCCTTTTCTCCAAAGAGAAAAGCCCTAGCTCACTCAACCTATCCTCATAAGACATGCTCTCCAATGATTAATATTCCTTGATTAATATTGCAAAGCCATCTCCTCTTTTAGGGTAATTAGGAATGGCTTTGTCAATAATATCCACCTCCTGGATTCTTTTTGGATTGCTCTAGAAATGATCAAATTTGGAATGGAAGGTCCAAACATCATTTTTTTGTAGTCTAAAGGCCAATGACTCCTGGGTAATTATTGATGAATTTGGAAAAATAGAGGAGGGAAGATCCAGCCAGAGTTCTCCTTCCCAATTATTACTCAGCTATGTGTGCATGGGGGTTGAGACAACAGGATCTTGTCCAGTTTTACAGAACTTTGTCCAGCTTTACAGAACTCGAAATTATCAATTGATCCCTTGTAGGTGTTAATGAATTGGAGATGTATTGAATGCAATTGTACCCATTATTGCAGCACCTTTGGCTCAAGGGGAGAGAAATTGTAGGAAAATGGGGATAAAAAACTGTTCAGCTCTGATCAATTGATCCCCCTCCTCCAAGCATTTGGTCATTCAAAAGAATACTGTGATCATGTAGTGTGTAGTCAGCTAAACTTCTCTGGATAATTATGAAAACAGATTGATTTTTATCAAAATTTGTCCCTATAAATATGCTGCAAGCAAAGTACACAATTGCTCCAGCTTTCAAATCTGTGCAAGAAATTGAAAGCAATTTTAATAAAGAAAATAAAAGGGTTTACTGAAGCCAACCTGAAATCACAGAGATAGTGAAATAATGAGAATTTTTTCTGACCCTTATGTCATGCATTTAGCTTTGACAGCTCTGTAATTACAGAACCTTTAAGCTACAATTTAAATATCATCTCACAGAATGAGAAACTGATTGACTGCAGAATAGTAAGCCATATATAATTTACACCCTAGCAATATGCTTAATATCTCCTGTACCAGTCTTGAAATTTCCAATTAACAGGCTTAATCCCATTTGCTGGAAGTTTTAGTTCATGCATATTTCAAGGCAGTTTGCATTTCTAAATTTGCACAACTCAAATCATAGGGAGATTATGATAACAGTATGATTAAAACATACACTTTCTTGAAAAAACAAACATCTAAAATTTTGCTACATTTCAATTACCATCAATTATCTATTAGCAAAAGCAATCCACGTTGAAGAATGGGTGAATTCTCTTTCATGTTTCTCAATCAACAGGGTGAATACATTTTCAGCTCAGATGTCAATGTGGATTCTGCTAATTCTGCAGCAATTGCTGCAGAAGAATTATTGTCACATTTCTCAGTCTCTCTGCCAGGCAGAGCACATCAGCTGTAATTGCTAAAAACAGTTCCCTGATTCAGGAACTCAATACACCACCTATTATGACCGTCAGTTGCACAGACCACTAACGTCCCAAATGTGAAACTTTGCAATCTTCATTTAACAGATATCAGCCGGAATGGCATTAGAAAAATTACAACTGACCACAGCATGCCACAACTGTGGTCATGGCATTAAAAAAAGTCTGTCATCTCCCTAACTCTATCCAGTGATGTTGCTGAAAATGCACATGTGGTCACTAAGTATTGACAGAATCCATTCCAGCCATGATGATATTTGAATACTAGATATCAATGAGCCTTGATATCTAGTATTCAAATATCATGTAACTCATTAACCTTGAAAAAATGCTTGGAACTATCATACTTGGAATTATACTGCAAAGGAACAGAGGAATAAAAGGCAAAATAATTTAAAGTACAATAAGAGAATGCCTAAATATCATTGGTTAAAATATGTACCAGATTAGAGGCTTCATGGTTACATAGTGCTCCAAGGGTGCTCACACTTTGTTATTAACCCAGAGAATCATGGAATTCAGATACTTTAGTTAGACATAGATTTTCATATTATGTTCTCTACACAGAGCTGGAAGAAAAGGATGTGGAACTTTGAAGATCTACCTGGTGTCATAACAAGATACATACAAAAAAGCAATGAGATGATTTATAAACCAAAATCAAATCAAATCATTAACTACTAATAAATGAGAAATTGTTCAATTACCCTGAGTTCGGACAGATCAGGAGCTGGTTTCAACACAGTGCAGAACTGGTCCTTGACATGTGAAGGTTCATGATAATTGAAGATTTTCTCATTTATTCTTAGTTAATGATTTGATTTGCTTTGGTTTATAAATCTTCTAATAGGTCTTTAAGATGATTACATGGTTCTAAACCAGAGATAAACATATTTTTAAGATCTACATTGCATTACATAGAAACATGTTTTAAATTATATAGTTATTTTATTGTCTCTCAATCTCTCATGTAACTGCAACAGCTCCAGACTATCCCGCTGTTGTAAGACTATTGAACGGTTCCCTAGTACAATAAGATGGAGTCCTGACCTCACAATCTATCTCATTATGACCTTGCACCTTATAGTCTACTTGCACTGCACTTCCTTGGTGGCTGTGACAATTTATTCTGCATTTTTATTGTTTTACTTTGTACTACCTCAATGCACTGTGTAATGAATTGACCTGTATGAAAGGTATGCAAGACAAGTTTTTCACTGTACCTCAGTAAAGGTGTCAATAATAAACCGATTCCAATTCCAGTATGGAAGAGTGAAAAGCTCAGAGCTTAGTTAAAACTTCTCCAAGAAATGTACAAGTATACAGGTTTATATATGGGACTGAGTCTAACTCCAGTGCTGTTGCAGAGGGTCAACGCAGATTCAAAGGGCAAGGAATGAGTCTAACTCCAGTGCTTTTCAGGTTTAAGCTGCTTATTTGGATTTTTGTGAGAGAAAATTTGACCACAATGATGTTTTCTCTTCTATCCCCTTCAAGCTCTCATGGTCTTCTAAACAATCCTGCCTTACATCTCTCCTCCACAATCCAACTGCTTTTCCAATTTTAAATATCCAATCAGCACCAACGTAATTCTGCATGTTACTGCTCTTTCTCACCCACTAGCCCTTTCCCCCCACAATAGTCACTTCTTTCAGAACTTTCTCTAAGTGTCATTCTTGGCCCCGTCCTCTTACACGTAGTCCTCATTGATCAGGTAATATAACATTGATTCATATTCTACAATTATGCCCATAATGTCATACCTCTCCTTCTTTCCAACAGTTCTCTCAATCCTTCCGGTGCCTCTGGTTTCACAGTGCATTTATCCAGTCTTGGAAACAACTTAATTTCCTCCTTTGGGAGGACCAAAGCCATCATCTTAATCCTTGTTGCAAATTCTGTGTCTTTGCTATTATATCTCTTATAATTTGCCTTTGTTTCAGGTTTATCCAAAAGATTCACAGCTTGAACATTCCATTTGACCTGAAGTTGAACTTCTGATGTCAGAGTTTTTCCATGATAAAGATCATCCCTGCCTTACTGCTGCAGAAATGCTCATTCATATCTTCGTCACCTAAAGACTTGATTTCTTCAATGGTCTCCTGGCTGTCCTTTCATCTTTCTCATTTCATATGCCACTTCATCCAAACATCCTATCTGCACAGAGTCACCAAAAGGTTGCTTCTACACTCCACTCACTGCCTTAGACAGCGTCCCAATCAACCACAAACCAAACATCCTCCACCACATCTTCTGAAATCCAATATTCTTATGTTCAAATACTTTCTTCACCTCATCCTCCCTCCATCTATACAATCGTTTCCAGACATATCGCTAATCGTCCCTCAAATTCTTTCCATCTGATTCTAACCTCTTATGGGTAGACCATCTGCTTCCTCTCACTTTAATCCACTATTGGCAGCTGCACCTTCTATTGCTTTGTTCTCACACAAAGGAATTATCATCTAAATATCTCCATTTCTCTCTCACTCTCTCCCTTTCTCCCCCATACAAACACAAACACCTTTTCTTTCGCCAATTTTTCAGAAAGCATTCCAGTTGTACGATTCCAAAGCTCCTTCCCCATATTGCTGCAATTGTTTTCATACTTCAAGTATTCCCTGTAAGGCTACTACAGAATCAATATCTATCATCTTGCCAAACAGTACATTCCAAATCCTCTCTCTGCATGAAAAATGTTTTCCATCATGTTGCCTTTGATGCATTGCCAATCAGCTTAAATGTGTACACTTTTGTTATCTATTAGAGCACTTCTAACATTGACCTTGTTCAGATAAGTAAGACAACACAAATTGGCTGGTAGTCTCTTGATTCACATGAACAGGGGATGTGGTGGAGGTATGCAGAAGAATGAAGGGTCTTGAACAAATAGGTAGAGAGAAATGGTGGGTCAGGAACGAAAGGACATACATTTCAGGTGACAGGCAAAAAGGCCAACATGAAGAAAGAGTTTTTTTTGAAAAAGCAGCAAGCAGAAAACATTGGAGAACTTCTCCTGACAGGTTGAAGGAGACTGACTCATTTGAAGTAGAGAGGGGGCAGCAGCAGAGGGGAGGAGCCAGCAATTTTTTAAAAGTCGTTTTTCCAGGTATAAAAGGGAAGTACGCTCTAACAGAGCGGCTATTTTCACGCAGCCATTTTTGGGAGTGGCCATGTTTGAGGTGTAAGTGCCTTGGTTGAGTGTAAGTTCTGAGGCTTTGGTTCAGGAGGCTTCTGTGAGAGGAGGCTGAGCAGGTAAGTCCAGGTAAGATCTTCCTTAGAATTACTCTCCCTATTAGAGTAGCCAGGATGGCAGTTAGGGCAGTGGCATGCTCCTCCTGCAGGAGGTGGGAGATCAGGGAGACTGCCAATGTCCCTGATGACTTCACCTGTAGGAAGCGCACCCAGCTGCACCTCCTGACTGACTGTATTAAGGAACTGGAGCTGGAGTTGGCCATAGTTATCAGTTAAGCATGTAGTTAGGATGGTCTGGGATGCTGAGAGCATCAGAGACAAGAGCTTCAGTGAGGTGGTCAACCTAAGGAGCAGGCTGCAGATAGTTGGGTGATCACTAGGAGAGGTAAGAGAAAGAGACAGATAGTGCAGGCTCCCCCTTGGCCATTCCCCTCAGCAATGTATAGCCCTTTGGATACTGCCAAGTTGGTGACACTGAGACCAGCTCTGAGGCTCAGCAGGTAAGGGAGAAATCATGCAGGGCGGTAGTGAAACGAGACTCTATAGTTAGAGGGACAGATAGGAGGTTTTGTGGCCACAAAAGAGACACCAGGATGGTGTGTTGTCTCCCAGGTGCCAAGGTCAGGAATGTCCAGCAGCAGCTGCAGAACATTCTCAATGGGGAGGGTGAACAGCCAGAGGTCATGGTGCATGTTGGTACCAACAACATAGGTAGAAAGAGGGATGAGCTCCTGTGCAGTGAATATAGAGAGCTTGGAGAGAACCTAAAAAGCAGGACCTCAGGGTTAATAATCTCTGGATTACTCCCAGTGCCATGTGCTAGTGAGGGTAGAAATAGAAAAATAGCTCAGATGAATGTGTGAGGAGCTGGTGCAGGGGGCAAGGATTCAAGTTCTTGGATCTTTGGGATCTGGGGTAGGAGTGATCTGTAGAAGAGAGACGGGTTGCACCTGAACTGGAGGGGGACCAATGTCCTGGCTGGAAGATTTGCTGGTGCTACTCAGGAGGGTTTAAACTAGAGTGACAGGGGGGTGGGGCCCTGACTAGTAGAATAGCCTATCAGAAATCAGGGGATAATACTGTAGCCAATGAGAGCAAATTTAGTCATCAGGATAGACAGCAGCACAGTAAAAGAAGAGGAAAGACCATTGGTTTAAACTACATTTATTTCAATGCAAGAGGCTTGACAGATAAGGCGGCTGAACTCAGGGTGTGGACTGGCTCTAGGGACTGGGATATCATCGCCATAACAGAAACATGGCTGAGGGAAGGGCAGCACTGGCAGCTCAATGTTCCAGGATACAGATGCTACAGGAGGTGCAGAGGAGGGTGGGGGGGGGGGGGATGCGGTTGCCTTCTTGATGAAAGAGGACATAAAAACTATCCTTAAAGAGGATATTCTTGGGGCCATATTGGTAGAACTTAGAAACAGAAGTGGGAATGTCACCTGATGGGATTGTATTATAGGCCCCCTAACAGTCAATGGGAATTGGAGTAGCAGATATATGGAGAGATCGCAGCTAGTTGTAAACATAATAGGGTAGTATTGGTGGGAGATTTTAACTTCCCTATTGACTGGCCCAACCATAGTGTGAAAGGCTCGGACGGTGTGGAATTTGTGAAATGTGTCCATGAAAGCTTCCTTGTTCAATATATAGAGGGACCTACTGGAGAGGGTGCAACACTGGACCTCTTCCTGGGGAATGAGGTAGGGCAAGTGGCATAATTCTATTAGTTTTTAATTAGTTATGGAGAAGGATACAGTCAGTTCACAGGCTGAGGTCTTGAACTGGAGCAGAGCAAGTTTTGGAGCCATCAGGCGGGAACTTGCAGTGGTTGACTGGGCGAGATTGTTTGCAGGGAAAGGAGTGTCTGCCAAGTAGGAAGCCTTTAAAAGTGTGATGTCAAGAGTTCAGGGCCTGCATGTTCCTGTTAGGGTGAAGGGCAAGGCTGGCAGGTTTAGGGAACCCTGGTTGATGAAAGATATTGAGGCCCTGGTTCAGAAAAAGAGGGAGGCATACACTGCGCATGAACAATTGTGAACTAGTGAATCTCTTGATGGATACAAGATGTGTCGGAGTGCACTTAAGAGAGAAGTTAGGAGAGCAAAAAGAGGAAATGAGAGGGATCTGACAGGCAAGGTGAAGCAAAATCCCAAGAGATTCTATGGGTATACTAAGAGTAAAAGGTGGCTAGGGAGAGAATAGGTCTCCTTAAAGACCAGCATGGCTGTCTATGTGTGGAACCAAAGGAAATGGTAAGATTTTTAATGAATATTTCTCTTCAGTTAAACTAGAGCGAGTGCAGAAAAGATTTACCAGATGATGCCTGGACTCGGGGGCCTGAGTTACAAGGAAAGGTTGCGTAGACTAGAACTTTATTCCCTGGAACATAGGAGATTGAAGGGTGATCTGATAGAGGTATATAAGATCATGAGGGGCATAGACAGGGTGAAAGCACATAGTCTTTTTCCCAAGGAGAGGGTGCTAAAAGCAAGAGGGCATAGGTTTAAAATCAGAGGCGAGAGATTTAAAAGGGATATCAGAGGCAGATTCTTCACGCAAAGGGTGGTGTGTATTTGGAATGAGCTGCCAGAAATAGTGGTTGAGGCGGGAACATTAGCAACGTTTAAAAGCCACCTAGATAAGTACATACATAAGAGGGGTTTAGAGGGCTATGAGCCAAACGTGGGCAGATGGGACTAGCTTGCTGGGCAACATATTCGGTGTGGATGAGTTGGGCCGAAGGGTCTGTTTCCATGCTGTATGACTCTATGCCTATTTGTTTCAAAAGGTAATAGAATCAGTATGTGAAAGCAAAAATATTGCAGGCCCAAGGGGAAAGAGTGAGGAATGAGTCTAACTCCAGTGCTATTGCAGACGGCCAGTACAGATTCAAAGGGTGGGGAATGAGTCTAATCCCAGTGTTATTGCAGATGGCCAGTGCCAAGTCAAAGGATTGAAAGTCTCTTTCTGCACTTTAATGATTCTGATTCTAGGCATCACACCAAATAAGCAACTGAATCAATGGAATTACAGACTGATACAGCACTGGAGGAGGATATTTGCTGCATTGTCCCTGTGACAACTCTTTGGTAGAACTATCCAATTAATCCTATTCACCTGCTCTTTCTCTGCACCCAGGTGAATCTTTGGCATTCAGGTATTTATCCAATTCCCTTTTGAATGTTATTATTGAATCCACTTCCATCAAGATTTCAGGCAGTGCATTCCTGAGCATAGAATGCATTGTAATAAAAAGCTTGCTCATGTCACTTCCAGTTGCTTTGCCAATTATTTTAAATCTGTGCCTCTAGTTCCTGACCCTTCTGTTAGCTTCTCCTTATTACTCTTACAAAACCATTCATGATTCTGAACAACTCCATTGTATCTCCTTTTCATCTTCCCTGTTTCAGTATGTTTAATTGTTTTTAGGCAATTATGATATTATTTGGAGAGAGATCAAAAGCAGGTTCGTCCTTCTCTAGTGTTGAATTATTTCCTAAGGATCTTCAAGGTTAAAATTTAGAAATGTATCAGTAATTAATACTTTGGCAGAAAAGTGGAAAATTTTTATACATCTTGCTCTTTGTTCTTAGACTCATGCAGTTCTGCAGCTTTCAACATCAGTTATTCAATGTGTAATTTAAATATTTACACCTGACAATGTGAGAAGCATCAACATGCTTGAGATGTGTCAGGGCCTCCAACAGGCCTGATTGCTTTGAAAAATGTAATCTACATTCAAATGGTCTGAACTGCATGATACCTAGTAAAAAAAATAAGTAATTTTATCCTTGAATGCAGAACAGATAATAGGAGCCCGGACTTGCATGGTGGTCACCCTGCCAAGCATCAAAGCAAGGGCAATATTGTTCATAGCATGATATTTGTGTTTCTCTAAGTGCATCTTCAGCAACCACCAGCCCCAAAACAAGCACCTGTATCATCTTCAGGGTTCCTGCTCCAGATAAATTACTTTATACCTCTTTCAGCTTCATTTCAAAGTGGACAAATCAGGTCTTAAAATCCCCTGTTGCAGCTAATCAGGCTGTTTTCAAGATCAATGCTTCCCTGCTGTCCTTTGATTTAGGGTTGAGGCTGACCGAAGACGGGTAGGCTATACTTTTGCCAGGCCTGGAGTTCCTTACTGCCAACAGCTCCATCCCTTTTGCATCTAGTGAAACCTGAGAGACGAGTCTGTCCAAGACTAAACCAGGCAGAAGCAAGTCGCCCAGGGTGATCTTGATCAAAGCCTATTACCAGTCCCTTCCATCACATTCCCAACAAAGCTTTAGTATGAAAGCACCAGAAAGACTGCTAACCTTCACAGATTACTTGGAATGGTACCATTGCCTCCTCTATATCAAGTCTTTGCTGCATCCCAGAAGTTAATCATTCCACTAATGAAAGCTGTGCATTCAACTGCTGAGTCCCAAGCTCTGCTACTCCTTGAACTTTCTCTACCTTTTTGAAATGAGTTTCAAAAAGCTTGCATCATTAAACAAGTTTTTGGTAATCTATCCTCATAGTTCATGTGGCTTATTCCAAATATTGATGATGCTCTTGTGAATTGTCTTGTTATATTTTGGTCTGTTAATGGCACCAGACAAATATACTGATTACGGGATTCTGAGCTGCATCTGGGAAAGCAAATCATGCTCTTATATTAAACTCCAAAATGTGAGTGCAGGTGCTTAAGTAGAAAAGTGTCCAATAGTTTTCGGAGCTTCAAAGAGAAATTCAAGATGCATTAAGAAATGAGCACCAATTGTTCAAGTATATTTCAGGGACCCAGTGTCTGACCTTGTACAGCTCCAAGTAATCATTTAAAGATAAAGCAAGAATGCAATAATGCTTTTTACTTCTTATTATACTGTGTGATTATTCCCATTGACCAACCATGACTAACATGGTCCTTTTTATTCTGTTCCACAGTGATAATGTTTGACTATTTTACAATGTGATATTTTTCCGCACAAGTGCAGTAGGTCACACCTGCCTGCAGTGGTATTTTTAGCTATGTACCATTAAGTATATCTATTCTTCCATTAAATTTCATTAAGTAACAGGAATTTCTAATTCCCTCAATAACAATCTTCCTGTGTACACCTACTAGTGTTGCAGAATCAGAATCAGGTTTATTATCACTGACATATGTCATGAAGTTTGTTGTTTTGCAACAGAAGTACAGTGCAAAACATAAAGACATAAAAATTACTGTAAGTTACAAAAATAAATAAATAATGCAAAAGAGAAATAGTGAGGTAGAGTTCATGGGTTTATGAACCATTCAGAAATCTGATGGCAGAGGGAAAGAAGCTGTTCCTGAAAAGTTGAGTGTGGGTCTTCAGGCTCCTGTACCTCCTTCCCAATGGTAGTAACGTGAAGAGGACATGTTCCGGGTGGTGAGGGTCCTTAATGATGTATGCCGCCTTCTTGAGGTTGTGCCCGTGATGGAGCTGGCTGAGTCTACAACCCTCTGCAGTTTACTTTCCTACATGTGTGACTCAAAGACATGCTTCAAAGACATGACATTCTTCACTTGAAAGTCCAGCTATCATTCAATTCAATGATTCATATGGATGATGGGATATGCTGTCCTGGTTTCTTCTTTATTTGAGGCAGCCTCCCCAGATCGAAGATGACTTGCTTGCGCTGTGGTTCTGTAGGTTCTGAGGTGACCAATGTGGCCCACAGACTCTTCCACAGATGGGGCAGCAGATGGCTAACTGAACCAGTGGGTTGTTAGTTTGCCAGTGTCTGCCCAAAAGACCATGACTTTTGAACAAGGTTTGATCATCGTTGTACACCTTTGCTGAGGGATAACTCCCTAGATATAAGAATTGGTCCATGTTTTCTCACAATCTTTATCATCAGAGGGCAGTGTTCTAGAATGGGAGAAGGCTGGTGTAAAACCCATCCTCTTGCATGCTTAGTGAATGGGCTGACGATAACAAGACTCCAAACATGCACAAGTACCAGCTTTGTCAACATGCTGAGATTGGGGTTGACCTTGGTACTAAAGTGTAGGCACCATAGCTTGAACAGATTTCCATTAGTCCTGTAGATTAGTTCAACTCAAGGGGGATGCTTGTTGAAGCTTTCAGCTGAGAAAGTTGAAAAAGCTTTAGGGCAACTTTGCAGCCTTACTTGGCGATGATCTTCACTGCTGTAGACCTAATGGTTAGAGTTGTGGCTTGCATGCCATCGTGAAGTCATCAACAACCATAAGATGAAGATGAAATTCTGCCAGCAAACAAATTTGTGGAGGATAGCCCATAGTCGCTCCTGCATGATGGAGTCAAACATTGAGATATGCCATGTATAATGGTTGGTGGTGCTTCCTGTATCTCTCTTCAAGTTCTTCCACAGTAAAGATGATGTTTGCACTGGCTCTAGCTAGACAGAATTCACATAGCAATTCAGGGACCAGCTCTTCAATCACTGGGAGGAGATGGCTAGAGAAGACCCTGGTCCCTCTCTCATCATTACAATAGGATTTGCCTCCAGATGGCCATGACTATGGTGTCTCTGTTGTCCCTTGCAATATCCTCTTGCCACAGTAATGTTGTAGTCTTGTTACAGAAGCTTCTCACTGCCGAGTTTTAGAATGTCAGCAGTGATACCATCTGCTCCAAGACCTTGTTTGTTTTTTAGTTGGCAAATAATCTTTTTGACTACCCATCAGTCAGGAATGACTACAAAGCTGACGTGCTGTGGGGACACATGTCATGGGCAGAACCTTAGTTGAAGAGGTCTTTGAAGTATTCCTCCCAGTGGGTGTTGACTTCTAATCTGTCTTTGATAATTCTTCCTCCATTCTTGATTCTCAGTGGGGTGGGATCCTGGATGTTTGAGCCATAGATGGCCTTGATTGCGCTAAAGTACCTGTGCACGTCGGGACTGTCAGCAAGTTACTGGGCCTACTGTGCTTTTTGCACTCACCATACTTTCCACCCTCTATGAAGTACTGGACAGAGGTCATTTGGCCTATCCATGCCATTCTAGTTTTTGAAAAAGCTATAATAATTAATCCCACTACCCTGTACTTTCCCCTTATTGGTTTCTTTTTGAATATGAGGAAATTGCAATCTGACATGGCTTCCTTTTCAGGATTTATATCTATTTCTATTTGGATGTTTTTTCAAACAATGTGTATATGTCAAACAGCTCTCTTCATGGTTAATCTTGTTGCAATTCAGCCTCAGTCTATGTCTTATATTTCAGCAGAACTTGGTCAGGAAGAATGAGCAGAACCATGAGTTCCAGTTGCTGGCTTTTGGAAAGGCTGAGATCTTTGAGTAAATACTTTAACAAAGGAAGATACGAAATCAGTTAATTTATTGTGTAATTGTGAAATATGCAATTTACATTTTATTCAGCTTAAAATGACATTTAAGAACACAGAAATTGCAGTTACTGAGAAAAATGGTGGTAAATGTGACAGATGCTTTGCTGGCTAATGGTCACAGCCTGAATTACACAGAGGCAAGAACCAACCAAATTTCAAAAATTAAAAAAAAGTGGAACATGTGCATTGGAAAAGGTTTACACAGAAGGTGGCCAAGGCAAATGGCAACAGAAACATTGATGAGTGCAGATTATATAGGTTTATTTGGATTACCCAAACTAACCTTGATGCCGTTTACAGTAGGTTTCCGCTCCAGTGTGACAGGAAGGCTACAAAGTGCAAACAACTAAACCCATATACTTGGTTCACTGTTAAAGCCAGTAGCATACTAACAGCTTAAGCAAAATTGATATTTTGCTTAAACTGCTAGTATGCTACTAATTGCTCTATAAACTGGATGGGTATAAAGATGAGTGTAACAATGACAAATTTAGCAAAGCCATTTCCTACCCAGTTGACATCACCCTTCTCTTTTGGCCAGTCAAACTCACCAGCTGTGTCTGGAAAATAAATGCGTCTTCAGTAAGATCTTTGTCTGGTTCCTACAAATGGATAATTTTTACATTGATTTTGAAATATAAATTCAGGCCAATTTTAGTTATCCGAATACCTCTTCATCTTTGATTTAGTACCCTTGCAGGCCTGCCCCTGTCTTTGAGAGACTGTGATATTAGTTTTTCCAATGTTTTCATGCTGCAATTTTTAGGACAGTCATTTAGCCAAGCAGTTTTGATAATTTTCCAATAACCAGAAAGTGACAGGCATCACATCAGGCAAGCAGGAAATACTACAGGCACAATAACCAATTGGATTGAGTTAACCATTCATCACTGTAATCATAATTTAATCAATTGTGAACCACTGAATCAATCCACCATAAAACATTACTGAGTAACTGGCTACAGAACTAACGTAAATGTACTTTGTTTTTTATACTCACAAGAAAGAAAATAAGATGTATCACAATGTCAATAAGTACCAGTTTAGTCCTACCATATAGTTACAATAGGTGAACCAATGTTTTTTAACAAATAATTGTTATCTGAAATTACTGTCAATGCCCTTAATAAATAAGATTTATCCACTTAAAACAAATACATGCCCTGACAAATATCCCTGCAAAAATAGACTGCATTGCAGTAGGTAATTTCAAACAATGAAGGTCAACTGTGAAGAATTCTAAGACTTCCACAAAGCAACACCAGAAATATTAAATCAATACCAGCTTTGTCAAATAAACTTGCTGTGTTTTTACTGTTCATTTTTAAAATTGTCTTTGTGTTTCTTCTTTCTCTCTTAAATGCAGTGTTTCATGTTGGATTTAGTTTCCAGTTGCCTTCTCAAATATAAGGAATAGATATTTATATCAAACCTCATCTGTCTTTATCCTGTGTTTTACTTTGGAAATTTGGACATTTCCACCCACAGTCAATGGATAACTATCAACAGCAAGAAATCTATTGAACATCCCCTACTTCAGTTCACAGATGCAGTGCTATTAATCAGAAGAGAAATAATAATGCAGCACTGAGTGAATTTGGGTTACTCTTCACGTGTATGGGTCTAAACCACATTTGGTAATGTAGTAGCCAATCATCAAGGCCTGATTGAATCACAGAATCATAGAAATATACAGCACAGAATCAGGCCCTTTCAGCCCACCTCATCCATGTCGACCATGATGCCTACCTGGGCCTATCCCAAGTGCTCATGTTATACCCATATTCCTTGATGCCTTTCCTATCCAAGTATTGTCCAAACACTTTTTAAACATTATAATTAATGTGCCTCCACTACCTCCTCTGATAGCTCGTTCCAAATATTCACCATTCTCTGTGTGAAAAACCTACCCCTCAGATCTCCTTTAAATTTCTCCCTGCTCACCATAAATCCATGCCCTCCAGTTCTAGACTCCACTGCCTTGGGAAAAAGATTCTGACTATCTATTTCATCTGTGCCCCTCATAATTTTATAAACCTCTATAAGGTCACCCTTTGGCCTCCTGCAGTCCAGTGAGAATAAACCCAGCTGATCCAATCTCTCCTTACAACTACAGCCCTCCACTCCAGGCAGCGCCTTGGTGAATCTCTTCTGCACTCTCTTTACTGTTACCACATCCTCCCTGTACTGCAATGACCAGAACTGTACATAACACTGCAAATGCATTCTAACCAATGTTTTATATAACTGCAACATAATGTTTCAACTCTTATGCTCAAGATTACTGTAACTTTTACTATACAACATATGAAAGCCCATGCTTTTTCCCTTCAAGCATATCTATTTTCCGTTCAAGCATATCTATTTTCCCTTTAAACTAACAAGGATACAATATGTTATTATATGAAGTTCCACGTTAAATTTAAAGATTCAATAATTCAAAACTAGAAAACAAAGTCATGTGCACACACACAAATATACACAATTTTTGCAATGTATTAGATTTATAAATTGGAAATTCTTATTACATAAATTTCCACCACAAATCAGCAAGCTTATAATCTCAGATATGCATGACAGCTTTGTTACTGAGGCTGACTCCCAGAGGACATAAAGTCTTGGTTCCGAGATATCAATTTGTTCTGCTTTTTCTGTTTCCACTTACTAATAATTGCCTCCAGAGCCTTTTCAATTATTTAGTACTACTAAACAGAATCAAAGGTACACCATTAATAAGATTCATTATGAAAGGAATTGATACAAAAAATAGGGCCATTTTAAACTTACAACAATTAATAAAACTTCTTATACTTTCCACGCAAAAAAAAAATTCAAGCTCCAACAAGAAGTTTCCATTTTACAATAATTATTGTAAATTTATAAATGTCATTGGAAGGCAAAGTTATTTTTAGAAAGGAAAATGTTATTTCAAGAGGTAAATGTTAAATTTATTTAAAATCATGTAATTTCCTGACAGCAATGGACCGAACTTACAGGAGTATGTCACAATCTTTAAACTTTAAGGTAACTTCTTTTCATTCCAAGCTGAACCATCAACTACAGTTTCTAAGTGTCCCTGCTGCCTCCGAGTAACTCAGTCAAGTATCCACTTTCCACATGTGCCCCTGGACAGCAAGTATGAGAGGAGTAAATGACCATGCATAATATTACAGCTGAGCTCAACTCCGATTGCGATTCTATGTACTGGATAGTGAACATGGTTTTTTGCCTGAACTTACTGTCTCTAGCTCAGGGATGGAGAAGCTAATTAAATACAAGAAAAGTCAAGAGCTTGAAAGACCATTCATCCATTAAAGGTTACCAATTTCAAATACACAATAATGTGTAATGTTGTTTGGAACAATCTAAATAGCATGCTTCTCTGGCAGAATCTAACCAGCCATTATCACTTTGAGTAAAGGGAGTGATTGTCAACAACCAGCAGCCTGTATATTGCCTGAAGAGTGAATGATTAGCAACTGTAAACTGGGACTGGGAGGGAGATATCTCATGGCTATCTACCTCCCTTTCTTTATAAAATTCTCCAGGAATTGTGCTCACCCAACTCAGGCCTTTCATATATAGCTTAATCTTTTTGTTTTACTTCATCAGTCATCTTGACTCTATGCTCTGGAAATCTGTCCAAAAACTACTCTGATCCTTCACCTCGTTCTCTCATGATTCCTCCTGAAACTTCTGACTGAGCTTTTAGCCTCCCCTGATAACAGCTTGGATTTTGTAGAATAATGTTGGAGAAACTGCTGGCTGTCCCCCATCATTACTCCATTAAACTAACAGCAACTTCAGAGCTTCAAGCACAAAAATCTGAAATTTGATATCATTAATTTGCCCTCAGCTCTCCGACATTGGACTCAACATGGAGTCCAGTGAAGAAATGGGATCTTAGTTTCTGAGTCCAACACTTCCAAAGTGAGCTCATAAGAAAATGTTACACCAGATCTTATTAAAAGTAACAGATATTCTTCTGTTGATCTTAATAGAAGGGTGTATAGGAGACAGGTAGATATTTGTTAACTTATTTCTTTCAGATGTGTCATTAATTGAAAATAGTCAAAAAATCTCTAATGGCACATTAATTTATACATTTTATGTGATTTAAAGTTTTTGAATTTTTAAGTTTTGTTAACGGAACTTGATTTTTCTCTAAGTTCTTTAATGCTTTGAATGCCTCAAAAGTATTCAGAGGTATTTAAAAGAGTTAAGTCTTTGACAGTTCCACCTAAATCTGGGGCATCTGATATGTTTTGCTCACTTATGGATAGAGCTGGTTTTGGCCGCTTCATGTAATGCCCCCTTTTATGCAGCCACGTAATTTGATCACACTAGGACTCACTTTCTACAAGTTCCCACTGGTACGATCGCTAAAGGTAGAGTAATATTTTTAACCAAAGTCAGTGGCAAATGCTGTTGGCTGTTCACTAACCAGAAAACTCAAGTCAATATATCCTTGAGGTTCACTGTCAAGTTCTGTTTGATAATGTGCCTGTGATGTACCTTGAGATATCTTACAACATTATCAATGCTCTATAAACATAAGTTATTATTCCTTATCTTTTTCTATAACCAAGAAACATATTGACGGACTGCCCATATTTACCTCTTTGCACCCAACCTCTGCATTCACACACACTATTACTGATCCTGTACAGATACAGGGGTTCAAATGTCCTTGGGCTCCCGGTCTTAGAGTTGGGTAGTAAGACCTGAGCCAGAGCACTACTGAGGTTCTGCACACATGTTCTTTCAGAGACTTCCCTCTCAACTTCTGCTGGATAGATTAACTATTGTCCTGAAGAGTCTTTTGCTCCTCCCATTCCCACCCCCCCCCCCCCCACACCTCTATTCCAGTGCTTCCCGAGGTTCTCTCACAACCTGCCCAGGTCTCTCTGATCCAGAGAATGTTCTCCGTCTCCCCTCCCATCACTGCAGCATCCATTCATTTAGTAGCAACGCTCCCCTGCAGTTGGAAGATTGTTCCATATATTATGGTCTATTCTTTTAAGAACTGAGTGCATGATAACAAACTGCAATACTTCAGTGGGATATGCCAAATGAATGTAACAATGTCACATTAAGTGTTAAGTGTCACACAGGTAGAAGTAGCAACATTGCTCTGTCAACCTGGCAATCAAAGTTTCCATTTTGATGTGACTTTCATAAAGCATCTGAGTGGCCCACAGCACTGTTCTAATGTCAATATAACAGCCTGTAACAATTTCTAGGACTTTTTAGTTGTCTACCACTATTCAGTTGCCAAGGAGAGAGAGAGGATTTGCAACGGTTTAAAAATTGTCTTCAGTCTATTTCATGGTCAGAAAAAATTGTGCTCTAAAGTCAAATCAGCATTTTGTACTCAGCCTCTGAATGCCATTCCATTCACTTACTCTTATGGGGATGAATTTCCAGGTTTTGCCTTTTTCTGTCTTGATGCAGGATCTTGATCTGAAACGACAACCAAACCTTTGCCTCCACAGATGCTGCTTGACCTGCTGAGTTTCACCAGCAGTTTGTTTTTTGCCTTTTTCTATCCACTTTCTCTGCTTTTGCACTTGTTTAAAACCTGTTCCCTGTTTTGATGCAAGTTCATTGACCCAAAATGGTGCTCAGTCCACAGATTTTACCTGACCTGCTAGGTATTATCATTATTTACTCTATTCATGTTAGAATTCTAGAATCTACAGTATCTTAATTTTGTATAGAAAATTCACAATTACAAGTAGTGAATGCATAAGCCCTTTGTGGTATCAGATCTGGATTTCCAATTAGCCAAAGAGATAGCGGGTAATACAGTGGTTAATATTGATCTAAAGATGACAGAATTTTCACTGGTTAGAGGGAAACTCGAGAAAACACTTTATTTTTACTGCCTGTTCATAGGATTTAGGCATTGCTGATCAGGCTAGTCTCCATTGCCCATCCCTTGATTGAATTGGTCTGGTAGGCCACTTCAGAGGGCAGCTAAGGGGCTACTGTATTGTTGTGGGACTGAAATCACTTACTGGCTAAATGATGTTAATGAGCCAGACAGATTTTCATAACAATTCAATCATTTCATGGTCATTATTACTGGCATTACCTTTTTATTCAAGAACTTAAATTCCCCAGGTGTTACTGTGGAATTTGAACTCATGCCTCTGGATTATACATCCAAATATATGTGTCCAAACTACGTTGAAGAAATATTTTATTCTGGAAAAAAATACAGGGTTATCCCAAATATATTTTTGAGAATTCAAATTTTCCCATGATAAAATTGGAGATTATTTTGAACAAAAATGTGCACAATACTTCTGTTCCATTGTGCTTTTGTGAAATGAAGAGGTGGGGGGGGGTGGGAAATCTCACGTGATCAAGTTACACATGACTGGAAATATTCATTTTAGACTTTCATCTCAGCACTCAGTATTTCTGTTAATTTACATTAAAAGTTGTCAGACAGAAATTAACAATATTTTCGGGATGGTTGCCAGCTGTGGCTCAGTTGGTGGCACCCTTGCCTCAGAGTGTGAAGCCTGTTACTTATCTCCCACTTCAGAAACAATAATTTAGTCTGACATTCACTATAGTACTGAGGGATTTCTGCATTGTTGGAGGTGAAGTCTTTTGGTCAAGATTTTAAACTGAGATCCCATCTGTTTTCTCAAGTGAGCGTAAATGATCCCAAGGTACAAATTTGAGGATCAATGGTGGAGTTATACCTACTGTCTTAGCCAATATTTCACACTCAATCAACATCACAATACAAGTCCTCCCCAGGTTACAACAGGGACCCATAATCCGAACAGTTTGCAAGTCAAAAATGCAGGCAGCAGAAGATGCTTGCAACCCCATAACAGCCAGCAAATTCATCCTGCCAGTCTCCCAAACTCAGCCGTTCATAACCTGGGGAGGACCTGTTCTAATTACTTATAGAAAAATGCACAACATATTGAGCTGTGTTTTCTACACTGCAAAGGGCGATTCCACTTATTGCATATTATCTGAGGATACAGATGAGAATGCATTTTATATTATGTACTTTGATAGCTACCTTTAGTCTGTGTAAGTTTTATCTGTATTTTTCCAATTTACTTACATGACAGTGAGCTCTGTAACATGATCAATGACATCCACGTTGAAATAGCAATAATTGTAATGGACTGCATTTAGCAAGAACATCCATAGTTGGCAAACAACAATTCATTTTTGTCTATATTAAATTTTGGCCCTATTCATTGATCAGCATTCTGCATGGGTGGAGTGAAATATTTCATACTGGTTTAATTTAATTCATCTATCCATTTGGATGATCTGTGTTCCACACAAAAAGCAGACTTTTATGCGATCATCACCTATACTGCCCCTGTAGATGTTTTGCCATATCTGAAAGAAATTAACAGGGAACGTCATGGGATGATGTACTCTCAGGCTGGAGTGTCTCGACCTTAGGCACCAAATCTTTCAGCTGGGCTGAGCTATTTTCAGATCAGAGAGAACAACTGTGGACCATAATCGTTGCAGGAACTTCTATAGGTGCATGGCCTGCTACTGCACGGAAACTTCTGGACATGCAGGTAACATCAATGGGCAAGAGGTGTTCCTTAGAAGCCACTTACACAAAATGCAACTGTACAAGCAAGTTTTGTGAAAGAACAAGAACAGGTCTTAACTTGGGAAGGTGAGATGGTTAGGCACCTCGTTTGGCATCCTACCAATAGTTGCCTTTTTGTTTTAATATCATTGCATAATCTATTGCTTCCAATGTCCTTGGAATCACCCACCCCTTCATCTGTTCAACCTGACCAACAATCATCTGCTCACCACCTGTGTCATTTTGCTCACTAGACTGCAACTCTCCTCCAGCAATCCTTTCTTCAACTTAATTCCTCCACGGTCTCTGCAATGGGTGGAGAATCAAGACATTTCTACCATGCATGGCAGCTTTTCACTAGTCAAGATAAAATGTTGATGTCCCTGGTCTTTTTTTTAATTCATTTCACAGGATGTGGACATCATTGGTAATTCCAACAGTCATGATCCATCCCTAATTGCCCTGAACAGAAGAGGTAAATGGGTCTCAAGTCACATATAGGTCAGAGAAGGCAGATACCTCCCCTGAAGGCAATAAGGAATCAAATGGATTTTTAATCATAATTTGGCGGTTATATATATGATTCTGGCTTCTTTTTTAAACTGCAGATCTATTTAATTAATTGAAGCTAAATTCACTATTTGTTATGTGGGACTTCAAGTAAAGGCTCTAGATCAATGGTCCAAAACTATCATTACTAATTCAATAACTTAACCACTATACTAACTACACTCTAAGTGGCCTAATGGCCATCGTGAAGAGGATAAGAGATCAGCCATTTAGAACTGAGATGAGAAGAAATGTCTTTACTCAGATGGTCGCAAATCTTTGGAATTCTTTATCCCCTAGGGTTGTGGATGCTCAATCACTGAATATTGACTGAGATTTTTTACATTGAGTGAATGAAGGGATACAGGGATTGTGCTGGAAAGTGGATAAGGCAAAGATCAGCAATTATATTACTGAATAGTGGTTCAAGTGAGACAGATCATATCGCCTACACCTTATGAGCTCTAGCTTCACTCTTAGCTATTTACTGCATATTTATAGTTACAGACTATTATAACTCATTTGTTTTAGATCCAGAGCAATATGGAAATCCTAATGGTTGCTCAAGCAGGTCAATCTCAACAATAAATCAAGGATTCCAATTTTCTTAACACAAATGTTCCCAAGAGTTTAAGAAAACAAACACTATCTGCAATACCCATTTAATGGTAGATTAACTGCTGCTAACTCCAATTGCCTGAAGACCCTTCATATAAGTGAGAAGTTTATCCGACTGTTGAGTAATCAATGGCTGCATGAAGTATTAATTCTAACCATTATCAGCTTAAGATATACACTTATCACTGGCACTACTGTAATCCAAAAAATCTATTTGCAATTCTAACTTAAATCATTAAGGTGGGACCTGGTAAATATTTACAGTTCTTGATACTATGACATCTCAGTCATTAAGAACAGCATTTGCTTATTTTCATATGAAAGTGTACTTCAGTACAAATTATCATAACTCCAATTGATTAAGAGCAACCTATACTGTTTCTTAAATAAACCTTAGTCTTATCTGTTCCTTTAGGTTAACAAGCTTTACATCGATTTTGAATCATATGTATTCACAAATAGGTGGTACTATATAAATACACCAACTGAGTTGTGTTTAAAAAGTAAAATCCAAGTTTTAACCAACTTCGTAATCACTTATTTTCTTCTTTTGCCATCAGGTTTTCTTATCCATTCCCAGGTCAAATGTCGTCCTACATGGTAGGCGTGGCAACCATTTGGGTTTACTGATGAAACTGTTTTGTTCATGCCATTTGTAAATCATAGCCGAATGTTTAACATAATATGCATGTGACGAATATTTAATGTTTCCACATTATTATGTCTACGTTATAGCACAATCTATGTGGGAAACAACTTCGACCCCCTCATTGCTCTATCTGAATAATCTGTTTTAAACTCTAACCCCACAATGCTTTTCCACATTGAAAGTATGTTCTACTTCCAACATTAAGCTTCCTCTGAACATTCAGAAAGAGTTTGCTAATTACTGTTGAATAATGGACAATCTTGCGTAATACCCATGCGAGTTGTAGTTATCTGAACTCGAGGCAGGGAGAGTCCCTACAGCCAATAGAAATAGACATTGTGTGGTCAAGATCAGCATGCTAACCCATTTTCCATTCAGTTTACTGTCCATACATTTCACACTTACTGGAAGCTATTGTTCCCTTAGGCAGCCTTGCAGCTTTTTTTAAAAACCATTGACTCCCACTGACCTTTATCTGCCAGCACAGTAACGATATCCAGGAACATAACAATGAAACTCCCTTGTGGTCCAGAGTGACTCCGTATCGTACACATGCATACTTTCTGCAACTGAACTGAGTTAACATTATGTGAGATATTGTGTGGTTCAATTTGTAAGCTACTTTATGCCACAGTGGATAAACTGTTGGGGAATAGAATATGATAAGAGTTGCTTGGTAATTCAGAAAACTTCTGTTCATGGATTGATAAGAAAATAAATACATAAACACTTGCCCAATTCAATAGACTTCTTACCTAATTCAAAAATGACAATCTCTGTCTGCTATCATTCTGATGACTAGGACAAAAGCCACCTCCCTCCACAGTCTCTGGCTCCTTTGTCTCTACATCTGATCCTTATAAGCCTGTTTCTCAATATGACGTAGAGATCAGAAAGGTCCCAATGCTGAGGAATGAACTGAAATTCTCAACAACTAGAAGTTGCTAAGTAATAACGCATTCTTCAGATCTCAGAGAAGTTCCCACCTCACATTGTAGTTACTTTTTGTGCCCACCAAACACAGCTCTGGTTGGGGCTAAAATACATATTTTGACACAATCCAGGATTAAGTACCTTCTGTGAAAAAAAATCGTAAAGGATTTGTAAATCAGAGTGGAGGAGCATACTATACATTCTTCCATTACACCAACCACAATCTTTTCCTCCTTCCAGCTCTATTTCTTTTCGTATCACTTCTGGAAGAAAATGTCTGCCAGTTTATTTATATCTGGGCTTTGACTCTCCATTTGACATAATGTTTTGCTCCACCACATTCTCATCTCTCTGATATTAGCTTCCTTTAAAAAATTATTACCTCTCATGTTGACTGCATAACCCCTATGCCTTTCCCCCACCCATCCTGTGTACAACCCTCATCCCTTAAAGCACAAGGGGCACTGACCCAAATAAGTTCAACAACTGTTTAACCATTCACAGTCAGATGTGGTTCAATTACATAAAGGCATATCAGACCTTGCACCAATCTACGAAAATTATTTACAACCCAGAGGATTATCCTGGAATGCAGAGATAACCTAAGGCTATAATCTCCTGTTGAATTTCCCAAACTGCATATGTGCATCTCAGAGGGTACACGAGATACTTTGAGGAGTTTTGCAGGAGAAGTTGTTAATTGGTAGACGTTATTTTCACTATGATACAAGGCTGTTAGATTTAGCTTACTAGAGATGATTAACACAGACAAATGCAGAGGTGAAGTAGGTTTACATCATTTTTATATGTGCAGAAATAAAGAGCAAACTTAATATAAAACACTTGCGCAACTCGGTATAGCTGACTATATCCTGAACCAGAAAATATAGAACGTCAACTAAACCAAAGAACAAGCTCTGTGTTCTGCTCCATCTCTTCATTCCATTATCAGCATGAACACATATTTTTACAAAAAGAACACCAAAGCCATTACTAATACCATAAAAGTGAAATTCAGAAACATACTATAAAGATAAAAACACACAACTATTTATTATATATTTTTTATTTGCTAAAGATATTTCTGCCTTTTTCTTTAAGGCACATTCAAACTGCAGTATTTGGAACAATATTGCTTGCAGGCAACACTTAATTGTCTGTTAACAACATCAAAGACAGCAGCTTGAACTCTAGCTGGAAGGAATGAATCACTGAAAGAAAAATACACTTTGACCCACTGAACAGAAATTCTATGACAGCTCAGGATGGATATAGTGCAGTGGCAGTAATGCAGGTTGTTCAAGACTGGAGGTGCCAGCAATAGATCAAGAATGGCAGTGAAAAAGAAAGTAAACATACGGGGAGGCAGGTTTGGAGGAAGATGTATCTAGTAGCAATAAATACGTAACAAGAATAGTCTGCAAATGGCTTCTCACAACAACAGATGATTTGCTTTGCATTGGTGCTGACCTGTGACACAAAGTTAAACTCACACCAGTAATATGGTAAATATTTTCCACCAAATGACAACTACCATTACAGAAGATGCCACAATTGTGCAATTAGTACTTTAGGGATGATCACAGAGGCTTTCACCCACCCTTAAGTGTATAAATATCTTTTCACTTATTGAGATCTTTCACCTTTGAACTTAGTTAAATAAAACTGACCCTCTTCCCCAAATCTACTCAAATTATTTTTACTCATTTCCAATACAGAACATGAACAAAATATAGTACTCTCATAGAGATGCTTACTTGTATAACCATTAGACTTACTTGAAAAAAATGTAATGGACTATCCCAGAATATTCTCACATAGTTTTCTGATTTTCCCAACCATTTGTATTCAGTCATATGATACTTTCTCATTCCTTCTGTTTTCATTCCATTTGCTCTTCAAAGAAAGCAATGTCAGTTAATAATCATACAAATAGTGTTTAGGATGTTCCTTAATTCAAGTTAATAGCCCTGGTTATATTCAGGCCAATGCACAATTTTCTCTTATTACTGTTGTTCTCAGCTTAATGTATAGGTTGGTGAATGTGATAACATCTCTAGATAATTGAAACAAAATATTTCACCATAAACATTCATATTGAGAATTAAGAAAACCTATAAATCATATAAAACCAATAAATCAAACAGTTGCATTGACTATAACAAGCTACACCAATAATTAGTCTGAAAGGTTGTATATTCAAGAGATAAATACTTTCAATAGCAATGAGGGGTTGTGGATGAATGCACTATGTGTCTATAACTGAGCTTTTTGATTAGGCAAGTCTTAGGTTCTGTGTGCTGAGTAACCAATCTCTTTCAAAGTGCTGTAATTTAGTACTTGCAGACTGGGTAAAGAGTAGAAAGATAATCTGCAACACTAGCTTCAGATCACTGTCCAGTGACCTCTGCTGGAATGTATTAGTGTGGACATTCATTGAAGACGGAATTGAGTTCAGGTGCTGTGGCATTCATGATCAAATAGCCCACTGACAGTAAATATCCAGACTTCAATGAAAAGTGGCATGGGTGACGTACTAGAGTGATGCTAGCATTTAAGATGGTAAATTGGTTTTTACTGTCACATGTACCGAGGTATAGTGAAAAACTTTGTTTTGCATGTCATCCATACAAATCATTTCATAACACCAGTGCACTGAGGTAGTACAAGGGAAAACAATAACAGAATGCAGAATAAAGTGTTACAGAGAAAGTGCAGTACAGGGAGACAATAAGGTGCACAGGTTATGGGAAAATAACAAAGCAAAAAGAAATACCTTCATGAAATGAGAAGGGAAAGAATAGAAAATTGGAAAATAACTGATATTAGGCACATTTTTGTTATATATTACTGCGCAAAATCATTTTTCCACTGTCTTGAAAACATTAACTCCTTGATTAAGTGTTATCCCACAGATATCAATTACCCTCTGATATCTCATCAGGTATCAATTCCAGTCTCTGCATGGTCAGAAATTGTTATTAAGCTATTAAACCACAATAAAGGTGTTTTCATATGACATCCATGCTCTAAAAAGGGTCACTTTAAAGTTGCCAGGTGCAGAGATAGAGCCTGTTTTTTTTTGATTCAGGAACATTGAGACTAAATGCAGCACTCCTATAATCAATCATCAGGGTTTACCAAACTTTGCACAAACTGTGGAACGATCCTAAGTGGGCCTAACTCTGCTACTGAACTCGCTACTTTTAAATGTAATCATATCAGCAGGATGCAACCCATATGTAGCACATCCTGCTCCTTTTCCATTTTCCATTATTTAAATTCTACTGAAAGAGCAAGATATACCTATCCCTGATTGACAAATCTAATCTAAATAAATAAGGCAATGATGTGGTGATCTTATCCATCAATATTTCTTTTATTTTTGCCAATGCAAAAGTGAACTTAATCATATATTTGTAAAAAGCAGATATAGTGCTAGTATAAGCATATCAGGTTAGAAGTAATAGATATCACAGTTTGTATTGGTTGCTTTCTCAATTTTTATATAGCACTTTGGATTTCTTTTTTTAATTTTGAAGTGGTGAAAGGCATATTCTGTAACCCAATGTACACTGCCTGAGTCAAATTGGATATAAACTAAAAAAGTATAAATATTAACAAAAACAATACTTTCTCTGAAGGGATTCCTACTTATCGAATTTTAATCACAGCTGAGGAAGAGGATTACAGGGAGTAATTTTCTTTCAACATCACAGGAGAAGGATAAAATCTGAGCATGAACAGGCTCCTTTAGATGTAACTCAAGAATTATTATTAAAACAAAATTATGCCTAACTAAAGAAACCTTGATTAAGCCCAACGTGGGCACCATTTGTGTCAATGAAGCTAACATTGAACTGAACAATTTTAACATTCACTTCAGATTATAATTTTGTCTTCAGCAATGAACACTCACATATTCTCTTCTACTGAATGCACCTAACCAATTAACAACGTAGGATTGCTTAAAATAGGCTAATAATCAGGGGTTCAAGACCTTCTATTATTGTGGGTTTCCTCAAAGTTCCAGGGACTATAAACATCATCCTTATTGCCATTCAGTTGTAACTCTTCATTCCCTGTAAAAAATGCAATGGCCATTTTTTTCCAATGACAAGGTCCTACAAGCAACAATAAAAATAAAGTACTAATTCAGCTTTAGGTGTTGATTGAAGAATGAATGTTGACCAAGGCAGCAGATGCACTTCCTTGCTTTACCTCTTGTTGTGCCTTGTCCATCTGAGATGGAAGACAAGAGATTTAATGCAACATCTTAAGCAAATATGATACCCACAGTAATACTGTGCTCACTCACTACTGCATTGATGTGATAATCTAGATAATAATACTCATGACAGAAAACACACAAGGATGCACAGATTAAAGGGAAAATTCTATCTGTATTGTCCCGTATAAACACTGTATACAAAACCTATGACACTCTGGAGTTATTATAATTTGTTCTTAACAATATGCCCAGCAGAATGATGTTTCAATGAATATCCCTATTGAGAAAACTGAGGCAGGAATGCGACATATACTCACACAAACACATAGAGCAATGAGGAGCAGGAGGGAAACAGACTCAACAGCTGCTGATCAGAAATGTGTTTTCTTCTTACAATTAGAGAAATATGTCCGTTGTGTTTTTTCAGTTCTCCAAAACCATGCATTCTTGCCGAATCCAAACAATCATGCACCAGAACCTCATTACAACACTCTTACTGAAAGATTCCAAGGACATTCATTCCATTGATGGTTCAAGTTATTAACACAAGATTATTTATAAATACAAAGGAGCACTTGGCAATGACCCAGAAATTTATCTGTGCAATTATAATTTTTCAGGCTCTAAATGAATCACCAAGCTCACAACATGGTGGAAGAAAGCACACCACTTGCCCTTTGGAAAAACATTGATGCTCTGGTGGTAGAACACATAGCGAACATTTTAGTTGATTCAGATCTGGGTCATCTGTGTCTTGCAGAGTTTATGCTTTTCCAACGCACCACATATCATCTGCAGCTCACACGACATATTGTGGTGCTCCCTGGTGGGAAGACTTCCTTACATATGCTAATGTAGATGTGGAGTTTACACATTCTTCTCCGGCGATCTGGCTTCCTCCCACATCCTAGAGGTGTGCTGATAGGTTAATTGGCTACTGTAAATTAACCCTGTAGGTAAGTGGCAAAAGAATCAAAGGGAAGTTGACAAGCATGTGTGAGACTGTAAGCTGCAGACCTACAGGGAAATAAGAGTGGGGAATGAGACTTCTGGGATTGCTCTGCTGAGAGCCAGCATGGACTCAATGGGCCAGGTGGCCTCCTTTAGTCTTGTGGTAAGTAAGTAATGATGAAAGGTGGAAGGAGTTAAGAATTAAGTGTGATATGGCCACTGACCTGATTAATATAAATATTGGGTTCCCCAATGAGAAATACCCTATTATCAGTTTGCCAGAAGATTATATTAATGGACCAGTAGTCTGGAAGCTTGGGTTAATATTCAAATCTCTCCATGGAAGTTAGAGATCCTGAATTGATTTTTTTTAGAAATTTAGAAATAAAATCCTGGGTTCAATTGTGCTGGAATATATCAAAGTGAATATGAAGCTGTCAGACTATTATTAAAAATGCAATTGATTCACTCAGATAAATTTAGGAAAGAAACCTGCTTTGCTCTCCCACTTTTTGCCCAGTATGGACAATACGCAATGCCCTGTAGTGCCCACATTGAATAGTTACAAGACAAAAGATCAACTGAGGGATAAAGTCAGGTCAGCTACATAGATGTTTTATGCCCACTTATCAATATTCACACAACAGCATTTGCAAATGAAACTGTGCAGAGATAGTTTTGGTAAATAAAACTATAGAGCTTGCAAGACCTTTAATTGCTAAAATAATCTAGGACAGTAAACAAAATGGATAACTAATATTGCTGGATGGTTCACATGTGGAATCAATAAATTTCTTGATTCTTTAGCATAACTATATGAGTTACATCAAAAATTCTGGGCCACGGCAAGTTTATGTCGCACTGCCGCCTGATTGCAATATTTCTACTGATTCTTAAAATGAAAATAACTTGAATAGTACAGGAGGTTGGAGATCTCATTCCACGCCTGGATACAGGAGACTAGCAATTGGATCCATTAACAGCTGTTTTTCTTGCACAAATCATGCATGAAAACTATTTAACCTGAGTTAGATAACACTAGTAATAATTTCCCAGTGAAATCCTGCCTATTGTATACAATTCACCTTAGCGCGACTGTTTTTTTTACCAGCATCCGTCACGCAACCTGATGATGTCACAGTTTGCAAAATATACATTTCTTTCCTTCCCAGCAGAAAGTGGAGCTTTTAGATACAACCTACAGCCTTATAAAACAGTCGCAAAACAAAAACTAGGAGCACATGGTGATGAGATCGCCAACGATATGTCAATTAATGGATCTCTATTCGGACATCGATGCTTTGAAACCTCATCACTGGTTGTTCCGTCATTGATTGCAGATTTTTTTTATTTTGCGTATGATGCACATCAGAGCTGCAAGCTGTAACCACCGTCACATAGTGGAGAGAGGCCGGCCACAGTGGGGGTGTGCTCAGGACAGATGTTCGGGGAGCCCACACACCGTGTTCACCCCCTCCCCGCGCTTTCCCTCAACTCCACGATGGTTTTTTTTAGGCAACTGCTCTGCCAAGGCCATTGAGAGGAGTTCCCTTAAGCTTTCCCTGTGATCAGCGTGGCAAAATAGCGGCAGTTTATAGCTCACCATAAAGCTCCCACAGGGAATCGCGCAATCCTGTTTTGGTGCATGGTTTTATCTGTAAATCACCACAGCGCTGTTATCCATGTATTTCATGCAATTTTCCTATTTTCAAGGGGACCCGGTTAGGCATTGGAGCTCTATGCAGTACATGTCTCATTCACAAACATAAAACAATCTGATGAAGAATTCTCTCAGTATTTTGCTGGACTTTCCCACCCGCAGTCCTGGGAGTGTTTAAACGTTGTTGCTGGGTGCAAGGTGTCCGGATTTCTAAGCACTGAATTTCATTTGCCGATGTGTGCCCCTTGCCGCGTCGCTAGGAGCTCTGTGTTGGTGGGCGGCTTCCGCTTTTAATGATCCTGACTCCGCCAAGTTTTTCATCGGACCGGGACACGTGAACGCAGAAAAGCCGCTGAATGAGACCCCATAAGGGAATAGATCTCTGGCTTAACTTGAGATGTGGGAGGTTGGGCGGGGGTATGAGGGTCAGAGTTGATCAGCGGAAAAAACACTGTTGAGCTCTGGGGATATTAATTTATTTTAAAAGTGAGCAGACTGCAAGTTTTTTTTGTTTAAAAATTATAGTTTCTTCCAGATGATGGGCATGAAAAGCCTTGGTGATCTCTACTTGTTAGTTTGGTGCGGGGTATATATGAGGCTCCGACTCCGAGAAGGACATAACCGAGAAATGCCTCCAAAGCTTTCCTTGTCAATCACCGAGAATTATACGTCAGCAGCGTGCACGGAGGTCACGTCGCCTCCCCACACGCCGCTGATCCAGAAGTGAGCAAGGCACTTGCCAAAGGCGAAGCATGCTGAACCCAGTTGCACAGTCGCAGGCTGGGCAGCGCTATCTGCAAGCAGCTCATGACTCGTAGTCCCTTCGGGAGGCATCCAATGAGTGATCTGCCCAACAAAAACTGAGAAGCTGTGTCAGCACCATCTTTATAAAATGCTTACATTACAATGGTAACTACAGTTCAAAAGTACTTAATTTAGAGTAAAGCAGTTATTTTTTTAAAGAATCTCCTAAATGAGCATTCTTACATCATAGAAAAACACCAAAGGTCTGATTAACCAAGGGTCTGCCAGAAGCCAGTTTGCGAAGAGGGAATGACAATGCACAGCTGGCTTATTTTAATTAAATAATCATTAAACTCTGACCCTGATTCATGTCTTAGGAAAGGCTCCATACAGAATGCACACCTTACCCACCGAAATTCCTGGATCCTGAACTACAGTTCCCTCAGGAGAGGAAGGGTTTCTATGGATAGAAGAATATAATGACATTTTGAACTTTCAATTGCACTTTCCTATATCTACTGGTTTCTTTCACTTTTTTTGAATTAATATGTTTAACTTTGAAATCAAACAATATAAATTAGTGAAAATAGGGATACATTCCTCTCTGCTAAGTTATCTAATGTTTGCTGGAGCAGCAAAGTGGAAGTTATTGGAGAAGTACCCCATGGTTGCTGAACCAAAGGAACTCCAGGACAGCATCATTAGGGAAGAAGACTTTTCACATTCTAAAACCCATTCTCAATTCGCAACTGAAGACGTTTATGGACAGGCTTATCATGCCTGAACGGAGTGTTGTGTTGGGTGAACATGAGGTGCTTGGAACAAGAAACAGCACAGCAACAACTCACTGGTTCAAGTAGGAACTGTGGAGGCAAAAGTTGTAAGTTGGTGTTTCGGATGGAGACCCTGATAACAGGACTGAGAGGGAAGAGTAAAGATTGCCAGTTTTTAGGGGGGGGGGGGGGGGGGGGGGGGAGGGGAAGCATGTGCTTGGGATGACTTAAAGCAGAAACAAATCAAACCTTGTTCAATTTTTATAATCTGACTAAATCAGAAATATCATTCGATTAACAGAAGAACTTGGGTATTCTTAGTAAGTTAAAAGTTTGCTCATTATTTGAGCTTGATAATCACTTGTTTCAGGGAATAATATTTAGGGATGCCTTGCCATAAGATGTAACATTCAGTTTGGCTGATTGAGGCTTAGTCATAAAAAAGAGATTTGCCTTGAAAATTAAATCCATAAAATATTGTTTTCAACACCAAAGACCAGACAAGTCATTTTTTTAGAAGGGTTGACAGGTTACAAGAGTTCAGAGAAAGTTACTTCTATTGGGAGAACAAATTTAGGATGAGACTAAAAATACTACGTTGACAGAGATTCATTGTGCTGACATCTTGGGAAGAAGCAAAAGAATTCTTGAGGAGACAAAATAACATACTTAACTGACTCAGTTAATGTTATATAAACTCTTAGGATCTTAACTAAAAGTACAGGCTTACCAATAATGAAGTTGTTATATTTTTAAAAAAATAATATTTTCATAAGGCCAGCAATTCAAACCTGCTATCTTATCTGCTATAAACAAAGTGCAGTCCAAACCAGCCCTCCTAATTTTATGTCTGTTTTGGACATTCCACTTAGTGTTGGGTTAACATGAGGTGCTTGAGCTCCTGCTGCTAACTGTATAAATAATTAAGAAATGTGAACACACAGTTTAGTTTCCTCCTTGATTTTTATGGAAGAAGAAGTTAATTTGTAAGTATTCTGCTCAGAATTGATAGTATAGATATAAATGCAGAGGAGTTGAAGGATGCAATATCATTGAAGAATGCAATATCATGCAGAGGAGTTGAAGGATAAAGGCTTTGAGCAATTTAGTAATACTTCTTTCGAACAAGGATAGCATGTAAACAGTTATTGATTTTATGGGGGGGGGCAGGTTTAAAATACAGAGATTAAGAATTCATCTGATGCTGTCAATCTGTCTTGCTATGTCAATCCAACTGTCCTTACAAACAAGTTTTGATCAGAACGTAACTGTGGCAGTAAAGGGAAAGAAGTTAATCAGGGTTTGATTGTTGATCACTATCTAGTGACTGTTGTAAACTGCACATGTGCATTTTAGGCAAGGAGGCTCAACTGGATGAAATGCCTACTATACTCCCTGATCAGGTGAACAAACGACAAACTAACAGAACCAGGAACAGCCACAGAACCATGAGCATGAAATAGCATCTGCAGGACAGGAAGGGGGAGAAAATGAAGACAAACTAAAACAATTGAAATCACAGTTCTTTATATTGCTTGAAATAACAGTATTTTGTTGCCAGAAAAACAATCCTGTGTCAATATTATTATAAGTTTCATAGTTCTAAAATAGATTGCCTCCCGTGCCTTTATTGGTCCATGATTAACATTGACGTTAATTAAAAAATATAATCCCAGTATTCATATTAAGCCAACAACTTAACAATGTAGTTAATAAGCATCTAAAATCCTTGGCCTGAAATTAGTTAAAATGCAACTTGCACTGAAACCATAAGATAATGCTCTCCTCCCATCCATCTACCAGAACGACAGAACAATTATGACCATTAGAATAGCTTATTTATTATTTTGCCATTATTGTTTTGCAAATATTATTTGTCTTGAAAGAAGTAATCATAAAAGAGAATACTGAAAACCTATTTTCCTCTGTTTATCCCAAGCAACATGGAACTTGTCGTGCTCACTGGCTAGAAACTTGAAGAAGAGTTCAAAACCAAAATACCAGAATCGCATTGCATTGAATGATGTTGTTTTGTTAGACAAGTGGTATTCACCATGCACCTATTCTTTCAAATAATACTGACACAGGAGACCACTTAACCCATCAAATCCATGCCAGCTTTTGTAGAGCAATCAAGTTAGTCCCATTTATCCATTTTCTCCCATTGCCCTGCAAATTATTTTCCCTCAAATGTCTATCCAATCCTCTTTCCAAATTCCATATTGATTCTGTTTCCACCACATTACAAGCAATGAGTTCCAAATCATAATCATTCACTTAATAAAATAGTTTTCCTCAAATCTACCGCAGCAACCATGCCACATGCCTCTCCCAGCCAACCCCGTGTCTTTTGTTTTCCTTGCTCATCCTAGCTAAGTTCATCATGATCTTGTATACCTATCAATTCTCCTGTCAACCATTCAAAACTAGAGCTGATTGGCACTGAACCATATTTAAATTAGAAAGGAAATTCAACCCTGTAACTTTGTGATTTTGACTGCCCATAGTTTCCGATAGTTGCCATGGAACAAAATGTCTCAGTTGACACTGAACACAATGAAGTCCTGTAGTTTATACTATTTATGTTACTTTCAGAATGTAATCTTCATTGCTATAAATATTCTCCCTGCATCAAAATAAATATATGCAATGTGGGAGAAAAAAGGAAAGCTGATGTGATCTGTTAGAGGTTTATTCAACTTCGGCTGCTGTGTTGAGCTGGGTACAATACTCAATCTGACTATTTGCCAACTGTGTTCTGCATACAGCATGTGGTGACATTTGATTTCATATGGAGTATATTTTCAAAATATTTTTATCATGCATATGTGCCATGTACGACTAAACAGAATGTCTGTCTGTTTCCCCTCCTCCATTCCAGTGACGACTGCCCATTTAGAAAGGAAAAGTGGCTCTCTAGTTAGGTGCTGAATTATAATTCTGACCAACAGACTGAAATAACAGCTTCACTCTCACACTAGATTCACAAGATGCTTAATGATCATCCATTCCCTAGTACATTACGAAAGCTAATGTACTTTCATGGAGATTGAGGAATTAAAAGTTTTCACAAATCAGTTATTCTGTGGCCATCAGGTGTGACTGAGTTTGCCAGTTCCAGTAGGAGGATTTCTTGGAGATTTCACTGTGCACTGTCCTACCCAAAGCTTCACTGTTCATCTAGCACATCCATCCTTGAGCACAGTATCTTCCCAGAATAACTGGAAAGCAAACAGATCCTGCTTGATTCGATGAGAAATAGACACTAACAAACAAAAGTTTTCAAAGACAATGCTGGGAAACTCAGCACATTTGAGCTCTGCTGCTCCATGTAAAAGCCAGCAAAATCATAAAGATTGCAGAATTAACTGCTTTCCCAAACCAAGTTGTTAATCGATAAGTATCAAGTATGGGTGGGTTTGCCAGGGTATACCGGCAGCTGATATTCAGCTTGTCCTAGATTTATGGCTGTCCTGCAAAAGTCTGCAATGTATTTAGTTGCAAGTAGTTGGTGGTTTTCTTCAGCTGCCACTGGCCACAGTGAGCACGTTACAGACTTCTGCCTTGGACTTCCTGGAGTTCCTCCAATTTGCACCACTAGGCTTGTGCATTCAGTAAGCAGGAGGGGATCCAGGAGCAGTCCTAAACTTTCCTTCCTGTCAGCATATTGGGGAAGATCACCATACATAGACTAGCAAAGCGATATGGATAAGGCTATTTGGAGAATCTGCTGGATTCTAGGGATAGCTCAGAGGTAAAAAATGAAACAATAGCAATTTTATGTTTGTTTTTATTGATTTCTTCAGGCCTTGGCACTTTCTGGTTGTTGACATCTAATACTCCATAATGTTCATACCTGTAGCCATACTCCTACTTTTGGTTCTCAGTGCAATATCCTGCTTGAGACTAGACCTGTGCATGGACTGTACTTAGATCACACAGGTAACCTCAGCAGGTCAGGCAGCATCTATGGAGGGAAATAAACAGTCGACATTTTGGGTCGAGACCCTTCACCAGGATTGGAAAGGAAGAGGGCAGAGGCTAGAATAAGAAGGTCAGGGGAGGGGGAGGAGCACATGCTGGCAGGTGATAGGTGAGTCGAGGTGAGAGGGGGAAGGTAGGTCGGTGGGGGGGGGGGGGGGAAGTAAGAAGCTGAAAGGTGATAGGTAGAAGAGGTAAAGGGCTGAAGAAGAGAGAATCCGGTAGGAAAGGGCAATGGACCATGGAATAAAGGGAAGGAGGTGGGGAATAGATGGGCAAGTCATGAGGGCAAGGAAGGGGAAGGTGAAGGGGTGAGGGGACCACAGGAATAAGGGAAGACAAGGGGGGTGAGGAGGGAGAGAAAAAAAAGTGAGAAGAAGGGAGGGGTTACCAGAAGTTAGAGAAGTCAATGTTGAGGCCATAAGGTTGGAAACTACCAAGGCGGAATATAAGGTGTTGTTCCTCCAACCTGCGTCTGGCCTCAACGTAGCAGTAGAGGAGGCCATGGACAGACATGTCAGTATGGGAGTGGGATGTAGAAATGAAGTGGCTGGCCACTGGGACACCCTCACCACCATGCAGGGTCCAACACATCATTCTCCGCAACTTCCGCCACCTCCAGTGGGATCCTACCACCAGGCACATCTTCCCCTTCCCCCCCCCCCCCTCTGCTTTCCACAGGGATTGCTCTCTCCGTTGCTCCTTTGTCCACCTGTCCCTCCCCACTGATGACCCTCCCGGCACTTATCCCTGCAACCACTCTAAGTGCTACACCTGTCCCTACACCTCCTCCCTGACCATCATTCAGAGCCCTAGACAGTCCTTCCAGGTGAGGCAGCGCTTCACCCGTGAATCCAAGGGTGTCAGTAATTGCATCCGGTACTCCCGGTGCGGTTTCGACACAGATTGGGCAACCACTTCATCGAGCACCTTCAGCCCGTCCGCCACAAAAGTAAGGATCTCCCGGTGGCCATCCACTTTAATTCCACATCCCACTCCCATACTGACATGTCTATCCATGACCTCCTCTACTGCTGCATTGAGGCCAGATGCAGGTTGGAGGAATGACACCTCATATTCCGCCTTGGGAGTCTCCAACCTGATGGCCTCAACATCGATATCTCAAGTTCCGGTAACCCCTCCCCTCTTCCCCCCCCCTTCTTTTTTTCTCCGTCCTCCCCCCCCCCCACCCTTTTGTCTTCCCTCATTCCTGTGGCCCCCACAACTGGATTCCTTCTTCTTCAGCCCTTTGCCTCTTCTACCTATCACCTCTAAGCTTCTGACATCTCACCCCTCCCCCACCCACCTACCTTCCCCCTCTCACCTGGACTCACCTATCACCAGCCAGCGTGTGCTTCTCCCCCTTTCCCAACCTCCTTATTGTGGCTTCCACCCTCTTCCTTTTCAGTCCTGATGAAGGGTCTCGTCCTGAAACATCAACTGTTTATTTCCCTCCATAGATGCTGCCTGACCTGCTGAGTTCCTCCAGCACTTTGTATGTGTTGCTCCAGATTCCAGCATCTGCAGAATCTCTTGTGTCACACAGATAACCTGCCTAAGTAAGTTAGAAGAACTGTGCACCTCTCTCCTTAAATCCTACCACCAACCCACCAAAACAAAATGAGACCTACAGTATCTCATCATCTCACCTCCCAGATGGCTATGCCCAGTTCCTGGAAATGAATATGCAAAAAGAAACAGAGAGAATAGCAAGGTACTACAGAACCCTATTCCAACAGTGGAAAGGAGAGAGGGAAGAAAAGAAAACTAAAGAAAAGAATACTTCTAAAACTCTTTAAGTAGCTTTAGGTTTAAAAAATGAAAAACTCAAAACAGGCTTCATGATCATGACACTTGGCTAAAGTTCCTTGGAGAGGAATAGTGTTAAAAACTAATTGCAAGTGAAGAAAAAATTAACAGCATTTATCATGCCACTTAAATGCCTTGTTATACCACACAAATTTAATTGTGATGCATCTGGAGAGTACTTTTTTTACCTGTGGTCATCTTAAAATGGAAGTGTCATAATGGCTTACATAAAATACTACTGTTTTAGCAGAAGAATCCTTTTTCTCAGCATACTTGGATTCCTAGCTCAATTTTTGATCCAAGATTTCTTTCAGCACAAATATCCCCAACTTACATCTTCACAACATCATCCACTTCCTTCCCAGCTTCTACCACCTGTTGCTAAAGCTGTCATCAATGTCCTTGTTATCACCAAGTTATCTAATACCATTTAGGCATGTGTCCCACTGTCCTGTCTATCACATTGCACCACGCTGCAGATCCTGCTTTTCCATGATCTCCATCCTCAACAAACTACATGAGTTCCTGATCTTCTTCCAATCCTGACAGTTTAAGGTTCTCTAATTCCCATTTAGATCCCTTCATGTCCACATTTATCCTTGAATTTCCTCCAATACCACAGAATCTCTCCCCAAACATTCCCTGGTCTAGAAACTGCATTACTGCATCTTAATAGCGTGAAAACATCACCCTAGCACAGCTTGTGAAGACTTTTCTTACTGTATTAATTTCTCAAATGTGGGGCATCACTAGCAGGGCCAGAGATTATTGCCCATTCCTAATTACCCTGCAGAAGATAATTAGGAATAGGCAATAAACAAAAGTGAGCTATCTTCTTAAACAGCTGCAATCCTTCCGGTCAAAGTATTCCTACTGCTATGGATAGGGAGCTCAGGATTTATACTCAGCAATAATGAAGGTCCAAAATACATTTCCAAATCCAGATGATGTGCAACTTGGCGATGTAGACAGTTGAGAGAGAAAGACTTAAGTGAAAGAATTGGAAAGAGGCCTGGTCAGCATGAAATAGGAATGTGTGAAGTGGAGTCGTGGCGTATTTGGACATCTGGTTAGTGTTGGCTTGGGAGCATAGCTGATTCACCTTTACAGCCCTGAGAACATCCCAACACAGAGGAAAACGGATAGCGATATTCTGATGTGCACAAACATTTTGGGATACTGTGTACCAGGGACAGCCTGGTAATTAAAACAGGATGAAAATCTGAGGTGATTATGGAAGCCAGCAGGAACTTAAAGGAACTAAAAGCAACAAGTACATATAAGGAAACTAATGGATTTATGGACATACAATTGGACATAATACCAAAGCAATGTCCAGGAGGTATGCAAAGAAATGAATAAAAAGGTGCCTCACAGGATAACTGGAAGCAATAACTTTGGAGACTAACAATTGCAGAAGAAGACCCCGAATCAGGAACTTGGAGGAGAACTCACTGCATCAAACCCCGGCCAGGTAAATCTAGAGCAAGTAATATCGAAATATAAGTAGTGGGTTTTAGAGGTTGTGAAACTAACTAAATAGTTACGTAACTAAAGAGACTTGTTTGAAACTATGTGGTGAATCTTTCAGTCGTTTGCACTAATTGCGACTAATATCATAGTATGGTTATTAGGGAAAGCCATTGTCTGGTGTATTTTATCGTGTGCTGCATTAATTGGCAACAGAGGGAAACCTACAGATGGTGGTGTTCCCATGTGCCTGCTACCCTTATACTTCTTTGTGCTAAAGTTCACAGGTTTGGAAGATGCTATCAGAGTAGTCTAGATGAGCATAACGATCAACATCTTCAGTACTGAGGTTCATGAAAAAGCAATGTGAGATTTTTCAATAATCATCCTGCTGAAACTGTTATTGTCAACTTTAACATGTTGTTCTGTATTGATGTGTTACAAGTTCTTGCAGCTGTTGGCATAGAGACCAGCAGGTGCAAACTCTAAAACCAGCACTTAAATTGATATGCTACAATGTTAGCAACACTCTTCCAACAACTGATGTATGGATGCCGCAATACCAAGAAGAGGTGGGAAAGTGCTCCCAGAGGGTCTGAGCATCATGGACAGGCTGCTGAAGAACTGAATCTGCAGGAGATAGGTTCTTACCCCATGCAGGCCACAGAGACCTTCCAGGGCTACAGCCAAGCACTTCTGATAGGGAATTGATATGCAAGTGTCTATGGGGAAAAGACTGCATTCACTGAATGCCTGCACTTTGAGGAAGCCTGCAAAATACAGGCAATTGCCTATGGTCATTCTGTATGCTCCAGAGAGCCATAGAGAAAGTAGATGAAATCTCCTCTCCTTGAGTAAGGGGTTTGATTAGCTTATAGAAGACTGAGGTGTGGCTGAGGTCAGCAGCAGCAGTCTGTAATGATCCTAAGGTGAGGAATCTGAGAGTGACAGTGGCCTTGATCTCCACAGGTAAAGCATTCCCAGCATGTGCAAGGCCATATTCAAGGTCACAGATCTCCATGAGAACAAAAGAAATGTAGTTAGAATGGTGGCCCCTTAAATAGCACAGTTGCAGGTGAAACAGAGTTACTACAAGCTGGTTGCTTTCTGGGTAAATAAGGTGAATGTTACACAACTGCTGAGTTGTTTGGGGTATTTTACATTGCAAAAAAGTGCTGGGGCCAAAAGATTGGCAGAACTAAATATCCTGGCACTAAGACAAGCAGAGGTTGTGCAAAATTGCTCTACTCCAAATTAAACCAATTTTCAAAGGCACACCACCATTTTTTTGGAAACTGAGTGAACAAAATTCTAGACCCCTTTTTCTAGCTCTGGCCTCCTCCTTTCATCATGCCATTGTTATCTGCACTTCAACTGGCTATCTTCTTGACTCAGGATTTCCATCTATATGCCTGTCCATTCATCTTCCTTAAAGGCAAGTCCTAAAACCCAGCTTTTTGATTAGGTTTTCATTGATCCTTCTTGATACCTGCTTTATCATTTTAGCATTCACTTTTCTCCCTATGCTTGTGATGCACCTGATAACTTTTCTTTAAATGAAAAATGCAACATAAAAGGGTGGGGGGAGGGGGGAAGGAGTTGATAGGTATGTGGGATTAGTGTAATGAAAAAGACCTTTTTCCATGTTGTATGATTCTATGATTCTGAATAGTTCTTTTGTTCTCAAAACTAGCAAATTCAAATTTTGAAACACTTATCCACATAAATTGTAGAGAAACAAAGGACTGCAGATGCTGGAATCTAGATGAAAAACATGATGATGCTGGAGGAACTCAGCAGGCCAGGCAGCATCCGTGGAGAAAAGCAGGCAGTCAACATTTCGGGTCAGGACCCTTCTTCAAGACATAAATTGTATACTAGCTACAGAATGTATTTGCAACCGCAAACTCATGATCTTTAAGGTTAATTTTCTTGAATTGTTTGTTAGTATGTAGTTAGTGGGCTCCAGCAATAAATACAATATATTATTGCATAAAGCCAGCCAGAGTATAATTATCATTTCACAATAAGGATGTGGCCAAGAGAAACACAATAATAACACATTCAAAACGAGAGAAAGAAAACGAAACCAATGCAGTCAAGTTTTGGAATGACAGGGAAGGCTGCATTTCAAGTAAAATTAAGAAATAACCAAACAACAACTATGGTTGCTCAATAAATTCTTATTACTGTGTACATCAGAGTGAGTGAAATCTCTCCTATGTTTTCACTTAGTTATACAGCATTACTTTGCTCCCCCGTTCATTTGAGGTGCGATAATCTAGAAATGGAAAGACATTGATGCCACCTCTCTGATTAGCCAAAAGGAGGTGCACTACTCCGGCACCGAACTAGTCCCACCAATTATTCTTCTCCAAGGATTACAATCTTGTATGTTTAATCTGGCACCCAAACAAAAGTTGATAAAATTCAATCACTGAACATCAGGAAATTCAAATAACTGGGATTTTTAATCAGTGCTCAGAACATACATTGCTGCTGCTGATAATTACACAGCCTACACAAGTAAAATTTTTAACATTAATTCCATGATTTGATTATGAAATAAAGAATTGTGTGAAAGTTTCATCATTCTAAAATTGTCAAATTATAGATATTTACACTATTAATCAGTTAGACCTTTGTACGCTTTCAGTTGCGGGTCTAATGAGTTCAGAGGTACAGAAAAATACATTTCATGCAATTTCACGCATTGAATAGAAAATTTCCCATTCTGTGTTAGACATGGTACCAACATATGGTTTAATTCTACTGCATGCATGCAGAACTACGCCACTTCTGAAGTTGTCAACAATGCATTACATATTCTGAAAATAAAAGATTTTATTCTTTCTGCCATGGAAATAAAATGATGGACAGGGTATGCGTCAGGGTAATGACACTTAATAACATAACATCTGTTCTCGTTTATTTTAGGCTGGAGGTAGGGTGGCAAATAAAAAGGTGTGGCATATTGAAGTCTGGTAAATTCAAATACAACTCCTACAGGTTAACCATTAATGTTTTTTACTGTTGCAGTATCACTGCAAATTAAACCGTATATGGATTCCAGTGATGGCATATTTCACTCCAAGGATTCTATTATTGACGCTGTTTTTTTATTTGATTTCCATTCAAAAAAAGCTACAACCCATGAATGCCGTGGGTGCGAATTAATTGCGATGGATTCAGTTCTTCCCAGTGAGAAACAGCAACGTCGGGCTGAGGTGTAAAATCGCTGCACAATGCAGTGCATTGCTTGGCACAGACCGTTCGCCGTGTATGTATACATACAGTTTTTCTGCACCCAGCCCCAACTATATCCTCTGGGAACTATTAAAACACACAGTTGTGCAACAGAGAATACACCAGATTGGTCAATCATGAGCAACTTAAAACATTCGCTCACCGCCACATTCACAACACAGATGTTTATCATTATATCTAAGAGAAAAATAAAGCTGCAAAAGTATGTAAACAATAATGTTTTGCCTCTCCCTCCCCCACGCCACAGGATGTCTGTCACAGGTTGCTGTTGCACCCCTACCTGAGGATGGCCGTGTCTCCCTGTCGCACCACGACGTTGTCTTCAGCTGGCCAGGGGAAATCCACGCTCTGAGCTGCTGCCGGGAGGCAAGTGGGCAACAAGCAGCACAGACTCAGCAGCAGAGCCGCCAGCCACTGGCCGGTGGCGCACGGGGAAGCATCCTGCAGGCTGTCCATTGCTTCTGTTCTCCAACCCCCCTTTTCTCACACAAAATCTCTCAAAGCCCTTTTCTGTTTTGTTTTTGTCTTTTCGCTCTCTATCTGTCTCCCCTCTTTCTCTGCCAAGGGAAGGGAGTTTTGCGCTGGCGCTGCCTGACTCTAAAGTACGAGCTCTTTATTCTCCAGCGGCTTCCACATCATCTACGGACGAACTGCTGTAAAATGCGTGTGTGTATATGTGGAGAGAGAGAGAGAGAGAGAGAGGGAGGGAGGGAGGGAGGGAGGGAGGGAGGCAGCAGCCAGCCCCAGGCTCTGATCCAGTTGCCATGGCCGTTGCCCAGGCAACATGTCCGACTGACTGGGAGCATCGAGCATTAAAGGTATTGCTGTATTTCACCCATCAGCATCAGCATGACAACGAATAAACGCTAAAATATTAAAATAAATAAAATGCACTAATTGATGCATAAAAAAGCTTTAAGCCAAAGTCACAATAAATTTCGAAACATTTCTTAAAAGATAATTATTTTCCAAAGAAATTATTCTGAATTCTGTAAAATTCTAACTTTTATTTTTATAATGAATCTTGCTCAGTGAGGAAGGGTATTACTCCTCAGCCTAACTCCAGGCTTATATAATGCAACTTGCTAAGGTATCAAAACCTCTGCAGCAGCTTGTGAAGGTGGAGATACTCGCTACAGGAAAAATCAACTGAAATTCTCTGAAGTCAAAAGAATTGTGTTAACAATGAAAGAGTTTTTTAAAAAATGAAGAAACAACTCGCCACGCCATAGGCTGTTGCACTGGAGAGGGTGCTAAGAAGATTCACTAGGATGTTGCCTGTATGAAATGTTTCAGTAATGAGGAGAGACTTGACAGGCTGGGTTTGTTTACCTTGGAGCAGAGGAGGTTGTGAGGGACCTGATAAAGGTGTACAAAATTATGAGAGGCATAGATAGGATAGAATAAGATAGGATCGTAAGAATTCTTCCCCATGGCAGACGTGTCTAATACCAGGGAGCATAGGTTTAAGGGGAGGAGTAAGAGGTTTAGAGTGGATCTGAGGAAGAATTATATCACCCAGAGGGTGATTTGAATCTGGATCACATGAGAAAATTAATCTAACAACATTTAAGAAGCACTTGAATTGCCAAAGTTTAGTAGGTTATATACCATGTACTAGGAAATTGGATTAGTATAGATACTAATGATCAGCATGGACTTGCTGGGTTGAAGGGCCTGTTTTGTGCTGAGTAACTCAATGACTGTATGATTCTAATAAGCAGCACTTGATATTATTTGGTTGAAAGATCATCATTACATGAGATAGCTAACGTAGCAGGTAGAGCTTAAATAACAGTATTATTATTTTTTAAAACACATTGTATGCAATTGGATATAATTAAAAGGCATTGGTTTGATGTATTTCACAAAACACCGTCATATTTGGAAACAGATCTTGTATAATTATGCTCTTGTGGAACCCATAACATTCAGTGTACAAATTTATTTGTAACTAATGTCCGAATACTGATGAAAGAAAGACCATACTGTGAAAGTTCATGCACCTCCTTAGACCTGGCAGTTTGTGAGTGTTATTTTCAAACGAATAAACTGGCTGAGGAATAGCCCATCACCACAAATCACTGCTGAAGCTATAATACTCTTTAGCCACAGTTCTTGCTTTGCAATGTCTCATCCAAAATAATCCTATTCTTATCTGAAAACTATAATAGAAAATTAGTTAGCTTTAAGCTAAATATAGGCCTGAAATTTACCCAGAGCTGACTCCACTTGGCCACCAATACTACTTTGGAATTTTTGTGGAAATCGTGACCCTTCATGAAGCATTCTGAGGGATAAGAAATACTTACATTTAGAAAGGCAGGGGTTGAGTAAGGGTAGCCAGCATGGCTTCATTCTTGGGAGATCTGTCTTACGAATTTGAGTTTTTTGATGAAATATATGGATTTCAGTAAGGCTTTTGATAAGGTTCCACATAGTAGGCTGCTCTGAAAGATTAGATCGCTTGACATCCAGTTACAGACCTAGGGCTCAACACCTCCCTCTGTAACTGGATCCTTGGCTTTCTGACAAACAGACTGCAATCAGTGAGGATAGGCAGCAATACCTCCGGCACGATTATTCTCAACACTGGTGCCCCACAAGGCTGCATCCTCAGCCCTCTACTCTACTCCCTATACACTTATGACTTGTGTGGCCAGACTCTGCTCTAACTCCATCTACAGGTTTGCAGATAATACCGCCGTTGTAGGCTGTATCTCAAACAATGATGAGTCGGGGTACAGGAAGGAGATAGAAAGCTTAGTGGCACAGTGTCATGACAACAACCTTTCCCTCAATGTCAACAAAACAAAAGAGCTAGTCATTGACTTCAGGAAAGGGGACGGTGTACATGCACCTGTCTACATCAATGGTGCTGAGGTCGAGAGGGTTGAGAGCTTCAAGTTCCTGGGAGTGAACATCACCAATAGCCTGTCCTGGTCAAATCACAAAGATGCCACGGCCAAGAAAGCTCACCAGCGCCTCTACTTCCTCAGGAGGCTAAAGAAATTCGGTATGTCCCCTTTGACATTCACCAACTTTTATCAATGCACCATAGAAAGCATCCTATCTGGATGCATCATGGCTTGATAAGGCAACTGCTCTGCCCAGTACCGCAAGAAACTGCAGAGAGTTGTGGACACAGCCCAGCGCGTCATGGAAACCAGCCTCCCCTCCTTGGACTCTGTCTTTACCTCTCGCTGTCTTGGCGAAGCAGCCAGCATAATCAAAGACCCCACCCACCCGGGTCTTTCTCTTTTCTCTCCTCGTCCATCAGGTAGAAGATACAGGATACTGAGGGCACATACCGCCAGGCTTAAGGACAGGTTTTAGCCCATTGTGATAAGACTATTGAGCGGTTCCCTTATACGATGCAATGGATTCTGACCTCACGACCTACATTGTTGTGACCTTGCACCTTATTGCACTGCACTTTCTCTGTAGCTGTGACACTTTGTACCGTTATTGTTTTTACCTGCACTACCTCAATGCACTCTGTACTAACTCAATGTAATTGCACTGTGTAATGAATTGACCTGTGCGATCGGTATGCAAGACATTTTTCACTGTACCTCGGTACAAGTGACAATAATAAACCAATACCAATACCAAGGAAAGCTGGAAAATGGGATACAAAATTGGCTGGTTGGTAGGAAACAGAGGGTGATGGTGGAAGGATGTTTCTCAGAATGAAGGTCTGTGACTAGTGGTGTACCCCAGGGATCGGTAGTGGGCCCATTGTCATTTGTCATCTATGTTAACGACTTGGATGAGAATATATGAGGAATAGTTAGTAAGTTTGCAAATGACACTAAAATGGGTGGTGCTGTAGACAGTGAAAAGGAGTATCAAGAATTGCAGTGAGATCTTGATCGGCTGGGTAGGTGGGTTGAGGAATGGCAAATGGGATTTAATTCAGATAAATGTGAAGTGTTACATTTTGGAAGGTCAAATCAAGGTAGGACTTTTACACTGAAGGGTCCTGGGTACAGTTGTAGAACAGAGGGACCTTGGAGTACAGGTGCATAGTTCCCCTAAAATGGAGTCATGGGTAGACTGAGCAGTGAAGAAGGCTTTTGGCATGCTGGCCTTCATCAGTCAGGGCATTGAATATAGAAGTTGGAAGGTTATGTTGTGATTGTACAAGACATTGGTGAGGCCACACTTGGAGTATTGTGTTCAGATTTGGTGATCCTGTTATCGGAAGGAAGTGATTAAACTGAAAAGAATGCAAAAAAGATTTACAATGGTTTGAGTTAAAGGATTTACAAGGGACTGAGTTATAGCCAGAGGTTAGACAGGCTGGGCCTTCACTCCTCAGAGACTGAGGGGTGATCTTATAAAGGTACATGAGGGACATAGATAGGGTGAAGAGTCTTTTTTCCAGGGATGGGGATTCGAAAAATTCGACATACTTTTAAGGTTAGAGGTGAAAGGTTTAATAAGAACCTGAGGGGTATATCCACTGCTTAAATGTATCTAATATGCCTGTCTCAACCACTTCCTCTGGCAGCTGGTTCCATATATCTACCACCCACTGTGTAAAAAAGTTGCCCCACAGGTATATGGATGAGTTTAGAGGGATGTGGGCCAAGTGCTGGGAAATGGGATTAGCCTGAATATACGTCTTGGTCAGCATGGACACGAATGGGCCAAAGGGCCTTTTTCTATGCTGTATAGTTCTATGACTCTATGACCATGTGTGTAAATGAAGGTTTGAATAAAGTAACAGAGATGAAATATGAGCAGTTCTAATAAGTCTTCTGGCCCTTGTATTTGCCATAACAAAGTAAGTTCATTTTTCCCACTTTGTAGCAAAGATCCACATTTGAAAGGAGCACAGACTGGAAAGTCCATACTACAGCGCTGGAGACCTAACTTCAACATCATGAGGGCTCGGCCTCTTTGGAAGGAAGAGGAGAAGCAGACAGATTTACAGCATTTTGAAGTCAGCAACAAAATGAGGCCCTCCCTGACCATGTTGTCAGGACCTGCAAGATGGACTGAAGATTCTCTTGAGCACCCTATTCCATTGGCTCTATATGCAGGCAACTGGGCAATAACTGGGAAAATGATGGCCTACATGGTTTTGGAATGCTATGGTTGAGGTACCATAACAGCAGAGCTGTTATGCTGCACGCTGCAGGTCAGCAGCAGTGCTGAAGTTTTTCTTTGCCCCCCCTCACAGTGTAATATATAGGAATGACTGCAGGTGTACCTATGATAAGGTGGTAGTTTGCCGGTGGCACAGAAGAATTACCACACCATTGATATAGGACGCCTGTGAGTTTTTGAAGTGTCTCAGGGCTCTGGCCACACTTGTTTTATAAAGAGTTCAACTAATAAGAGCATTGTCAGGGTAACACAGCGGCAGGTTAGGAAGTGACTGGAAATTAGAGTTCATGGCAGTGGTTTTCTACTAACTGGTATTTAAGCAGTTTGGGCTGCCTTTACCAGGACAGTATAGGGCCACATATTTCTCACTGGGATGGTCTCTAGAAAATCTAGAAGATATCCTCTACATTTACTTATTGAAACCATGACCATATTGTGTTTAAAGACTTCCAGTTCATCAGTTACCTAAGGAACACAGTGCCCATACTGTGGATCAGAACAGGAAGCCTTGGGAAGAGACTCTTGGATTAAATAATGACAGTTCCAAACTATCTGTCACATCATTGTGATTTATCAGTGACACATGAAGGCTTCTTCTTGATTGAGTGGGAGGAAATGAGGTGACCCTCAGTTCCATCTCCCAGTGAACCAGACCCATCTCCTACCACATTAGGCTATTTGTTCAGTCTGGTCACAATTATGTGACCAAGGCATTTTCATACCCACACCCTACAGTATGGAGCTCTTGGAGCTATGAAACCAATGGACTTAATGTTCCATCATTATATGGTGGGAAGACTGAATACAATACCTCTCAGGTTATGGCCATGACCTTCCAAATATGGACTTCTCTGCTGTTGCGTACCTGATACTGATCTTACAATCAATGCTGATGTAGCTCCAAACACATACAGTGGAAGGCTGTCTGAAAGATCAGTGGTCTACATAATGTCGCATTCATCATTACTTCTTAATGTTGAATATTAAGCACGTTAGATCAACAATCTCCCCAAGTGCAGATCCAGCCACTTGCATGGATTTACACTGATTAGTGACATCAGGAATTTGGCTTGAAAACGCGGTATGGAAGTATCTCCTTGCCCAACTCCCAAATTTCATTTGGTGTTATAATGACTCTGTGCTATGTCCATGCCACAGTGGTAGCTACTGCAGAAATGCCAGCTCAGACTAGTGGCCACCAAACTGCATTCTATGAAGATATTTGCCTCAAACAGGTATCGGTAGATTCCTGTCTCCAGGTACTTGCCTCCACCCTATCCAAAACCCGCCACCGTCTCACCCCGACAATGCTGTAAGATACTGATTTAGTTGCACTTTTATGTAATTACTATATACAGAACTCTGGAACATGCCAAACTCACCGAAGTCCTACGTCAATAGGATGGTGATTGCTCAGTGTAGGCGGCAAACTGCCACTTCCTCATACCCACGTTTGCGATCATTTCTGCAAACTACTCTGTGCAATGGCAAGCTTCAGAACTGCAGCTGAGCTGCAGTGTGTCACCATTCCTCGACAGCATGCTTTATATGACTTTGTCGTAACAGCGATGCCCCTGTGCACAAGGTTCAACTATTAATTTATTGTTTGAACAATGGATATCGACCGGTGTCTCTTAAGTACGGCGCACTGCAGATTACAGCACTCAAGCATGCTTTCAATAATGTTGCCCAGTGACATACTAAGGAAAAATATTCTGTTTACAGTGCTTAGGAGGAGCAGTAATACAAATATTTAATGGGGTAGTTAACCTCTCGTCTTCTGAGGAAGCAGAGAGTGCACTCCCAGTATTGAAGCAAACGCCACAAAATGATTTTACTGCACTTTGAAACTTGTATACTGGTGCTTACCTAATGGAGCATCACCAAAGGTTACTTACCTAGTGCACGAGTACCATGTAAGCGTGGGTGGGGAATTATCTGGGGAACTAATCTGCCTGTAACACAGGCATGCTCACTCATACGATATGGCCGGGGCCGCACACATGTGCTGAAATAAAGCAGGGGTCTTCAGACTGAGGGACATGTCCCCGTGAGAGCATGGAATAGCAGTAGGGGCGGGGGAGATGTGCAAGACATGTTTTATATTGGTCATCCTCTCTATCTGCCACCAGCTTCAGACCTCTGACCACACTCCATCGGGTCCTGTCCATGGACATCAAGCATCGGACATCGGATCTGTTCTTCTCGGACCCTCTTCTTCGCCCCCCGTTCTCTTCTTCCTGCTTTCTCGAGTGTCTGCGTGGCAGCGAAGTCTGAACCCACCCACCACAACCTGCCGATTTGGAAGATTGCGGCTAGTGCTGCTCTCGGATCCGAGTCTCACTGCCATGGGATCGACTGGGCAGCAGGAGCACCAGCAGGAAAAAAGGAAAAGGGTGGGTGTGTTGGGAGATGGAGTGAAACGAGGAGATAGAGAGAAAGGTGAGGGAGAGGGATAGGGGAGAGACGGAAAAAGAGTGAGGCTGGCAGAAATCTTTCTCTGCCTCCTTTTCTCTCCCCTCTTCCCTGTTACCATTCATTCCTCTCTGTGTCCCACCTCCCCTCTCCCCCAAATGGCACATTTTCCTTGTTCTCTCTTCTTCTTCTCTCTCTCTACCCCCCCCCCCCCCTCCCCCGGCCCCGCTCTGGCCCTCACCCATCCCCCATGCTTAAAAGCCGAACCAGATCCTGAGCCACTTGTCTGGCTCTCTTCTCTTTTTGAAAGACAAAAATCCACAGATGCCTTGAATCTGAAATAAAGGCAGAAAATTCTGAAAATACTCAGATTACTTCTGTGAGGAGGTAGTCAAAGTTAATGTTTCAGGTCAATGCCCTGTCATGGGAACCGGGGAAGGGTCATTGATCTGAAGTGTTAAGTCTGTTTCTTGCTAACCTGCTGAGTACTTCCAGCATTTTTTGATTTTCTTCTCTTTCCTTTTCCCTGCTACCTGTTCCTCTTGGCTTACAAAATCACATACAAAACAAAAATCTATCCTTATAAACATAAAAGTAACTGAGTTATTTAATATTGGGCCACATGATCGTATGAGGAGGAAGGAAATTGGGGACACGTTTGAAAAGTCATTGAATTTCCTGCAGCATTGTTCACAGGTCCTTACAGACTCATTCCTGGCAACCTCCTCCTCCATGTGGCTTCATTTCTGCTCGGGTATCCCTGCTGACATCTCTGGTGTACAAGTCGTACCTGCTTCACTCCACCTCATCCTTAAGGTGTTAACTTGGTGTTAATAAATCTGGTTATCTGACCCCTGCCCAGCTGAACATACCCTGTGCTCATTACAGGGCAACAACCTGGAATAACTTCCAGCTTTGGTGTGCTTTAGTCATGCACCCTTTAAGAGCTGAAGTCATGATGGCAGTTAGTGCAGAATGAGTTACACAGGTGTGCAGTATTCATTTACTAACAAATACTGGCAGCATAGTAACAGGCAAAAAATGTGATGTGCACTAAAAATGTAGAGGAAAAGGAAGTTATCTGCACAATGCCAGTATAGTACAGTATTACTAACCCTATGATTTTACACAAAATACAACAGCTGCATTGAATATAAAATATTGCAGTCCTATATTTGACCTACATGCGTGTTTATTTAAAATTTGCACCTGGAGCAATGCCTTGTTATTTCTGCCACTTATCACAGTTTTGCAGTGTTTTAACTACTGTAACCTTTAAAAGATGAAAAGGGCAATTCTAACTTGCTCTGCTCACAGGAGTTAAAATGGACATAGTAGACATTTTGGTATGTATAAACATGCCTGTCATTTTAACTCAGATTTCCTGCTGAGTGCCCAGGTTCTCTCTAGGAATCATCATAAATCTTCATTAATCTTTGCAAATCAGAGTCAATGATGTAAAAAGGATATCATTTAGAGACATTTCTTGTGGATGGCTGCCCACAAAAAGATGGACAGGAGGAAGTGGTCCCAAAAGGGTAAGTATATTTGTTGGGTTAGGAGGGGCAGGAGTTTTCACCTGGGCTCCACAATAATAAATTTTAAATTTTTTTAAATTTTATTTACAGCGTGGTAACAGGCCCTTCTGGCCCAACGAGTCCGCGCCGCCCATTTTTTAAACCCATTTAACCTACCCATACGTCTTTGGAATGTGGGAGGAAACCGGAGCACCCGGAGGAAACCCACGCAGACAGGGGAGAATGTACAAACTCCTTACAGACAGCGACGGGAATCAAACCCCGATTGCTGGCGCTGTAACAGCGTCGCACTAACCACTACACTACCGTGCCGCCCCCAATAATATGAGGGCTTACTCCTGGTCCACTATTGATCTTGGTTCATCTTTCCCCGTCCCTTTCTTTGACTGGCTTTATCACCCAGCATTTAATCACACTACAGCACTTTATCGTCTAACATGGATCTTAGCATTTAAATGTATGAATTGAAAATCAAAACAAAAAGCTGTAGATTCTGGAAATCTGAAATAAAAACAGAAAAAATGGGGAACACTGAGCAGATGAGGTAGCATCTGTGGAAAGAGAAACATAGTTAGCTTTTCAGGTTGAAGACCCTTCATCACCGAGTGCATAGGCCACTGGCTGGACATTCAATGGCTGAATTGAAACGAGTATAATTTAACACAAGCCAACATAATCCTTTTCCAATGAGTGATTAGAAAAATGTGTCATAGTTCTGACCCATGGAGACCAGAAGGTGTTGTATTTAATCCCTTGATTGTGATAAGGCAGACCTTACTCAAACTGGCCATTACTGCTAACCTCAGGATCTCTTTCACTGAAAGCTGTGCACTGATCCCTTCTGCAAAGTATGTGTGTGTCAACATCATGTAAGGACACGATCAGGCTCAGCTGTGGTGCTTTCTATGATAAAGTAGCCTGCCAACCCTCACTGACTAGGTTTACCTATGAAGGATGACCACTTAGGGAAGGCACCAGGGGGCTGCCAGCACCTGCAAAGTTGCACGCCAATGTAAATTAACAAATTCAAGAGAGGAAGAGAAAAAAATGATAAAAATAAATCAACACAGTCATCAGTATACATTTACTGCTTCTCTTGGGAAGGACATTTTTTTGGATTATGCCCAACCCATTTAGTCTTCTAAACAGAAACTACATGCTTTTCCCCTACAAGGGTAAATCAAGTGAAACTGTAAACACCTATCTAATCCAACATCCTGTATTATCTATCCTTGGACTGTTGTCTTCCTCTGTATTATATTTCCATGGCTAGGAAAATTAACTACAAGGACAAAATGAAAGACCAACATTCCACTTCTAATAAATATCACATACTGTTAACCTATGCACCCTGGAGCCAATTTTGAAGAATTACTGTCAAAATAATTTATCAGGACAGGGTCTATGACCTGTAGCCCTAGTACAGTGCCTTGTTGTTAATTCTGCACTTAGCGTGTTATTATAAATTAACCTATCAAATTAAGTAGTTTTTCATTGCATCTTTTCTCATGGTTTTCCATTCTTCAAACAACCTTTTGGCCTAAAATGATTGCAAAGGATCATTGTATTTTTAATATTTTAAATTGTTTTATTGCTGCTCATCATGGGTATTTGGCCTCCTGGTCACTTATTTTTACTTTTCCAGAACATTTGCTTTTCTTATACATTTTTTCATAAACTTCATTCATAATTTACCATCATTAGTTTTGAGAATTGATGCTGACTGGTGTCCATTATTTTGAATATATACATGAGGTACATATGAATTTTTGTGTATGATTTTATTTTGGAAAGGAATAAAATTATTTGTCAAGTCTTCCTAAAAGCCCAGAACTCCTGATTTATTTTTTTCTCTACTTAATTCCCATTTTCAATCTAATGTGGAAATTCTTGCAGGATGTGTTGACTTGATGGTGGAAGTTTTTAGTTTTCTGTTTTGTTTCACTGAAATTATGAGTGTCAGATGGATGCCAAGAATACACATCACAAAATTTCCAGCAGAAAATCAAATCAATAAGATGGGAGAGTTTAAATTTGTCATGGGATATACTCTCTGGTGATCTGATTCTGCTTGCCTGATGGTGTATTGTATAATTTCCAGAGCAACGTGGCATGAATAATTTGGGTGACCTTTAGGCATTGGAATAATCTCTAATTAAGATGGGAAATATAGTGATGGTGCCATCTTTAAACACCAGCAGCAACTTATAGCAATTATCAGTTTTAGATGTTCCTACTGACCACAGAGATCAGTGGATTATACATGTGGTAGACATGTTGCAGAACAGAGTTCCCAGATTTGCTAATGCAGGTATGGAACTACCCCTGCAGTTAGTTGGGGACAGGTGGGTCCTTTCTATAATGGAGAATTACACAGAATAATTTCTCACTTACTATTTTATTTTATTTTCCCAAATGGTGTGAGAATCAAGTGCAATCGGCGTGTTTTTTCCCCATGTATTTTAGCATATTGACAGTATATTCACTAAACATGTAGTCCTTAAGTAGGAGGGAAACAGATGTGTTCTGTGATCAGTAGCTTCTTCTAGGGATGGATGTGAAGTATTTTTCTGTGCTGAGTCTATGGTTACCCTTCACCTGCAGGCATTAAGAGGGTTAATGCCATGATTGGCTGACTATATGTTCTGTATGATTTACCAATAGTGATTAGAATGGGTGGCTGAGTAAGTTTGCAGATGACACAAAAAATTGGTGTTGTTATTAATGAGGAGGATAGTCATAGGCTAAAGGGTGTTATTGATCAGTTGGTCAATAGCAGATGGAATTAAATCCTGCTAAGTGCAAGGTGATGCACTTTGGGATGACCAATAAACCAATAAAGACATACACAATGAAGGAAGCACTGAGGAACAGGAGGACCTTAATGTACAAGTCTCAGGAGGTAGGCAGCACAGGAAGATACGTAAGATGTGAAGAAGGAATATGGAGTACTTGCCTTCATCAGCCAGGCATAGGGAGGTAATTGTGCAGCTTTACAAAACATTGGTAAGGCCATAACAGGAGTACTGTATGCATTTTGGCCACCAGGCTATAGGAAGGACATAATTGTTCTGGAGAGATTGCAGAGGAGATTCCTCAGAATAATACTCTCTGACTGCTCCCATTCATCATTGACCAGATAATCTTATTTACAGCGTATCCCCATGGTTACCCCAATTTTACCCTATCAAAGACATTCTCCTCTCCCACCCAACACATACAAAATGCTGGAGGAACTCAGCAGGTCAGGCAGCATCTATGGTGGGAAATAAGCAGTCAATGTTTCGGGTCGAGACCCTTTATCAGGACTGATACCCAATTGGACAACCCAAATTCACGAACTGTTCAATATAGCTCAGTGTACTTTAGATCAGTAGTTTTCAACCTTTTTCATGCTGTGGACCCCCAGAGCATGTCCTTGTTAGATGGCGGACCCCCAATGCCCACAAAATCAAACAATCGATAATTCATGCATACAACACTTAAATTACTGCACATAGGCCCTATTGAAATAGTGACTATTTCAATCACCAATAATTACCAGCGGCGTCTTTCAGTGTTCAGTTCAATGTGAAGATTGTGCCTGTTTTGCACTGCAGAGTTTGTCCAAACGTGGTGGTATGTGCAACAAACATATGCGTATGTCATCCTCAATATTCAGTCTTGACCTGTATTTGGTTTTCATGGCAGTGACTGCAGAAAATGCTATTTTGCACAAGTAAGTGGTTGCAAATGGTAACAGAACATTGATGGCTTTGCCGGACAGCAGTGGATACTCCTGGGGACATGCCATCCAGAACGACAACAGTGACATTCGGTTGAACTGCAAGCGCAAAGTCCTGTCAGATGACAGTTCAGCCAATTCTTCTTGTTCACATCCAGTTAAATCAGTAAGCATGCATACAAACGGATTTCGAATCCAATCAAACATGCTCATGTCATCATCGCTGAAATATCATGGAAATAATGTGACAGCTGTTGAATATGGTTCAAAACGGTGCTCGCAATGGCCTCTGTCTTAGTCTCGTTCACTGTCAGAAAGTCATCCAGCAACGGAAACATATCATAGACGCCTTGCTCACATCTTCCCTTCCAGATACGGAGTTTTTTCTGGAAGGCATTGATTTTGTCATGCGTTTTCAGAAAATTTGAGCCAGGTCCTTGCAATGATAGATTTAAGCTGTTCAAAATGTTGAAAATATCTGCAAGATAAGCTAATCTGGCAACCCACGTCTCATCTGTCAAGAACTATGCCAATGATCCGTTATGCTCATTTTTCTAAATGAGCATAACGGATCTCTTTACAAACTTCGCGAAATTTCTCTTCAGAAATTTCTCCATACTCAGCAATACACGCTGGACAGTTTAATTACTATTACTGATAAACAAAATTATCAAAACTGATCTAAAATTTACACACTTATGCACTTTTCGTTTAACAGTGATGTCACTGTGGCGTAAATGCACGGTAAGTAAGCAATATTATTAAGGCACACCAACAACGTCAGTCTCGCTAACACTATAGTGCACAACAGAATAGTAGTGAGTAGTGAAGACTACTGACTACTCTGACTACACAAATCGAATATTAAGCGGCAGCGTACCAGAAGGAAACACTGTCTAAGTCTCTAAGATTGTCGCCTATAACAGATAGAATAGATATGGCCAATTTTCCGAATAGTGGAAAACTGGAGCAAGCAAGTAAGCTACGTCTTTGTAACAGGTCGCCTTTCCATTTTTTTCTTGGCTTGCTTGCGGACCCCCTGGCAACCCGCCACAGACCCCCAGCGGTCCGTGGACCACAGGTTGAAAACCTCTGCTTTAGATCATCCATGTTGCCCTCCTCTGTACTTCTCTCTAGGCATATGCTTCTTGAAGTGGGGCAATAACAGGGCACACAATTCTTTAGATAAAAGCTAAGCAAAATTTATAATATAATCCCATTAACTTGACCTTCCTGGACAGTTTAAGCATTGAAGCCTACGTATTCTAATGGAGTCCAACACATTAACCGTGCTTCTATTTCCACAGATGCTGCCCAATCTTTGGAGTATTTATAGAATTTCCGCTTTTAATACCACAAACCCTTTACAAGTGGGCTATACCACTTAAGCATGATTTTTTCGGGAATGGTCACTGAAGTCTCTTGTCACTTTTCTTCTTTTTACCCTTATCCTATATTCAGAGCCATAAGTGCAAAACTTTGCTGTACTCAAATTCAGATTCCTAAAAGAACTCTAATTATAATCAATTTTCTGCTTCTCAGTTTGTACCACATTACCTAGCATCATTTGTGCATTTAATAAATGCAATAATTATGCCCTGTTCCAGATAATTGGTAAACGACCAAAAAGGCCAGGAATAAATGAGGAGTTCATCACATTTCTCTACAAATGTGGCTTTGAAGTCGACTCATTGGAGCAGGCAAATTGAATATTACTTGAGTAGAATACTCTCCCTTTCTGAGTTCTAAGAGTCTATTTTAGGAGCCTACAGTGCAATATGTGTACCGCCTATGGCTTGCTGAATTTTGATGAAACCTGTAAGATGACACAACAGCTCTGTACAACAGCTGCATAGAAGTCAGCCATAAAGGTTGAATTCCCAAGTTCTCCTGAAGTTTGTGTGGATGATTTGTCAGCTGTAGTAAGAACAGGCACCCGCTGTGGCTTGAAAGGAACCAAATGATTAAAGTTGAGATCTGATGGCATCTGGTAGCAAAGCTGCTCAGTATCATGATCCTAATCTGGGTCCTAATGCACTTAATACTAAGATCTTAAAAGAAGGGGCTAGCAAGATGGTTGATCAATTGGTTTACATTTTTCAAAATTCCATAGATTCAGGAATGGTTCCCTTAAATTAAAAATTGTAAATGTAACTTCTTTATTAAACAAGAGAGGAAGACAGAAAACAATAAACTACAGTACGTTAGCTTAACACCTGTAATAGGAAAATTGTTAGAAACTATATTAAAAGTATTATTACAGGGTACTTCAAAAAAATTCAAGGTATTCAGGCAAAGTCAATGTGGTTTTATAAAAGACAAATCATGTTTTGCAATTTATTGGAGTTCTTTGAAGAAGTAATGTATGTTGTGGATAAAAGGGGAAACTGGTGAATGTAATATAATTAGATTTCCAGAAGACATTTGATAAGGTGCCACATCAAAGAAAAGTTTGTGGTGCAGGAGGTAACAAATTCATATGGATAGAAAGTTAGCTGGCTAATAGGAGACAGACAATAGACATAAATTGGTCTTTTTCTGGTTGGCAAGATGTAATGGAGTGTGTGCCACAGGGATCAATGCTGCAATTTATATAAAAACTTAAGGACATAAGAAATAGGAGCAGGAGTAGGCCATCTGACCCATCGACCCTGCTCCACCATTCAATAAGATCATGGCTGATTGGGCTGTGGACTCAGCTCCACTTACCTGTCTTTTCCCCATAACCCTTAATTCCCCTGCTATGCAAAAATCTATCTAACTGTGCCTTAAATATATCTAATGAGGTAGCCTCTACTGCTTTCCTGGGCAGAGAATTCCACAGATTCACTGCTCCCTGAGAAAAGCAGTTCCTCCTCATCTCTGTCCTAAATCTATTCCACTGAATCTTGAGGCTATGTCCCCTAGTTCTAATCTCACCTACCAGTGGAAACAACTTTCCTGCCTCTATCTCATCTATCCCTTTCATAATTTTACCTGTTTCTATAAGATCCTCTCTCATTCTTCTGAATTCCAGCAAGTACAGTAACCGGCAACTCAATCTCTCCTCGTAGGTTCACTGCAACCCTGCACCCCGCCCCCCCCCCCCCCCCCAATGACTTGGATGTAGGCACCAAAAGGTATGATGACTAAATTTTAGGAAAGCAAGTTGTGAAGAGGATATAAGAAGGCTACAAAGAAATACAGATAGGTTATGAGTGGACAAAGGTTTAGCAAATGGAGCATAATGTGGGAAAATGTGAAATTGTCCATTTTGACAGGAAAATATATTTAAAAGTATTTTATGTAAATGGTGAGTGATTGCAGAACTTGGAGATAAAGAGGGATCTGAATATCCTAGAGTGAGAGAGGCCTTGATTGAAACACAGAAGATTCTGAAGGATCTTGCCAGGGTGAATGTAGGGAGGATACTTCCTCTCTCGGGAGGATCAGGGTTTAGGAATCACTTTCCAAAAATTGGAGGTTGCCCATTTGAGAAAGATGTGGTGAGATTTTCTCTTTGAGGGTTGTAAGTCTTTTGAATTTTTTTCCTTAATGGAAACAGAGTTGTTAAATATTGTTCAGGCAGAGGGAGGTAGATGCTTCATAAGCAAAGAATAAAAGATTACCACAATAGGAATGCAGAGTTGAGGTTACAATCAGATCAGCCATAATCTTATGTTTGAGGGGCCAAGTGGCCCATTCTTGACCCCCTTCAAATGTTCCTGTGATTTGGGCTGCCCATTATCATCCACAAGGTGCAAAGGTCATCTTTATTGAAATTGTCAAAGGACTGAAAGGACAGCACATATTTAAAGTTCATGGATTCATTGTGCAGGATATTCTGATGCCATAATTCCCTTTTCTATTCTTACTCTTATGCTTCTTGGATTTCTGACACCATTTCTCAATATCTTCTTTTTCACTAAGATACTGTGGAGTAGTCAGGAATTGAAACTAATAAGTGTACTTTATTAAATAAAAGTGTCAGGGAGCATCTCACTGCAGTTTTCTTCCACAGAGGTCAGCATACTCTGGAACTTTCCACAACAAACGATGTTGCATTAACAGGGACAGCAATCAGGCAATGTACTAACATTGTGTAAAGTGGTACTACTTTAAAAACAGCAAAGGTTGTTTCCTACCAATATTATATTTGACACGTTGCATCTTTCTTTAACATTGAAAACAGAGAGAAAAAAAAACAAACATCCAGAATAATTGTCCAGTCTGTGTACTTCCACATAATTGGGTCAACAGAGTGCCCTACCAGTTCTAATCCTAACTGACCGCAGGATCTATAATGGAGCCATTCTTACTCCTCAAGGCTAGTGCTTAATATCTCCATATCTGCTTTTATCAAGCAAGCCTCTTTGTTGGTCTTCCTGAGATGTATCTGTCCCTTCAATCAGGGACAACCTCTTCTGTCATGATCCCTTTGATCTAGGACGTGGTGTATGGAATCATTAGTCCTTTCTGCCACTTCTGGTGTCAGTCTGATGTGGGCTTCATTCTCACTGAGTATCTGACTCTGAGCAGTAGCAGGTCTTAGGCACTTCTGGTGTGACAGTGTGCTGTTTTCTTTTGGCTGCCTCATGGTGTCTTCCAATATTTTTATCACTTCTGCTTCAAGCTGTCTCACTGTTGTTGAGACTTGTTTGTCCACTCCTAAGTCTAGACATGGGACTGCCTCTCATCCCTTGGGTTGGGATAATGTGTGGAATGCAAGGATGCTCACAAAGGGCTTTGACTATAACAATTTAGCTTTCTTCAGTAGTTCCTTGGCCATCTTTCTTGACTGGGAGCCCATGGCATTCCCTGCCTTTCCATTACGTGGCAGAAAGTAGGGGGTATGGCATCTAGTGATCAAACTGCCAGTCCTTTGAGATCCTCATAAAACTGTTGGCTGTGAACCACGACCCTTTTTCTGTGGTCAGCACCTCTGGATTAACTCGACGAAACCGATCTGACCTGACTTTTCCCAAGTCCATCTGAGACTGGATGAGAGTGAAACACTTCCTTTGGTTGATTCCTGTCTTGAGATCATCAGGTCTTTTATTTCTGCACAAGACCTCTGATCTCACCATTCATTCCTGGCCAGTAGGCACTTTGTTTCACTCTGTGGAGGCAACCATTCATCATATCCCAGATGGGAGGAGTGAATGTGTTTCACCATGTCATTTCTTATTAGCTTGGGATAAATTATGCTTTGACCTCAGAATATCACTTCACCTTAAGAGCCCAGTTCATCTGTCACATGGAAATAAGGTCTGAGAACAAGCTCAACTTCACAATGTTACTCAGTACACACTTGCTTCAGGTACTGCATCACATCTTCTTATCTGGTGGCTATTTCAATCTCCTGCATCAATGGTTTGAGAGATTGGAATATGTCTTGCCATGCTGATTGTATCAGGCTCAGTAGCCTTGGCATCTCTTCTGTACTTGATGTATTCTGTACGTCATTGCCTAGAGAGTAGCGAGTCTTTATGTAGCATTCTCAAGTATGCTCTGCATCTTATTTGGTATTCTGTGGAGTGGCCTAACAGCAATGATCTCATGTGGCTTGTGTCCATTGTAGATATATACAGAGCTCCATGTGCATTGATAAAAATTGTCCAGCCCAAAGATCACAGCAAATGGCTCCTTTTCATTTTGTGCTTAATGTGCCCCTGGATCTGTCAGAATTTTGGTTATATACACTATTGGCTGATCCTCCAACAGGATCATGATTCCAAGATCCTTTACTGAGGTGTCTGCTGTGGTGTCAACTCCTTCTTATTAACAAAGTATCACCACACAGGCTTGGCTGTAACACACATAAAATGCTGGAGGAATCTTGACGATGCTATCATGGTATACTGTTATCAGTACTCTCTGGGTATCTTTTTACTTCCACATATGTGGGGGGGGGGGGGGTTGGGGGGGAACATCTTTATGTCTACTACAGTGAAACCATCATCATCTCTCTATTGTTTCTTTGAATTCACCACCTTCATAGAGCATCTCCCAGTAGGCTAAAGTGTACTGTACTTTTATTGCACATCAACTGCGTTAGTTTCCTTCACCGTGACATAGCACTTTGTTCTGCTTTTCATTCACTTATGCCCTTTTTGGTATCTGAATATGATATGGCTGGCAAGACCAACAGTTATTGCCCATTCCTAATTGCTCTTGAGAAGTGGTAGTGAGCTGCCTTCTTGATCCCCTGCAGTCCTTCTGGTGAACTTACTCCTACAATGCTGTTGGGTAGGGATTTCCACGAATTAGATCTGGTGTTGATGAAAGACCATCAATGTATTCCCAAATCAAGGTGTGGAAACTGGAGGGGAATCTGCAGGTGGTGGTGTTCCCGTGCACCTTCTGCCCTTGGTGTTAGATGTTTGCAGTTTGGAAGGTGTTATCAGAATAGCTTAGGCAAGTGACTGCAGTGCATTTTGTAGATTACACACACTGCAGCCATCATGCGCTGGTGAGGTAGGGAATGAATGTTAGGGTGGTGGATGGGGTTCCAATCAAGCAGGCTGCTTAGTATTCAATGGTGCCAAGCTTCTTGAGAGTTGTCTGAGCTGCACTCATACAGGTAAGTGGAGAGTATTCGATCGTGTCACAATACTTGCAACATTTAAGCAAACTTGGAGTGCTTTATCAATTCTGCCTATTGTCTTGTGATTCACGAGGTGAACTCCCTGTTGTTGCCATCCAATATTTCCAGCCTGGCTTTGCATGCTTCCCCTGTTCTACATGACTGTATGCACTTTTCTAGAGTTAACTCTGTCTCATGCAGTAGTTGCTCCCTCAGGCTAGACTCCAACTTTCCACAAATAATCTGATAGCTGATGAGCAAGTCTTGCAAATCTATTAAAATGTCATTCTCTGCTAGCAGTTTTTGCTTCATAAAGAGAGTATCAAAGGTTTCTCTCTGCTCCTGGTTATGTGCAAAGAACCAGAACTGTCAACTTTTTCACAACTAGATGGATTACAATATGCTTGTAATGCATCAGAAGTATTCTCAAAGGTCCCATTAAAGGACTTTATAGTATTGTAAAATTTTCACCTCTTGTGGCCAATGAAATACAATAACATCTTTACTTTTGCTTGCTCTGGTTTATCTGCCATATCCAATTCAATATATAATATATATGCTTCCTGCCATCATTTCCATTCTCTTGACAAGTTACTTGCCTGGAAATCCAACAGCTCAGGTGTCTTTATTTGATCTGCTATGTATATTCTCATTTGAAGCTGTCTCTTGGCACATGTCCATGTATTATCTCAATTCAGAGGGATCACGTCCAACATTCAATATTTTGATTCAGTCATAACTTCAGATTTTCATCAATTGGAATCGTTGACACTATTTCCCAGTATCTTTTCTCTTTCACTCTCTAAGAGACGGGGGCTGAGTCGGTAACTCAAACTAACAAATAAAAGTGAAAGTTATTATCAGGCAGTGTTCTGAGTGTGGTTTCTTCCACAAAGGCACTGGACTCTGAAAAGTTCAGTGCCACATACCTTGCAATAACAGAGAGCAGTTCGTCACATCCTTAAAGTGTGGAGCCTTAAAGCAGCTGCATTTGTTCACAACCAATATTACAGAAACCATTCCTGCACTGTAACTTCCCTTACTGTGGTCAGAATATTCTTGCCAATGCTACAAGGGTTGTCCTACCAAATTGTTTGGGCTGGTATTCCTTGGAGGTTAGAAGAATGAGAGTTGACCTTATACAAGATCTTAAGGGGGCTTGATAGGGTAGATATTGGGATGCTTTCATCAGTGGGAGAGTCTCGAACAAGAGATATAACTGCAGATTTAAACGTACTTAGGAATTTCTTCTTGCAGAGGATGGACTGTATCTGGGATTTTCTGCCCCATTGGGTGGTGGAAGCTGGATCATTAGAAGTACTTAAAGTGGAGGTGGATAAGTATTTGACAGATCAAAGAACAGTGCGTTCTGGATAAATAGCACAGAAGAGGAGTTGAGACCAGCAGGGATCATCCATGATCGTATTAAACATTGGGGTAGGGCTTGATGGCCTACTCCTACTCTTGTGTCGTGTTCTTGAGTTGTTTAAATTGATATCTGGTTGCACCAAGGCAGATATTATGATATTTCCAACTCCTCACATCATCTACATCATGGGTTTAATTTAAGTACAACTTGATCATGAGCTTCTATTATTAACTTTCTGTTGGGAATTTATAAGGTCACCTCTCAATAAAAAGCCATGGGTGGCAGCTCAAGTAATTCCCTCCTCTCAGCACGCATTCTTAAGTTGTGGGAAACTCAGCTTTACCCTATGAATAGTCAATACAGGGAAGCATGTTGCAAGGTGCAATATTAACTAATGTTGTCCAGAAATTGCTTTACTAGATCCTAATGGTGGTACGCCTACAATGTGCATCAGCCAAGTTCTGTTGTGAAAACTCCCATAAACATTGCAATCTTCGCTTGCAAGGTTCCAAAGCAACTTTGTGGGGTTTCTCTGCACCGCACAGGGGAGTATCAGATCTATTGGAAGATCTCACAGCTGTCAGCACTAGACCTCACAACTGTAATCTCACCAACCACCCCGTAAAAGGACAAACACACACTACTTCATCACTCTTACTATAATTCGGGAGTATTGCTACTTAAAGAGTGGATACTACCATGAAGGAATGGGAGTGGAAGAGTGCTCTCAGAGGGTCAGATACAGAATAAGGCTATTTGGCTCATTGAGTCTGTGCTGGCTCTCAGAGCAATCCCATCAAACCAATTACACTGCTCAAGTCCCTGTAAGCTATTCTCTCATATACAGTATACCCATTAAATACTTCCCACATTCTCCTACCAGCTCCTATACTAGGGATAGCCAATTAACCTAACAACCAGCATACCTCGGGAATGTGAGTGGAAACTGAAGCAATGGGAATCCACATAGTCACAGGAAGAACATGCAAACACCACATAGTCAGCATTGGTAAGGATTGAACTGGAGGTAAAAATTGAACTGGAGGCTGCCTGGGATGTTTCAGTAAGGTTTTATACACTGCAAGAATGCTTGAAGGTTCTGTGTTCACTGTAATGTATAGTTTGACAATACTTAATCAGTATTTACATTTGAAACAATTTTGCTAATTAAAATGCTATCAACAAAAAATAACTTATGTGTTTTTAATTAAACAACCACAGAGAAATGGAAGATGTTGGATTAGCATGAAGGCTATGGTTAAAATTCACAGTAGTTGTCAGTAAGGGCTCTAAGCATCTCAAATGTACGTTTTCTTATTTTTTTATGAATAGCAACTGGTGACTTAAACTGAATAAGAAGTTAAATACAGAAGGAAAGAAAAATTCAAGAGTAAGAAATCATGGAAGCTAACCAGTGCAAAAAGACATAACTTTTCATAATAGAAATGAAAGAAAATATAAGCTTAGTTAAAAAAAGTAAACATCGAACCATAAACATGCTGCAAAATACGAAGAAGTCTAGATCATGGAGTTGGTATTGTTCTTACCTATTTCAAAACTGAATTTGAAATTGGTAGCAGAGGTCAAGAATTAGGTTGGACAATTTCAGGGATAAATTTCAGTGAAATTATAGCCCAAGGAGAAGTCTGAATCATGTATCAGCAATCAATGTTTAATGCAATACATTGATGCAATTTCTGCACTGAAATTGCTACAAAGGAATGTAATAACTGCAAAATGTAAAAGACAAAGGTCCATGCTGTACATCATCTACCATCCTGATAATCATTTAATACAAAATGATCGAACTGTTGAATAACCATCATAATCAATCATTCACAATAGGTCAACACATGATATAAAAAAACTGTGGTGAAGATCTTTGGACTACAGTAAGTCACCAGTTCCTGCCAAAAGTACCACACTTATCATATCATGTCTTAAATTACTTACACACTGAATCCCCAAGTGTTAATTCTGAGAGAAATCTATATAAATTGCATTTGAATGAATCAATACCTTCTCGTTCCTTTCTCTCCATAGATTGACTATTTGCTCTCTAAAATATCATTTTCACAAACTGTATTGAATATACCCCATCAACCTCCCACATGCTTTCCAAGTGTTGGCCATGCTCTCTTGTTTAAACATTTGAAACGAGGGGAGATAACCAATCTATGTTATTTATATTATCTGGTACATTTAAGATCCTATATGCAGCAAGTATTTAGTTGAGGTTTGCAGGATAACCTATTGGACATCCTCAAAACTCCTGTATCTTCAGATCTTAGTTTACTTAATTCTAAAATAGTCAAACATGCAATGCTCATTTAAATTATTAATGTTTTTTAAAAAATTTAACCTACACCTACATATTACCTTTCTAGCAAGAACATACCCAATTTACATTCAGAATCCTCATTATTTAATCTCTTTACATAAAGATTAATATTATTTAGCTAGAGTTATGTGATGCAGTCCAAATGCCAGTTAATTTAGATCTCTCATAAAACATAAATGTGAATTGGTCTCAAACTGATTTTCAGTGTACACACATAAAACATATTCACCAGATTCTCTCTGATTAATTTAAGCCATTTAATAAACATGTATTTTTCATTAGGCAGCTCGAAAAGGTCTCTCAACAAAAGAAGGGGCGGGAAGTCCACTGTATGAAGAACAATTGAAAAAAGAGGTGCCAAACTGGTAAAGATATAAAACAGCCCAACATGCATGCTGAACACTGAAAAGAGCATGATGTGGACCTGCTACTTCTTTTCCTAAGCAATAAATCAAGTCAAAACTCTGCAGATTTGCTACATCTAGACAGGAATGGTGGGCACAATTTACCAACCATCAGGAGAAGGCAGCTCCATGGCATTTCCATCCTAATTGACCATGACCAGTATGTAAGTGCAATTGACTAGATAAAAATATTCCAATACCTCCACAACACAGGTATCTGCCCAACAACATGGAAAATTATCCATGTATGGCCTGTTCATAAACTACTGGGCATAATCACTCTGGCCAATTATCATCCCATCCACTAACATCAAATCATTTGTCAAGTAATTGAAAGAATCATTGATTGTGCTAACAGGTGGCACTTACAGATGCTCAGTTTGGATTTCACCAGGACTACATTACAACCTTTGTTATTGCATAAACACAAGGGCCTAGTTCTTGCACTGGTAATGATGGCTGTTTGCTGACAATACTTCATGAAACTGACAACAGCTTTAGGGATTTCTTTCCATGCATGGTTTAATTTGGAAATCACATAGTTGCTGTTGGTGATTCAGCATTCCTCCAGAGAGTACACTGTTTGTAGCCTTCTTCACCAGAATCATTTGAACTGAAATAAAACATGTATTTACAAGCAGGTTCTGCTGTAAAATACCTTGATAATCTTACATTTTGTTGCATGAGATCTAAGTGAATTTTACTGGGATCAGTAACCAGTCTAGTCCTGACAAACTAATTTTACATATTATAACTGCACCTCCCACACATAAATATTTCAATCCTTAAGATTTTAAGAAAAACATATTTTAAAATATTTATGCTATTTCTACATTCATATTTTAATTTTTCCATACAACATAAATAGAGGCTATTTCAGCCGACTGAGTCTATGTCGCTACTCCAAACTAATTTTCCATGTAAGCTATTCCTCACATATTCCTCTCAACTCCCATATGCAAGGATTCTGCCATTCTAAACAAGAGCCCATGGTGTTAGAGGCAAGATCCTAGCATGGATAGAAGATTGGCTGACTGGCAGAAGGCAGAGAGCTGGGATAAAGAGGTCCTTTTCAGGATGGCTGCCAGTGACTAGTGAGTTCTGCAGGAGCCAGTGTTGAGACCATAACTTTTCAGTTTATACGTTAATGATCTGGACGAAGGAGCAAATGGCATTGTGGCCAAGTTTGCAGACAATACAAAAATAGGTGGAGGGACAGGTAGTGTTGTGGAGGCAATGAGTCTGCAGAAGGACTTGGACAGGTTAGGAGAGTGGGCAAAGAAGTGGCAGATGGAATACAGTGTCGGGAAATGTGGGTTATGCACTTTGGTAGGAAGAATAAAGGTGTTGACAGTTTTCTAAATGGGGAGAAAATTCAGAAATTGGAGGTGCAAAGAGACCTGGGAGTCCTGGTTCAGGATCCCCTTAAGGTTAACTTGCAGGTTGAGCTGGTGGTAAGGAAGGTGTTAGCATTCATTTTGAGAGGACTAGAATATAAAAGCAAGGATGTACTGCTGAGGCTTTATAAGGCATTGATCAGACCGCATTTGGAATACGGTAAGCAATTTTGGGCCCTGTATCTAAGGAAGGGTGTGCTGGCCCTCGAGAGGGTCCAGAGGATGTTCACAAGAATGATCCAGGAATAAAAAGCTTTATGTATGAGGAGCGTTTGACAGCTCTGGGCCTGAACTCAATGGATTTCAGAAGGATGAGGGGGGATTTCATTGAAACCTTCTGGATACTGAGAGCCCTGGATAGAGTAGACGTGGAGAGGATGCTTCCATTAGTTGGAGAGTATAGGATCTGAGGGCACAGGCTCAGAATAAAGGGATGTCCCTTTAGAACTGTGATGTGGAGGAATTTCTTCAGCCAGCAGGTGGTGAATCTGTGGAATTCGTTACCACAGAGGGCTGTGGAGGCCAAGTCATTGGGTGTACTTAAGGCAGAGATTGATAGGTTCTTGATTGAAGAAGGGGTTAAGGGTTACAGAGAATGGGGTTGAAAAAAAATCAGCGATGATTGAATAGCGGAGGAGACTCGATGGGCTGAATGACCTAATTCTGCTCCTATGCCTTATGGTCACTCGCCTACATATTAGGGGCAATTAATCCACCAACTCACATGTCACTGGGATGTGGGAGGAAACCAGAATACCCAGGGCAAGCCCACATGAGCGCAGGGAGAATGTAAAAACTTCACACAGCACCAGAGGTTCGGAATGAAACCAGGTCGCTTGAGCTGTGAGGCATTGGGTCTGGTACCTGCACCACTGTGCTTCTGATCAACAGGACCTTCTTAGGTAGAAGTTCTACCACAATTTAGAACTGGTATTCAGAGTCAATCTGGGTTTCCACTTACAAAACATTGTCCACAATTTGATATAAAATATATTTTTAAAATATTTTACAAAAGGAATTGAATTAATAACATGAAGTTAATTACAAAGAGAGGAGGAAAATTTCTTCAAAGTTAATTACAAACACTGGTTAAATGTCTTAGCTCAGATACTGCACTAAGGATTAGATTTTACTCTTTATTGCTTTGAAACTGTTTTTTTGAAACTAAGCATACCAGAAGGAATAGTCTACATTCACCTGCAGCTGCCTGCTATATTGTGAACCAAGCTCACAAAAGCTGCTTCTGTAAATGTAAATGATAGATAATTCCTTTATATTGTGCACAGGTAGTTAACTCAGGTAAGACAGTGGAAACAGCTGGACTAGATTTTCCTGTGTGGCGCAAAACAGGCACATATTTTTGTGATGCTTTAATTCTGCCCGTCCCCTGGCAATGGATGCAGCCCTGACACTGGCTACTTTTCTATAGTCAGGCTACTTTACATATCTTAAGTAACTGTCAGGCAACCTGAAGGAGAGATGTGGCCATTTGCAAGTATAGTGGAAAAACTATAATTGCTGGCTTGGCAGGCATCATTGCTGCCAGATAAATCAAATTTATTTTCAGTGTTGAAAATAAGTATCTTGGCAATTGATTACATTTTTGGCCCCTTTCTCCCTCCCCATCATTGATGCACACTGACAGGCATCCCTGTGCCTCATTTTGCTATTAATGCATTAGATAGACCTGGAGAGTTGAGACCCTGCTCTATCCAGGATTTTGAGTTATTAATTTTATTAATACAAATGTAATTTTTTTCTCCCTCCTTCTACAGAGAGTTCAAATGCAGATTCGAAAAAAAGATCCACAGGAATATGAAAAAACTTTCAAAATTGTAATTAAATAGCAAGAACAAAGTTATACTTAAGGAGAAACTGCTGTACTTTAATGATTGCATAATTTATATAACCACATGGCCTTCAGTAATCAGCAATATTTTTACAAATAAAATTGCTCGTGCAATTAATAAGACATCTTATGTTACATTGGTTGGTCCATATATTTCCTTGCTCACTGTCCTCTACATGACATTATATATTATCAGATGATAGTGGGTAGCTCCACATGATGCAATGAAATTAATTTAGCAGTCACTTTAAAATTCAGTGACCATTTATAGTGGGTAACAAGAAAAGAGAATAGAAAATATTGTTTTGGGCAATTGAGGGTTGCAGATGTAGCCTGACTCATACCTGCGCTTCATGTGAGTTATGGATCCATCATAGTTGTGAAAGGTACACCAACTTATCAACTGTTAAGATAACCTGTTTGTTTCCAAGATTATGGTGGAAAGATGAATTTGACCACTGAATTTAATTTATTCATTTTGATTAGGGATCTTCCATTTAGTCCAAATCATTTTGGTGATTTTAAATATTTAAAAATTTCAATCTAAAGATAGAGTATATGTTCCCTGAAAATGAAATGATAGCAAATTACATATAAATTAGATTTGAAAAGATGGACTGCACTGTTGTTCATTTCAACAGGAGCAATTACTTCTCTTGGATGGCAATGATTCCCAGGATTCCTTTGAAGTATATTGGATGTACCATTGCCAAGATCATGTCACTTCTGTTTATTGGAAGTTAGTAGTGACAAACTATCATACTGTTCAAAATTTGTTCCCTGAATTTGAGATGAAATAGACCTTATAAAATGAAAGTAACAATCATAAGTGTTTCTGATTGCCTCTACTTGCTAAACAATGAGCAAATAATAGTCATGCGAATGTGAAGGAAGTGTAGTATTATTGCCAGATAATTGATAACTTTTGTTTGTCCACGGTGTACAGGCAATAAAATGCTCCTGCCTTATTATACACAGAACATCAAAGATTAGCTCTTTAATCAGAACACAGGAGTTATTTATTACCAAAGAAATTATGGATGAATTTACTATTCCTTTTCTTTCTATTCTTAATTTTTGTCTGAAAATCATTCCATACGTGTGAATCTAGCAACTTAGGTCATGAAGAAACACAAGGGCATTTACACTTTTCTATTTATTTACAGGATTTGGGCAGTGATGATGTGACCAGTTTTTATTGGCAATCCCTTGGAATGGATGTTAATCTATTTCAGAGAGCAGTTAAGAATTAACCACATTGCTACATGTCTGGAGTCACATCTGAATCAAACTGTGTAGTCATAGCAAAATTTCTTCTCTAAAGATCATTGGTGAATCAAATAGGTTTTCACAGTAACCTGTTAAAGTGCTGAGAAAGGATGTGGTTTTCATTAACAGTTTAAGGAGACAGCAGGTAAATAGACAGCATATTGTCCAGTTGAGGTTCACCAGACCATTCCTTTGAGAGCTTATGGGAGCTTTAAAACACATTTTTAATTGAAGATTCTGATAGAGGTAGCCAAAGAAAAAGAGTAGGTCATCAGAAGGAAGCAGCTTTACTAAATTATTGGGCCCTTAGTTGCTAACTATGGAAACCCTTCTGGATGAGAAGAAGTATTCATGGGAGGAAGCTGCAGAATGCATTTAGGTTCCAAGAGCATTGATGTGGTAGTGGCAATGATTTAATTATTTCACTTTCAAACTACAGACCATGCTGAAAATAGTACTTTGGCCTGACAAAAGTAGGAGATATAGCACACTAATATACTCCTAATTTCTCTGGGCAAAGCAAAGCTTACATTTCAAAACGTATGGTTGCACAAATGAACTCTTATTCTGCACTGTGGTTAAGGACTTCACTAACTCTGGGCACTTCTTAAAACTTTCTTTTAAACTTTATTTATACAGCATGGTAACAGGCCCTTCTGGCCCAATGAGCCCGCACCGCCCAGTTACACCCATGTTAACCTACTAACCCAACCAGAGTACCCAGAGGAAACCCACGCAGTCACGGGGAGAACGTACAAACTCCTTACAGACAGCAGCGGAAATTGAACCCCGATCGCTGGCAAGGTAATAGCGTTATGCTAACCAGTACGCTACTGTTACGGACTCAGTGAAAGTCCCTTTAAGATAGAGAGTGTGTGTGTGTGTGTGTGTGTGTGTGTGTGTGTGTGTGTGTGTGTGTGTGTGTGTGTGTGTGTGTGTGTGTGTGTGTGTGTGTGGGGCGTGCTTACGTCAATAGAAGATAAAGGATGTAATGACGTTGTTGAAGAAGAAGAAGAAGAAGAAGAAGAAGAAGAAGAAGAAGAAGAAGGAGAGAGAGAGAGAGAGAAGGGAGAGAGACACCAGCCTGCTAGTTTTCTCTATCAATGGATGAGAAACAATAACTGTGTCTGCCACTGAAATCCATGTATGGAAATTGGAAGTAATCCGGTGGAGTTCACTTTGTTGCTGACCTGTAGAAGGAAACAGGTATATGTGTGTGGACGACCACGATTCGGATGCTTTTCAGGGTGAGGAAGTCACTACCGAGTAAACACTGAAGTGTCGCTGGGGTTCCATCGTGGAACATTTGGATTTCGTATTTACTCTCTCTATGTTTCTCTACGTCTACGTCTTATCTTCAGACAACGGTGGTTGTTGAAGAAGCCCTTGCTCATCTTTCACCTTATGGCTTGCGGAACTGAACTTTAAGAACCATTCCTGAACTTGGAGTTTGGGACTTTGCCACACACACACACACGAAGAGTTTTGTTTTTGGGGTTAACGTTCCAGGTTTAACATTTTTGAATTCTAACATACTAACATTTTTACTTCTATTTTACGTATTATCATAAGTAGTGATTAATAAAATAGTTTTTAACACTGAATCATGCTCAGTGTGTTTCTTTTGTTGCTGGTTCGTGACACTACCGTGCTGCCTAAAATATCTGTATTACCATCTCCCACAATAACAATTACCATCTCTAAAAACCCCCTTCTCAATTTTAACATGGTAGTATTAACAGATACATTCCATTTGAGAGAAATGTAGTTGAAATGTGATTATTCAAGTTCACACAGAACTCCCCGGAGTGATACTTGTCTCTTTGCTCTAGCTCCTTTGATGTCACCTCCACCACCGGCACTGTCCCTCTGGGTGAATTAGTGTACATGAGGATGTGCTGGTGGGTGATTCACAGAGCCGGAGAACTGTCTGAAGGTATGCCATTTTCCCAAGGAACAGTACATCTCTAAACACTCTGAGGTTGATCTCTGAAAACGTGCAGTAGCTGATAGCTGTGATTGCACAATTTCTAGAACAATCTTGGGTGCATTTTAAATTAATAGTCATCAGAGGAATATTTAGTCACTTCCTTAGGACTGATGGAAGCTCCCCAATGCAGAAAGTGGCCTGGCTCCAACTCTGCAGCAGCACAGAGTAGTGCCCTGGTGGCAATAATGGATACCAGTTTTCATTCACTTCTGGCCAGAATGGAGGAAGGGATCTCGAAATCTGATAACTGCCATTCGACCACCTGTCTGCAAATCAGTCACTTTCAAGCTAAGAACTGCACCAAAGCAACTAATCACGCCCAGGCCAGAACTATACAATGGCAGGGCACCTCCTCAATCACATTTCATGGTCTTTCCCTATTTTTCAGATAGCTACCAGTAGACTTCCACAGGGCCCTGTGTTTGAGTCCCCTGATTTCTATGATATACTGTATATATTAATGGTTTAGGGATAAATGCCTAAATGTGCAGTTGTGATAAAGAAATTTGCTGTTGATAGGAACACTGGCCATGTAGTTGACAGTCAGGAGGAAAGTTTTACACTTCAGAAAGATGTAGATAATTTGGTCAGTAGGGCAGAAAAATGGCAAATGGAATTTAACTTAGAGACGTATGAGGTAATACAATTGGGAAAGTCCTCAAAGGCATGGGAAAGGATAATAATTTACAAGATACTGAGTGGTGTGGAAGGAAAAAGGAATCTTGCAATCTGCATTCTCAGATTCTTGAAGGTAGCAGATAGAACAAAAAGATGGCTACAAAGGCATATGGGATGCTTTCCTTTATTAACTGAGGCACAGAATATTAGAACACTGAGGTTATAGTAGAACTAGTTAGGCCACAGCTTGAATACATTATTCAGTTCTGGTCACCATATCACATGAAAGATGTGATTTTGGTAGAAAGGCTACAAAGATGATATATATAAATGTTGAAAGTCTAAAAACTGCAGATGCTGGAAATCTACAATAAATGACAAAAATGTTGGGAACACTCAACAGGTAAGGCAGCATCTGTGGAAGAAGAAACAGAGTTAACATTTCAGGGCAGGCTTGCATCAAACTTTATTTCTCTCTTTCCTGGTTCTGCCTTACCTGCGAAGTGTTTCCAGCATTTTCTGCTTTTATTTTAAAAATGTTGTCAGAACTGGAAAAATGTGTGTTTGAGGAAAGATTGGATAAGCTGAGGTTGTTTTCTTTGGAACAGAGAGGCTAAAGGAAGACTGAAATGGAGTGAATGAAATTATGAAGAGTCCAAATTGAGTTAGTATGGGGTCAAAAATCAGAGGCACAGATTAGTAATAATTGGTTGAAGGGTGAGGAGAGAGAAGGATTTGTTTTTACTCAGTGAACCTTTTGTCTGAAAACACTGCCTGAAAGGGTAGTGGAGGTAGAAACTCTCATTACATTTAAACTGTGTACATGAAGAGTCATGACCTGAAGAGCTATGAACTTCATGCTGGAAGGTGGGATTAGACAGGCAGCTCTGTATTGACTGGCACAGCCATAAAGATCCAAAGGCCTCCTTTGTAGCAAATTTTTTATAATTCTTTTGCAGCACAGATGAAGCCAGCTATTTCTTACAGTTCTGGCCCTCAAGTAGTATTGAAGATAAAACGACATTTGGTAAAACATTCTTGGAAAACAGGGTGTGAGAAAAGGACGGGATAGTTCATATATAGCTTGTAGATGCAGAAACACAATGGCCAAATGTTTCATTTACTCTCACTCTGACTTGTCTGTGTGTGGCCTCCTGCACTGTGCCAATGAGGCCCAATATAAGCTTAAGGAGAAGGACTTCATCCGCTCTTGCAGCCTTCTGCACTGAATTCAACAATTTCAGGTAACTCACTTTCCCTGTTTGTATCAGAACTGATCATTTCTGTTGTAGGTTATTCAACTGTAATTTTAACTCTCTTCACTAACACAGCCTGTTCTGCTGGTCATTTATGACAGCTCTGACCTGCACTTCCCAGCTTTTACATGTTTGTTTGCTTGTTTTCTCTCATCTACCGGCCCTCATTAACCCACCATGCAGATGACTTCAACAACAGTTTATCACCACAGCAACCCCAGCACATCTCCTCCATCCTCTCTGCATCTTAAAATTAACTTGTTTTCTCTCTTTTTCTGTTCTCATGAAGGGTCTCTGACCTGAAACATTAATTCTGTGTCTCTTTCCATAGATGCTGCCTAACCTGCTAAGTATTTCCTACATTTACTGCTTTGTGTTTCAGATTTCCAGCATCTGCAGTTTATTTTCTTCTTCTGAGGCAGTTCCTTGGGCCCTAGGCAGCCCTACTTCCACTGCACCCTGAAGTGGCCGATGAGGCCAATGTGCCATCCACAAACCCTGTCACAGGGGGAATATGTGGTATTTGATGGGGCTGGTAGCAAGATAATTTGGGAGATGGTGCAGTCCTTCCATTGTCTTTGGTGGCCTTTCACATGCTCCTGACAATGAAATTCAAAGTTTTCAGTCCCACCCTGAATGTTCCTTCTCTATTTTAAGTGGTCATGGGCCAGGGACTCCCATGAGGCAGAAAGGATATCAATTTTTTCAAAGCCATTTGAGAACATCTTTGAAATGTTTTTTCTTTCTTCTTGGTAATCTCTTGCCTTGATAAAACTTGTAGTAGAGTGCTTGTTTTGGAAGTCTGGTGTTGAACTCAAGAATAATGTGGCCTGCCTGTTGGAGCCAATTGATGGTAACTAAATCCTCAGTGCAGCATATGTTGGCCGAGGAGAGGATCTTTGGGTATACATGAATACACAGACAACACCTGGGATTCATTGCACTGGTTTAAATGAGCCGATGGCTTTTAGTGTGCTCATCCTACTTGCTAAAATTGCAGATAAGGGAATTGGGAAATTAATACTCAATACTCAGAAACTATCACCTTGTGTGAGGACAGAAGGAACTCTGCTTGCCTCAAGCTCCAAATATGTAATTGTAAATCTGAGATTTATTCAGGCACAGGTGAACAAAAATACTTCAGAAACTTCTAGACTTCCTCCAGCTCCAGGTCACAGAGCAAACATTTGTCCAATTATCCAATTGCTAATTATTTTTGTACAATGAGAGCTACAAGTAATTGATTTCAGGCATTTCAGTGCCTGCCATCCTCTTTTTTTAAATATGTCATTATCACATTCCAACAACAGGGGACAATTAAATATACCATTACTGTTAAACTTTTAAACATAGAAGGACTTAAAACTCTCCCCAAAGCAGATTGGAATTTATGTGTTTCAGTGCCCAGGCATTGTTAAGCAGACACGTGCATTTTTCCAGACCCTTAGTTTTGTTTTTGGAAGCCACCCAGCTGTACTTTGTTACTGTCAGGCAGTCCCCCTGGTGACCACGCAATTTTGACCTTATCCATTATAAGGAGAGAAGTATGGGTTTTGTTAGGAGCTTCCTGTGTTTGCAAATTTGACAGAGGAGGAACAGAGAACATTGAAGAATGCCACAGCAACAAAAGAGGATGAAGCAAAAGAGATTAAGTTGGTACACCTTCAGAAATGCAGTCACTATACCCTCTTGTCATCCTGCCAATTCCAAATATTTCATACCACATTTGACTCCCTTTAAAAATATATCACACAATTCCAAGCTGACTTCATGAGGTATCAACTAATCAAATAGCACAGCCAAATCAAAGTGCAACATAAGACTTAATAAACATTAATTCCCCTCCCAGCTTAACACACCCACTTGAAAGTTTATTCTATTACATTGATCAGATCAGACAAACCTTGAAATTCTCTACCTTACAGTATTAAGGAAGCACAACTATTCTAAGGCTATGGCAGTACCATTGCAAGGAGAAGTTCAGTAAAATGGATATCAGGAGATAATGTGTTTTTGCCAGGGAGTCCCAGATTTTGAAATAAATTAAGAAATAGGCCAGTTGACTGGACACGAGTTAACCAATAACCAGACTGAGGAAATGGGAAGTAAACATCACAAAGTAAATGAGTCTCATTAAGGAAGATTGAGGGGAATATTGAATATGGGAAATGGACTGTGACAAGGCAGCAACTGAGGGTGTGCAGAGCTGTGTCCTTAATGCTACAGAATCAACATGTGCACTTGGGTCCATAACCCTGCAGTTACTTTAGATGGTTATTCAGGTGGTGGGGGGAATCTATGTTCTTGCTTATCTCAACTTGTGGAGAAGATGTTGTTGGGGGGAGGTTGGGAGGGGTGAGAGGGTATGTGTATCCTTTCACCAAGAAGGATAAGGGCAGTTGGGAACAGCACTACCTACAGGTTCTCCTCCAAGTCACACATCATCCTGACTTGGAAATATATTGCATGTCCTTCACTGTCACTGGGTCTAAATGCTGGAACACCTTATTCAACATTACTGTGGGAGTACCTTCACCAGAGGGACTACAGCAGCTCAAAGAAGGTGCCTCACCTTATTCCTGTTTTCAGGGCCAATAAGGGATTCTCAATAAATACCAGCCTTGACATTGTAAAAAAAAATGAATAAACAGAATAAAAGATGAAGGTGAGAGTTCAGAAAAGAAATTTGCAATTGTGCATCCCTGAAGGATGATCATGAAGCTGTTAAATTCAGCCTTGATGAGGGAAATATTATACTGTCAGGCACAGTTAAGTTAATGGTAGCAGCGGATGACTGGCTCATTTGTGTGACAGGTGCTCAAAGCTAGAAGCACAAGAGACTGTAGATGCTGGAATCTGGAGCAAAAAAAACCAAACTGCAGATGCTGCTTGACCCTCTGAGTTCCTCCAGCAGTTTGTTTATTGATTCATATCTGAAACCCTCACATTATACATTGCAGAAATGAGGACAATAATAGAGAGAGACCTGAATAGCAAAAGCACAATCAAAGGTACTGCTAAGAGCTTGACAAAATTAACAGAGAAGTTGTTCAGAGTTAGAACATCGGCACAGCTTTGTGGGCCGAAGGGCCTGAATTGTGCTGTAGATTTTCTATCTGATGAAGAGAGGCTGATAGGGAAAATCTCAGAGAGGGATGTTAAGGATAGTGGTAGGGAGCGTGACCTCAAGGCATGACCATTAAATTAGATGCATAGTCTTTAGGCCTTGGGAATGATAGAAACGTTATCAATCGGATTTGTACAGTAATCCTGCTGGTACTGCAGCTGTCTCACAGATCCAGCATCCCAGGTTCAATCCTGACCTCCAGTGATGTCTGTGTGGAGTTTTCACATTTTCTCTGTGATCATGTGGGATTCCCCTGCATGCTCCAGTTTCCTCCCACATTCCAAATAGGTGTGACTGTTAAGTTAATTGACTACTGTAAATTAATCCTAGTGTGATAGTGTAATACACCATGGGAATGTGAGAGAGAATAAGAACAGGGAAATAAGTGGTTGACATGATTTCTCTGAGAGCCAGCATAAACTTGATGGATGTAATACCTCCTTGAAGGAGTTATGAAATAGACAATATGGTGAGATTGAGTGAGGGCAGGAATCATCCAGGTTTAATAATAAAGTGCTCTTGATGTTTAAACGAAGGCAGAAATTAGTAAAGATACAGGAATCAGCTTGGTCCAAATGCTGGAGGGAGATGAAGAGGCAGGAGAACCTAACATAGGAATTATTTTAGGAACTAGATTAGAATAAGATGATGGGATCATACAAAGAATTAGATGATCTTCTTTAGTGGACATCAGTGAATTTGATGAGTTTTTATAGCAATCCATTTTATAGGTATCTCAAATGGGGCTGTAGTTACATTTTCTGGACTGTAGAGACCTTGCTTTCCTGGGCTGAGGAGAGCTTGTGTAAAGATTCTCCAAAGAAGTTAGTGGATCCATTGAAGGTTCATTGATCTGAAAATGTTAACTCAGTTTTTGTCAACCTGCTGAGTGTTTCCAGCCTTTTTTGTCTTCAATTGACATTGAAATTCTTGGTGGCATTTATCAATCATGTCCTTACTTGGGGTGGGAGTGGTTATAAGGCTTCTCTTCAACCAAGAAAAGGAAATGGTCAAGAAACTTCTCCAAGAGTTTCCCTGTTGATCACCTGAAATAGAACATATGGTAATATCCAGGTAGTTGACCAGATGAGTAGATTTTTTTTTTCCTTTTTCTGGCCACACTGCCCAGCTTGTTGGTCAGCATTGTGAAAGCAAATGGCATTGATTGTGGGTCCTGATGTGGTAACAATAACAATAGAGTGAAAATCTTTACACAAGGTCTCCTCACACCCAGAATATACCACCTCCTGAACCCCCCAGAGCACAAGGTCTCCTCACCAGCTCCCACCGCCCAGGAACACAAGATCTCCTCATCCTCAGATGACAAGGCATCCCCTCCCCTGGAACACGAAGTGATTGCAGCCCCATAGGATGCCTATCCTGGAGTTATTTGGGAGTTTTGGAATTCTACTTTTCCAGAAACAATTGCTCAGTAAGAACAAGCAATGCATAGTTCATCTATCCCACAGATCTAATATGTTTTCCATATTGTGCCAATACAAAATTTGCATTGCAACTGTTTTGGCAAATAGATTTATGCTTATATTTCACACAATATTTGTTTTACACTGGCTACAATTCAACTGTAACCAATACAAAGTGGGAAATTAAGTAGTTATATTTACAAGGGGCCTTATCAAATCTCTCATAAGAATTCCAAAGCACTTCATGCGTGATGAACCTTTAAAGCACAGTGGCAGTTCTGTGGACAAGCACACAGCTAATTGGGCTAAAGCATGAGACCTGAACATGTGATTACAAAAATATTTTAGATGAAGGAAGGTCACTCAACCCATCTGGAAGAATCTTACAGTTCCTACTCTGCTCTGTGCAATTATTTTTCAAATAATTCCAAAATGTTTACATCCATTACTCTACTTGGTTTTCCACTCTGAGAATCATAGAATCATAAAGCATAGAAGGAGGCCATTTAGTCTTTCAGATTTTTCCTGGCCTCCTTTGAAACAGCAATCCATTTATCTAGATTTTTTTTCATGTTAGGTATTTATTGAATTTTCTTTTGAAAGCTACTGTTGTCAGTTTTCTCCACACTATTAAAGCATGCATTCCAAATCCTTTTTGTAAGAAAGCATTTCACCTCAAAATAATTTGCCGGACTCTGTCTCCTGGTCTGTCATCATTGAAACCATTTTCCCCATTTGCTTTAATGAAATATTCATGATTTTAAACATTTCCATCAAATCTTCTCTTCCCTTTCCAGCTCTAAGGAGAACAACCCAGCTTCCCCCATCTATCCACATAATAATAATTGTCTTCCCTTGGAACCATTCTGGTACATCTCTTCTTTATTCTCTCCAAAGCCTTCTCACATTTATTAAAAGTTAATCAACATCTGATGGAAGAATTTCAGCCATATCGTAATCTTTTATTAACTTGGACCAGTATTGTCTTATTCTATTCATACATCAAACAGCTGCATTCCATTTTATCCTTTCTATACCATTTACCTGTATTCTATTTTATCTTTTCTATGCCACATTGATTTATCAAATCACCCCTATTAGCTGTCTCCTTTTCAAGCTGAAAAGCACATTAGTGTGAAATTTGGATAAATGGTGCCCACTGTTTGAGAGTAAAAAATGTTTTAGATACCGTTGCATGTTGAAAAGCAAAAACAAAACTGCAGATGCTGGAGATCTGCAATAAAAAGAGAACATGTTGGAAATACTCAGCAGATCAGGCAGTATCTGTGGAGAGTGAACAGTTAATATTTTGTGTTGATGATCTTTAATCAGAACTAAGAACAGTTAGAAAACAAGCATGGGACAGGAAGGTGTGGAGAGAAGAAAGGGACTGTCCATGATAGAGTGGAGACCACGAGAAACCAAAGGACATCGATGATATTGATGTCAGAGATTCTAACCACCTACTTTTAAATTTAATATTCAATAGTACTGCTATTGCTGAGTCCCCTGAATCAATATCCTGGGGATCAGCATTGGCCAGAAACTCAACTGAACAAAGCACATAAATACTGTGGCTATAAGAGCAGATCAGAGACTGGGTATCTTGTGACAAGTGACTCACCTCCTCACATCCCAAAACCTTTCCATCATCAACAAGGCACAAGTCAGGAATGTAATTGAATATATTCCACTGTATAAATGCACCTCCAACAACTCCCAAGAAGCTTGACATCATTCAGGACAAAGAAGCCAACTTGATTGGTGTGCCACCCACCCCTCTGAATATATAGCTCTATTAGTGCACAATGGTTGCAGTATGCACCATCTACAAAATGCACTGCACTTTCTCAGCCAGGCCACTTTTACAGCACCTTCCAAACCTGCAAACTCTCCAGCAAGAAAGACAAAGGCAGCAAGTACATGGGAACATCACTGCCTGCAGGTTCCTCTCCAAGTTGCACATCATCCTAATTTGGAAATATTTTTCATACTTTTAATGTTTTTATATATTCTCATGACATAGAATGGAAGTATTTGGCTCAGTGAGTCTATGCCACCTCTCAGAATAATCCCATTTCTCCAATTACAGTATTTCCCTGTAACCAATTCACTTTTAATGGCATGTTGGTCTGCCTTTGCCATTGCTGGGTCTAAATTTTGGAGCTCCCTCCCCAATTGCATTATGAGTGACCTTCACCAGAAGGACTGCAGTGATTCAGGAAGGCAGCTTATTATTGCTTTCCTAAAGGCAATTAAGGATGGCCAAAAAATGCTGGCTTGCCAGTGATGCCCACATCCCCCCCCAAAAATTATTAAATTAAAAATAATCTGCAGATGGGTGGAGGTCACAAGGAGCCGTTCTGTTTATTTTTGTCAGGGGAACAGACTCATGGATATTGAAGGTCCATTGTCATGATAACAGGCTTATTTTGCTTTAGAGAGATTTAGAACCACTTTCTTTCACCTTCAAGAGTCAAGTATTGTAAACAACATTCGATACGGGCTGTTAATCAGCTTTCCTGAGGGAGACACCTAAAATACTGTGATGAGATGAGAAAACTTTTATTGGCCTCACTGCCTTTATGCTTCGTTAAGTACAGTACATAGCTATTCTACTGATTTTCCCTCTGTCTCAGAGGAACTGACAAGCAAATAAGATGTTGTCAATCCTCTTAGTATGCAGCTAAATTGGGTAATAAAAGAAAAACATGAAATTAGGGCCCAAATGATATATCTACGAGAGAAATAAAAAGATAAAAGATTTACAGGGAGACTATGGAATATTGTTTATGCCTAAGATTAATAGGTAATAAAAATTATGAGATATGATATTTGAGAAATGATGCATACATATAAATGCAGCTAGTTCTGCCTACGTGGAATATCTGCTGGAGGGGCAAACAAGAAGAACACCTTTTTCAAGGAGTCACTTTCAGCATAAGTTAGGATGGTGTCTCATAGACTTCCCCTGTTGGATAAGCAAATATTTTATGACCTTCTGGCTGATTCTGATGCAGAATTAGTATGCTATGTTTATCAACACATATATTCCAACCCTAGAAGCTATGGTTGAGGCCAAAGAAGACTTTTATTCTTACCTTCAATAACCCTTGGCCTGAGTTCCAATGGAAGACAAGCTGAAACTTCAAAGATAAAACATAGTCCTCTGGTAAGGTGTGATTACAAGAAAAGAGTAGAGAAAGCATCCTTCCAAAGTGAGAGTCTTCCTCCAAAAGAAATGCTTCATACATGATTTTAACCAATGCACTGGTTCATCAAAGAGACAAACAGGAGAACTCATGAAAATGCCCCAATCCAAACATTAGCACCTACTAGATTTCTTCATTGTCTGTGTGAAGGACCACAGGATACCCACATCACTCACACCATGATGTGCTGGCGACTCCTGGACACATGATTGCTATAATCTTGTCGGTTTCTCCCCTGGCCTCTAAACAGCACCAACAACAGAAATACTGCTCCACCAAAGTCAATGTCTAAGGACCCAGCAAATAAAGCTCTATTCTGTCAGTGCCTTACAAACTACCTGACTACCCCCATCCAACAGAAGCCACGGAATGTCCACAGTGCCTGGTTTACCCTGACCCATCATTATTAACACATATGAGGAGACTCTTGGCTTGCCTACCAGGAAACACCAGCACAGTTCTGAGGAGAACAGCCAGGAGATCCAGAAGCTAACTAACTTTAAATGCAAGGCATTCTGATTTGGAAACACTATTAGGTTTCAGTAAGATTAGAAAGCAGATCTGCAATGAAAAACACATGGCCAAAAGAACAGATGATGCAGGAGATTCAACAGCAGCCACAATGCAAGTTCATTCTGCAGTGATATCAAGACCATTTATGACCCAAACCTCTGAGGACCCACCCTCCTGGGAGCCAAGAATAGAGGAGAGCTTATCAAGGACAAAGAGGGAATCAGTGCTTACAGAAGGAGCACTTCAAAGACCTTCTCAAGCATGACTCTGTCTTTGGAGAGAGAATCCTTGACTCCAACACACAATGCACTATCTGGGCCAATCTTTATACCAAGAGGTCCTCTGTAGCAGATAAAATCCCTGCTGAAGCACTAAAATAAGGCAGAGAAGAACGCCTGGAATGAATTTATGACTTCATCTTCTTAATCTAGGAAGAAAAGAACACATTAGGGGATCTCAGAGATGCCATCACCATGACCATTTTCAAGAAAGGAGACCAAGCCTGACTGCAGTAACTACTGTATGATACAGGGAAGGTGTTGCAAGGATCCTCCTTAACATTTGCTCTTAGTAGTCAAAGAACTCCTCTCAGATCACAATGCAGCTTTGATCTAGCAAGATGTACCAATGACATGAGCTTCATGTGCAACAAATTCAGAAAGAAGCAGGGCAAGACCGACCATAGGTGCTCACAGAAGTCTTAACTAAACGGATTATGGAGAACCCTTCTCAAATTTGGCTCTCATCAAACACACATAGAACATAGAACACTGAACAGTACAGCACTGGACAGACCATACAGCCCATGATGTTGTGCCGATCTTAATGCCAACTTATACTAAATGCCCTCCTCCTGTGTATCATCCATATCCCTCCATTCCCTTCATATTCATGTGTCTACCTAAAAGCTTCTTAAACTCCACCAAACTGCCTGCTTACACTAATACTCCTGCTAACCTATTCCAGGCACCTACCACTCTCTGCATAAAAAAACTTGCCCCTCATGTCGCCTTTAAACTTCGCCCCTCTAACCTTAAAAGCATGTCCTCTGGTGTTTGACATTTCTACCCTGGGGAACAGATTCTGACTGTCTACCCTATCTAGGCCTCTCATAACTTTAAAAACTTCTATCAAGTCTCCCCTCAGCCTCTGACGCTCCAGGGAGAGCAACCTGAGTTTGTTCAATCTTTCCTTATAGCTCATACCCTCTAATTCAGGCAGCATCCTGGTAAGCCTCTTCTGCACCATCTCCACAGTCTCCACATCTTTCTATAATGGGGCAACCAGAACTGAATGCAATACTTCAAGTGCGGTCTGACTAAAGTTTTATATAGCTGCAGCATGACTTCCTTATTCTTATCCTCATCAATGAAGGCAAGCATACCATCTGCCTTCTTTATCACCTTATCCACTTGTGTAGCCATTACCATACTATATCTACTTTATAACAATGTGTAAGCCATAGTCCTAACCAATGGTTCCACCACAAACCCAGTCCTAGCAAGGCTGTGTCACTACACCATCTTTCTTTGTAATCTTCCTTGATGCAAACTACATTTCATTTCCAACACGTTCCCCCAGAATAGAGTTCATTTATTGGACGAATCGGAAATTAGACAACCTTTGTCATCTCTAATCTAGAACCAGATCACCAAAACCTCAGACATCAAATTACAGTTCTCGTATGAGATGTGTGTATCAGAGTGCTAAGTCATTACTGACGCTGATGCATATGAACAGATGAGCCTTGCTCTAAACATCTAGAAGGCAATGGCCACCGACCAATGTGCATGAGTCCACCACCTTCCACCCACGACAATCAAGATTTATGATGAGACTCTGGAAAATATGGATCATTTTCCACATCTCAGGAATTACCTCTCAGCGATGACAACTGAAGAAGATAAAATATTCAAAGGCCAACACCTCAAACAGAGAACCAAGTTCATAGTCTACCGTTCTTCTCCAATGCCCATATATAAAAGGCACTCTTCTACTTTCACCTGCTCATTATCATTGTCCCTTAATGGTTCATTCAGTGACAACACGTCTGACTCACTGTCTGATTCCTCATGAGTGAATATAATCCTGTTATAATTCAGACAAATAAGATACTATGGTGCTATTGGTGAGGAAGTGGGAATCTGATTATTTGACATCAAAGATGATCTGGAGATTTTGACCCCAAATTTATACAAGCTGTGATTCTGGCACTTAAACTTGGATCAGACACATTCACCTTGCTAATTGATGCTAATTTATAATGAGAGCATTATAGACTTAGCTAACTCTAGTCAGAGTCCAAAGTTTACACTTCCACAGTTGCAGTAAGATTTGCTGGTCAATGATCAGGCAGTTAACAAATTGTACTTTCCTTTTCTATAACCCAAAGAAATAGAAGCCAATACTATTGTTCCCACCACTTCATCAACTAATTTAGCAGAGAATAAGGATTTAATCTAAGGTCTTCATAGCCTATATGCATGAATGATTCACCAGATAAACACTGAGCCATTGGGGAACCTCAAAAAATTATTCATATCAAGGCTTATTTTTTTCCATTTTATGATGTGAAAAGTAATGACAAGAAGCTTTACTGAGAAAATGGAATGACAGGAAAAGGAATGTAATAATAAAATGCCTTTGAATATTTTTACTTTCACAATATGAGCACGTTTGCTCCAGATTTTCCTTGTTTATATCTATATTGTGAATATTTTCAAATATACAAATTATTTATTTATAAGTCCAGAAAGCCAAGATAATCCAATAAGAAATAATATTAATATACTTTTCAAGCCTGATCAATTGTAAATATTGACAAGTGAATACGCTTGAAACAGCACAATGCAGATCTTTTCAAAGTCTCTGCAAGTCAGTTCCAAAGTCTCTTGCTTCCCTGATATATTCCTGATATATCTGCTTTAAAAAACACATCAGCACAAGTCCGCAGAGACCTTTAACTTGTCAAGATTGATTTTGTTAAAATAGCAAAATGGTTGGTTCAGAAAGGAGAAACAACCAATTCAACAGGACAGTCTGTATCTTTGCAGATTAGGAGTGCATTCAACTGTTTTATATATATAAAATAAACAGATGCTACAGCTTTTTATGTGATTAAAATTCTTCATTAACTCAGTCTCAATTCACCACTATAGGACAGCACATCAGGGTTAGAGAAAAAGGATCTGGTCTCATTAACGTGCCATCAGCATTTGGCATTTATTGTGCTTTTGATTGGATTTATGATGGATTTAACATGTACTGCACACACAGCATCCAGTTTAGCTTATTATGAATATTATCTTTGAGAAATCCAAATGATAACTTATGATTATGTCTATGGCTGCAGAATATTTATCATTAGCTCAGAGAGAATCTCTATAGCTTCCTCTCATAACTGGGTGAGTAAAGGCTGAACTGAGGCATACAGACTATCTACATCTAAGATTTGATGCCTGGATGTTGCTGAATGAGATGGTGTCAGTAAAACGGGTATCTAGTTTACTACAGATGACCAAAGCACCAAAAAAAGCTCATGAATCTCCACTAAAATATGTTGCTATCAGGTGAGAGTACAATGAGGCTTGGAGTGGTGAATTGCTTATGCAGGCAGAATTCTGAGGATGTGGGGCCTTTAGTTTTCTTTTTCCCCATTTTATTTTGTGACCATGCACTCACAATGCTTGTGGGATTGGCCCTTAAAAACTCCTGCCCCATTTATGGCATCAGTGATTCTGCAGAACCTTATTTAAAGTGTATTAGATTTTACTGCTCAAGTCAGTCATAAAGCAGAGCACTTTGCTATTCCCCAAAACCTAATTGTACTTGAAAAGTCAGCCTACATTTTCCACCTCATCTCACTTAATAATTCAGGTAATTTCTTTCATTGTCTTCATTTTTGCCTCTTGTCTCCTTCTTGCAGAAGGTTCTGATGCAAAGCATAGAGTTTAAACTTTTTATTTATAATAAAATATTGTTCTTTGAAAACACTGGGATGTCTGTCCTTGATCCAAATGCTGTTTAACTCATCAAGCTGTGCCAATCAATGTTGTTGATGTTATTTTCCTGGCAAGGAGGGCTTCATATGCTACTCTTTTTCCTTCTGTCAGATCTAGTTACATAGCTTGATTTAGTAACGCCAGCCAATGTGCCATTTCTCATAATAATTCTGTTTATCACACCTTAAAGTAGATTTTCATCGTTGCCTGGGTGATAATTCAGGGAATAGATCAGCTGAACTTCATAGAGCTGGCTGATTGTGATTTGCTGAAACAATAGGAATGAAAAAGTGTGCCTGTTCTATAAGGGGTGTGAAATCAGCACCAGCAGATTAGCACTCTGATGTTGACTGTGAAAATCTACTCTCTGGATTTTCTACAGGTCAGATTTAGATTCAGGAACAAATGGCCCATCAGGCAAGGGGTAGATTAGAAGGTTAGAAGTGGGATTTATAACAGACCCACTCAGTGGGAATCAGCTAGGTGACTACTCAAATCACAATATTTCCCTGTTACCTTCTTCCTGCTGGAAACTTTCCTTGACCTATAATCTAACTCCAGACATGACAATATGCAACAACAGTCAGCATTGGATAGAATTTGCTCAAAAGTGAACAGCACTGTCCCTGCCCAGCACCCAATAACCCACACCCACCCCTCAATCAAACATGCCCTCTCCTACCCCAAGACCATTGACAGCATCTTCATTCCCACCAAATCCATGTGAATGGAGGTGGAAGGTGGGCCCAAGTACTAAATGCTTATGGTTAAACAGCAAAAACCAGTAAGCGGGGAAGGACACAGCCTAACATTTAATCTTACGTTCACAGAAATGGATATCCCACCTGGATGGGATTGGAACCATCAGTGAGCACTTCATTCTTTTATTTTTTAACTGGCTTTCGAGGGGCTGCACAAAACAGAAATAAGCAATTGTCACAATCAAAGTAAGATTTATAACTGATGTTCCGCAATCCGATAATAAAAGCACCTCTGCTAGCAATGCTACATAAAAGTTGTCACTGCCTCTTTATCTAAGCTGCATGGCCAAAAGTAAATCAGTGATTCATATATTTTAACATTATAGTTTGAATTACTTCACCAACTGCTAAAAGCATGCACTTAAGGAGCTGTTAACCAGCTGAGTGCCATGAGTTTGTATTGATCTGCCAAGTTGAACAAAAATGATTTTATATTGAAAAACAAGAACATAAAAACACAATAAATGGAAGCAAGAGTAGATCATTTGGCCCCTTGCTCCACCACTCATCAGGATCATGTTGAATCTTCTACCTTGGTACCATTTTGTTAAAAGGTGAATTTTGTTAAAAGGAGTGCAACAACATGGCTTCAACATGACTCCATCCAGAACTTCCAGCTCAGGAAACATCCAGTCAGTAAATTGAAAGAGTGGACACATTCTTTATAATGTACAATATTATGGAGGTTGAAAGAGAAGCTGTACCAAACCCGTGGATAAATAGATGCTCCTGATGGAGACTGGACCAAAAGCACATGGCATACACTGACATAAGGCAAAAGTTGTTTTGTTTAAAGGTGCTTTGTAGAAACTGGAAGATTGCTTTCATCCAAAGCTGTTAGAAATAACTGAAAGCTATAAGTTTGGACATGGAATTGGAGGCAGTTGGGGCAATTCGTGAGCATGTTGTTTCATTAAACAACTTAACCTTGCATTGCAATCTTAGTGCTTTTTTAGGTCATGTCTTATGCAAAAGGCTTGTGTGTGGACTGGTAAATGAAATAATTAAGTCAAAGCTTTTGAGCGCACAAAACCTGAAATTTGAACTTGCACGCAACATTGCTTAGTCAATGGAAACCGCATTCAAGAATGCCGGAGAAGTTCATTCACTATAAGTAATTGAAATAACTGCAGTACACAGTCTGAAAGCCAAAAAAAAGTCCAAAGCATACAGAGTGTGAATTGTACCAATGAGACCATTTCTGACAGTGGCTATTGTTACAATGATCATTATTCACCTTAGTCGTGTCAGTTTAAAACAGTCAAGTGTTTCAATTGCCAAAAGAAAGGCCATTTTCAACAGCCTGCAGATCCAAGGCAACAAAACCAATTTCAGTGGCAATTTGAAATGACAACAGAAAGGCAACTTCATAGTCTGCAAGTTCATTCAGATAATGAGGAACTACGATTTTACATTTATGCCTCAAGCAATAATGATAACAAACAGGCAGATCTTTGAGTAAAGGTGTTAATTAACAACCACTGCACTGACATGCGAACTGATTCTGCCACAGGCTGTTCAACAAGACAGAAGGCACTTACCATTAGAATTTCAGACATATACCATCGACCAAACGCACCATTAAACCAAAAACCTATTTCAGTAATGTTTAACTGACATTAGGGCAAATGAAGACCACAGCGCAACACAAATGGACACCAAGTAAGTCTACCCATTACTGTAGCACACCAAGAACTCAGGCTGGGAAGAAACAAACTACTGGAAGAACTCAGCAGGTTAAGTAGCATCTGTGGAAGTACAGTGATAGTCATTGTTTTGAGTCATGACCCTGAATCAGGACTAAGAGTTTAGAGGGATGATAACTAGTATGAAGAGGTGAGAGGGAGGGTTGAGGCAGACTCTGGTAGGTGATAGGTAGAACCAAGTGAGGTGGCGGATGATGGACAAATGGAGCCAGGTGGGGGAAGGTTAAGGGAGAGGCTGGAAGGTGATGTGGAACCGAATATGGGCAGGATGATAGGCAGATGGAACTATATGGGGAACGGGATAAGGAGGGTAGGCCAGGAGAGAAGAACCCCGGTTGGATAGTTGTGTGGGTGATGGGCAGGTGGAAATGGCAAAGGTGAACAAAGGGAAATAGAACCTAGGTGAGCCTATAGAAGTGGAAAAGGAACCATGGGGATGTGGGTTACCTGAAGGTGATAATGGGAATAGTGGAAAGGTAGAAAAGAGAGAATAGTGTCAGAAATGGTCCAAGGGAATTTAAGAGTGGGATGGAAGTTACTATCAAACGTGATAAAATTGACAAGTTCTGCACAGGTGCAGGAAGCAGTACAAGTGTAGTCATCAGTGTAACAGAGAGTGTATTGGGGATTTGTACCCATTTATTGTAAGAGAGACAAGTATAAGACTACAGGACCTAGTGAGACCACACCAGGAGTATTGTTCTGATCCCTTCATCTTACAAACAATATGTTGTAATGGAGGCAGTGCATTAAAACCTCCTAAATTGTTTCCAGGGAGGAAAGGGCTATGAAGAAAAACTGAGCAGAATGATCTTCTGTTTTCCAAACTTTAGAAGAATGCTTATTCTGCTCAATTTTTCTTCATAGTCTTGAAAGGGCTAACCACGGTGGATGCTGAAAAGTCATTTTTATTGGATGGAGCGCCTTTTCATGACAAGTGATCAGATATTTAGGACTGAAGTCAAGAGGATCTTATTCATCAGAGGGGTGTAAATCTTAGGGAGTTGAATTCCAAAGAAACTTTGAGGAACCACACGGGCATCTGCTCCTGTTCTTTTTCTTACGTTCTTGATTGATTTAAGATCCTGTGCAGGATTTCAGCACATGTTCAAAATACTTCCCCACTGTGAAAGAGGGCAATGTTGTTAAAGGTGCTGTTCTTTGGAATGTTACACCAAGCCACTTTCTCAACTGTCTACTGAAGTAAGGAGTGAAGAATACCTCCAGTTTCTTGACAATCATTCTGTCCTCAACCAACACAGACAAAAATTGGATTACATTGTCAAGTAAATTTATTTAAGGCATGTTGTTGATCGCGAAACATTTACATTAAGCAGCTATGGAGCACTCAGAAGCTAATCAAATGCTAGTGGCATTGCTTCTGGATATCCTGCCCTTGAGTTCACTTGGTTGATTCCAATATATGAACAATGGTTGAATAGGTGAGGCCTACACTAATTGGAGTGAGGAAGAATGCGAGCTAGCCTTAATGAAGCATTCAAGATTCCAAAAGGGGATTGATCAGGTGGACACTGAGAAGATGTTTCCCCTACTGGAGATATCTAGAACCAAGGACAGAATAACGAGTTGCCCATTTCAGATGGAAATGAGGAGAAATGCAGAAAGCAGTGAAGATGAAGGCATTGAATAAATACAAAGCAGAGAATGACAGACATTTAATCTACAATGAAGTCAAGGTGTATGGGGAGATAGTGGGAAAGTGGTGTTCTGGCCATGATCTTATCGAATGGCTGAGGAGGCTAAAGGAGCGGACCAGCTTTCCCTACTTCTGTTTATTATGTCCTTATGATTATATCACATTATGCTGAAGTTGTTTCTTTTGACACGAGCAAGGACCAACACTGTTAAACATACCTGAGTGGAAAATAAGTTTTGCTTTATTTGAAAAATCACACTGTTTTGCAAAAAGAAAAACAAGGAAGGACATCTTTTTGTGAAGCTTTACCATTATTATACAACCCAAGAGATGCAACATCTTTTCCGAGCTGGGGAAAGTTGAAGAAATAACTCCAAGTAACACCAGAACTGCTGGAACATTTTCACCTGGAGATAAACAACACTGATCACACTAATAACTTCTACTGAAGCTTTAAATTCTGCTAATTAACATTGGACAATAAATATCAGTGCTCTACCATTTTTAGGAAACAGAAACTGGATATTCCATGAAAATCTCCAGTGGGCACAGCTATTGCCTATTTCTCACTTTTCTGACACCTTTAATGAGACCTCTATGGATGCATCTAATAGAAACTTACCCACTAAGTGGTAAATAGAGAAATGATTCAATACAAAGGGCAGTAATAAAATCCACATATCAGTAGCACTTACTCTACATATGGGCTGAAGCAAATAGTAATATTATACATGCATCACTGCTGAAAATATTGCAACTTAAAATTACAGACTCACTTTAAGAATTGAGAAATTTTTGCAGGAAAAATTAGGACAAATACAACATGAAATCAATGAAATTTCAGGATTACAATTCGCAGTCACTACTACAGATGGACAGTTAGCTCCAGTAACCAAGAATGAATTTCTAATCTTGAGTGTCCTCGGGATACTTTATCTCGGAAGCAACCTAAATCAAGATGATCCAGTCCTCATGTCTAATGGTTAGCCAGAACGATGGTTATTGATAGATCAGGAGTGTTAAGTACAATCATAGCATTTCTATAGTTGGTTGAAATTATCATTTGTGAGAACTACTTGCACTTACATAGCACATCTAACATAATAAAATTCCAAGGTACTGAACAAGAGTAATATCAGACAAAAACAAATTGGAGTCAAATAAAGAGGTATTTTGGCTGGTGATTAATTACTCAGTTAAAGAGTTTGATGTGAAGCAGTATCTTAAAGAAAGGGTGAGCAGTTGAGAGTAAAGAGGTTTGGCCAAAAGTAAAATGTGGCAGATTCTGGAAATCTTAATAACATCTTCTGGAATACTCAGCAGGTTAGGCTGTATCTTCTAAAGAGTAAAAGAGGCAACATTTCAGGTTAATGACCTTTCATCAGAACTCAGGCCCTGGACAGGTGAAGGCACAGCCAGTACTTTCACTTGCATGTGAGGAATCACATTCCTAATGAACAAGAATTCCTGTCTAAGATTTCAACTTGCTTTTTATAATTCTCTGTTATGTTATAAATATGACACAATTCTGAGTTATGTGACATCCCTTCCAGCACTTAATAATTTCTGCCTGTCCTGTACTTGTATGTGTCAGCGAACAGTGATATGTATCATGCTTATGCTGGCAGTATCTTCTAATAATGGAGTGTGGATCGCAGTTATTGTATTTTACAATCTGGTTCCAAAGTCTGACCAAGATCATGAATCTCATATTGTTGAAACTAGAACAACATATAAAATTACAGTCTGCCATCAACTGTAACAGATAGTCAGATTTACTTCTTGTTCACATGACCACATGGAATCAGGAGTGGAGGACAATCTTGAGACAAAATTAACCTTCAGGTGGGCTTACAGCCTTTGTTGTAGTAGGCTTAGATGTAACAAACAATATTGCCTAATGTATATAAGGTGGAAAAGAATTCATGTCTTGTACCACATATCATGTTTATGAGTTATCAATTAACATCAAAAGACATTACTCCATCTCTATGGTAGTTACACACTATAGACTAGACGGTATCATTTTCGTAATCAACGAAGCCCTCAAAGCTTCCCTTCTATGTGCCCTAGGATTTCCATACTCTGCTGGGTCTGTTAACCCCTAACTAAGAGTAGGCAGTAGGAAAATTATTTGCTATCAACTTGACTGATCATGAGCACTTTAATTAAATTAAGTTGTTTTCAAAAAAGATTTTGTGTTATATCTCTAGTGATAACAGCTGTGCATTGTGTACAGACTAAGATGATCAAATACTGCACTTGAAATAACAGGGCTCATTCTCAATGTGGGGTAAGCAACCTAGCTGTCGTGGTACTGATATAGCAACCTAAGGTCATGAGTTCACATTCCACTGCAGCACCTTGTGAAACTTAATATATTAAATCTGGTAAGTTGTGGGCTGATGCCAATTATGTAACAATGAAAGCTAATGGATAACTATAAAACACAATTGGTTCAATTATGTCCTCAGGGGTTCCTATGATCTGTCACCCACATCACTAGAACAAATAAAGAAATGTGAAGGCATGATGATTCAGATAATAGCACAGTTTGATGAATCTGCTCTCTCCATGATATCTCCCACAATGAACACAATGCCCTGGAGAGAGTGAGGTCTGGAATGTTTCTGCAACAACACAATGCCAAGATGCATTAAGGGCAAGGTAAGTTTTCAAGTTTGAGGATTAGATTAAATTTATAGTTCTGCTTTATGTAGAAACAAGAAAGTGTCTGAGATAGTTGAGGCATGAGTTGGAGGCAGAAGAGAAACAGCCATCTCTCTGTTAATTTAACTGGAGTGCTAATATTTATTTGTTCAAGCACAAGGTATAAGTTGTGCCCTTCTTTCAATGGCTTCTTGCTGCCTTGTTCCAAATACAACACTCCTGTGCACTACCTTAGTTCTGAAGATGAAGGTGATTTGCCTTCCCAACCTTCACTGCTATGCAGTATCCCAATTCCTCCAATCCCCATCCATGGGGAACTTGGAGGCAGAGATACTGCAACATTGGTCCTCTTATCCTTTTTCATGGGAGTTGAAAATACTGTTGTCATTTTTGAATTGCATCCTGAAGATGGTGCATGCCAGGGCCAACGTCTAACAAGTCCCTGTTCTTTTTCTCGCTGAAAGATCCTTCTAGCCCACAGACCAAAAGGGGCTTTTTTCTATCTTGAACAAGCCATATGAGAAAATCATGATATATGCAAGCAAACTCTAGCCATGCGTTTGGCTGGATATACTGAGAGTTATTAGTTATTATTCCCACATAATTACTGATAACTCCAACTTGCATCTGCATTACATCATCTTCCTTGAATGATGAGATAAGTGCAAATAAACAGTTTGCTACAGAATCCTCAGCGCATTGGTAAAAATTACAGGATGTGTATTGATGTTTTCCCCTGAATAACTTGAAACAAAATGAAAATGGAAAGATAAAATTTAAAAGGTGCAAATAGAAAGGAAGGTAGAAATCTAGCCATTTTGAAAATGTACACAATCTTGAAAGGCCGTATGGTATACTTCTGTTCTGTCACATTGGTTGATTAAAGAAAATCTTTCTCTACATCTAAACAAGCGAAGTCTGATTTGGCAGTATCTGTTGCTGACACTGGATGTCTGAAATCAAAATATTCCATTCTCCAGCATCCTTCACATTAATAAATACAAAATTCTGGCTTAAAAAATGGGGAAGGATACTTTTTATAGAAGTGTCCCACCAAAATCATTTAAAAAAAATATGCGTTAGAAATGCTGTGATTTGTTTTCCTTTGTTAAGACAAAACTGGCAGAATGTTCCGAGCTCCTTTAATGAGAATGCAATCCACATCACTGTGACAATTTATGCAGATATTCTTGCACATCTAGTTTGCATGTGGCACTATACAGGTATAATATTGATGCACATCAGATGGTATGAAGAGTAGGCGATACATAAATCTTCAAAACTAAATTAGCGGCAAAGATTATATCATTGTTATTAATATCTTTTGAGGTACAGAACAGTGCCATCTGGTGTCTGTACAAGCAAGCAAAATTAGAGTTTGAATGATCAGATGTTTCTCTGTGGCAGATTCTTAAATTAAGATAATTTGGATTGGAACAGAAGATCTTATGCATTGTGGTATTTAGGTACTACAGAGTCCAACTCAGTGATTACACATGAGGTGGCTTGTTTTTTCATATTCCAGTGTTGGAAAGGAGGACTGGTGCTTGAAATTGTTAAACATGATATTGGTAAAGGTTGGATTTAACTCTGGGATAAGTACATTAGCACAAGCTAAACAACTAGATACAAGAGATTATATTGAATGGACACTGGCTTAGTATGATCTAGTCTCTTGACTATTTATTGACTGCGTTTCCTTTCAATATGAGTGATCTAGTTGTAAGGCTTACAATGCAGTAACTTGTCAAAATTGAAAAGAGTAGGAGAGAAAATAAATCAGTAGCTGCTGGTAAGATGATGTTAAGCTTGGGTTTTAAAGCTTATAGATTGTCTAAAGAAAGGAACACCAAGTAAAATAAGGGATTGCACAGGAGAGGTATTAGAGTAACAAATGGTTCAAACAGTTCTCATTTCATTGCAAAAGTTTGTGAAAAATAGTACATTCATGCCTTAGGAAGAATGTTCAAAAGAACCGAGACGAAAGTGGAATGTTGACTGAGTGCATCTCGAAAAAGTTGGAATGGAAAGAGGTGAGAAGTTATGGGTGAAGGAAAATCATTTTTCTGACAATGTTTCTTGCACCAGATGTATGAGGATAATAGATAAAATGATGATAGGTTTCCAATCTGCTTGAGCATTCCACACTTTCAGAATATTATTAATATTTATACAGTTATTCCTTTGAACAGATCAGCATTGGAAAATAAAACTGAGCTGGTAAAAGGAATACAAAGATAGCCTAGCAGCTGTGATGTAAAAAAAATTGTTGGGTGACACATATGATATTTAATGTGTTCGTGACCATGCCAAAGATCTTTCAGCAAAAGGTAAAAGTGATCTTTGGGTGTGATTATGAAGAAGAAACCCAACAACCAAATATGTGAATTTAAATTGAAATAACCTTTGATTGAAATATGATGGCTATCAAGATAAAATAGAAATTCTAATGAAGATCTATCAGATTCTTCTCAAAGGACTTTTATTATTTTTCTTTGTGGAATAGAATAAACGTCTGAAGGGGGTTGACATTTTGCTTACAATAAGCTTTCTCAGAACTCAAGAGGCAAAGCTAGAAGTTAGTACCCAGTTACAAAAGAGCTCGCTATCCTTACAATAAAGAATAGAAAGTGCTGGACCTACTCAGCAGGTCAGGCAGCATTCCATAGAGAGAGGTAGAAAGTTAATACTTTAGGTCAATGACCCTTCATCAGAACTGGTAAAGTGAGAAAAAAGGTTTGCTTTAAGCTGCAGAAAAGACGATAGTAACAAAGAGAATGTCTATGAGAGAGGGTAGACCAATATTGTCCAGGTACAATGTTTTTGGAGCAGTCTAGTTAATAGATGAATGAGAGAACTAGGACCGAATAAAAAACAAAAGAACATACTGGAGCTGTGAGATGTGGAATCAGTTCCCGAACTCTGAAGCAAAAAAGAATGCTGGAATTACTCAGCAGATTAGGCAGCATCTGTGGAGGAAGAAAATTTGAATTAAATGTTACATTGTGTTAACTGGACAACCTCAGTCTCCACCTGATTACTGACATTCCCTTTGTTCCCCATACCCCTCCTCTTTCCTACAAATTTAAGTACACTTGTTTTCTCTCTTTTCCAGCCTGCTGAAAGCTCATTGACCTAAAACATTAACTACTTCTATCTCCACAGCTGTTAATTGACCTGCTGAATATTTCTGTTTTTATTTCAGATTTACAACATCTGCAGATTTTCAAAGACTGTTATTGCAATTGCTCCCTTCATGGATTTGCATCAGAAGCAAAAATCTTGGATTTAAACATTGGATTTTAAAACATGAACATTTAAATCCAATCAATCAGCTGTAAGGAAGGTGTACCAGTAAAAAGGTGAAGTTCAAAGTGAATATGAATAAATATGAGAAGCAAATTATGAGTAAAAGCAGTCAGATACACTGAATTTATTGAAATGAGCATTGAGGTAATAAATTAAATTCTTGTTTACATTTAGTATCATGGCACTTGGTAGATAATTAATGATTTGTGGGATCCAATAGATTATTTTTTATTGACTTCCATTACGAAATCCATATGTATTTTTGACAATTGTAGAATAATAGAAACTGATTTTCTCCTAATCCTCATTCTTAAAACTGAATTCTCTATGGCCATTTTAGATCACAAGCATTTGACAAGGTCCCTCATGGTAGGCTGGTCCAGAAGATTAAGTCACATGGAATCCACAGTGAGTTGATAAATTGGGTACAAAATTGGCTTGATCATAGAAAATGAGGGGTCGATAGGGGGAAGGGTGTTTTTTGGAAGCGTGTTTTTTTGATATCAAGTTTGTGACCAGTGGTGTTCTACAAGGATCAATGCTGGGACCTCTGTTGTTTGTAATATATGTATATATATGTATGTATGTGTGTGTGCATATATGTGTGTGTGTATATATATATATGATTTGGATGAAAATATGGGTGGTTTGTTTAGTTAATTTGCAGATGACGCAAAAGTTGGTGGGGTTGTGGATAGTGAGGAAGGTTGTCAAAGGATATGGCAGGATATTGAACAGATGGAAATTTTGGTGGAGAAATGGCAGATGGTTTAATCCAGAGAATTGTGAGGTAATGCATTTTAGGAGGTCAAATGCAAGAACAAAGTATACAGCAAATGGCAGGACCCTTAGGAGCACTGATGTACAGAGGCATCTTGGGGTGCAAGTCCATAGCTGCCTGAAAGTGGCAACGTAAGTGCATAGGGTGGTAAAGAAGGCATGCAACATGCTTGCCTTCATCGGTCAGGCCATTGAGTATAAAAGTTGGGAAGTCATGTTGCAGCAATATAAAAGTTTGGCTCGGCCACACTTGGTGTATTATGTGCTCTTCTGGTTGCCACATTACAGGAAGGATGTGGAATCTTTGGAAAGGGTGCAAAAGAGGTTCACTAGGATGTTGCCTGAATTAGAAAGTGTTAGCTATAAGGAAAGCTTGGACAAACTTGGATTTTTTTTCTTTGAAGCTTCAGGGGCTGAGGGGACAACCTGACAGAAATATATAAAATTAAGAGGGTAGGTAGTCAGAGTCTTTTTCCCAGGATGGAAATGTCAAATACTAGAGGGCATAGTTTTAAGGTGAGGGGGGGGGGGGAGTTTTAAGGAGATGTGAGAAGCTTCTTTTTTTCTTTACACAGAGAGTGGTAGATGCTTGGAACACGCTACCAGGGAGGTGATAGAAGCAGATACAAGAGCAATGTTTAAGAGGCATTTTGATAGATACATGAACAGGCAGGGAATAGAGGGATACAGACCATGTGCGGCAGATGGTATTAGTTAGGTTGGCATGGTGGTCAGGGCAGATATGGTGAGCAGAAGGGGCTGTTCCTGTGTTGTACTGTTCTATATACTAAGATGCTCATGCAGATTGCATTGTGGCATCATGAACATTGTCTGATGATATATGTATCTCATGTACATTATGAGCAGTGCATTCATCTCACAATGTGAGATGTGTCTATAAAGGAATGGAATGATGCTAATTTTGTAAGCTGAATCTACTGAAGATACCTATGGTTTAATTTTCTAACAAGACATGTTTGTAACCTATTCAAGTAAGATTGACAAATGGTGGCAAAAGTACAAATAGTTTGTGCTATCAATCAACACTTATTAGATCCTGTCACAAGACTCTCTATTTTTATCTTTCCCAATGCCATACCTAACGTTAAGGGCTCTTTGGACTCTGATGGCAGACTGATCCCTCTCCTCAATTTTGTTTACTAAAAGTTGATGGAGGTGCCATTCCACCAGCTGGGAGTCCACATTGGGATATGCAGATTAGATCTAGGATTTAAAATCTGTTATCCTCACATTTTAGAGGACTGTTTGGTGTGTGCCTCAGCCTAAATACTCTCCATTTCTGGTCCAAAACTAAAATCTGGGCTTTTTGTCAAACCATCCATAGCTGATTCTGTAAAGACCTTCCTATTTCAAAAAGTGGGCATTTTTGCTGGCAAATACACAATGATCAACTGCATTCATTGCTCATTGGGTAATGAAGCAGTTCATGTTTGCATGAAGCAAGACATAGACACTGTTCAGGCAAGGTTGATAGAGAGATTCTACGTCCTTTTGACATTCAGTGATATTACCATTGCCCAGTAACCCCACCATTGATATTTTGGCATCCCATTGATCAATAATTTAACTCTACCAGACACATAAATATTATGGTTAGAAGAGGACATCAGGGGCTGGATATCATTCAGTGAGAGACTCACTACTGACACCACAAAGTCTTTCCATCATTTTCAAGGTATATCAGGGATGTGATGAAATACTCTGTATGAGTCCAACTCCAACAACAATCAGGATACTTGACACCATCCAGGACAAATCAGCCTGCTGATGGATTGATTGAGTAATTGGCAGCCATCCACTGTCGTCCTTAACCTGCACTCCTTCTGCCACCAGCCCACCATCCTTGAATCATATATTATTCATAAAGTGCATTGCAGCAATTTATCAAGGCTTTTTTGACAGCCCATTTCAGACCTGCAACCTCAGATGGACAATGATAGCATGGGCTGTCAATTGTAAGTTCCACTAAATCACACAGGAGGCCAATTTACTACAACACAGAAGGAAGCCATTTGGCCCACTATTTCTATACTGGCTCTCAAAAAGCTAATCCTGTCACTTCTTCCTCTCCTTATTTCTCTTTACAATATATCCTCTTAACATACCCTCTGGTTTTTTTTGCCACTTACACTAAGAGGGAATATATATTTGCGAATAAACCTACCAGCGCATCTCGGGATGTCTGAGAAAACTAGAATATCTGCTGGAAACCCATTGGTGAAGAATATGTAAATCCTACACAGATCGCACCTGAAAAACCAGATGGAGAAATAAGTAACTGCAGATGCTGGAATCTGGAGCAAAAGCCTCATCTTGAGACAGAGACAGAGAAACGGAGAAAAAAGGATGGTTTCCTTATAGGAGGCAGGGTGGGAGGAGTCTCTCTGTGACTCATGGTCACTTTGCCTCCTCAGATGTTGCTTGACCTGCTGTATTCTTCCAGCAGTTTACTTCTCTAACTGCCCTTGTGAATCTCAAACACCTTCTCAAAGGCAATTAGAGGAGAATGTCAGTGATGCACACATCCTGGTTGTGGATTTTAAAAAAAACTTGTCCAGGCTGAATATAAAGCTGGATATAAATGTTTTATATTTATGGCCCATATGTTGGCAACCATTATTTCTAATTTCCAAACACTCTTATTTGTGATCTCCCATCCATTTGCAAGTGGGTGAAATGCCTGTATTGTTCTACTGGAAATGATTTCTTTTTATTTCTCTTGCTAAAAATTGACTTGCTCAATTCAGATGACAATTGATTTGAGCCCTAAATGTTTCCATTCTGCTCCCTAATTTTATGTTTACAGCCATTATTCTTAGAGTAGAGGGTGAGGGAAAATTAGCTAAAGTTGATTTGTTTCTTTACTTTCCTTCATAATTGAGGACTCTTTGTCTAGTTGCTTACCTATGCAACAATGAAACTCACTTATTTAAGACAAATGTAACTGAGTCAAGGGCAAATTCATCATCTTTAACCACTTGAACTAACCAGCTTTTTTTTTCAGCAGAAAATCTATAAAGTTGTCCAGCTAGAATAAAAGTAACAAGGATATAAACAAATATCAAAATTCGTTTGTAACAGAGATGAATAATTGGTAGATGCAACATGACTCAAAGAAGTAAGACATGATTGATGCTTTGCCTCAAATAGTAATACTTATGCTTCTGAATCAGAAACTTCCAGCTTCAAGCCTCACTCCGGAAACTTGAGCACAAAAATCTACACTAACCACTTGAGTGTATAACCAAAGAGTGCTGCACTGTCAAAATGCCATTTTTCAAATGTTAAACCATTGCTCCACCTGATTTCTCAGAAGAATGTAAAAGAACTCATGATGCTGTTTTGAGGAAGAACAGGAGGGTTATCACTGATGTTGTGGACAATATTCATACCTAAGTCAACATTTCTAATTAAGAAGGAAACTACCTGGTCAGGGCTCTATGGGAGAATTGCTGTGTGCAAATCGGCTGCTATGTTTACTATAGTATAACAATATCTATACTTCAAATATACTTCATTGACTTTGTTTCTATTCCTGTCAAACTGCTCTGCAATGGCTCTCATCACCAAAGCATCTCTTTTCTCAAATAAAGAATTATTAATGAAAGGATTCATTTCATCATGTCTGATCCTGAATATGAACATGAGCAAACTATGCAAATGCAATTAAGTACAAGCCATTGTAAAAATCATTGTCATTAAAATCAAAAGCCACACCCAAAGTTCAAATCTATATAAAAACATATGCAAACAAAGCGATGGGAATTTGAAGTATAACTCCTACTGCCATAGGCAGCTCAAGATATGGGCAGATATGCTTTCAGGATACCAGTGTTCATACGGATCTTTCATTCTCAATGTCAGGGTCACAGACATAATTGACCGCTGTTCCACACGACCATTGAAACAAATGGATCAAAATAATATGTCAACTTCTAAACAGCATCACTTTGTGAAGTAGAAAGGGGACCTGTCATTTTACTTTCAGGTCAAACATCGGAAATTGTGAGAACACAGCTTTTTTTTAAGTGAATAATCATCCATAATTGCACTCATCCATTCTGTTCTAAATTCATTTTCTTATAAGGTGATCCATAGCTTTCAGATGATAATTTAGATTTATCATTTTTCTCTACTCTGTGATGCACAATTGACAAATATTCTCATAAATAAAATTACATGCACAAATATGATCAAATTAATATGTATCAGTGATAATTACTGAAGCATTATGCTTGCTTTACATATGCAGAAGCAGGCACATCACCATAGTAATGATATTTACCAGTATTCACTTTAACAGATATGAAACATAATGGGGTGTGAGGAAAACTGTAAACTTTTCCTTATTGGTGTCTTATGACTTGATCTTTACTTTCTGTGACAACATTTATCAGAAGACTGTTGGCAGCCCATTCTACATCTCTCCTAATTTTTATCTCATTTGAAGTCAGGAGAGACTTAAAACAGGCTGCCAGCTTGCTATCATCTGTTTTATACTTGTGCAGAGTCAGAATTGAGCTCTTTACTGTTTCAGCTCACCTCTTGTGAGGGAAAGGACTAAATTAAAATATCTTCTACTTACACATCCACACACACTCATGTAAACACAAACCCACAAACACATACATAAACACATCCCCTGTGAAATCTAGAAACTTTTTGTTGCAAACAAGGTAATTTGTGAAAAGGTCAATATATAGTTGAAGGGAGTATTCATTATATTAAGACAAAATTAATCTTAAGTTATAGATAAAAACAATCAATGTACACTTTAGAAAAAGTAAACTTTCACTTATTATCTTTAAGTATCCTTGGGTGTCTTTGGTATCCAATAATTATTGTACTGAAATGCATTGGAAGTCAGTCAGCTTTTGAAGAGAAAAACAAGGGATAGTTGCAAAGTTCCGCCAAAATATTAATCTTTCTTTTGCTTTCATATACTGATTGATGTACTTCATGTTTTGTTTTTGGTTTGTTTCAGATTTTAAGCCTTCAGTAGTTTTCATGTGCTTTTCTACTGAATGAGGTGCTTGGAATCACAGAATTCTTTCAGCACAGAAGGTCTTTTGGTCCATCAATTCAATGTCAGCTCTTTGCATATGATCTTGTAATTCTCATTCTTCTGCTCATTCTCGGTTAGGTCTGCAAATTATCTTCTCTCAAGTGCACATCCAATTCCTTTTTGAAAGCCTTGATTGACTCTGTTTCCAACACTTTCTAATTATGACTAGATACTTTTCTTCACATCATTTATGTATCTTTTGCCAACTGCTTTAAATTTGTATCCTCAGGTCCTTGGACCAGCTGCTCATGAGAACATCTTCTCTCTACTTTGCCAATGTAAACGTGTCATGACTTTCTAGCAAATAAACCATTTTGATAGACGACTTCACATTAATCATGTAGCAAATAACTGTTCATGTGCAATTTTGAAATCGATTTCTTAATTGACGAAAGTTTGATAAACTTCCCAAAGACAGATCATCAACAATAATCACATTTCAGTTTTGGAACAAGCCAGAACTGAGGTCTACTGGTCCTTATTGTGCATTTTCTGAATGAAAAAACTGGGAAATGAATTGACTAAAGAAACTATTCTCACTATTTGGGAGCAGTCTACCAGTCAACAGCTGGGGAAGTTTGAGGTGACACAAAACACTTGCCTCCAACCGTGTTTCTTTGCAGCTTAAAAAAAGTGATTTTATCCATTAAAACTTGAATATATCGATTACCTCCTGAATGCATATGTCCTTGATGTCTTTAAGAACATCATTGTAATCCTGCTGTAATCTTGCTGAGGGCAGAGAGAAGGGGGAGGGAGGTGGAGGAAGCAACCCAGGAGCAAAATAAAACTTCAGCTGAAGTTACTCTTGTCACCCGATGCAGGCCAATCTCTGCAACAATCTCCAAAGGTGGATATGGCAATTTTCATATCTCCAAAATGACCAATGTTAGGCCAGAATTTAAAGGAACAATGAAAAAAATACATAATTTTAAATTGCTGTATCATGGAACTTGAATGTTATCTTGGTTGGACAATATCCTTACTGCTCCACTATAGGGGATTAATCAATATTTGCAAAAGAAGATTAAGAGCAAAACAATTTCCACATTAAAATTATTAATTTTGAACTTCTGCCCAATAAATAGGTGGTAGGATTTTAAAGACTGATTAGTGTAAATGTAACTGGGATGGGCTGTATAGCATATGTCTCCATTTAAACACTACTCTGTGGTTGCTCTTCAATTACATTTACTTCTAAAGAGTTAAATATTGGGTGGTGTCTAGATCAGGTGCCATATATTTTGTATCCCTGCCTAGGATATAACTTCTCAGAATATTTAATGCAGAGTCAGATCTGGAGTTAATGAAGCGGAAGGTTTTGAAGAGCTGCAGCACCTTCATCCTCCATAACTCTTCCACTGCTGGCAGAGCTGTGTGCAATGTTCCCAAATTACCCTTGAGAATGTGGGAAAATTAATCCAATCCTGGTGCTGTCTGATATGGCAGTGGGAGAGTGGGCAGTGAAAAAACTGAGTCTGGGCTTTAAAATAAAGAGTCAAATTATGTTGTCTGATCTGTGTCTGGAAAACATTGGGGCTTCACTGTATCTCTCTTTCCCTCTCTCTTCCTTGCCTGGTCCCTCTCTTTTTCTCCCCACTCCCACCTCCCTTCTACCTTCCCAGCATCTCCTCCCTCCTTTCAACCTACCTTTAACAATGTTTGGACTAGGAATGATGAATGGCAAGTTACATTGTGATGTGCATCTCGATAAGTGTAGTCCAATTATTCTACTTGATACTCAGTGACATTACTATTGCCCAGTACTCTAATATCAACATCTGAGGTCCACCAATAATCAGAATTGATGTGGGTCAGGCTCTTAATTACTTTGGCAGTAATAACAATGAGAGGCCGTGTATTCTGCAGTGAGGGATTTTGCTTTGGAAAGTTTTTCCAGCATCTACAAGGCATGTCAACATTGCAAAATTGTGTCCTTGACTTAGCATGTGAGTGCGGTTCCAAGCACATTACAGAAGCCTGACTTCATCCAAGACAAGGCAGCCCTTTCAGTTAACAGCCTAAACCTTTATTGGTCTTCACCGCCATTGCAATGTGCTACTCTGCACGGTAGCACTTTCAAAATGCATGGCAAAGAAACACACGAGACAGCAGAAGAAAAAGCAGCAACTTTGTACATTTAGAAAGACAGGGGCAGCAATCATTTGGGTATTCCATCACCTGCAAACCAGCCTCCAAGTTGCACACTATCCTTGGAAATTTGTTGCATTTGCTCTGCATTTGCTCGATTGCAATTCTAGAACATTCACCTAACAGTACTGCCACACAAGCACTACAGTATGTCATGACGGCTATTCCTTATCACAACCTCAAAGGTAACTAAAGATCATTACATATAGATCTGCCAGCAATGCCTACACTCCATAAGTGAATATTAAAGAGAGCTTGAACTCCATACTGGCACAGTTCCCATGTTGCCTTCCCTGTTAATCATCTTGATGTTTGGTTAAGTACAAATGATGAAAACAAGAATTAAGCATATCAATGTGATAAATGATATCAATACGCATCCAATCATAAGAATATAAGAAATATGAGAAGGAACCAACTATTCTACTCCTTGAGCTGCTTTGCCATTTAACAAGATCATGGCTGTTCCTCTACTCAACACAGTTTTCCTGCCTTATCCCCATATTACTCAATACCTCAAATGTCCACAAATTTATCAATCACTATTTTCAATGAACATGAGGACTGAGCCTCTACAACTCTTCAGGAGAGAGAATTCCAAAGATTCACCACTGTTGAGTGAAGAAGTTTCTCCTCAACTCCATCCTAAATGGCCTAGACTTTATTTTGAGATCGTGATTCATAGTTCTGAAGACCTCAGCCAGGGCAAACATCCTTCCTGCATCCATCTTATCTAGCCATCTAAGAATTTTCTACATTTCAATGAATAATAAATCTATACAATTTTGGACTAATCATCCTTGGGAAAGCACATTGCCTATCCCTTGTACCTTTACCTGCCCTATCACTTAAATTAATTTTTTTTTAAATTTTATTTACAGCGTGGTAACAGGCCCTTCCGGCCCAACGAGTCTGCACCGCCTATTTTAAACCCAAATTAACCTACCCGTATGTCTTTGCAATGTGGGAGGAAACCAGAGCACCCAGAGGAAACCCACGCAGACACGGGAGAACGTACAAACTCCTGACAGACAGCGATGGGAATCGAATCCCAAGCTTAATGCAGCATTCCCAGTACAGGTCCTCCCCAGTTCACAAATGTCCAACTTATATACAGTCGATACATATGAATGAGATTTGGGGAGAACAGTGTTATGGATTTGCTGGCTGCGGCAGGGCTGCAGGCATCTTCTGCCACCTGGGGGAACTTGGTTCCCAGCCACATTTCCGAGTTGTTAACTGTTCGAGTTGCAAACAGTTCGGAGCAACAGAACCCTGTACATGGGATGACCTGTAGTTGCAGCCAACACGGTGGGTGAATGCTCACCTTCAGTGGAGGACACTCCACTTGCTCGTGAAGGCTAACCTGAGCAGCTCTGAGCCAAGAGGTCCGGCTTCGAACTGCATTATCTCGCCATGAATGTTAACAGTGCCTCAGCCAACGCTTTTGGTGCAGTCCTGAATGCTGTCAGCCTGAGAAAGGACAGCAGATTTGTACATCACAAAGCCACTGTCACCACATGCCCATCAACACACTAGCAACCCAATTATCTGTTGAAGAATACGTTCAAAGCCCCTTTGTACTCAAATCCAGAGCCTTGATGATAGAAGTCCAAGCTTGCTTAGCACAAGTCTGAGATTCCCTACGGCACTCATCCATTAGCTGGCTTCAGTAATGGAGGCAGAAACCTCGGCCAACTCATGGTCAGGTTTAGATTTGGAGGTGGCTTCCGTGCTGAAAGTGATGGGCTTTGGACTCATTGCAAGGATAGAGTTGGGCTTCCCTGTGTTCCTTGGCATTTCAGCAGAATCTTCACCTTTCCGTCATTTGCAGGCAGGCCTCCCAATACCCAAGTATCTTGTCTGCTTCCTCACCATCTTTTGCCTGCAGGCTGCCAACTTAAGATCCCATCTGAGTCCGCTGGAGCAGAACTATGTGCAACCTCCATTTCCCAGGTGCTGCCAGTCAAACGTCACTTTTCACATACCATCTGACCTGTGGAAATTTTCAAGCATTTTCTGTTTTTATTTTTAATTCTAGCATCTCAATTTTTTAGATTTTCATTCACTTTCTGCAATCCCTGGCTATTGCCCATGCCCACTAGAGACTCATCACAAGCATTCTGAGCCTTTGTAAAATGCCAGTATCTGAGCTGGTGGCCACAGGGATCAGATAGAGTGAGAAAGTGTGTTCTTCAATTATACCCGTTTAAATGATGGTGTCTGGACAGCAGGGAGTTCTAGAGTACGTAAAGGAGAATAACAAGAAAGGACTAATCATTAATCCTGTTGCAAAGAGCCCCTACAAAAGAGTTACAATAATGGAAGAGAATTTTACATTGTTCAAAAGTAATGTAGTTCAATCTAAGCAAAAGAAACAGTGAAGGTTTGAAGGACAAGTTGGCTGTGGTAAATGAGAAAACTATATTTAAGAATATGGCAGTGAACAGGTAAAGAATAGCATTTATAAAAACACATGATTTGCAACAAATATATATTCCTTTAAGACATGAAGATACAACTGAAAAGTGGACCAATAATAGATTAGAGAAAAAATTACAGTCTTAAATCAAAGGAAAGAGCTTATAATGTTGGTAAGTCTGAACTGGGAGAGTTTTAGAATTCAGCAATGGATGACCAAGAAATTGATAATGAAAAGGAAAATGGAACATGAGTGTAATCTGGAGAGAAACCTAAAAACAAGCCAAGAGCCTCTATCGATATGTCAAGAGGAAAAAAAATGAGCAAGGGCAAATGTTCATTAAAGCCAGAAATGAGAGAACTTATAGTAGGGAAGGAGGAATTAAACAAATACATTTTGACTGGCTTATTCAATAAGACACAAAAGACCTTCCAGAAATGTTGGAAAACTAAGCATCCATTGAAAATAAAGAAAAGGAATTAATATTAATGATAAAATCTAGTAGTGAAGTTAATGAGCCTAAAATCTGATAAATCTCATGAATCTAATGATCCACACCCTAGACGTTAGAAGGTGGTTGTTCTGGAGTTAGTAGGCATTCTGGATATCATCTTCCAAAATTTTATAGATCTTGTATTCAATTCTGTAGGTTTTAGATGGCAACTGTGATCCCACTATTGAAGAAAAGAGTGAGAGAGGAAACAGGGAACTACTGAATTGTTAGCCTGACATCAGTAATTGGGACAATGCCAGAATCTATAACAAAGGATGCAGTGCCAAGAAAGTTAGAAAATAAAATCATGACTGAGCAGAGTCAACTTGGCTTTATGAAAGGGAAATCATGTTTGATTAATCTGCTGACAAAATTTGAGGATGTACTTAATAGCATAGATGAGGGGGATGCAAGGAGTACATTTTCATAAGATTTTCAAGAAGGTACCATACTCAAAGGTGGTGAACAATGTTAGCGCCCATAGAATTAGAGATAATATGCTAGCATGGATCAAGAAATAATTAAAAGACAGAAAACAAAGAGTTCTCTGCATGGGTCCTCTTCAGCTTGGCAGGTGTGAATAGTGGTGTGCCAGAGGGATTGGCTATGGGTCCCAAATGTTCACAATTGTATTGACAATTTAGCAGAGCAGACCAAATAACAGCCTGCCCTACCACTTCTTGTCTCTGGTGTTTATTTGTCTACTGACAGCCTGAATTAACTAAGTAGACTGTTTAAAGAAACAAATAACTTACTTATCAACTCAACCTCAGGGCTCCTTCTCTGTGCTTGCCAGGCTGCCACTAGATCTTCAGGTGACATCCCATTTATGCATGAATGCAATTTGTTTTCACTCTTCTTCTTCCGCTCTGCTTCTGCCTAAATGTTTCCCTTGTTTCCCCACACTTTTCTGACACTGCCTCTAGGATACTAAGTTGCCAACCAATAAAAGTCCATTCACTACCAAACTGTCATTCAGCAGCTGACTACAGGAAATGCTGCCTTAAAGTGGGGCAGTAGTCTGACCCAAATTGATTGTGCCAGCCAACATTCAATTGCTAGTGTGGCAGCCTTCTGCAACCCAACCCCACTGCCTGTCCAAAATCCAGTGCCAGGTAAGAACATGAAAACACAAGAGACTACAGATGCTGTAATCTGGAACAAAACTAAACAAACTGCTGGAGGAACTCAACATGGTCAGGCAGCATCTGTAGAGGCCCCACAGATGCTGACACAAGAGATTCTGCAGATGCTGGAATCTGGAGCAACACACACAAAATACCGGAGGAACTCAGCAGGTCAGGCAGTATCTACGGAGGGAAATAAACAGTGGACATTTTGGGTCGAGACCCTTGATCAGGACTCCGTTTTGCTGCCCCACTGCAAAGTCTCTTTGAGGTATGCCTACCCTGAAGAAGTTTTCCTCCCAGTCCTGACAAAGGATCTCGACCCAAAATGTCGACTGTTTATTTCCCTCTATAGATGCTGCCTGACCTGCTGAGTTCCTCCAGCACTTTGTATGTGTTGCTCCAGATTCCAGCACCCGCAGAATCTCTTGTGTCTCCATTTTGCTGCTCCACTGCGAAGTCTCTTCGAAGTATACCTACCCTGAAGAAGTTTTTTCTTCCCCACAGATGCTGCCTAACCCACTGAGTTCCTCCAGCAGTTTGTTTTTTTTGCTCCAGGTAATATCATCCTGGGCTCCTGTCACTTCAAATGTGGTACTGATTCATATTTTTTTTCATAGTTTGCTTTACTTGTCTTTCAGTCTGTACTCCGAGACAGTTTTGTCCCTCAGGATTTTATTTTGTGTTCACTATTGCACTGCAATTAGCAATCTACAATAGACATACTGATCCATATCCTTCCAGTATCCGTGCCATTATGGCATGAAAGCTACTCCCAAAGGACATCATTTTATGTTAGTATGAGATCAGAGTACTCAACTCAGCAAGGCTTTCATTGCCAAGAATGAAATAGAGAGCAGTCCACGTGGGATTATATCATTAATTTGACAGTAGGAAGGAGCCTCGGAGAGATTATATTCAGGTGCCTCTTGCCTGGAACATGGTTATAAACTGCAGAGCTATCTGTATTCAGAGCACTGAGAAAGGAAACTGAATCTATTTTTTTCAACCTCTGTCCTCATATGGTGAGGTTGTGAATAGTTCCATGGTAGGCAGCAAGGGGTCAATTTCAAGTTGTAGACAAACAGGACCTTTGGCCCACTAAATCCACGTGAACCATCAACTGCCCACTTACACTAATTCAACATTAATCACATTTTTTAAGTTGTTGAAGTTGGTGTTAATTGTTAATGGCTACAAAATGAGCTGGATAGACCTAACCATTCCATTCATGTTGCTAGACCTAACTATAACTGCTGCCTTTTTAATAGGGGCTTAATGTAGGGTAAATTGGGTGTCGGCCTGTTTTAGGCAATAACCAATTTTGATGTGCAAATTAAGGACCTATATGACTTAATTTTAATCTAAATTTGCTTAGCGTTCAGCCAGCTTGAATTCCAATTCTACCAAGGACGCATCAAAAAATAAATTTAAAATTATTTTTTGAAGAACCAGAAGCTGCCAAATTGGTTGACTATGCCTCTTACTTTCTGTGATCATTCTCTAGCCCAGCCTTAACCCTGCTGTTGAAAAGCCACAATCATTCACTCATCTGGAGTGGACAACTCAACAATTGGCCTCAAAATATTGTCAATAACTCCATGGAAAGAAAACTCTATTCTGCATGATAAGCCGCACCAGAAATAAAATGCATTTCAAGTTTTGCAATCCCATCTTGCATGAATGTACAAAATGAAATTCTGTAGCCAGTGTAATATCGAAGAGGAAGGGTCAGACAATGAATAGCTAGAGAAAATTATAGAAAAAAATCAGTTTTGTAAAAGATAAAATTGAAAGTCAAGAAATCATTGGGCATTGATTTCTTGTGCCCTAAGCTGCTGAATAAACTCAGTGATATCAGAAGTTCTGGCCACAAATTTTTGATTCTAATTAGAATGGCAAATTGTTCTTTAGGGGTGAAAGGTAATTGATAGAGATGATTGTTTAATATGAAAGATTAAACTAGGTATCTACAAACTAATTAATCTAACTGATTCTGGGTAAGATCTTGGAATCCATAACTTGAGATAAGGATTCTGAGCATTTTCAAATGTATGAATTACCAAGGATAGCCAGCATGGGCTAGTTAAAGGCAAATTACATTTAATTAATTTATGGGAGATTTTCATAAGAATTGACTGATTAGATAGGTAAATTGAATTTGTTGTACATATGAATTTTCAGAAAATATTAGACTAGGTGTTTCATAACAGGCACATTCAAATATTCTGAGGAGCTGTGGATAAATAAATACTACTAGTTGATTGACAGGAATTATACACTTTATTGGGGCAAACTTTTTTGTCATACACATTCAGAACTTGAGCACTATGGTAAGGCCAGCATTTACTGCCCACCGCTTATTGTCCTTAGAAGGTGGTAGTGAGCCACTTTCTTGAACTGCTGCAGTCTACATGGTGAAGTAGGGAGGGAGATACAGAACATAGACCCAATGACAAAGAAGGACCATCTCAGTTTCCAAGTCAGAATGGTATGCAGTTCAGTCTCTCAGATGGAGGTGTTCCCATGCACCCGGTCCTTGATGACAGAATTCACAGACCGTAGAGGAATATTCCAAAGGCTGGTTTTGGGTCCATGTGTTCCAAGTGCATTTGGGAACATAATCTCAAATTTTGCTTATGAGATCAAATGGGAAGTTTGCAAACAAGGATGAAGATGATGGTAAACTGCAAAGAGGCTGGGAGAAAAAGCAAAGGTTGGCGCTGCACCCTGAATGAACGTTGTCACATGTGCAATCAGAGTGATGCAGGCTGTCCAATACATCGTTTCTTGAAAGTGCTAGTAGTACCAAATTAAGAATGTTTATTGTGCTTTACAAATTGAAGTATGGCATGTAAAAGTAAATCATTAATGATAAGTTCATACTAGACACTGGGTTAAACAACGGTTAAGATATTTTGTGCAGTTTAGGGTCCCCAAGATGGAGAAAAATGCAAGGATATTTCAGATTATCTAATGGAAAATCAAGAAAACCCCCATATAAGTATCAGCCTACAGAAATTATACAGCACAGCTAAGCCTGGGGATGGGAGCCATAAATATGAGATGACCCCGGGCTACAGAAGTTGTTCCTATTGAGGCAGAGCACAATAAGTGGTGATTTAGAATATATTTTAAATTATCAAGAGTTACTGTGAAGTGAGTTGGTAAAGTTAATCCATTTGGGGAGTCAATTTGAGAAGTTCATTAATTTAAAATGATTACAAGAGTGAGAAACCGGATAAATTCTTGAAGCCATGTAAGGCTCATGCAGAGAAAGTGAGGCAATGGGGATCGTTTTCATGATAACCTTAACGCAGTAGGAGTTAGTATATATTGTGTTGACTCACAATGCTGTTGTACTTGGAATAGCAACATCTTATGTGTGGAGAGCTATTCAATAACAATAATATTAAAATATAGCCATTTCTTCTATTTAAAGAAAGGGAAGTGTTCTGTTAAGTGAAATTTTGAAATCAAAAAGCAGAACAAAATACATTATGGGAATTTTGGCACAATGTACTCCTATGATGTATTCTTCATTACTGCGAAAAATAGCTTTGTTAATCACTGACATTTTCCCCAAAGAGTCAAATGAATTATAGTAAAAACTTGTAAATGGAACATTCATAAATTAAGGAATACCTGAAGATGGCCACTCACATAGCTTGGACACATTAGACCACAATATCAATAATTAGGATTTTATGTTATTTCTACATATGGTTCGATCAATTGAATGATGTTGTTATTACAGTCTTGGATTGCTCTAGCTGACACAGAAATGATGGATGAATGGCCTCCCTTTCTACTGTAAAATTCTTTTGTTCTATAGTTCCATATGTTGCTTGCTAACAGAATCCCAGAAACTGCATTCCAATATTATTCTGATTCAGCAAGTTTACTTGCTGTTTAATTACAGAGAAAACTGACATTTCTGGGTTTTTCATTTTAAAAAAGTATTTTATTGGCAGTAGCTTATAACTGACAGGTTGGCTCAAAGTGACATCCATCCTGTTGTGCAGGATTTTTTCTCCAAAGCAGCAAGATAGCTTTTGGTAAATGTCAAGCACTGAGAAATAAAACATAGCAAACGTTTGATATTTTATCAAATGGAAATGGAACATATTTATGTTCAAATGTAGGTTTTATTGAATGAAAGTAAAATTTGGTGGATAACCTTTAAAGCAGCTTTCAAAATAAAATGAAACCAGGAAATGCCCAACTTTAAGCCAGCTTTGGAACAAAAAGGTTAGCTTAAGGTGTCAAACGGGATGCCAATCACAATATCTGATTATTTTCTCTGAGGTATTATTGCATGCATTTTCCTATTTTTTCTGAGTTATCCTCTTTTCTCTGCGGAATGTGTTTATTTGTGGCAGTTAAGTGGGTTCAAATCCAATCATAGGATCCTAGTATTTCACCCAGATCATAAGTAATTCCCACAGGAGAAGGTCATACAGCTCCTCAGGTCTGCTTTGCTGTTTAATAAGATCCTGGCTGATCTTCCACCTCAACTCCACATTTCACTTCCATATCACTTGATTCCCTTTGTATTTAAAAACATGGATTTCAAGTATCTTCCACAGTCCTCTGGGGTAAATTCTAACGATTCATAACCCTTTCTCTAAGAATCTTTTCTCCTCATTTTAATCCCAAGTGGTCAACCCATACCTTGATGTGAGATCTTCCTTTACATGTGAGACTAATGGTGGGTATCATTCCTGAAACAGACACTCTATTCCAAGCTCTATAAAGGAAGGAGATTACCAGGAGGACGGAGAAAAAGATTCAATGATATGCTCAAAACTTCCCTCAAGAAATATAACATCTCCATAACTCCTGGGAACCACCGGCATATGACTGCTTAAAGCGCAAAAGGAGCATTTGGCAAAATGTTGATTGAGAGTCTTGAGGTCATATATTGGGAACATATAGAAGCCTTGTGCAAATGGTAGAAGGAGTGTACCTCCTCACAAACTACCTGACCATCCACCCCTGCTGCTCCATCTGTGGAAGAGTCTGTGGTTCCCACGTTGGCCTGATTAGCACCCCAGAACTGACAAAACTGGCGGGAAGATTGTAGGTAATGTGGGTGTTGAACACAGATGCTGTAGTCTTCACCTCTGCTTTTTCCTCCCATTTATAATCTACACCCACAAAATTAACTTGTCTCTTCTGTCTGCAGAGACAGAGTTTTCCCACTTTTCTTTTTGATTCATATTTTCAACATTTGCATAATTTTTAGCGAAGTGCAATGATGTAGGTGGAGGAGGAGGAGGCCTGGCCATAATCACCAGAAGATGAAGCAGTGAGTCAGAGCCTGAAGCTGGCATGCTGAATCACAAAACAGACAGAAAATGTCTTATCGCAGGTTATGATTCAAACAAACTTTTACTTATGTGGTTCTTCCACACAAAGCAGAAACAACCTTGTACACTTGGACCAAAACATCATTTCTACCTTTGTATTGTTTACTGAAGTAATGGATTCTTTTACTGTTAAGCTTATTCCATGATTCCCAGTACATATTATCATGTTCTTAAGAATAAAATGAAAATAAGGACAGAGAGGGGCCATGCAGTCCCTTCAACCTGCTCTGCCATCCACTAAAATTATAGTTGATCTGATCTTAGACTCAGCTCTACTCTCCTGCCTGATCTCCATAAACCTCGACTTCCCTTTGGCTAAAAAATAGATGCTTAAAGGAAGTAACCTCAAATATAATTATTGACTCAGGATCCAGAGTTGCCTGTGAAAGAAGAGTTCAAAAATTTGCAATCTTCAAAGCAAAGAAATTCTTAATCATCTTGGTTTTAACTTTTGCTTTATCCTGAGAATATGCTCCCTAGCACTATAATCCCCCACCAAGGAAAAAGTCCTTACAGCATCCCATTTCCCCCACCAAGCCCCTTCAGAATTGTTTGTGTTTCAATAAGATCACCTTTCAGTCTTTTAAACAGCGAATAGTAAAAGCCGAATGTAGTCAATCTTTCCTCCCCAGACAAATCCTCCATCCCTGGAATCAATCTAGTGAACCTTCTCTGCACTACATCCAATGTACAGGATACACTTCCTTAAATAAGAACAGAACTGTGTGCAGTACCTACTGCAGTTGTTGTCTTGCTACACAGTTGCAGCAAGGCTTCCTTACTTTTATACTCTAGCCCTCTTACCATAAGGACAAAATTCTATTTGCCTTCTCAATTCTCACTGAACCTGCAAGCTAAGTTATTGTTTTTGTTGTACAAGAACATCCAATACAATGAGATACCTGTATCCCAAGCATGCCTACCCAAGCAACTTTTCTCTATGAAGGCTTGTTTTATCAATCTGCCAATCTACCTCGATGGAAAATGAAAATATGTTGGCTGGTTGCTTCATATTGGTGTCTGCTGAGGGATGTGATCCAGTATTTCCAGAGTCTGGATTACTAGAAAGCTTTAGATATTCAAACACCATTTCAATTTATCAACATCCTCAGATATACCTCTGTCCTCTGATCTAACTCCTGACATCCTCCTTCTAGTAAGTACTGTCTCAGTAGTTTATTTGTACTTTATTTGCACTTTTTACCTGCACTGCACTTTGTAGCTGCAACACTATATTCTACATTCTGCTTTCCTTTTTTGACCTCAATGGAATTGGAATTGGAATAGGTTTATTATTGTCACTTGTGCTGAGGTACAATGAAAACTTGTCTTGCATACCGTTCATACAGATCAATACATTACACAGGGCATTGATGTAGTACAAGGTAAAACAATACAGAATGCAAAATAAAGTGTAACAGCTACAGAGAAAGTGCAGTGCAGGTAGACAATAAAGTGCAAGGTCATAACAAGGTAGATTGTGAGGTCAAGAGTGAATCTTATCATAGTAGGGAACCATTCAATAGTCTTATAACAGCGGGATAGAAGCTGTGCTTGAGCCTGGTGGTACATGCTTTCAGTCTTTTGTATCTTCTGCCCATTGGGAGGAGGGAGAAGGAAGAATGTATGGGGTGGGTGGGGTCTTTGATTATGCTGGCTACTTTGCTGATATACTTATACATAGAATGATCTGCCTGGATGGCACGCAAACAAAAGCTTTTCACTATATCTCAGTACCTGTGATAATAGTAAACTAATACCAATACCAATGTGTCCTGTGATCAATGTGTAAGAACTGACTGAGCAAGGAAGTTATTGAAGCCTTGCACCATAGACTTTTCAATCTCACCCTCCAGTACCTTGAAAGAATCATGAATTTGGGTTATTGTATGTTGAAGCCTAAGGTCTCTTTATTCCTGTTACAGTATTCATCAGTAAAAAGCCTCAGGACCTTGGCAACTGGATTTGTTGCAGATTGGTTTGGTCTGGTATGTCCCATACTTTCTACAATGTTCTGCTCTCAGTGATGCTTAAATGCACATTTGCTGATAGATTCTTTTATTATTGGCCCTGGATTTTGCAGGATATTTAAATGTAGTGTTATGTTACATAACCAGCCGATCATATTTTGGTTTGTGTTTATTATAATTAATTTAAATAGGCACTTTCCTGAAACTTAGCTACATTCAGGCATAATGAGACTGCAGGAATCAATTCCATTTGTCATGAAATTTCCCTGTGTTTACCACAGGCTCAATGACTATTGTCACATGCTGAAAAATGGGAAATTACAAATACTTCTATGTCAAAATTCTTCCTGGGCCCAAAAACAAATTGTCTGCCCTTGCTCAACTGAATACTCTTCCCAGGCATTTTAATACCTTTCCCTAAGTTCCAAAAATGCAGCATCCCCCTCCCTCCCCACCTTTCCTGTTCTGTCTGGTCAAGCACTTCAAAGGAAACATTCTCCAATGGATTGACATCAGGCAATTCAGTGGCTGGTCATGTGACATTCCTGTACATTTAAATATTCTCACAACATGCATTTACTTTGTGAATCAATCATTCACCAACCATACCAGCTTATATCCATTTGGCACACTTCGTACCTGTGCAAACAGTAGTGAAATGTGACTGATACATTTATTATTTTTCATATAATTAGTGGAGTTTTGCATCAATGTGACTAGCTTGAAATATTATTTTACTTTAGGACTAAGCATTCATGCTTGGATTCTCCTGGAATTATTGAGGGATAATTACTGACAATTGTTTCAGAAGGAATGTAATTTAGAGTTCAGTATTCAGAATGGATTTAACAAAGGTTGTCTGGTTCATTAGATTAATTGGACTTAATTTTATATTTTGCAGAATGCAGGTATAATTTCGCCTTTTGGTATGGCAAGTTATGCCCTAAGCCAGGAAGTGTAATTTTATACTTTTAGTGCAAGCTCTGTTCAAGCTATAATAGAATAGGTAATGGAAGTCCCACTAAAAGAAATACAGTATATATTAAAGAAACCACAAACCAGTGGGAAGTGCTAATTTCTATGGCCATATTCCCAAAAATTTGCTTCTGAAACTCTACGGTCTGCTAGAAAGCAAATTCAGGTATTCAGTCCTATTATGTTTGAACAAAAAGCCTCAGCCATTTGCTGCAAAGCCATGTCCCTTTTGCACTATTTTTTATGTATGATTTATGCTAGCACACAGCAATAAAACAAAGACCTCTTTAGCCCAGGATTCACACAAAGTGTGGCATGTATTCAGACACAATAAAGGCAAGAAAATTATTCAAAAGAAGGCACTAGTACAGAAAATAATTATTTTCCAGGAGGTTACTGCATAAATGACATTTGTTATGGTTCATGTTTACTATAGTTAAGTTAGATTGGCCACCTTAATGAAACTAGCTAATTCAACACCTGTAAGGCTGCAGGAACCAATGCTATTAGTCAAAAGAACTGGTCTAACTCAATGCCATGCTCTCCCTAATACCTGCACTAATCTAAAACACTGAATTTTTTGAGGAGGTATAAAGCAGGGTTGATGAGGGCACAACATTTCTTGCAGCCTATATGGGTTTGTAGCCTTGCAGGCTTGTCAAGGAGTGAAAACAGATAGGATCCAAGGTACATGACAAATTGGACTAAAACTGAGTTAGTTGTGGAAAGCAAAGGATAATGGCTGTTGGGTATTCAGGAAGATATAGATAGGCTGGTAAGAAGACTAGCACATGGAATCTAATCCGCAGAAGTGTGAAACAAACTACTTGGAAAGGACAAGCCAGGGAACTACAGACCAGTAAGCCTAACATCAGCGGTGGGAAAGCGACCAGAGAGAATTCTGAGAGAAAGAATCTATCTACGTTTGGAAAGGCAAGGACCAATTAGGAATGGTCAGAATGGCTTTGTGCGTGGGAAATCATGTCTCATCATTTTTTGAAGAGGTGACCAAGAGGATTGGTGAAGGCAGAGCTGTAGATGTTGTCTACATGGACCTTAGCAAGACCTTTGACAAGGCCCTAAATGGTAGGCTGGTTGAGAAGGTTAGATCACACAGGATCCAGGGCGAAGTAACCAATTGGATGCAAAATTGGCTAGGTGGCAGAAAGCTGAGGATGGTAGTGGAGGGGTGATATACAGATTAGAGCCCTGCGAACAGTGATTAGAGCTGGATACCCTGTTTGTCATCTATAATAACGATTTGGATGAGAACATAGGTTGCATGATTAGTAAGTTTGCACATGACACCAAGATTGCTGGTATAGTGGACAGTGAAGAAGTTGTTTAAAGTTATAGCAGAATATTGATCAACTGGGAAAGTGGACAAGGGGATGGCAGATGAAACTTAACTCAAACAAATGCAAAGTGCTGCATTTCAGGAAGTTAAACTGGGACAGGACTTACAGTGAATGGCAGGACCCTGGTGAGTGCTGGTGAATAGAGAGACTTCAGGGGACAAGTACACAGTTTCCTGAAAAGGGTGACACAGCTAATCAGGTGCAAAATGCATACGGCATGCCTGCCGTCATCAGTCAGGACATTAATTACAGGAGACCGCAGTAATGAGCATAGTTCTGAATGCCATGCAATAGGAAGGATGGGATTAAGTTAGAGAGGGTGCAGAAAAGATTCTCAGGGATGTTAAGGGGACTGGAAGCCTTGAGTTACAAGGAGAGATTGGATAGGCTGGAACTGTTTTCCCTGGAGTAAAGGAAGCTGAGGGTGACCTTATCGAGGTTTACAAAATCATGAGGGGCATAGACAGGGTAGATGGTCACAGTCTTTTTCACAGGGTAGGGTAGTCTAAGTCTAGAGGGCATAGGTTTAACATGAGAGGGGAAAGATTTAAAGAGGATCTGAAGGGTAAATGTTTCACACAGAGGGTGGTGGGTTTATGATATGAGCTGAATGTGATTGCAGTGAAGATTTATGATGCTGTTGCTAGGACCGGAAAATAGCAGCTATGAGGAAAGTTTGGATATGTTGGAGTTGTCTATGGGACAAAGGAGGCTGAGGGGGACTTAACTAACTTGTAAAAAAGTATGAGAGGCCAAGGTGGAGTAAAAGGTAAGGCCACATTCCCTTGGCAGAGAGTTCTAAAACCAGGGAGCATTGACTGAAAGTACTTGGTTGGAGAATGAGGCAAGACAAGAAAACATTATTTCATCCAGAGATAGTGGGGGTCAGGAAGTCACTGCTTGTAAAGGTGGTAGAGACAGAAACCCACATCACACTTAAAGAGTATTTGGATGCATACTTGAAGATGTGCAGGGCTATGGCCCAAGTGCTAGAGGCTGGGATAGCTCTTTTTTGACCAACACAGACATAATGTGCTGAATGGTCTCCTGTGTTACAAATTTTCCAAAATGTTCTATAATTTCTGTGTATTTCCAGATTTAATTCTGCAGTCTTGCTTAATAAGGTAATATATTTTTAAAATAGAAACAGAGTTAATTTTTAAATAGGCAGTTTTATGTCTCCTTAACTGCCAGTGCTATATTTGAACTAGAGGTTGTGAATCTCGAAGCTGTATAGCAATTGTGAATGGAAGAAAGTCCATTAATCAGCTACAGCTTCACGGTTTAGAACAAAGTGGTGCTGGATCACAAGTTTTTTTTCCTGTAGTTTAGGGATTAATAATTGTCTGGAAATGGGAACTTACCTACTTTTGAAAAGCCAAAGCATTGTTGTATTTAGTGCTAGCACCAAATCAGGACCTCTCAAAAACATTGATAAGTTGCTGGAAGGATTAGGGTGGTTTATGCTCAGAAATATACACTAAAACAGAACTTATGCTGTTCCCAACAGAACCACGCTCAAATGGATGCAGCTGCCAACACTTGGCTGTGTAGCAATTACTGAAGGGTAACAGACCTTTAAGGAACATTTCCCCCGGCAGCCAAACATCTGCAGCATAATTCTGGCTGCCATAAACCAAGAGCGAAATCCAAATGTGAACTCAGAAGAAACTTGTTTGCCAAAAGAGTGGTGAGCCAACAAGAAGTGATTGGGCCAAGTATGGGACCATTTAAGATAATTGCAAGTGATGGAAAAAGGGAATAGGGTTATGCTGATAGATTTAGTTGAATGAAGCAGGAGGAGGCTCGAGTGCCAACATGGACTAGTTGGGCCAAAAGGCCAGCCTCATGTCACAGAGTGTAGATGAGTAGAGTGTGACTGCATGGAAGAAGAGTTCCCAGATTCACAAAAGTGGACTTGGAAATGTTGTTGCACGAATTACAGGAGAGAGGTTTTGTGCATGGGGCAGGTGGAGTTCAGGGCAGGAGTAGGAGACCTGTCAGGGCCTCCATTAGAAAAGGCTGGCAGTGGGTGGCTATAGTAGTTTTCCCAGGAGTGAGAATCCTAGCAATGCCACAAGTTCCATGATGTCAAAGATATGTCAAGGTGAGTTGCACATCACTAAAAATACTATTTTTATAGTCACACTTAATCACACACATTCACAGAAACTCTCACACTCTTACATTTCCACACACTAACACAAACACAGAATCATACTCAACAAACTTACTCCATTCACACTCCACTCTCATCAACACCACCCCACCATCACTCGACCACAGTCATTTTACCCCCTCTAATCCCTATGCAGAGGTAAAGCTTCCAAAGGATAGAATAACAAAAACAAAAGCACCCAATCATCAACTCCATTTAGGCTAAAACAGTGAGAAATAGATGGGAGGCCACCTGCATTGGAGGGGTACACAGGAGTTCAGCATCTCACCAGCCTGGAAGAGACCATTCTCCTTCTCATAGGCAGAGGAGTGACTGAGGCCCAAATCACCTCATGAAGAGAAACTGAACTGGATGGACAAGGTAGGCTCATTAATAATGTTTCATTGTGACAACTCATCCTCTTTGACTTGATCTTTAGTAAACACCACTGTTAGCATTTGTGCTACTACGTCACCATGGTAGCTTTTTTGAGCACCACTTTCAAGTGGAACAACCTGTGTTTTGTCTTTGCAGGATATCAGGAGAGGCCTCTTGTTTTCCCTCACCAGAGAACCATTAACTGGTGCAGGAGGAGTGGGAATGACAAGAGGGACGACAGGAAAGACAGGAGGATGAAGTCAATGATAATGAGCACCCACAGCACCCTTGAGAGACTAGCACTGTGAGGGGACAACTAGAGAAATGCACTTCACAGGGAGATACAGTGGGCAGTATTGTGGAAGCTGGGCAGAGCAGAAAGGTGGGGTGGTAATGTTATTCAAAGAAGGTATCAAAACAGTGCCGAGTCAGTGGATAGTGATATGAAACTGGTTTGGGTTGAAAACATGAGTATCATGGGAAGGAAGATATAGGTGGGAGTCGTCTTTCAATCCCCAAAATGTGACCTCTCAATAGGTCACAACATAAATGGGGAAATGTCAAGGGCATGTTTGAAGGTAACTGCAATTATCATGGGAGATGTTAATCTACATATTGATTGGACGAACCAAACTGGCAAGTGTATCGTAGAAGAAAAATGTGTGGAATGCATTGGGGATTGCTTTATTGTGAAGTCCATAGTGGATCCTATTGGGGAAAGGGCTCTTTTAGATTTGATCTTATGTAATGAAGAAGGATTAATAAGGGATCTTGTAGTTAAGATCCCCTAAGGGCCTAGTGACTACAATATGCAATTGCAGTTTGTAGTTGCAATTCTAAAAGCAGTTTGACGATGAACGCCACAGGTCCATAACCAGTGTCTTTTATTTAAACAAGGGCAAGTATGCGGGAGGAGTTGTCTAATGTGGACTGTGTAAAAAGCTAAGAGACGGGTCAGGAGAGGAATAGTGACAGATAATCAAACAGTTGGTCTGTATTGTGCAGCAAAATTTTAACTCAATCAAAAAGAAGCATTCAATGAGAAAGAGGCATTGTTAATAAAGGAGGTAAAGGATAAAGTTAAGTTGAAAACTAGGGTATGCAAAGTGGCAAAGGCTAGTGGTAGACCAGAGGACTGGGAAACTTTCAGGATCCCGCAGCAGAAGACTAAAAAACTCATAAGAAGGTCGAAAATCAATTTTGAGAGAAAACTTGCATGTAATAGAAAAACAAACAGTAAAAGTTTCAATGAATATGTTAATAGGAAGAGCGCAGCTAAGGTAAATGTAGGGCCTCCAGAGAATGAAGTTGGTGAATTAATAACAGCAAACAAAGAAGTGGCAGATATGTTGAATAAATCTTTTGCATCATAGAATCATACAGCACGGAAACAGGACCTTCAGCCCAACTGGTCCATACCGACCAAGATTCCCATCTAAGCTAGATCCATTTGGCCCTGATCCCTCTGAACCTTTCCTATCTGTCCAAGTACCTTATAAATGTTACTTGCCTCAACCATTTGCTCTGGTAGCTCATTCCATATATTGACCACCCTCTGGGTGTAAAAGTTGCCCCTCAGGTTTCTATTAAATCTCTACCCGCTCACCCTAAAAAAAATCCTCTAGTTCTTGAATGCCCAACCCTGGGAAAAAGACTGAGTGCATTCACCCTATCTATGCCCCTCATAATTTTATACACCCCTATAAGATCACCCCTCATTCTCCTACGTTCCAATGAAAAAAGTCCCAACCTGCTCATCCTCTCTCCATAGCTCAGTCCCTCGAGTCCTAGCAACATCCTCGTAAATCTCCACTGCACTCTTTTCAGCTTAATGGCATCTTTCCCATAGCAGGGGCACCAAAACTGAGCACAATATTCCAAATGCGGCCTCACCAATATCTTGTACAAGTCTTCACCGTGAAGATATTGCTAATATCCCAAAGATATCAGACAGGCTAATTTCAAATAACTTGATAGAACTTACAAAAATCCCAGTTACTACGGATAAAGTATTGGAGAACCTTGGAGAGTGGTGAGGGGGGGAGGTGGTCGGAGTGGGGGCTAAAGGTGCTTCCCTTTGTGAATCCCTTGTTCAAAAAGGGAGAAAGGCAGAAGGTGGCGAAAATCAGGCTAGTTAGTTTAACAGCTAGTATTGGCAAGATGGTAGAATCAATAAACAAAGAAGAAATAGTTAATCATTTAGGAAAGCTGAAGATAGTTAAACGTAGTCAACATGGTTTTAAGAAAAGCAAATCATGTTTGACAAATTTGCTCAAATTCTTTGAGGATGTAACAGAGAGAGTTGATAGAGGGGAACCTGAAGTGTGATGGATATTCACTTTCCAGGCCCAAACAAGGCTTATTGCTAACCTCAGCTTTTTAGCACAGCAGCATGACCTGTCCAAAGGTCAAGAAGTGGATTAAGCTAAAATTCCTTTTGCAAAAACAGCTGAAATTGTCCAAGGCTCAATATGTTTGTTGTTTGCTAAGTTAAACTTCTAACCAATATTCCCTGCTCAGCCTCTTAACATAAACAACGGGATCCACTTTTACTTAATTAAACACTCCAGTCACCTGGCCTGAAAGTGTGGTTGAAAAAACATCACATGTCAATGATGTCAACTAAGTGAAAAAATAGTATTGTAGCAACTCACTGTCCGGTCAGGCGAACCGGCTCGGCAGTCGGGTCGCGCGGCGTCGGAGCGACGAGGCCCAAGATGGCGGCGGGCCTCGTCTTTCCCGAGCGACGGGGAGAACCCGCGCGCAGGAAAGATTTCATGATGTAGTACTTACGTCATTGCCGGTTGCATTCGGCGGGAACAGTCTCCCTTAAAAGGCCCGCGCAAGGCGGGAAAATAAACCAGTTCTTGTTTGACTATCCTTCGACTAGTGTCTTGTTTTATTTCATGGTAGCAACCGCTACATTGGTGATCCCGACGGTCCAAATGGATTTTGGACCCGCGCAATGGACGACAACACAGCAGCCAACGCAGTGGCCCTCAAGCTGCCCACCTTTTGGACACTTCATCCCAGCATCTGGTTTGACCAGGCCGAAGCGCAATTCCACCTTCGGCAGATCACCTCTGACTCCACGAAGTACTACCATGTGGTTAGCTCTCTGGACCAAGACACAGCCGCCCAGGTCGGAGACTTCATTCAGTCGCCTCTGGAGGAAGATAAGTACCCGGCTTTCAAAGACCTTTTGATTCAGACCTTCAGCCTCTCCCGTTGTGAGCGTGCCGCCCGCCTGCTTCATCTGGACGGCCTGGGGTCCCATCCGCGCTAATGAATGAGATGCTGGCATTGGCCGAGGGACACAAGCCATGCCTGATGTTTGAACAGGCCTTCCTCGAACAGCTCCCCGATGACATCTATCTGTTGTTAGCTGACGCCGACTTCAGCAACCCCCGTGAGGTAGCCGCCCGGGCAGATGTCCTGTGGAAGGTCAAACGCGAGAGCGGTTCGTCCATCGGCCAAATCACCAGGCCACGAGCTCAACGCCCGCCTCGCCCAGTCCCAGCAACCGAGCAGCCACACCCCAGGAACACAGACGACGACGCGGGTGACCAGCTGTGTTTCTACCATCAGAGGTGGGGCGCGGAGGCCCGTCGATGCCGCCCACCCTGCAAGTTTCAGGGAAACGCCAGGGCCAGCTGTCGCTGATGGCTACGGTGGCTGGCCGCCGACAGAGCCTCCTATTCGTTCAGGACAAGAAATCTGGACAGCGTTTCCTCGTTGATGCTGGAGCGGAGGTCAGTATTTTGCTCCCGACCGGCCGCGACACTCGTAACAGGCCACCAGGTCCTGTACTCAATGCCACCAACGGTACAACGATACGGTCTTTCGGTACTCGTACACTTCAATTACAATTCGGCAGCAGCCGTTTTACCTGGACCTTTACCTTTGCCACCGTCGCCCAACCACTCCTAGGAGCTGATTTCCTTCGGGCCCACAACCTGTTAGTCGACTTGCAAGGGAAGCGGTTAGTCCACTCTAACACTTTCCAGACCTATCCCCTGGGAGAAATCAGCCTACCAGCCCCGCGCCTGGACTCCATTTCCCTTTCTGGCGACAATTTCACCAAGCTCCTAGCCGAATTTCCATCAATTTTGGCACCTCCGTTTACAAATTCTAGGCCCAAACACGGGGTACGACACCACATCATTACTACAGGGCCACCCCTTCATGCCCGAGCACGACGATTACCTCCAGACAAGCTCCACCTGGCAAAGGAAGAGTTCCGTCACATGGAGGAGCTGGGGATTGTTCACAGGTCAGACAGCCCCTGGGCCTCCCCCCTGCACATGGTCCCCAAAGCCACCGGAGGGTGGAGGCCCTGCGGCGACTACCGCAGGCCGAATGACACCACCACCCCAGACCGCTACCCCATCCCTCACATCCAGGACTTCGCAGCGAACTTACATGGGGCCTGCATCTTTTCCAAAGTGGACCTCGTTCGGGGATACCACCAAATCCCGGTCTATCCGGATGACGTCCCCAAAACTGCGATTACCACCCCATTCGGCCTGTTCGAATTCCTTCGAATGCTGTTCGGCCTTAAGAACGCCGCACAGACCTTCCAGCGGCTGATGGACATGGTAGGCCGAGACCTGGACTTCGTGTTCATTTACTTAGATGACATACTGATCGCCAGCCGTAACCGCCAAGAACACCTTTCCCACCTCCGCCAGCTGTATTCCCGTCTCCGCGATTTCGGCCTCACGCTCGACCAGGTCCAAGTGCCAATTTGGACTTGACTCTATCGATTTCCTCAGCCACAAAATCACCAGCGACGGGGCAACACCCCTACCCGCCAAGGTAGACGCTATCCGCCATTTTGCCCGCCCCGACACGGTCAAAAGCCTACAGGAATTCCTTGGGGTGGTCAACTTTTACCATCGGTTCATCCCTGCAGCAGCCCATATCATGCGCCCTCTGTTCTCGCTGATGGCTGGTAAGGGCAAGGACATCACCTGGACTGACGAGGCTGCGGCTGCCTTCGTTAAGGCCAAAGATGCCCTGGCAGACGCCACGATGCTTGTACACCCTAGGACTGACGTCCCAACCGCCCTCACGGTGGACACGTCCAACACCGCGGTGGGTGGGGTACTGGAACAGCTAATCGAAGGCCGCTGGCAACCCTTGGCATTTTTCAGCAAGCACCTTAGACCACCCGAGCTGCAATACAGCGCTTTTGATCGGGAACTTCTAGCGCTGTATCTGGCGGTCTGGCATTTCCGATACTTTCTAGAAGGCAGGCCTTTCACCACTTACACCACTTTCACCAATCATAAGCCTTTGTCCTTTGCCTTCTCCAAAGTCTCCGATCCCTGGTCAGCTCATCAGCAGAGACATTTATCCTACATTTCCGAATTCACAACAGATATCCAACATGTCTCCGGAAAGGATAATGTCGTTGCTGATGCACTTTCCAGACTGACCATCCACAACCTGTCCTTGGGTGTCGACTACACGGCCCTAGCTGACGCACAGCAAGCCGACGACGAGCTGCCCAGCTACAGAACTGCAGTCTCGGGCCTGCAGCTCCGAGATTTCTTGGTTGGTCCAGGTCAGCAGACCCTTCTTTGCGACATCGCGACAGGTCAGCCCCGCCCTATAGTCCCTGCAGCCTGGCGGAGACGCGTTTTTGTCTCCGTACATGGGTTGACGCACCCGTCCATCAGATCAACTGGCATGGCCTGCGCAAACAGGTCAGTGAGTGGGCCAGGACTTGTCCGCACTGCCAGACATCAAAAATCCAATGACATACCAAAGTCCCGCCACAGCAGTTCGAGCCTACTCGTAGGAGGTTCGACCACATACACGTCGACCTCGTGGGCCCTTTGCCGGTTTCAAGAGGAGCCCGGTACCTCCTTACCATCGCGGACCAGTTCACGAGGTGGCCAGAGGCAACCCCCCTGACTGACATCACGATTGATTCCTGCGCCCGGGCGCTGCTCACAACTTGGGTCTCACGTTTTGGTGTTCCGGCCCACATCACTTCAGACAGAGGCACCCAATTCACTTCCAGTCTCTGGGCTGCATTAGCGAACTTGCTAGGGACGCAGCTGCACACCACCACGGCCTACCATCCTCAATCAAACGGGTTGGTGGAACGCTTCCACCGCCATCTGAAATCAGCCTTGATGGCCCACCTGAAGGGTCCTAACTGGGTTGACGAGCTGCCTTGGGTCCTGCTCGGCACACGCACTGCCCCCAAAGAAGACCTCCGCGCTTTGTCAGCTGAGCTTGTGTACGGGGCGCCCCTAGTTGTCCCAGAGGATTTCATACCTGCCCTTCGAGACCAAGGGGAACAACCCCCAGCAGTCCTACAAAGACTGCACGAGAAGCTTGGCAACTTGGCCCCGATTCCCACCTCGCGGCATGGTCAAGCCCCATCCTGCCAGCCCAAAGAACTACGAGACTGTAAGTTTGTTTTAGTTCGCAGGGGCACACCTCGGGCGCCGTTGCAACGACCATATGAGGGACCGTTCCGAGTCATAAGGAATAATGGATCCACCTCTATTTTGGACGTTGGGGGCAGGGAACAGGTTTTCACGACGGACCGCCTCAAACCGGCCCATTTAGATCTGCAACAACCGGTCGAGGTTTCAACGCCACGACGCAGAGGCCGACCCCCTAAGCGGTGGCTGGCACAGCCCGCGGACCTTGGGGACTGTATCGCCGGTTCTGGGGGGGGTTGTGTAGCGACTCACCGTCCAGTCAGGCGAACCGGCTCGGCAGTCGGGTCGCGCAACGTCGGAGTGACGAACCCCAAGATGGCGGCGGGCCTCGTCTTTCCCGAGCGATGGGGAGAACCCGCGCGTGGGGAAGACTTGATGACGTAGTACTTACATCATTGCTGGTTGCATTGGGCAGGAACAGTCTCCCTTAAAAGGCCCGCGCAAGGCGGGAAAATAAACCAGTTCTTGTTTGACTATCCTTCGACTAGTGTCTTGTTTTATTTTGCGGTAGCAACCGCTACAGTATAAATGTTAGAAAGCACTCAGGGTGGTAAAGGAATGAGAGAGAGAAAGGGTTACAGAAAGAAGACCTTGAATTCATTCCTCAGCCTTTGGTTTTTGTGACGGATGACTTGTTCATCTGCAACTTGTTGGTATGACTTTTTAGCTTGTAAGAATTGTACTTGTGTTTGGAAATCCTTTGTAAGTTACAAGTCATTGTTTAGAATTACTTATTAGAATTAAACATGTCTCACTTAAAATAAAATAAAATGTGTATAAACTGCTTTGTTAGCTAGAATTATCTTCTCCTTGGTTGGGAGGAGGGACCCACCATTCGAAATAGTGATTATTGACAGCTAGACCTTTCTGTAGAGACTGAAGTAGTGAAGTAAACCAGTCCTTGAAGTGTAGGTTGATGCAGTATAATCTCCCTATAGTGAGAATACTCATAGATACTTATGCCGGATAGAACTTAAAATCTTGACAAGTTTAGAGCTCTCAAATGGTACACTCAATATCATCACAATAGATGTGGTTTATTTAGATTTCAAAAAGGCATTTGACAGTGTACCACAGAGGAGGCTAGTGCATAAATTAAAGGCCCGTGGTATCAGAGGAGGTGTGTTAGTATGGAATGAAAACTGGCTGTCTCATAGAAGAGAGAAAGATGGAATAAAGGGGTCCTTTTCAGATTGGAAAGAAGTAACTGGTAGAGTACTGCAGGGATCAGTTCTTGACCCACAATTGTTCAGTATTTACATTAATAACCTGGAGGAAGGAACAGTATATAAATTTACTAATGATACGAAAATAGTTGAAAGAGCATGTTATGAACCTGCAGTAGGATTGAGGTAGATTAAGTGAGTGGGCAAAGGTCTGGCATATGGAGTTTAATGTGGGGAAGTGTGAGGTCATGCATTTCAGTAAGAGAATCAAAATTCAGATTATTATCTAAATGGAGAGAGACTGCAAGTGAGTGAAGTACAGAGGAATCTAGATGTTCTAGTGCATGAATCACAAAAAGCTAGTAGGCAGGTCCAACAAGTAGTTAAGAAGGCAAACACTATTTTGGCCTTCATTGTAAACGGATTGGAGTTTAAAATTAGAAAGTTTTTGTTGCATTTGTACAGGGTGTTGGTGAGGCCTCACCTGGAATATTGTGGACAATTTTGGTTATTGTGATATAAAACAAAGGAGATTCACCAGGCTAGTTCCTGGGATGAGAGGATTATCCTACCAAGAGAGACTAAATAGTTTGGGCCTTTATTCCTTGGAAGAATAGGGGGTGACCTTATTCAAACATACAAGACCCCAATAGGGCTTGACAGGTTAGGTGTTGGGATATTTTCACAAGTGGGAGAGTCTCAAACAAGGGGACATAACTGCAAGGGGCCAGTCACTTAAAGGTGAGCTACGTAGAGATTTCTTCCTGCAGAGGGTGGCGAGTCTCTGGAATTCTCTTCTCCCGTGGGTGGTGGAAGCTGGATCATTCGAAGTATTTAATGTGAAGGTGACTAAATGTTTGATAGATGGAGCGGTATGGAGAAATGGCACAGAAGAGAAGTTGAGGCCAGCATAGATCACCCAAAGTCATAGTAAATGGTGGGGCAGGCTTAAAGGGCCTGATGGCCTACTCCTGTTCCTTTTTTCTTGTGTTTGCTGGATGGAACATCCACACAGTCCCAGATGATTCAGATGATAACCATGATTTTGATGCTTTCATGCCACGTCTAATGCAGATGCTCAATGAGGCAATGAGCATTGTGGTGTCCATCTCTAAATTTATGCTGCAGGCTCTTCAGAGCCAGGAAAGCATTGCCTCTATTCTGGATGTCACACAGACACATCTGCTAGGGAATCAGCAACAATTCTGTTACATTATGCCTAGTGGTTTAGGAGATAGCTGAGGCAGAGGCACAAACATAGGCCACACTAAAGTGTGTTGCTTTAGTGTGTTGCTAAACTGTGACTCAAGGTCTGTCAGTTGACTTGGCTCTTGGTCTGGGGGTTAAAACAATGGTCATGTGAACTGAATGCTAACAATACAGCGTCTTTATCTAACCATCCCCCTGAAAGGTTCTCTGATGTGCAGGTTCAGTACATTGATGTTTTCCCTCACAAAGTCACTGGTTCATCTCCACTATGGCTTCTCAGGTAGTCCTCTGCTCTTTGAGACTAGTCTGAAGCTGGCCCATCTAAGGTGAAGATTTCTTGGGGTTACCAAGTTCACCTGTATGGATTCAAATTTAAAGGAAGCAACTTTCCAGTGGCAAGACAATAGCAATGCAGGGGACACTGCAACACAGTGAGGATATTAAAACACACAAGGTTGAGTAACTTACAGAAAAACAAAATGATTTTTCATTAATATATCATCTGATGTGTTATTTTGTTGGAAACAACTCTCAAGTCACTAGCACTCTTCAAAGCTTTCTCATTTAGGGCAAATAACACAGACAATTGTCCAGAGATAAATCACAATGATATAGCAGCTGCTAGCCTAACATTCATCATCTATGAAGGTTGTTAATTTCATGCGTGCCATATGAACGTGCATTGAGTGATGCTTTCCTCTTGACAATTATATCCTCACTGCATTGGATCGTGATTGTGAAATAATCTGTTGAGTGAAATATAGTACTTCTATTACCAGTACTTCATCAGTGGTGTCCCATGGCCCACATTGAAATGCTCAGTTGGTGAGGTGACTTAAAATAAACTCCCGTCAGGGTGTTCTCATTGCTGAATGAGTGCAGCCACACATTCAAGAGTAACCCATTAAGATATATCGATCAGATTAGTACTTAATGGGTAGGGAGAAGCATCGAAGGTTAGCATTGAAACGTAATCTGATCAATTTGTAATGTGTATTTTTCTTGAATGTATGGCTACAATTCTAGGTAGCCACAGTAGTCAATAGCAGTGGTCCAGAGAGTTCAAGATTACAACAGGCATTCTTATCCATCCTCTGGGATCTCGTGGCTGATGGTTGGTATGAAGGATGAGAATGTGGGGAGGTCACTTGGTTTGCACATGAGAGCAGTCAATGTCAGCAATGCTGGCAAATCCCAGTGTTCCCATTAAAATCATTTTGTTTTTCTGCAAATTACTCAACCTTGTGTGTTTTAAATGGAATCCCTTCTTTGTGAGTTTCTCTTTGGATGATCTTTCTGATGCAGCAAATTAGGAGAGTCAGCAGAGATCTGTTGGAACAACATGAAAAGATCCTGTGGTGAGGAAGCCAAAAATCAATATGACCTTGACCTCCATGGAGAGGGCAATCCAGAAATGAGAGCATGGTCGAAGATCTTGCAGCATTTTACATACTTCTGTGATGAGAAGTTGCAAAACCTAAACATGCAAATATATCTTTTCTTCAAAAACATCCTGGTCAGATGTGATGCCCCTGCTGACTGTAGGAGTGGAAGATCTGTATCTCCTACCATGAGATTCCTGACCACCCTTCCAGTAATGGAGTCCTGTCATTAGCGCCACTAACAATGCACCCATTGCATGCAGATGTTAGCAGCTAAATGCTGCAAACAATACTCCTTGTTTTAACATATTCCATGGACTTTGGAAGGCATTTGAGAAGTCTGCAGTTAGTTGTTCAGATGTCCAGTCAGGCATCCAAACGCCAGTAGTGTCCCTTTAAATAGCAAATGAAGAAGCAACAAGGAAATGTAGTGTGCTCCTGGTTTCAGTGAGTCCATTTCAAAATGATCATGGTGTGGAGCTTAGAACTCTAATTTTGTCACTTTGGGCAGAACTGGGTGTTACATGAATCATGACAAATGACTAATATCTGCTGGTCATTGCAAACATCTGAGACAACTGTCAACCTGTATAATCTACATGCTGCCTGATTTCAAGGGGATTCATTTTTTTTTATTCTTTATTACTGGTCTGTGTAGTAAATTTAAATAGAGTGATAAAACTGTATGATGTATGTGATCAAATGGGCATTGATATGTGCATATGCACAGTCCAAGAAGAATTTCAAATAAACCAGACACAACTTTTGATGCTTTCCATGTTTCCCACTTGGATACACTCTACTGTACTAAGAACTCATAAGGTACAGACTTTGCAATCTGTTTCTACATCCATGAGGTGAATGGGAAAAGAAGTTGAGATTCATAGACAAATGTTGTTCGATGGTACTTAATGGTTTGTGAATTTTACAGTAGATGTTACAGAGGGGGAGAAAGAGCAACCCTCTTGATTGAAGCAGTTGATATAAATTCCATTCATGCTATTCATTAAAGAGCTTTGCTTTGTTGTCTAGCTTCATAATGTTCACTTCAGCAGGAACTAATCACATTTCATTTTCCATTTCTATCCTCCTACTGGACACCAAGCAACAGTACAGCTGATGTGTGCCACGATCAACAGCTTCTTCATGGATGAGCACATTTAATACCCTTCGTTCATCAGTGGCAAGGCATTAAAGGGGCCCTTGGAGATCTGGTTTAAAAATTGTTTTGCACAACGCCAAAGCTGGATTATTACTTAATTTATGTGCAACAGGCAGTTGTTATTTGGTTATCTGCCAACAACAGGGGAGCTGTCTAATTGATGCAAGCTTTTTTATAACACCGCCAATTATACGTGTGACAACTTGCCACACATCTGAGCTTAACTGAGAGGCAGCAACAAAAAAAAACCGATTGCCACTTATATTTGTGTTGCCAGATTTATGACTGTATAAATCTGGCAGTACAAGATTGATCTTCTGATTTGGTTGGAGTCAGGATTAGCTTCTGATTACTTTACCTTAAACAGAATCTTCATGGTACATGGGAACAGGAACTGACCATCCAACCAGTTGAATCTGCTCCAGCATTAGGTTAGACTGTGGCTGATCTGAACTTTTTTGAGCTACCTAGGGACCTTGTCCCTTGAAAACCACACTTAAATATACATCATTCTCAATCATTAAAACTCCCAATATCCAAGCATCCACAGCCATTTCAGGTGATGTGCTGAACTTCTACTACCCAAAATGGAAAAACTGCTTCATTGTTTCCCCTTCCAAATGGCATTACTCCAGTCTTAAGACTGGTGAGTCCAGCTGTGGAGCAGTAAATGTATGCACCACGATCTGACCTTCAAGATGTCAAAGTTGTCTGTGTTTGGCTGTGCCTGGGCAAAATTCCTTAGGGTTATCAGCAAACATGATTTGCCAATTATGACATATGGATTTGATTCCCCCACAAGAGGAACTAGTTTACTCAATGTATCCTATTGAATTCCTTTCATGTTTTAATGAACGGTCCAAACATCACTCACTTTCTCCTTACTAGTAGTTTGCCAACTATTCATACATAATGTGTCCTTATTGGATTTCTTTCATGTTTTAAACATGTTTTGATCAAGTCAGTCTTCAGTCTGATATACTGAAGAGAATCTAAGCCAAGTTTATTCAATCTGTTTCACAGGTGCTGCACCAAGATCTGTGGTCTGACCAAGAATTGTTTATTAAATGAGAAATACTTTTTGGCAAATCAATGCCACAGGAATTAATTCTTTCCAGTGGCAACATGGGAGAATTTTCATCCTGCACTTGCATAAGAAGGGGTCTTATACACGTAGCACTAATCAGGGAAATGTTCACATCAGTCTAATTTTACAGCATGTTATAGCAGCAATTGGATTATTCTTTCTGAGAGCTATAAGTCTTCTGGGGCACAATCCAATGGGAACCAGCATCTTCCAATGTATTCTATTGATCAATTCAAATGAAGCTAGCACCTTTTAGTTTTATATCAGCTAGTAGGGAACCCTGGATGACAAGAGATATTGAGGCCCTGGTGAAGGAAAAGGAGGCATACGTCAGGTAGAGGCAGCTGGTATCGTGAATCCCTTGAGGAGTATGGGGGGTGCAGGAGTACACTTAAGAGGGAAATTAGGAGGGCAAAAAGAGGGTATGAGGTAGTTTTGGCAGATAAGGTAGACAATCCAAAGAGAGTCTACATATAGTAAGGACAAAAGAGTAACTAGGGAGATAATAGGGCCCCTTAAAGATCAACAAGGTTATCATGGATCCACAGGAGATAGGCGAGGTCCTTAATGAATACTTCTCATCTGTATCTAGCAGGGAGAAAGACATGGGTGCTAGAGAACTCAAAGAAGTTAATAGTAATGTCTTGAAGAGAGTCCACATCAGAGAAGTTGAGGTGCTAGAGGTCCTAAAACATATAAAGGTAGATAAATCCCTGCGACTTGATCAAATGTATCCTAGGACATTGTTAAAAGCTAGGGAAGAAATTGTGGGGCCTCTTGCGGAGATATTTGTATCATCACTAGCTACAGGTGAGGTACCGGAAGACTGGAGGGTGGCTAATGTTGTGCCTTTATTTAAGAAAGGCTGCAAGGGAAATCCTGGGAACTACAGACCGTTGAGCCTAATGTCAGTTGTGGGATAAGTTATTGGACAGGATTCTGACACAGGACCTACATGCATTTAGAAAGGCAAGGACTGATTAGGGATAGTCATCACGATTTTGTGGGTGAGAAATCGTGCCTCACGAACTTGGTTGAGTTTTTTTTTGAAGAGGTGACCAAGAAGATAGGTGAGGGAAGTGCAGTAGACATTGTCTACATGGACTTTAGCAAGGCCTTGACAAGGTACCGCATGGTAGGCTAGTCTGGAAAGTTAGATCACATGGGATCCAGAGCGAGCTAACCAATTGGATACAAAATTGGCTTGATGGTAGGAGACAGGGGGTTGTGGTGGAGGGATATTTTTCAGGCCTGTGACTAGCGGTGTGCCACAGGAATCAGTGCTGTTGTTCATAATTTATATGAACGATTTGGATGATACCACCGTAGTAGGCCATATCTCAAATCAGGTAGAAGATACAGGTGCCTGAGGGCACGTACCACCAGACTTAAGGACAGCTTCTACCCCACTGTGATAAGACTATTGAACAGTTCCCTTATACAATGAGATGGACTATGACCTCACGATCTACCTTGTTGTGACCTTGCACCTTATTGCACTGCACTTTCTCTGTAGCTGTGACACTTTACTTTGTACTGTTACTGTTTTTACCTGTACTACATCAATGCACTTTGTACTAACTCAATGTAACTGCACTGTGTAATGAATTGACCTGTACGATCGGTTTGTAAGACAAGCTTTTCACTGTACCTCGGTGCAAGTGACAATAATAAACCAATACCAATACCAGAACATAGGTGGCATGATTAGTAAGTTTGTGGACAGTGGAGAAGGTTATCTAAGATTACAATGGGATATTGATCGACTTGGCCAGTGGGCTGGGGAATGGCAGATGGAGTTTAATTCAGATGAATGAGAGGTGTTGCCTTTGGTAAGACAAAACGGAGTAGGACTTACACAGTGAATGGCAGTGCCCTGGGTAGTGTTGTAGAACAGAGAGACCTATGGGTGCAGGTACATAGTTTCTTGAAAGTGGCAACATAGATAGACGGTGGTGAAGAAGGCATTTGGCACACTTGCCTTCATCAGTCAGGATATTGAGTACAGGAGTTGGGACGTTATGTTACAACTGCACGAGACGTTGGTGAGCCCACATTTGGAGGACTGCATTGCATACAGTTCTGGTTACCCTGCTTTAAGAAGGATGTCATTAAACTGGAGAGAGTGCAGAAAAGACTTACAAGGGTGTAACGGGGACTGGAGGGCTTGGGTTGGAAGGAGAGGCTGAATAGGTTAGGATTTTTTTTCCCTGGAACACAGGAGGCTGAGGGGTGACCTTATAGTGATTTATAAAATCATGAGGGGCATAGATAAGATGAATAGCCAAAGTCTTTTCACCAGGGTAGGGGAGTCCAAAACTAAAAGGCATAGGTTTTAAGATGAGAGGGGAAAGATTTTAAAGGAAACTGAGGGGTAACTTACCCCCCCCCCCACACACTCAGAGGGTGATGAGTATATGGAACAAACTGCTAAAGGAATTGGTGGAGTCAGGTGCAATTACAACATTTAAAAGGCATTTGGACAGTCATGTGGATATGAAAGGTTCGGACGGATGAGAGACTAACTCAGATAGGCAACTTGGACAGCGTGAACGAGTTGGGCTGAAGGCCTGTTACTGTGCTGTGACTCTAGTCAATATTTCATGCTGGCTTCAAGATGCAATTTGAAGATACTTTGGTGGCTGACTCTCAAATTCCACCCAAGTATATTGGTGGGCAGCCCATTCCTACAGCAAGGAGGGTATCACAACTTTGAGGCACAAGCTTTGCAGCCTAAGTCTGAAGGCTGGAAAGCTGACTGCAGCAGTATGGTTAGTTTGGGCGGGGGGGGGGGGGGGGGGGGGGGGGGGGGGGGGCGGTGGAAAAAGAGTGTTAAGCTGAAGGGGGTAGGACGAGAGTCTTATGCTAATCGTGACTTGCAATAAATTTGAGAAAATAGGATAAAATTTTGTAATATATGAAATAGAAGGGCATAAACCATACAATAATTCATTACAGAATCAGATTTATTATCACTGACATATGACATGAAATTTCTTATTTTGCTGCAGCAGTAAAAGACATAAAAATCTACAAATTACAAAAATAAATAAATAGTGCAAAAAATAATGAAGTAGTGTTCATGGATCATTCAGAAATCTGATGGTAGCGGGGTAGAAGCTGTTCCTGAATCGTTGAATTCGAGTCTTCAAGCTCCTGTACCTCCTCCCAGATAGTGAGGGTCCTTAATGATGGATGCTGCCTTTTTGAGGCACCACCTCTTGAGGATGTCCTCGATGGTGGGGAGAGTTATGCCTGTGATGGAGCTGGCTAAGTCTACAATGCTCTGCAGCCTCTTGCAACCCTGCTCATTAGAGGTTCCATACCAGGTTGTGATGCAACCAGTCAGAATGCTCTCCACCGACCACCTATTGAAATTTGTAAGAGTCTTTGGTAACATACCAAATCTCCTCAAACTCCTAACAAAGTAGAGCCTTCTTCATGATTGCATCAATGTGTTAGGCCCAGGATAGATCCTCTGAGAAGTTGGCACCCAGGAACTTAAAGCTGCTCAGTCTTTCCATCACTAACCCCTAAATGAGGACTGGTGCGTTTTCTACCAACTTCCACTTCCTGAAGTCCACGATCAGTTCCTTGGTCTTGCTGATGTTGACTGCAAGGTTGTTGTTGCAATACAACTCAACCAGTTGATCTATTTCATTCCTGTAAGCCTTCTCATCTGAAATTCTACCAACAACAGTGGTGTCATCGGTGAATTTATAGATGGTGCTTGAGCTGTGTTTAGCTACACAGTCGTGAGTATAGAGAGAATAGAGCTGTGGGCTAAGCACGCATCCTTGAGGTGTGCCGGTGTTGATTGTCAATGGAGGAGGAGATGTTATATTGTTATTTTAGCAAGGAGAAACTATTGGAAAGAAAGGAACAAGACCAAATGTTGTCAAATCCTTTGACATCCTACACACTAGAGTTTTAAATAAGGTCACTGGAAAAAATAAAGGATACATGGATTTAACTTCCAAAATCCTTAGAATCTAACAGAAAAGTACTTTTTTTTTTAATTTGCTACTCTGACACAGAGGTCTAACCTCTCTGCCATTTTGTTATTTCCCCATCATGTTTCCTTCTGCTTCTGATGGCACTTTACTTTCACCAATCTTACCCTTATCATGGACTTATAAGAGGTCCTATAAACTAAAATTATTTTCACATTTCTTGCTAATTTACTCTTGTATTCTATTTTCTGCCGTTTTAGCAATCCTGGAGCACACTTTGCTGATTTTTAAATTCCTCCCAGACATTAGGTAACATTACTAGCAAATTTTTCTATTCCTTCACAGGATGTGGGCATTGCTGGCAGGTCAGGCATTTATTGCCCATCCTTAATTTGCCACAGGGAGTAGTTAAGTGTCAACTACATTGTGGTGTGTCTGGAGTCACAGGAAAACCAGACTGAATAAGGATAGCAGATTCCCATCCTTGGAGGAAGGAGCAAGCCAATGGGTTTTTACAATAACTCTGCAGTTACAAGGTCCACTCTAGACACCAGATTTTTATTCCAGATTTACTTAATTAATTGAATTTACATTCCCCAACTGTTATGGTGATCTCTCCGGATCATTAGTCCAGGTTTCAGGATTACCAATCCAGCAGTGTAAAAACTACATTATTATACCCCTCATTTCTTATATATTACAATGCTTTGTTCTTTTCCAGTGGAGTTTATTCTTGAATAGTTTATCATTCTATTGTACTTTATTAAAAAAGGTTTGCCATTGCTTATTTACAGTTAAATCTTTAACCTAAGTTTCCAATCTGTTTTAGACAAGTTGCCCCTATAATATGCATCATTGGCTTTGCTTAAATCTTAGATCCAAATTTTCGGGTAAACAAAATTAAACTCAATCATAATTTGAAATAAAATGTCAATTTCTTCCTGGTCCACAAAAATGAAAATGTGAAAATATTGTTGTAGCTGCCCTCTGAGGACCCAATAGAATCATATAAATGCTTGCTGCTTAGACTGCTCAGTGCTTGGAACAAAACATATTGTGGCACATCATTCAGACTTAATTCTGCTAAAATTGCCATTGGTGTTTCTAAACAGCAATGTCCAGATCCTTGCAGTCAATAAACTGGTAAAGCTATCTCATTTTGAGGCCTTCATTGCCTTGCTATCATGAAAACAAGTAGATTTTTTAGTGCATGCAAAATATTGTTTAACTTCTAGGCTCCTGCTTCAGCTCCTTGTTAATCCAATGGCCATTAGGATACAAATTGAACAATGCAAGCGCTATTAATCAACCTTCTAGTTAAAAGACAGGACATTTAAACAAGGGCCATGAAATGCATTTTGTTAGTGTTCATTTCTTCAGATATTCTACCTTTTGGGCAAAAAAAAATTCACTAGGGAAATCAATATTGTCCAGTTTGATTTATACTAAGAATTTAGATATTCCCTGACTTTAAATAAATTAGTGTTTATGATAATCTCAATGCAGATTTCTTGCAAGTATACTAACAGCTGTTTGTGTGCAAAAAAAATGCGGAGGCTCAAGATCTCTTAAATCTATGGCAGAAATACCATTTTTCACATTTGATTCTCCCAAGACATTGCTTACAGTTTCTCTCCATATGACCTGCATTTTATTTCATACGAGATTGGCATCCAGAGAGTTCATTACTGCTTCTTGTGTAAACGCTTGAATCAGTGGACTAGTGCCTGCGTGGATGCTGCAGCATCCTTCACCCCAGTGACCTGACCCTATTTCCATAACAGCGCTTGGTACAAGTGCAGACCTCCCAACACTAATCACACCATGTGGGAGATTAGCATTATAATGAATGTGCCTGCTCCAATTCATAATGCAATGGTACACCACACAGAAACTAGCATACCGTTTTTTTTAATTTAAGAATTCATGCAAAAAATTGCAAGAAGCTTGATTCTGATTTTAAGCAAAACAACCTACAAATCTAATGTGTAAGAGGGTAAATTGCAGCCATGAGTTCAGATGAAGTTTCAAATGAGCCATCTGAACCATGAGATTAGATTAACACTCTGCAACCTGTTCATAAAATCAATGTTTATTTTCTTCTACTTCTTCTACTACTACTACTACTACTACTACTACTACTACTATGTAACTATGCATTGTGTAGCAGGCTTCCAATGATCATCAAATCTTCAGGTAGATTACAAAGGAATCCAAACACTCCTAAAACAAACTCCTGACTCTAGTAAATTTTAATTTCTTTGGGGATACAAAATGAGATGGAAGTTGTCAACAAGCTCTCACCTTCTTTTTGCTCTGAAGATAAATGGAAAAACATGGAAACCAGCAGCTATTTTGGACCTTGCCCAAGTGCAGTTCTGCATGTATGAGCCTGGACAATCTGTGCCATCACTTCCGTAACATCAGCCAACTCCCCTTACCTTCTTCACTTGCCGGAGACACCCCATCCATGCCTTTGTTTCCTCCTGATTTGATTTTCCTGTTTGAACTCCTAGTGTTCTGCCTGGCTCCCCATCTTCTAATCTCTATGAACCTTAATTTACTAAGACTCAAGTCCCTTTCTCCCATAATCTTTTTGGTTTCCAATTTATATTGTGTTATACACTGGTTGGGAGCCAATTTTAAAATTCTTATTGCTTGTCACATTCTTCAATTTGCTTGCAACTCTTTAAAAGTGTAACCTCCAGCTGCACAACTCTGCCAGACTGACCCCTTGAACCAGATTTTAACTTGTTGACTATTGATAATGGTGCTGGAGCTTCCAAAGGAGCTGATCCCTCCCTTTACCCCTCTGGTTCTCAACCTCCTTCTTCCCCTCAGAACTTCTCTTTGACTCAGGCCACTTATCCAAGTACATCGTTCAGTGTTAAATTTTGCTCTTATTAAATGCCTTGGTCTCTTCTACTTCATTAAAATTGATGTGTAAAAACATTATTGTTGCAACCATTCATTCAATGCCCAAATGCTTGCATTTGCATTAGAAATCATTGATTCTTGTCTAAATCATCCATTGTACCAACTCTTAAGGGCTTAAGATCAGGTAGCACAGCACTGTCTGGAGACAGAATTGGGATCTTCCTCACCTATGTAGATTCTCCATGTGCACTTTCAAGCTAAGCTCACAGAGCAATAGTAGCCAATTTCAGCTTAGGACACGCCATACTTTCCTCTCACTACTCCATTGATGTTTTTTTGCCAAGCACAAGTTGGATATGAAATATGGCACCTCTCTGCTTTGGAGGTTTCAGTGTCATTAGCAAGTGCTGAGTTTATTGTACTATTACCATTAAGTTATTTTGGATAAAGTAGCAAAAGTTGAAGTTTATTCCCAGTTTAAATGATTAGTTTCTTGTTGGCATGTCCCTTTTAAAATAAATGCATGGAGCACTTCAGGTTTCCCAAACATTGTGACAGGTGGTGAGCAATCACGTGGCCACTTTACATTTTTAGTACCACATTCTGAGGGGAGCAGGACTATTAATATTGCATGAAGGTCTAAATCTGTTCTTCACTGCATTTACTTCAAAAACTTGCAAGCAGCATGTTCTTGACATTCACTCCTCAGAATCACAGATTTAGGAGATAGACTATTTTAAGTGGTACCGAGTTATCAAGGCTCATATGTTCCAAAATTACAGCTTCCATTATGTTCCTGAGAGTAAAGAGAATGGGTAAAAACAGATAGAACCTTGTTAGGCTTACATTCCCATTGACTTTTCTAATAAAGTTTCTCATGAAGTTGTAATATTGTTTTTCCACGCTGATTTATATGAATTTCCTTACTGCACTTGAAGTTGGCAAAAAGATGAAAACTCTGTTACAATTTCCCACTGTTGTCACCACTTGATGTATTCTTCTGTCCAAAGGTTTGTCAGTAAATTGACTTGAACAGGAGATTACTGTCCTGAATATAACAGTGGTACAAAACATTTGAGATGCATCCAAATCTAATAGCCCCATTGTGGCTACAAAAATAAGTCCAGTTACTGGTATAAAAATAGAAAATGCCAGGGATACTTGATGGGCCAGGCAGCATCTGTGGAAAGAGAAAAACAAAAATTAACACTTCAGGTCAATAACCCTTCATCAGAACTGAAACATCAATCCTGTTTCTCTCTCCACAGATGCCGCTTGACCTGCTGACTATCCCTAGCATTTTCAATTTTAATTTGCAGCTTTTTCTTTTTCAAATGCAAATGACTGGTATTCAATGACAAGTAGCTCATTCTCCTGTCCACAAGGCTTAAGTGGACATTTTAACATCACATGTTCCACTCATCTGGAATTATGCAACTGCTTCAATGGTCAAGACATTAAGCACCATCCAGTATAGACCCATTTGCTTCATGCTTGCTGCAATATCCTGCAAGATCTAACCCCACCTCTGCTGGTACACTGTGGCTGCAATGCATTCTATCATTGCTGCACCTCTCCAAGTTTATTTCCACAGGATCTTCATGACATTTGATTGTTCACCATCAGAAGGATGACAGCCACAGCATTATGGGAATAATGTCATCTCTGAATCCATGTCTACTGCTACAAATCCTCCATGACTGCTGTCCAAATCAGTGAGCTTCCTGGCTTTCAGCACTGGAATTAGTATCAGTCCCACTTTTGTAGCCATAACTGCTCCAGTTAAACATCTAGCCAATTGTAATCCTCAGCATTCTAAATGGCAAAGGAAGTTCAAGTAGACAGTCAGCACACTAACAGGACAGCTAGGATTAGGTAATAAATGTGAGTCTCCCACTATCATATAACAAATAAATTGAAGATTAGGGGAGCATGAATTTCAAAATGCTACACATTTTAAAGGGGAACTTCAGAATTGTTCTAACAATCGAACAGAGGTATTTTGATGATGCATAGAAATCCACTTTAACATAATTGTGCTTCTACTTTCCACTGATGTTCCTTCCATTTCTCACTGCTTCACCTTTTCCAATGCACTGACCTAAAAACTGGATGATATGCCTGTACATTTTGGAAAACAAATGGACCCTGAAGAATCCAATAAGGCAACATGTTCATATATGCTAAATCAATGGCAGAATAAGTTGTTCTAAAGTCTTCCAAGATCCACATCACAAACCATGTTAAGTACAGTTTAAAATATTAATCCAGTGTATAATGTTTCTTAGTCCCCCTTCCCATTTTGGATCACCTTGCAGTCAGCTTCCTCTGCTCAAAGTACCCAAACCAGCATTATTGAAAAGAAATATTGTCACATTCTTCTTGGACAGTCCCTCACGATTGTGGAAGACTTGCTTTCACTATGGTTTCATGAGTTCTGATGTGATTGATGAGGCCAATGTGGGAGCTGCAGTCTCTTCCACAGATGGGGCATAAAGGCACCCAATGGGGTGGATAGTCAGGTAGTTTGTGACATGGTGCGCTCTTTCCATTGACCTGAAATGTTGACTGCCTGCTTTTCTCCACGGATGCTACCTGGCCTGCTGAGTTCCTCCAGCATCATTGTGTTTTTCATTTAGAATCCAGCATCTGCAACCCTTTGTTTCTCTTTGTATGATAGAAGCTTTTTAGAGAGACATTACCCTCCTTCATTAAGAAAAAAATCATGTTTTATTTGATCTACTTAGTTGCTCTGGACCCCTATGCAAGTGCAAACAGTTTCTCCAAATCCAGTCTCCTTGAGTTGACCTGAGGCAGAGAGATTCACAGTGAAAGGCCTACTCCTTTTCTACTTATACCTTTATGATCTGGGTATTGGAGAACTGTTTAAAGTTGTCCATGAAGAGTGAGCAACTTTTAAGAGAGGAAAGGGAAATACTGTTAAAAAAAATAGAAAACCAAGGAAATACATCTCTGCAGCAGCAGGAGCTGAAATAGAAGTTTTAGATATTTGTACTACCTATATTAACCTATCTGTTTTATAGCTCAATCTTCCTTTGTTGAAGTTGGAGATTACACTCACTGTTCACCATTCTCTGGCAACATTCCTTTTTGTCTTTGCATGCTCAGTTTCCTCAGTTTTCAGAAGTGCAATTCATCTGGATAAATTAGCATCCTCCTAAATAAATTGCATTTATTTTTGTTAATTGTTATATATTTCTGAATATCTTCCTTCTGTCAATTTTTTGAGGCAGATTATTTGTTAAAACTTCCATTTTGTACAGTTTATCATTCATCCATTAGCATCTCCATTTGTGTCCTCATTTCCTTCAATTGCATTTATTCTTGACAATTATCCTTTTCATATTCTTCTTAAGCTCACCATATTCCCTTTTGCAATCTATTCCTACGTCATTTGTGTGCTTTGGAAGTGTTTTCCTCTTTTGATTCATTCTGAACCTCATTGATTAATTATCCATCACATTGCACTCTTGGTTATTTTCTTCTTGTTGGTTGAGATTTTTGGACTTGGAATTGCTTCCCTAGAAAGCTTGATAGAATGCCGTAGTGTCTCGAATAGATACGTATAGTGTGGCCAAGGTGCACTGGAGTTGTAGGGGATGGATGCAGAGTTCAGTGACTGGGCACTGATCAAGCTGCTTGCTTTGTTCTATGTGGTCCTGAATGAAATTTCTTGGTTAATTTTCAGGTTTGGTATATTTCATTCCTGCTTGCTACTTTTGTCTTCGTCAGCCCCATCCACTCAGATATGTTATGCTATTTGAATATGATCTTGAGTTGATCAGGTGTAAGGGTGACACCAAAATTATCAGCTAAGAATATGGAGTTACTCAAGATGTGATGAGTAAAGATGAATGTGATTCACTATGTCTATTTTTATAGATATATCAAATAGTGTTTCATCTCAAATAAGTTTGATGCACAAAAACTCTTCAATTTTCATAATAATCAGTGAAAAATAAACTTGGTTCAACATTCCTAACGCTGCTCTCAACCTTCTTTCAAAGCCACGTCATCTCTGTAATATTATAAACTCTGAGTCACTGTGAAAGCTGCCCTGGTGATTGTTGCACTTCAGGTAGCACATTTTAAGATGTAAAAGATATAAGAAGAGAGAAGAATGACAGTTATTTCATGTTGGTTTCTTCTGAACTAGAAAATTACAATCAATCAGTCTCCAATCCACAAAAATGCTCACCAACAACAAAACACAAACTGAATTTAGGATTAACCAATGGATTAATTTTGAAGCACAAGGATGCTAAACTGAAAAACAACTAGCAGTGGATTTAAATTGTTTAATCCTCACACGGCTGGAGCTACTGTGGCATAGTTCCACCTAGGTGACAGAATTGTGGATTTTCAAACTACAGTTTAAAACAAAAGAACTATTTAATTCACTGTTTGATGGTAAGGTTATTAGCAAACATAAATAAAAAGTGGATTGAATTGTGGATCACAATATCATAGCTAAATATCATTCCATGATTTCCTTATCTAATCCATTTGTTCCACTAATTCCACACCAATTTCTCCACATATAGCAATAAATAATTCTCTAGAGCAAAATGTCATGTTTAAACTCACCATTCAAAGATAACTTTCTTTAGAATAACTATGTAACCTTACAGGAACTGTCATAGACTACTTTCTTTGACACTGGTAAATGTGAAATTCGCTGCAACATTTTGGTTGAAAAGAATATTGCAGATTTATACGGGGGGGGAGGTTGTTGGGAAAGTACATAGATGAAGGTGAAAGAATAGAAGGATATGCTGATAGAATCAGTTAAATATGGTGATGGGAAGCATGTGGAGGAAAGGTCAGTTGGTCAAAAACACAGGTTTCTGAATTCTATATGTTAAAGGTTGAAGCGTAATGTCCCACTGCAGAGAGTTGTGGTCATTGAAATTGACTTTACGAATGGGCCAAAACACAATTAGCAATGTACATCTGGAGAAACAATGGTCTTAAGGAAATATTGAGAAGATGCAAGGATGGCGTAATTACTTGCCAGCAAGGACTAGATAATTTACCATCCAAAACCAAGAGAATGAAAAGTGTCATTTTTTAACTTCAGTTTCAAAAATCTTATGATAATCATGTCTACCTCAATCAAATATAGTTAGTTGCTATCTGAGAAAAACAAGAGAAGCCCTGTTGTAATAAAGTAATTATGAAGTAAATCAATCAGATTAGAACTGCAATTTTATGTAGATTTTGGCTGTATCAGATAATTTAGAGATAACTACAGTTATGCAATGCAATATATTTGACAGTTTTGACAAGAAAATGATAATAATTTTAATGTCAAAAAGCAACATTGAAGATGGATTCTAAAATTTTGAAATAAATATTAAAATGTGAAATCTTTTGAACAGAACTGGGTTGCAGTTCTTACTGCAAGATATTCTCATTTGATGTATAAAAAAAGATTCCACCACGTACCTCATGATATCCTATTGACTAATTAACCCATCTATAATTTAAAATTGCCCTCAATTCTTTGGTTGCTCAATTAGCAATTGAATGGATTCAGTTTGAAGCACAGGGGTATTTAACTGAAAAACAGCTGGCACTAGTTTTAAATTGTTTGCTAATTAGCAACTAAAGGTTAGAATGACAAAATAGAGCAAATCACTTAACAAAGGAAATAAATGTGGGTTCTTCCATATTAACACGGTGTTTCAATGCACTGAGTTACAATTTTAAAGACAACACATTTTGAAGTATTCAGAATTTAAAATAAAAGCTGTGGTCACAGTTCTAATAGGGGTAATTACATTTTTAAGCAAATTAGAATCTTACATGGATTATTTTGTCATTTGCATCTTTTATGTGTGTTTCATGGGAATTAGGTTTCCATTATTAATTTTTTAAAAAAATCAAATTCCAGAAAGGTTAATAAAGTTGCTCTTGGTGGTGTTTTTAATTAATTGTTGTACATTTTGTTCTTAACAGACCGATCCACAATGTTTAATAATATTGAGGGTTTATGCCCTGTTTGCACCCAATCGCCAAGTCCTACACTTGTCTCAACAGCAGTAATGTGCATAAATGGCATCTGATGTTGTAACACAGTTTTGTCATGAAATCTTTTTTGGGTATGTATCAATTAAATTCAGTGCTTCATATGCACAAAAATGTTCAATGGACAAATATGCTTTCAGGGTGAGCATTTACACAGCTCTTGTTCACCAGCTTCACAGAGACCTTAGCAGTTGTTGAGGAGCGCATTTCAATTAAGGGACGATGCATAGAACACAGCTTTAAGGAAGAGCAGGAGTAAGAAACTTTATTGCAGAAGTTCATGAAATAACTGGTGACTTATAGGTTTAAAAAGTAGCATTTTTCTTCATACCAGTAGCTATTTACCAAAAATAATTAACAGTGACAGGGGCATACACAGGGATTGAAATTTGATCACTTTTGGAGGGGCATGTTAAACAAATGCCCACATGCATGGATGGATGTTTGTGTGTCTTTAACATGTTCTATTATTCCGGGAAAGGCTTATGCCCTGTTTGCACCCAGTCTCCATGTCCTACACCTATCCCTGCACAATGAAGAGGATCTGATACGTTTCTATTTTTTTGCTTCCTCTGCAAGCATGTTAGAAGGCTATTACAGTGTAATAAAAACTGCAGAACTTGGGAGTGAAATTTTTTACTTCTCCAAGATTTTTGGCAGAGAAACAGATGTTATTATTCTGCTGTACTATTTCCTGAAAATACATGTGAATATTTGTTGGAATAATTTTAACCCTGCAAAATGTATGTATTTATGTAGACTATCCTTTAAGTGTCCTCCCGGGCATTTTAGTGAGATTGAGCAGATAATGAATTCATAAACATCACTTGAGGAAAACACTATTAACCAAAGCTCTTCAATTACTGAAAACTTTATTGATAGTTCCTTACACTACTTCTAGATTTTCTTTTGCACACGGCCTTTAAAAGTATTTTGATGTTCAAAGGGATCTGAAGAGAAAGAAATCGACAATGATACTTTGGGGACTCCTGGAGTTTCTTAAATTATGTAGAAAGGCTCCAAAAACTTACAATTATTTTCTTTGGAGCAAAGATTGAGAGAAGCTTTGATAGTGTTGCTTTTAACAGCTTATAAATCCCCATGGAAAAAAAAACTGGATTGAGAAACTTCATGAAGGAGGTGGAAGTGGTTTCCTGAGGGTGAAACATGAAAGCCAAGATAAAAGCCAATTAAAACAAATCAGATTTGTTTCATTGAGTGATTGAAAATAAAATTTGGTGTCTGGAAAGCTCTTACAGTTTTCAGGGAATTTGTCATCCCATTAAAGAAATAGTGTCAATGGATTCTGAACAGTACACCAATCATAGAAAGTTTATGACACAGGAAGCCAGTTTGCCCATTGTGTCCCTGCTGGTGAATAAATGGGACTCAGCCCAATTCCAATTAACAGTGCTAAGCCCATATTCCTGCAGATCATAGCTCTTCAAGTATACATTCAAGTTCTGTTCAATTGTGATAAAAGTTTCTGCCTCTATCACCCTTTCAAGCAGCGAGTTCGAGAACTGCATTAACTCTGGATGAAAAATCTTTTCCTCATCTCCCCTCCAGTGTTTCCATCAATTACTGTGTATCTATGCCCCCTGACTTTTATCCCCTCAATTAAAGGAAACAGGAACATGGAGACACTAGAAATTCTGCAGATGCTGGAATCTGGAGCAGTACCAAAAAGTGCTGGAGGAATTCAGCAGGTCAGGTAGCATCCATGGATGGAAATAAACAGTCAATGTTTCGGGCCAAGACCCTTCATCAGGACTGGAAAGGAAGAGGGTGGAAGCCAGAATAAGAAGGACACCCCCCCAACATGACAGGATTCCCCTTGTCCTGACCTACCACCCCATGAGCCTCTGTATCCAACACGTCACTGTCTACAACTTCCGCCACCTCCAACAGGATCCCATCACCAGGCACATCTTCTCCTCCTCACCCTCTCTCTCCGCTTTATGAAGGGACCACTCTCTCCGCGATTCCCTTATCCACTCATCCCTCCACACTGATAACCCCCCGGCACTTATGCCTGCAACCGCACCAAGTGCTACACCTGTCCCTACACCTCCTCCCTCACCACCATTCAGGGTCCCAAACAATCCTTCCAGGTGAGGCAGCACTTCTCCTGAGTCTGAGGGTGTCATTTATTGCATCTGGTGCTCCTGGTGTGGCCTCCTGTACATCGGTGAGACCCGACGCAGATTGGGTGGCCGCTTTGTCAAGCATCTTCACTCTGTCCGCCGCAACAGCCAGAACCTCTCGGTGGCCACCCACTTCAATTCCACATCCCACTCCCATACTGACATGTCTATCCATGGCCTCCTCTACAGCCATGTTGAGGCCAGGCACATGTTGGAGGAACAATACCTCATATCACACCTTGGGAGTCTCCAACCTGATGGCCTTAACATCAATTTCTCTAACTTCTGGTAACCCACCCCTTCTTTAACTTCCCCTGCCCCCCCCTTTGTCTTCCCTTATTCCTATGGGTCCCTTCCCCCACCTTGATGACCTGCCCATCTCCTCCCCTCTCTCATTCTTTTCCATGGTCCACTGCCCTCTCCTACCAGATTCCTTCTTCTTCAGCCCTTGACCACTTCTACCTATCACCTCTCAGCTTATTACAACTTCTCCCCCTCCCCACTACCTTCCCCCTCTCACCTGTCCCCTGCCTGTGTGTACTCCTCCCCCTCCCCCCACCTTATTCTGGCTTCCGCCCTCATCCTTTCCCATCCTGATGAAGGGTCTCGGCCCGAAACGTCGACTGTTTATTTCCCTCCATGGATGCTGCCTGACCTGCTGAATTCCTCCAGCACTTTTTGTGTATTGCGAAAGGAAACAGGAAAATGTCTTTCCTCAACCTCCACTATCGTAAAGAGAACAATCCCAACCTACTCAATCTATCAAAATAGTTTCACATGTGAATCCATTTATTGCATCCAGTGCGGTCTCCTCTACATCGGTGAGACCCGATGCAGATTGGGAGGGGGGGGTCAGCGGGAAGAAAAGAGGGGAAGAGAAAAAAATACTTTATTGAGCACCTTTGCTCTGTCCGGCAGAACAGCCAGGATCTCCCAGTAGTCAGCCATTTTAATTCCACTTCCCATTCCCACACTGACATGTCTGTCCACGGCCTCCTCTACTGCCAAGTTGAGGCTAAGTGCAGATTAGAGGAACAACACCTCATATTTTGCCTTGGTAGTCTCCAACTTAATGGCATCAACATCGATTTCTCTAACTTCCGATAACCAATTCCCCCTGTTCTCTTCCCCCACCCACACACACACTTTTGGTTTTCCCTTATTCCTCTGGCCCCTTTACCCCTATTCTTTCCCTTCACCTGCCCATCACGCACACCTTCCTCCCACTGGTTCCCCACCCCTTTATTCCATGGTCTACAGTCACTCCTATCTTGTTCACTAGATTCCATCCTGTTCAGCCCTTTGCCTCTTCCACCTATCACCTCCCAGCTTCTCACATCATTCCCACTTTCTCCCCCCCTCCCCCCCTCCCCCCCCTCACTTGGATTCACCTATTACCTGCCAGCTTGTACCTCTTCCCCTACCCCCCACCTTTTTTATTCTGGCTTCTGCCCTCTTTCTTTCCAGCCCTGATGAAGGGTCTCAGCCCAAAACTTCGACTGTTCATTTCCCTCCATAGATGCTGCCTGACCTGCTGAGCTCATCCAGCATCTTGTGTTTTGCTCCAGATATTCAGCATCTGCAGTCTCTGGAGTCTGTTTTCATCATAACTAAAGTTATCCAGTCCTGGCAACGTTTTCATAAATCTCACCTACACACTCTCCAGTGCAATCACATCCTTTCTGAAATATGATGATCAGAACTGTTGGACAGTAACCAAGCAGCAGTCTATCTCCTGCCGCTTTAATTCACCAACCCACTCTCACTCTGACCCATCTGTCTGTGGCCTCCTGCACTGTTACAACATGGTCCAACACAAGCTCAAGGAGCAACACATCATCTCCTGTTTAGGCAGCTCAGAACCTTCAGGACTCAATACTGAATTCTCCAACTTTAGGTAAATTGGTTTCTCAGTCTGTATCTGAACCAGCCATTTTTGCTGCAAGTTATCCATCTGTAACAGTGGCTCATTTTTTCTCTCTCCATTAGTGCAGACTGACTGCTGGGCACATGCCACACACAACAAAGCCAAGAAGTATAATCACCATCCTATTACCTGCATTAACCCATATGACCTGACGAAACCTTATCACAGATATTCCCTTTGTCCTATCAATCCCCACCTTCTCTGCAAATTACAAATATCTTGCTCTTCCTCTCTTTACCAGTTTTGATAAAGGGTCTTCAACCTGAACCTTAACTCTATTTCTCTTTCCACAGTTGCTCCATGAGCTGGTATAGTAATTGGTCATGTGACCAAAAGGGCTTGTCACGTGACAGGAAGCTGTTTGATCATGAGTACACATGGCGGAGATTTTCCACAGTTTGAGAACTTCACCTTTGGAGTAGTATCAGGGCCCAGAACAGAGAAGATCCTTGTGTATTTGCTGTTATCAGGAGTCCAGAAAAACAGAAGGATTACAAGAACGGTACTTTGCTTAAGAACTGTTTGTTTCTGGGATTAATTGAGTGGACTTCCCATTTGAATCATGGTCATAAGTTGTGTTAAGAGCTATTGCTAACTCTTACATATGTTGTCACCAGGGGTTTCCACTTTCAGTAGGGCTATGTTTAATTTCATAAGGCAAACAGCTTTCTCCTTGTTACTAATTACTTAATAAAACAATTTTCTCATATTGATTGGATCAAAATCCCATTGTGATAAATTGGTGTTTGGCAACAGTCATCAAGTCAATTTAGGATCCCATGTGCCTCAAATTTCAGGACTTTATCAAATGCCTTACTAAAGAAGATGTAGACAACATTTACTACCACAACTTCATCAATCTTCTTAGTTACCTCCTCAAAAAAACTCAAAGTAGTGAGACAAACAAAGCCATACTGACTATTCCACGTCTATTTGATAGAATAGTTAGATGAAATTATTCAAAGTTGGCATAGGTTTTGCATTAATTCACATTCACTTGCAGATTGCAATGATGGGCGGCACAGTAGCGTAGCAGTTAGCGCGACGCTATTACAGCGCCAGCGATCGGGGTTCTATTCCCGTCGCTGTCTGTCAGGAGTTTGTACGTTCTCCCGTGTCTGTGTGGGTTTCCTCAGGGTGCTCCGGTTTCCTCCCACATTCCAAAGACGTATGGATAGGTTAATTTGGGTTTAAAATGGGCGGCGTGGACTCATTGGGCTGGAAGGGCCTGTTACCACGCTGTAAATAAAATTTAAATTTAAAATTTAAAAAAAAAATTTAATTTTAAAAAAATTTAAAAATTTAAAATTTAAATTAAAATACAGAAGTGATGTACAGAGGGAACCTTGCTCAAAATCTTAAAATGCTTCACCTGATCTAAAAGTTTAACTAAAGGTTTGACAAGTAGAACAGTCAGACAACATTAACAGTACTGATTTGGCTCCAATGGTGTAAATCAAATGTTAGAGGATAAGAACAAGTGCTGAAGTGCCTTAGATTTCAAGAACACTCAAATGTTCTCAGTCAGATCAGTTGTCTATTTACAGAACCAGGGGAAATATCCATGGGGTATTCATGTGCTGGGAGTAGAAAATTGCAAGTGAAATTAATTGTGTCAGATTTAGGGAACAAAAGTTCTCAAAACCTTTAAGAAAGAGTCTCAAAGGGTATGTGAACCATTGTCAGAGGTTTCCAAGGCTGGCGATGAACAAACAAAATCTCAGATGAAGTCTGGACACCCCAAATGACTTTCTCTGTCACCAGCTTTCCAGTCCCGTTGCCCGTCAGCATCAGTCAGAACAGATCTGTACCTGACTTACTGCTGTCCTGCACCAGATATACATAGACTTTTACCTATATCATATGCTATGTATGTGCAACAACTGTTTGCAGAGAAGGTGGTATTATCTTGGTCATTGCTATTTCACTGGCTGACAATCATTTGGACATGCTTTTTCTCATGAAATACGATGCAAAGTATGACATGCAGTTAAGTGGGGTGTTTCAGAGAAATATTGAGAATAACAGGTTGTCAAGTCTTCACATGCATCTCTGCCAGCAGGCCTGATGTCATAAACTAGTGTTAGAGCTGAAGCCAACCCTTTGCAATAATCATTTGCCAGAGCATTCTTGAACTTGTCTGCAGATGAAGGAGGGTTAAGACTGTTCTGTAGGAACAAAACATTCCAAACTAGAAAATTTGAAGTTTAGTGCAAAGTTGTTTTACACTAATTAATGGATTTTTTTTTAAAAGCAGTGCAATAACAGTTGGGTAGTTTGTATGGAATTAGCTCATTCCTTGTGTCTATGGTTACATACATTTATGCAAATTGGCATAAGTATTACCATCACATAAAACACTCCAGTTGATATTCAAAATTCTTCCTTACATAGAAGGGCTCAGACACTTAAACATGCAATGACCCAAAGGTTGAGGATTGCCACTTGTTCCACTGTTAAAGGGCTAGATCTTACCTGGGCATCTGCCATGGAGTCAGAGACAACCATTTTCCCCCAAGTTTTCATTGTTCGTAATTGCACCACCCCCATCCCAAAACCAGTGCCATAACTGCCAAAATCCTCAGCCCCCATCCCCTTCCAATCTGCACCACCACCCAGTCTTCACTCTTACACACTTCGTTTGTGATCTTCATTCTCCATAATTAAAGGAAATTATGTTAGGAAGCCCTTAGTATAAGCCTTGTATATACAAATATGCACAATCTCACACACTGCTTGGGACTCATTTGCAGTGATGGCCCCACAAATAATCGTGTTAGTCTCAACCATCCTTCCAATGCTGCTTCGTTGTGCATTTTAGTGCAAAAGGCTTTAACTCCACTTTAGCTATTTAACCAGCCTCTTTCATCATCTTCGTTCTTGTACCTCAGGGAAAGTGCCAATTATTGGGAAATACTTGGCATCTCTCAAAGCAAGTACCAGCAGAAGAATAGATTGAAGAAAATAAAGTTTGAAGCAACCTTCAATTCTGCAGGATTCTTCTTAAAAAACTTGTGACATTTTACTTAATTTGTTCTACTAGCTAGCAAGCAATTGCAAACATCCTGATTATACACTCACGTAGCATCTTTTACAGTTCTGAGTATTCATCACCATCCAATGGCAGATTAAGTATTTTGTAATCTCTTCACTACTTTACGGGTAAACGTGAGTTACGGTTAACGTTTCGCAAAATGTGAAAAAGCCAAATAACCAATACTCCAACAGCTGAACCGTAGCTCCAGTCTGCGGTTGCGCATCTCCCAACATCCCACCCATTAGTTTGCTGAGAAAATCTTTCCCAATATCTAGAGGCATTTAGGAACAACTTAAGTAATGTTTTAAACTAAAATAAATGAAACAAATTGAAAAATAATCAATTCATTGAAAATCATGTTAAGTTTACGTAATTAATTAAAATATGAAGTAAAACAAAAAAAACTTACCGTCATCCCGCACCCAGTGAAGGTCAGTGACCACATTCCGATTTGCACAGGTGCAGAAGCCTGAAAAGAGCTGACGAGTATGGTACAGTTGGCTGGTACTTCTATGACAGCCGCCAGTGTGATCCAGCCCAATGTGTTTTGGTGACATTGGTCGAAGGGTGAGTTTTGGCAAGAGAACCAAAAACGCCACTGGCACTATTCAAACCAAAGCTTCAGTTTGATGCCTTTGCCCACTGCTTTAATTGCTGAAGAGCATGTCACGTGATCACATTTCCGCACACTGAAGGCTGTTTAGTCCATCTTAATTTCTTTTGGGTACTATTATTACTGTATATTTATCATGATTCTGGCTTTCATTTTTGTCAGGGAGAACTTAAATGCTAAATAAGATCTTTAAATGCAGAAGTTGGCTTAACTTTGAACATTTCCTTCTTGTCCTACTCCCACACTCAGTTATAAGTGCTGCTCCACCTGCGGTGGTTTGGCCCTTGTATTTGTGATAATTGTACAGATTCACTGCTGAGAATGGTGTAAACAATGGCTGTTTCTTTTATTGCCACATTCGAGTTGCTGGGCATGGTCAAAGGTGTACGTTATCTTAGAGACAAAATCCACACTGTTAAAAAGGAACATATTAACATACCTTAACAGCAAAATAATGTGGCAATACTTCATCCATGTATTTTCATGTATTTGTGCAGCACAATGTGATGACTACAAAATTTGTCTCAATGGTTCACATATTTTGAGCCTTACAGGTGCCAAATGAATTTTTAAATGATGTCTGAAATGTGCATGTCCTACCTTCCATACTAGGCACCATATTTGTCAGGGCATTGGTGCATGCATAACTTTTGCCAGCAGAAGTGTGTCTAGATATACTTTGCTGATTTGATGCCACCAATACCATTTTAGAGCATTAAGCTCTAACTAATATCCTCTGTTCAACTTGGACTGCTGAACAATCATTCAGTACAAGGAGAGAACCCTGTTTCACTTTAAAAAGATTAACAATTATTTGTGAATTGATTGCTGGTTGATTTTTTTTTTTACTGGCCTGTACTGTGATTTCACATTTGGTTGGTACTTTTTGGAGTGCTTTAAGATTGCTAAAGTCTACAGATAATGGTGTGCTGGGGGCTGAAGGACGTTGACCAGTTGTTCCCAGAGACTGTGAACTGCTAACTGTTCCTTCTGGTGCATTGTATAACTGGGAGCATTTGTGGAGACAGGGTCAGTTGCAATGAAAGGGAGGAGGAAAAGACCAAGAAGATCACCTGCTTCTGCTGGTGATGATGCACAATTTTATCCTACAAGAGAGAGAAACATATTAAGTGAGTGTTGCATAGTATGTCTGGATGATACACATCTCACAATTGAATAGCTAACTGTATAAACTGTAATATATGGCTGTGAGACTTGGAGAAATGTTAAATGCATACGGCTATGATGGCTAATTTAAAAATGAGATATCAGCTCTCCCTGATTGAGATATTTGATTAGTGAGTGATGGGAACACAGTGAAATGAACAATGACTATGGCTGATGATGCATTTGCTAAGAAACAATATATGAACATGCATTCGCTAACCTTGGCAAACATTAAGTTTTAACTGTTGCATTCCAGTGCTTGGGGTTTGACTATTGGCAATGACTGCCACAGTTATCCCTTCCTACAGCCAATGCAATGTTTTCTGGATGGCCTCCTAGCTCTTGTGGATGGAGTATATTTCTCTTATTTCGCAGCTACTCCACCAAGGTTTGCAGTATGGTTTTGGAAAACTGTAGAGTCCACTCTATCCTGAATTTATGCCATTCTTGACAATGTCCCAGACCAGAAGGCATTCCAGAATGCCTTCCAACCTCTGCAACAGTCAAAATGCACCTTCCCTTTAAGAAGATAGGGCTTCTATTGAACAGTCACTCAGAATACTGGGTACACTGAGGTGATAAGACAGTGAACAGTGCAATTAGTTCTAGCTGCATGTTACAATCGTGGAAATGAGAAGACAGCATGAAGCTGGCATGGTGCCTTGATCAGAAGCAACAGGTTATTTGTAAAGAATGGTCTTTGTACCTATTTTTTTGGAGGCTATTTAATTTTTCTCTCATCAGTTAGAAGCTTTACTTCAGAAAACAAAACAAATTTATTTTGTTTTTGTCATAATTTAGAGTAAGGATCAGTTTTGTTGCAGCTTTTGCAGTGATAGTGTCTTCTGCCTTGTATCCTGATGCTTAGATTGTACAAGCCAATCTATTTCTTCTTTCATTGCTGCTTAGTAGTTGGATATTTTCATTGTTTTGCCTACAAATCTCATTCATCTTCATCCTGAGCTTTTTCACTAATGTTTATAAATTATGCACATTGTCCATTTTTAATTTGAATGTGCAACATTTTACATTTCTCTACATTGAATTTAATGTTTTATCATTTAAAACTACTTTGATTTAATTCATTCTGTGGTTTCTCCCTCATTGTTTCCACCACCTTTTCCTTATTTGGTATCATTTGGAAATTCAGCTGAAATGGCATTGAGCTTCTGAAGCTATGTTCCACAAGTGAGTCTGTACTTACTTTGTGCAGATCTCCCAGTGGGAACATCCCAGATGAAAACGGTTCAACAGTTCTAATTTCAGCACCTCTGCAGGCCTTTCACAGAAATCCCATCACTTTGAGAGTCAAAACAAATCCTGCAACAAAACTTTCAAATGAAGTCAAACAACTAGAAACAAATTCAAAAATATTCACACATGTGTGAATCCATTGCAGCCTTTTTCAATTGAGATCAGTGGAGAACTTACATCAGATTTAACTAAGTGCAGGTTGTTCAGACAGATTCCCCAGTGTAAACTTTGTGACAAAAACTGCAGACAGTTGTCAGGAAGTTTGGGACTTGTGTGTTCACTCATGGATATGACAGAATCTCAAACTTCCTAGCACTTGCGTTAGGAAATGCTGGCAGTTGATGCAGAATATTCACTTGCTTTTATCTTTTTGTATCTCACTATTGAGGCCATCAGTGTTTTGTTGGACTCCATGCTGGTCTCTTTGAATACTGTGGGAATATCACCATCTAATATTGGGGATTTATTTGCTTTAAGTACTTTTAGCTTGTTCAAGGCTTCCATCACATTTATATTAATTAGATGAATTTTGTCTCAGTATGTCTTGGGGAAGACAGACTGTTTATAAGTCTCCACTTTTTTTCTGCCCTTGTATAGCTCTGAAAAGGGCTATTTTTATTCATAAACACAAATGGCCCATAAATATAAATGAGTTCAAGGAGGTTATGAAGGTGTCAACATTTTAGGGCAGTGGATTGAAGTTGGCCGAGAACAAGATAACAAAGTGGAACAATTTAGGTTTAAGGAGGATGAAATTTCCACCAGTTAAAGTGAATCAGTTGAAGAGTTGGGTATGCAGAAGACGAGGATTGGAAAAGTCATGAGTTTGCCCATACTATGTCACAGGGCCAGTGTCTGTTACCACTATGCTGACACAGTTTGCACCAAGCCAATTCCATTGTAATGAGGCCTGAATGCCTCAGGTCTCCCTGTTCAGGTTCATAGTAGGAACTTTGCCCTCTGGACTGGTGGATCTATCTGGGGAAACCTGTTAAATTTAAAGGAAACATGGATTGGGGAAATTACTCATGGGTGTTCCTTCTCTGCTAATTTTGTTAGAACCCCATTGCCATACAAAAGCAGAGTTCATGCCACACCTCCAGCAGATTTGAAGTAGCACAACAAGAGGAGCTACAAGGAAAAGCCAAGCCTTGTGTAGTTAAGGCCCTCTTCGATTTTGTGCCATTTGAAATTGAATATGCTGTACAACGAACAATGCTGTCATTTATTAAACATCTAAGCCAAGGTAATGCAAAGTGGTGTGTAGTGTTATTTTACTGGATTATTAGTTGAGAGTCCTGGATAATGCCAGTTTAAAAATGCTACAACCAGTAAAAGTGATCATACAACACAACTGATTCACTAACCTTCATTAGGGAAACAAATGTATAATTCTTACCCAGGTCTAAATGTGCCTCTAACTTCATACTCTTGATTCCCAAATGCCTTTTGAAATAACAAATTTCTCACACCACCACTCAGGACATTTAAGGGAGACGATAAGTACTGTCCATGCAAGTAGTATTAGCAGCTTTGAAAATGTAATGTTAATAAAAAAAAATGTAGGGAGGGTGGTGGCAATGTGAATGACAACTTGCTCACTGCCAGGTATGCTGACCAGCAACACGAGTTCAATGACCTGACCAAGGAGCGCACATCTATTCTTTCTTTACATCTTTGGACTCCAACACCATCGCTACTCTATATGTAACTTAGATCAGCCCTTTCACACTATTTAGCAACCAGTGCTGAATTGCTGCTCTTCAACTGATTTTGTTGCAAGAGAAGATGCTGCCAAGATGCAGGATGTTTTGTGAAATGACCAGATGTGATGTGTACTTGTCCAATTGAGTGTTGTATTGTCATTACATTAATTATTAAGCACCTTTGGATAATTAGCACGTAGAGATATCACAGTGCATAGAGGGCCAAAGAATAGACAGTTGGGAGTTTGAAATGCAGGAACTGATAGAAATGAGATAAATTACCCAGTTAATCTGTTTAGCTGGTGTTGCTTGAGAGAGAACTCCTTGACTTCATTGGCAGGGGGTGAGGGGTGGAAATGGCATGGAATCCTTTATATAACTTGAATAAGCAGACAAGGTTTGACTTAATGTATCTTTGACAGATACTTGAATTATCAATGGAGGAGTGAATGTGAAGGAAAATCAGGTGGATGTGTAACAGTCCATCTGCACCTCATGACCATGCACCAGCTGGTCTACCACTTAGAGTTTGTTAGACAACAATGACTGCTTGGAGCATTGTTTATTTATAAAAACACATACTAGCGAAGATCTGCTGTAAATTTACTTTCTAGGAAGTGATTTCTGCCAGTACTTCAGAGGGCAAAGGAAAAAATAAATCATTGGTTGAGCACAATCACTTTACTGACAGTCAGTCACAGAGACATGTGGAATTGAGCACTAGAAGCAGCCGGCTGACAACAAATCAATCCCTGGTGGATATCTAGCAGGAGAATAGCCGGACAACTGTGACACTGAGTACAAATGAATTTGTGAAAGCACGGATCTTATTTGAAAGTAAGGAGAGGAAAATTGGACTTGGTCTGTGGTACTTTGCTTCAGAATGACAGCAATGCTCTGTAGACATATTGGTGCCATGAATTGACAAGGATTCAGAAGAACCTAACTACTGAGATTAAAGTGAAATTCAAAATGTATTTTATCATGACATCTGATGCACAAGTCATTTCTAGCAAATATTTATCTCATAACTGATAGGATAGCAATTTAAGTGATGAGATATTGCTATTTCTGGAGATACCAAGACCCATTTGAAAGAACTGGCAGATTTTCATCAGTAGCTCTGAAGCCATCTGTGACCCAGTGGTGGTCTTGGATTTTCTCAGAATGCTTACAAGCCAATATGGAGTTTCTTGGTCACTGGCTTATGAGGAGTGGTACTGACCAATGGGAAAGATTGTCAGGGAAAATCTATGCTTGTCTACACTTGTATGGTGCATAAGCACAGGCACAAACCAGTTGAACCCATGAATTCTATGTAATTTAAGTAGCAAATTGTGCTTTAGAATAAATTTGACAAGTTACTGAAATACTCTTTTTAATAGCCACTCTGCCCTTCCCAACACTGCCTGAGGGCCTCAGTGATGGGTGAAATTGTTCAGAGCAATAACCAGAGGCTAAGAACACACCAGAATCGTGATGATAAAGTTTTAAGATGAATCCAGTCAACCCCAAAGCAAACTCTTGCTCTGTTACTGTGTACTGCCAGACTCAAGCAGAATGCAAGTACTAATCAACTTCTGGATCCATTGAACTGAATACTTCTCTGTTTGCCAAGATAATAACCAAGTGCAGCTTCTCCTTAGTGCTATAAGACCCAGCTATAACCCCAACCCATTTTCTTGGGTCAAAATATGCAAGTCATTCTACCATTGACATAGGGTGGCACAGCAGTTAGCGCTGCTACCTCACAGCTTCAGAGATCCAGTTTTGGCCCTGACTCTGGGTGCTGTCTGTGTGTAATTTCTACCTTCTCCCTACGACCACATGGGTTTCCTCCACATGCTCTGGTTTCTTCTCTGGTATGTTAAATGACTATTGTAAATTAATTCTCAATGCAGGTATGTGGCAAAGGAATCAAAGAGGAGTTAATGGACATGTCCAAGGGAGAATAAGTCACAGGCCAACGGATAAAATAGGGAAAGCAGTGAGTGACTGATAGGATTTCTTTGCTGGGAGCTCTGGACTTCATGGGCTGAATGGCTTCCTTTTGTGTCTCAGAAAGGAAGTATATCGATCTGGTAGTACAGCTGTCCCAGGAGAACAGTCACACAGTGAAACAAGTTCAAAGAGCTGTGGAGGAAAATGATTCTATCTTTTGGTCAGGATGTAGTTATCTTGGGTCATTATGAAATGGGGGAGGCCACCACCATGCCCAATAAACTACTGATTAGCATCAGAGATTGACCGCTATTACCTCAGAGCCTACTTCTTCTGGTAGTACTTTGGTTAGTAGAGACAGCACTAGCAAGATTGACACCTGGTAATGGAACCTGAACCACAAATAACAGGTTACATTGCAAGCATTTACTTGGAAGAGATATGGAAGAGTTTGTTGAAGGTTGTATTGGTGAAAATATGGTCATTTCATCACGTAGTGCATTGAGGCAGTACGAGGGAAACCAATAACAGAATGCAGAATATAGTGTTACAGTTACAGAGAAAGTGCAGTGCAGGTAGACAATAAGGTGTAAGGCCATAACAAGGTAGATCGTGAGGTCAAGAGTCCATCTTAGTGTACTAGGGGACCATTCAATAGTCTTATAACAGTGGGAAAGAAGCTGTCCTTGAACCTGGTGGCACATGCTTTCAGGCTTTTGTATCTTCTGCCCGATGGGAGGTGGGAGAAGTGAGAACGTTGAAGGTGGGTGCGGTCTTTGATTATGTTGGCTGCTTTACCAAGGCAGCAAGAAGTGTAGGCAGAGTCCTTGGAAGTGAGGCTGATTTCTGTGATGTGCTGAGCTGCATTCACAACTCTCTGCAGTTTCTTGTTGTCTTTTGGCAGTCTGACCTATAACATGGAGCACATTGAACGATGAGATGCTTTCCCTATATTTGAAACTGCATTCGTTTGTCTCGCACTGGGACTTAGAGCTGAACCGATAGAACAAGGAGCATGGAAAATACCCATAGTGAAACAAGCAATGTTGCATCTTAAAGCAAGTACAGGTTTTCGTACTTTTCATTTTTGGGATTTTTAGAAACATATTAACTCTTGATCAGCACAAAGCCACTTACATGGCTAAAGAGAGAGAATATTAGTCTGGGGATCCTGTTTCTAACCATTAACTGCTGACCTCTGCGTATTTGGTGGCAACAAATCACTACATGAGTAGATGTAGCTCTGATGCTCGCATCTTTCATTTTCACCCATGGTCCACTGGGAGAATTGTTGAAAGGTAAATGCTGCCATGGAAATGGCCCAGAAAATAGCCAACCCTGTAAATGAAGAAGCAAAGATCACTAATGCTTTGGATTTGATGATGTTGAATTAGTCCATGTGTAACAGTAAGTGGGTGTCAGTTAGTGACACCGGAGGTGATGGTAAAACAAATTTGCAGACAGAATATGGACAGCTGATCTATGGAAGCCTTGTGGTCTGTGTGAAATGAAACTTTGGAGACTGGTGAATGTCAAACTGGAATAGTTTCATAAGGATCTTGCAGGTGGGGTCACAGGGTAAGGGCAGGAACAGACTAATCTGTGTTACTATAACTAGTCTAAATGAATGAAAGGATAAAGAATTCAAAACTCAATCTAGACATAAAGATTTAAGGTGGAATGAACTATCGGTGAGTAGGTTAGGTGGGTAACAGAATAAAGATGTTGATGCTAAACAGAATAATTTAAGTCTTCTCAGTGTTTACCTGGAAAAGTTTCTGGTCCTCTGTCTTGGAATTGGACAAACAGTCCAACCTTACTGAAGAAGTAGAGGTTTGAGGACTGTCAGCATACATCTTGTAAATTAATCCATGCTGACATGTTAATTTTACTGAGGGGAAGCAAAGACAAGGTGGTCTAGAGGTGACAAAGATGGGAAGAACTGGTCCTTTGGGCCAAATAAATATGGATCCAGGGGATGCAATCCTTCAAATGTGGACCGTGAAGTAAAAATTATCAAAGTCAAGCATGACAGATGCCTTGCTGTGTAGATAGAGGAAAAACAGAGGTAATTCAATGAGTTTGTAAATGGTGAAGTTGATTATTTCAACCAGAATATTCTCAATGATGTGGTAGCATATACTTGTAGATGAGTTGACCAACAGAAGTATAGCAATCACCAATTCAGCAACCATAAAGAGAGTTGGCAATGATGTTGTGTCAGGAGGTACTGTTGGTATCTTGATCTATGGATGGATTATTTTAGTGCAATGATGAGAATAATTCTCATGTTAACATATAGTCACTAGGACAGGAAGGCTGCTACATTTGGCTTTAGGGCCTTGACTGAGAAGGGGAACAGTAGATAAAGTTTGCCAAAGTTGCTTTGTATTTCTCATGATAGGTAGATGCAGGTAAGAGATAGTGATGGGCAGATGTGGGGGAGGGGAGAGCAGATCCACCGGGGGATGGGTGAAAGGTAAGAAGAGAGAGGAAAAAAGGGCTAGGAAAGGGAAGAAGAGAAGCATGGTGGGGGGGGGGGGTGGTTTGTGGGGAAGGGAGGTGGAGATTACCTAAGGTGGGAGAATTCAATATTCATGCCCTTAGGCTGCAAGGTTCCAGGACAGAAAATGAGGTGTTGTTCCTCTAGTTTGCGCTTGGAGTTGAAGTGACTGGCAACAGGAAGATGCAGGTCACGGTTACAGACAGAGCGCAGGTGTTCTGTGAAATGGTCAGCTAGTCTGCATTTGATCTCACCAATGTAGAGGAGTTGGTATTAAGATACAACCTTCACTAGTTTGAGCTCCATCGCTGGCCACGGTGTTAGTATTGGCTCTTTTGATAATGGCAGAACAATTAGTGGCCACCATTAGTGACTCCGTGGCAGCATCCTGTATTAAGACAAGTATCATTGGAATACATTTTCTCTGATTTAGTGCCTAGCTGCAAGAGTTACATGGAAATATAGATGCAAGAAATTTTTAAAAGCACATCTCTCGTGATTTACCTACAGTATTTAGTCCTGCACCTATATCAATGGGTTCAACAATTTAGATTGGATGATTTTGTGAACAGAATATGTTACAGCATCAGTTTATCTCAAACATTTTGTCTGAATATTTGAATGTGACGCAATGTATAATTTGAGAATTTTATAAGCTGATTTCTTCATCAGTGAAATAATTGAATATGTACTGATCTAATCAATACTCATGCTCTCAAGTATCTGGTAATGGGCACAATCACGAAATGTCAACACTATGCAATGTTTACTGTAATCACCCAGTTTTGCTGGTTAAATGAATTCTGACAAATGGAATTGTAATTTAAGGACTCTACACATTCGTCATCAGAGGAAAGGTGTTGTGAAAGAACATGCATTCTGTTTTTGTAGGTTTTAGTACAGATATCATGATTGTGATTTTTTTTGATATGCATTTAAAATGGAAAGAAACTAGGATTCTTTTTATTTTCCTGGTTTATATGGCTGCTGAGTTCCCTTGTTGGTTCAGTGAGTGTAACTTAGATCATGATGTCACAAGATTAATCACTAGGACAGGAACACTGCTACATTTAGCTTTAGGGCCTTGACTGAGAAAGGGAACAGTAGATAAAGTTTGCCAAAGTTGCTTTATATTGAGGCAGATCTTTATTTCTGTGGTGATGCTGGAATGACATCTCTGATTAAGAAGTTGAATGGGTTCTTCTTATTCACAGTGTGGCAGGGAGCACAGGATAGTCTCATGAAGATGAACATCCTCCAGCCAGGGGCAGGTGAGCAGTGGTGATGAAGATTATTTCTGAACAATATTCATCATTTTGTGCTGAAAGCCCATGGTTTGTATCAGCTGAAGATGACTAGGTCAATCAAGATACTCACTGCAATAAAATAGCTCTTGTTGACACTTATAAGGTTCATGGGCATTGACTGGCTGAGTGCACAGGAGTAGTTAGCACTTCATGGAATGTGAATAATCAGTGCAATTTCAGGAGAGAGTTAACAATAAAAGGATACCATTGATTGCACACTATGATATCGGTCAAACTAGGGCAGCATTGGGCACCACTCCATATCATAGAGAAAATATTAGATTGCACAGCCTTGAATTTAGCATCACCGATTATCAAATAATATGTTACAGACTTGTTGCTGGGTATGTGATGCATTAGCTCAACATGAGTGCCACGATGCCTTTGTAACACCAATAATCAGAAGTGTGAGAACAGCATGGAAATGATAGCTGAAGTAATTTTTCGTACATTCTTAGGAAGCAAATGAATAATCATGTTGATTCTTAGTTGCATATTCAACAGACTGTCTGATGCAAATTGATTCATTGTATGTTGTTTTCTGAAATTTCAACTTTTAGAAGCATCCTCAAAATAATTTAAGTACTTACAACACAGCATTCCTGGAGTGTGAGCTTTTGACCAACTTATGCTTCTGTGAAGTGGTTTTGATTGAAACAGCTCACCAATGAACTGCTGTAGGTTTATTGAACCCACCACTCCACTTGTAGTTCCCATCAGGATAGATTCTGTCAGTTGTTGAGTAGAACTGATAGTAATCAGTTGTGCTGTTAAGTCACTTCAGATTTTGTGCACCACAAAGCATCGTAAACCAATGCATCAAGAAGGTGTTCAATACTGTTTCTGAAATTATTTGATTTCTTTATGCTGTGCAATGTAAGTCTTGGGAAGCCAGCTGACGAGGTCAACAAACATGACCTGAAGTGTGTTTGTAACTGACAGTTGCATCTGTTTTGCTTCCTTTCTTGATGACTATTGTACTGTTGTTTTCTCAAGGGCAGTGACCTCGATTTTTGGGAGTGTGAATCGCATACTGACCACTTTATCTCATTTCTCAGTCAAGTCATGGCAGTACTTGTTCAAAATGTTCATAGCTACATTGGCACTAGCTTATCCCCTCACTTTTCAGGGTTCCATTATCTGAAACCTCACAACAGCTCTTGTCTGATTAGACTATTTGGTCCCATAACTGTCAGTAGCTAAGTACCAATAAGGATACCAGTTAGATTGGGCCTGAATATTTATTTACAAGTTAGGTTAGATAGACAGTGATTGAGCATCATGATCAGGCAAGATTTTGAATACAGAAGGATTGATCATATCGTTTATGGGTGAGTATTCATTTGGGAAGGGAGGAAATTTGACAGGGTAATGACTATGTTGACCTGCTGCATTACCTTTTGAGTTGCATAGATAGTGGGAGAGATCAGTGGAGCAGTAGATTTAAGTGGCACAAAACTGTAAAGAATATACTAAAAAGCAGGCTCTTAAGGCTTAAAATTTCACATAGAACAAAGAGATGGTCTTTACTAGATTTCCTTCTGCTCATGATGGATTTTAAAAAAATGCTGCCATTGTCTGTTTCCAATTTCTATGTCCTATGAAGTGTGGGTCCTGTTAAGGAAGTGACAATGGCAACATAGTGGGACAGGATATGAAACGATTGTCTGCTGGTATAGACCAGCATCTGTTTCTAGAAAGAGTGCTAGCCAACTCCACTTGTGCTACCATTGGGGAGGAGGTACAGAAGTCTGAAATCCCACAGCATCAGGTTCAAGATCAACTACTTCCCTTCAACTATTTGGTTCTTGAACTAACCTGCACAACCCTAATCACTACCTCAGTACAGCAACACCATGACCACTTTGCACTACCATGGACTTCTTTTGTTTCTAATTGTGTTCTTTCTTATTTTGTATAATTTTATGTTTTAATTTATGTTTTCCATGTGAATGTTGTGTCTCTAATGCTATGTGCCTGTGATGCAGCAAAAAATCAACCATAATTGAATGGTGGAGCATATTTGATGGGCTATATGGCCTAATTCTTCTCCTATATCTTATGGTCTTATGCTGCTGCAAGTAGGTTTTTCATTGCACTTATGCACATGACAATAAACTCTACTTTGACTTGGACTTTCTTCCTTGCCCGAAGCAATTCCAACTCGAGCTACATAGCGGTAGGAGGACCTCCAATGATGTGTTGAGAACCCCCTCTCCAAAACACTCGTGAAAGCTTTGACAGCTGACAAAGAACATGCTTCAGTTTGTTGGCTGTTAAAGATTTCCGCACTTTTCATTTAAAAATAATTAAATATAAAGTAAAAAAGCTTAAAAACATTAAAACAAATTAATGTTGCTGCAACTTAAATAGCAAAAACATTAGAAACCAGAATAATGTTTTTTTAAAAAGCACACGTCTTTTTTTTCTGCAGTCCTATAATTAACATAGGAGTCAATGGGGTTGGGAATCCTGCAACAGGTCTACAGTAAATCTGGAAACACTTAGCAGGTCAGGCAGCATCTGTAAAAAGAGGAATAGAGTTAATATTTCAGGTCTCAGATCTTCATCAGAACTGTTTTTGCTTTCAGATTGTCAGCATTTGCAGTTTTATTTGATATTCATTTATTGATCTGGCACAGGATCCAAAAGCCATTTCCCCAGTGTAAGTGGTGGAAGATCTCATCCACTGGTCATCCACATGAGGAGTTTATCTCCAGACAGATACGAGGCCCAGAATGAGACACAAATTTGGGACTTTCATATTTGACTAGAGTTGCTTTCATTTAAAGAGTAAATGCCAGCAGCTCCCTTCAGAGCAGACAGCATTTACCAGCAAAATTTGAGCCTATTATTGTGATGGATATGCAGGTGAACTTCAAAAGATAGAAGGAATTGATGAATATCATATAGAACAAGGGTTGACGTTTATCAAAAAGGTAGTTGGATGGAATAACTTTTACCTTTGGAGACCCAAGAGATTGCAGATGCTGCAATCTGGAGCAACAAACAAAATGCTGGAGCAACTCAGTGGGTCAGGCACCATCACTGGGGGAAATGGACATCGACATTTCAGGTTGAGACCTTTTATCCAGACCAATTTCTATATCTTACCATATACTATATCCTACCAAATATCCTTCTATATCAGTCCAGATGAAGAGTCTCAACTTGAAACATCGACTGTCCATTTCCCTCCACAGATGCTGCCTGACCTGCTGAGTTCCACCAGCATTTCATTTGTTGCTCTAACTTTTATCCTTAACTGTTAAAAATCTTATTTGGGTCTGATCTCATATGAGTCACTAATAATTCTTACATTTGAGAGGTGGATTATCTTGACCAAAATGGATCCTATGAAATAAACTGACTCCTCACATTTCAGCTCTGGTAATAGTTCTGTTGAATTTGTTAACTTTGTTATAATCATCATCCATAAAAATAATCCCAGAGTAAAATGTCTTCTAGTTTCTTGCAACTAGTATAATTAGTGCAAACAACTTTGTTGCAAACTTTGGTAATATTTACTTCACCAAGAATTCTTTCTGGCATATTGATTAGAATCTACAATCAAGTTCCATTGTTGAACAAAATGGGTCAAACACAACAAGCATATCCAAAAATAGCCCATATTTCTATTTTGACACCAACAAATGGGAGCATTTGCACATCACATCATTCATTCCATTTCACTCTCATTTATTTCTATTTGTCATGTAATTAAAGTGTTTTCTGAAAGCTGCCACAAAGTTATCGGTTGTATTTCAGGCTGAAAGGAAGTGTGCCCCCTGGTAACTGGTGCTGGAAGATTTGATTAAGATATTCAAATTTTTGTGAAACTTTTAAGTAGCAGGAGGGTTGTGCTCTAATAGCAGAAGATTGATAACAAGAAGGCACAGATTTGAGGTAGTTAGCAAAAGTCCTGGAGGTGAAATTTGAAAACAAATTACTCCTTACATTTCAGAACATGTCATCGTGTTTAAATGTTTGAGAATGTCTTCCCTGGACATGAATAATCTTCAGTTTAGAATCAAGTGGCATTTCAAAGTTGACTGAGCAGACCTTTGTATTTTGGTGCACTTTATTAATATGTGCATAATACCTAAGGTGTCCTGAATGTGGGAAACCCATGATTTTTGAAGGATTTTAGGTATGTGTTGCCGGAATGTGGCAAACAAAATAACTTCATGTATCTTGTAACATCGACATGGATGGCAGCAGACCTCTACTAGATCACTATGGCTACCCAGCAGCATAAAATTCCATTCAGGTGGTTGACTGTCTTAAGTGTTTTAGGAGCAGGATAGTTTAGAATTTATACAAAGCATTGGTTAGGCAATAGTGGGAATATGGCATGCAATATTGGGCATTTTATTATATGGGACACAAAGAAATCCAGTGAAAGAGTGCAGTAAAATTGTATTATTGCTCTGCCTGAACAGTGGCTTCATACCCAATGCCTCATTCAGTTCTGCATTAAAGTGCTTTGAAATGTTTTAACACATAACACGGTAAATTCTGACTGTATTGTCACTGTGAAAAGTGATTGCAGGTGCACTTCGTTTATGAAAAGGTAATTGGTTTAATGCCAAACACAATAATTGCCACAAATTAATTTTTCTTGTGTTTTGTATCCTATGCCGCAAACAAGAGTTATGTTAGCATGTGACAAACATAGAGGTGACCCATGCAATTAGCAATGTAAGCTCAAAAATAAATAAATAAGAAAAAAAAAACTTGTACTTGTGGTACCCTTCACAACCTCATAATATTTAGAAGCACTGATCTGAAACAGTAATTGGCTTTCTCTCCACAGATGCTGGCTAACTATTTGAGTATTTCCAACATTTTCTGTTTTTATTCCACAAATGCTATACAGAAATGGAGCAGATTTGTCTGTGCCACTAACATAGGAAACGTGACAGCCAATTTAACCATTAAGATGAGATTTTTTATTCCTGAAGCGTGGAAGTATTTGTTAATGTGCATTCTGTTCATTAGGTCAACATTTTTAGCCTTGTGCTCAAGCTTACATTATCAGTCTGTATGCTGCCTGGGTGTATCACCTAACTTGGCAGTTCTCAACTGTTTTTCAACAGTGTGTTCTCTTTTACAAAATCAGAAATTTTAAAATTCCCTTATCAATGGTGAATTCATAACTACATAATAGAATCTCTTGCAGTTTAACTCTGAGTTCGGAATCATGCCGCAATAAGTGGCAAATAACATTTGCATGACAAAGATGTGAGGCAATAATCATCTCCAGTAATAGAGTCAAACCAATTAGCCTTAATATTCAATGACATTACCATCACCAAGCCCCACCAGCAACATGGGGATCACCATCGACCAGAAACTTGACTACTAGTACAGGTTAGAGGCTGGATACTCTGCAAAGAATGCCTTGCTTCCTGATATCTTGAGGCATTTTCACAGGCAACGAGATAGGAATTCTGAACATTATGGAATACCCTCCAATGGACTGAATTGGAGTTGCTTCCTAACATCTTGACTGTTGTTTCTTCATTCTCACTTGATCCAAATTCTGGAAATCCCTACCCAACAGCACTGTCAGAGCACCTTCACCAGAAGGATTGCAGACAATCAAGAAGGTGACTACCTTCTCAAGGAAAATTGGGGATGATCAAGAAATACTGGCTTGGCATCAGTGCACAAATCCTGAAAAATGAACAAATCAAATATTCTACAGTGCACTCCTCTCTAGGCCCAGATATCCTCTCTGTGGTGCTAGAATGCAGTAATACATTTGAGGCCCAACCTACTATGAATACCTGTAGCAAAACTTAAAAGGTACTGTGTGCTAGTCCCCTCAATATAATTGCCATCATTAATAATCCTCTTTGGTTATTTTCTGTGCCTGTTCATTGCATTTTAATGACTCCTGAGTCTCTATAGTTTTGAGATTTTCAGCATTTAGAAAATATTCTGTTCTGTCTTTTATTAGAACCAAGTGAGTGTTATAATATTTGCCAACATTGAAACCTATTTGCTACTGTTTAACTGTATTAATTCATTTGTTTTGTAAATTAATCCTCACACACAAAGCTTAAAATACCACCTACCTTTCTGTAATTTATAACCTTTTCTATACAGCTTTCTATCTTATACAGGTTATTAATGAAAATGGAAATAGGACTTAACACTGGTCCATCACTAGTTGCATCATAACAATTCAAGTACCTGCTCATTATTCAACTTCTGTCTCTGATTGCTCAGCTAATTTCCTAACCAAGCCAATAATTTGACTTCATTTTCATGAGCTTCAACTTTAACTTACAGTCTCTTGTAAGGGATTTTAAATAACATCCATAGACAATCCCCAATCTGCTATTTAAGTCACCTCCTCAAAAAAATTCAATGAGGTTTGTCAGGCATGACCTGCCCATTACAAATCCACATTGGCTTTTGCTAATCAACATAAAATATTCAAGGTATCCATAATTATAGACTGCAGCTAGAAACTCATTTGCACAGCACCATAAATAACTGTTGCACAGTTGATGAATCACATTTATGTGAAGTGAAGGAATTGCTTACATGTCTTACGGTCAAGTGCTCACATTGTACATTTTTTGGGTGAGTTTTTCATGTTCACCAGCACTGGTTGTCCTTCATAAAACTTGCTCACACGTTATCAGCAATGAAGCGATGTCCAAAATTTGTCATCAGTGAGATTTTCAACCACATTGGTCATAAAGAAACACAGTTGTTGTTCACTTATAGAAGAATCAGCTCTTATGAAATTTGTGGGCTCAGAAACAATATTATTTAAAGGGGCCAATCACATTAAATTTGCATTCATATCCTTCTTACTAAGAAGTACCTCAGGATCACTTACTTCCATTGTGAGTTCTGAGGTGGCTAATGAGGCCAAAGTGGGAACAAAAGATTCTTCCACAGATGGAGCAGGAGGGTAGTTTGTGAGGCAATGCACACAAATGCTGGAGGAACTCAGCAGGTTAGGCAACATCTATGGAGGGAAATGAACAGTTGACATTTTGGGCTGAGATCCTTCATCAGGACTGGAAAGGAAGAGGGCAGAAGCCAGAACAAAAGGGGAGGGGGAGGACCACAGGCTGGCAGGTGATAGGTGAGTCTACATGGACTTTAGTAAGGCCTTTGACAAGGTCCCACATGGGAGATTAGTTCAGAAGGTTCAGTCAATGGGTATCCATGGAAAGGTTGTAAACTGGATTTGAAATTGGCTGAGTGGGAGAAGACAGAGTGGTTGTGGATGGTTGTTTCTCAGATTGGAGGCCTGTGACTAGTGGTGTGCCTCAGGGATCTGTGTTGGGGCCATTGTTGTTTGTTGTATATATCAATGATCTAGATGATAATGTGGTAAATTGGATTAGTAAATTTGCGGATGACACTAAGATTAGAAGTGTAGTGGACAGCGAGGAAGGCTTTCAAAGCTTGCAGAGGGATCTGGACCAAGTGGAAAAATGGTCCAGGAAATGGCAGATGGAATTTAATGCAGACAAGTGTGAGGTGTTGCATTTTGGAAGGACAAATCAAGGTAGGACATACACAGTAAATGGTAGGGCACTGAGGAGTGCGGAGGAACTTAGGGATCTAGGAGTTCGGATACATAATTCCCTGAAAGTAGAGTCACAGGTAGACAGGGTTGTATAAAAGGCTTTTGGCATCCTGGCATTTATAAATCAAAGTATTGGGTATAGGAGTTGGGATGTTTTGGTGAGGTTGTGTAAGTCATTGGTGAGACCAAATTTGGAATACTGTGTGCAGTTCTGGTCGCCGAACTATAGGAAGGATGTCAGTAAGATTGAAAGAGTGCAGAGGAGATTTACTAGAATGTTGCCGGGTCTTCAGGAGTTGAGTTACAGGGAAAGATTGAGCATGTTAGGACTTTATTCCTTGGAGCAGAGAAGAATGAGGGGAGATATGATAGAGGTTTACAAAATGACGAGGGGCGTAGACAGAGTTAGTGCAAGTAGGCTCTTTCCACCTAGATTAGGAGAGATAAGTACGAGAGGACATGGCTTTAGGGTGAAAGGGGAAAGGTTTAGGGGGAACATTAGGGGGAACTTCTTCACTCAAAGAGTGGCGGGAGTGTGGAATGGGCTGCCATCTGATGTGGTAAATGCGGGCTCGCTCTTTTAAGAGTAAATTGGATAGATACATGGACAAGAGAGGTCTGGAGGGGTATGGGCTGGGGACAGGTAAATGGGACTAGCAGAACAATGTTTCACGACAGACTAGAAGGGCCGAATGGCCTGTTTTCTGTGCTGTAGTTTTCTCTGGTTCTATGGATTGAGAAATTGTTCCTGTGGCGGTCCCAGTCAATGTTTGGAAAGTTAAAATCCCCTACTACTACGACCCTATTATTCTTACAGCTATCCATGATCTCCCTATATGCTCCTCTAATTCCCACTGACTACTGAGAGACCTATAATACAATCGCATCAAGGTGATCACCCCCTTCTTATTTCTCAGTTCCACCCATACAGCTTCACAGGATGATCCCCCAAGAACACCCTAAGTACAGCTGTGATGTTCTCCCTAATCAAAACCACAACCCCCCTTCATTCTTTTACCTCCACCTTTCTCCCTCTTAGAGCATTTGTACCCTGGAACATCGAGCTGTCAGTCCTACCCCACCCTCAGCCATGTTTCTGTAGTAGCTACAGTATCCCAGTGCCATGTACCAGGAACTTGGTAGAGATCACAGTAGGGCTGATCATAAATGTGATCTCACTGTCTATTCCTCTGGCAGAACCTACATTATTCAGCAACCAAAATATCATTCTTTGTATTGTTTTTTTGCTAACGGCAAAACTTGTCTGTTAGATGAGCTCAGCCATTGCTTGTTGAGATTGAGCAAGGGAGGCACCAGCAGAGCAGCAGGGTGAAGGATACATGCAGGATGACCAGGAAGAGCTTCAGTGGTAGAAAAGTTGGAGCAAGAAGTCATTCAATCCATACCTTCATCAATGATGTCCAATGCCAAGCATCCCCATAGAGAACACCTTTTCCTTTGTGCTCTGCTGCATCATTTGATCAAGGAGCAATTCTCATAGATCTCATAGCATACTCCCCTTCCTGCACACTCACTCTTACAACACTTGTGTGTTTGCTGCTATAATCATTTAAGCCACTGCAGTATCATAGGAATACTACCCCATTAATGTGAGGCAGTTGACTACTTTCTCCTTTCACCTTTACACTACAGCCATTTGGAACTATTCATGAGTTCCAGGAAGTTACTCAGCTTAAAATTCTCATGGACTTTCTGTTAAACAGTACGCTGAATCTCCCAATTTAGTTCTCAATTTCAGCCAGACATTGCAGCAAATCTTTACTGAGAAATAAAGTGTTCATCTGATAAGTCCAGTTGTCATCTCCTTGAAGCCTTAAAAATATGATTGTTATTCCTTTGTCCATACACTGCCTTTACTTTTCAAGCCTCATACCCGTTTATTAGAGTAGTCTCAGAGCCAGAATGCTTTCATGAAATTTACAAACCATATCATCCTCATCAAATGCCTTAGAACAAAGAACAGTATAGCACAGGAACAGGATTTAAGCCCATGCTGTTGTACCAAACTAATTAAACTAGTAATTAAATGCCTAGCTAAACTAACCCCCTCTACCAACACAACGTCCATAGTCCTCCATTCTCTGCACACTCATGTGCCTAAGAGCCTCTTAAATGCCTCTGTTGTATTTGCCTCCACTACCACCCTTGCAAGGCATTCGAGGCACCCACCACTCTCTGTGTAAACAAAAACTTGCCATGCCCCCTCTCATCTTCAATGCATGCCCTCTAGTATTAGACGTTTCAACCATAGAAAATAAATATTGGCTGTCTACTCTATCTATGCCTCTCATAATCTTATAAACTTCTGTCAGGTCTCACCTCAGGCTCCACCACTCCAGAGAAAACAACCCAAGTTTGTCCAACCTCTCCTTATATCATATGCCCTCTAATCCAGGTAGCAGCCCGCTAAACCTCATCTGCACCCTCACCAAAGCCTCCACATCCTTCCTATAATGGGGCAACCAGAATTGAATGCAATACTCCGGATGCGGCCTAACCAGAGTTTTATAAAGCTGCAACATAACTTCCTGACTCTTGAAAACAGTGCCTCGACTAATTAAGGCAAGCATGCCATACGCCTTATCAACCTGTGCAGCCTTACTTAAGAGATTTACGGTCAGAGCAATGAGGCCAAAAGGGCACTTGATAATTCCACCTTTCTTCATTGGAATACTTAGACAGCAGTTGCAAATTGTCTTAATTCACTTGATAAAGAAATGCAAAGTAACCTCATAACTTCACTTGGAATTGCAGCCAATTCTCTAGCAATGCATCCAATTTCACTTATCAGTCTATACAGTTACATCTAAGCTCATACTTTGACAGCCATATTCAGGTCCTGTTACTCCTGTGAAGTCTGCAAAAGAAAAACAAACATTGGGGCTGTGCAATAATGCGCTTCACATAGATCTATCTACTGCAGCCTTCTGAGAGTATTTTCCTATCAATGACTTTTGATTGGCAGACATTTCATACAGCAAAGTATGAGGCATCTTGCTATGTCGTCACAAAACTGAGATCATCCTTACGTTTCCAAAAGTGTCTCAGATCACTTTATCATGGTGTCACTGTATTACAGTAGAATTTTTGAGGAAACCCTGCTTCTTCGGTAAGTCTCCATTTTAAGCCTTTGAACCATCTGCATGGATCCACTATCATTGGTAGCATTAAATCATCATGTTGTAACTGGAACTGACAATAGCAGACTGCTGCTGGCAGCATCGATTGCTCTCCAGCGCCAGTTTCCACAAAGTCACTTCATGTAGCTTCATGGCATAATGCCACAGATTGTCCTCAGGCTGCCCAGATCAGTGTCCTGTCCTTTGTTTGATGCTGTACACTTATTCAAGAAACGAATGACCACTGAAGAATGTACTTTATACTCATCAGCACATGAGGATAAGGTGCATTTTGCAGCTATTTACATAGACATTCATCTTGTGCATTGAAGTGACAGCTGCGCAAACCCTCCAGTGCAGCCAGCTGACTTACCTTGATTAATTAAGGGGAAGGAACAGAGGAATGAAAAGCATGAATAGAATGTACAATACTTAAGTTAAATGGCTTCACTCAGCATGAGCTGTGAAAATGGATCAATAACAAATCCAATGAAACAAAGCATTGGAGTCAGAGAGTGATACAGCACAGAAACATGCCCTTTGATCCAATGAGGCCAGGCCAACCATCAAACACCCATTTACAATAATCTTTCGCTCATCCCATTTTATTCTTCCCACATTCCCATCAATCCCTCTAGATTCTATCACTTTTTTTTACACACTCAGGGCAATTTATAATGGCAAATTAACCCCCCACCCTAATATCTTTGGGATATGGGAGGAAACTGGAGCACCCAAAGGAAACCCATGTGGTCACAGTCAGAATGTGCAAATTCCACACAGTAAGCACTAGAGTTCAAGATAAAATCAGTGCTTGAGGTGGCATCCACGCATAGTGCTGTCTTTTGATTGCACTGTAGGAACAGTGGATCAATGCATATTTACTGACAGAGCCTCTGAGTTTTGATGATTTTCTAGTTAAGTTTGGGAGCAAACTGTTGCAGTACTTCCCTCCATCAGTGCATCTTGGCTGCAGAATGCTTGCTCTCCTTTTGGCTCTGAGATACAGAAGTCATCTCAGGATGCCCATGATGGACTTGTGACCTTGATGGGCTGGCTCCAGACTATGAGTTGCCAACTATTACATTTGCAATTTGGAAAGCAGTTTTATATACATTGGCAAGGACAGTAATTGAGAATCAAAAACTGCAAATGCTAGAGATCCAAAATAAAAACAGAAAATGCTGGAAACACTCAACAGCTCAAGCAGCATCTCTGGAAAGAGAAACGGTTTTAACTTTTTAGGTTATAGACCCTTCATTAGAACTAAGAAAGTGGAAAAAAACAAGTTAGTTTTAAGTTGCAGCAAGAGTGGGGGAGATGGACGGAATAAATATCTCTGGTAAGGGAAGGTGTGATTACCAAGGTGATCCCAAAGCAAGAGTTCCCCAGGTTTTCACTTACCATCCCACAGAATGCATATCCAGCAGTTCATCCTTTGCAATTTCTACCACTTTCAACAACATTCCACAACCAAAAAGACCTTCTTTTCCCCTCCCCTTTCAGCATTCTTTAACGGACCATTCTCATCATGATTACCTGGTCCACTCTTTCCTCTCCGCCATTCACTTCTCTTCTCAAGGGCACTTTTCCATGTGTCCACAGGACGTGTAACACCACCCTATCACCTTTTCTGTGCTAACTGTCCAGGGATCCAAATAATGTTTTCAGTTGAAGAACTGGGACATCTTCCAATCAAATGATTTGCATTCATTGCTCACATTGTGGTCTCCTATACAGTGGAGAAACTAAACATAGATTGGGTAACTGCTTTAGAGAGCACTTTCATTCAGTCTGCATGGGTGATACTGAGTTCCAATTGCCTGTCACTTTAACTCAACATCCCACTCCCTCTTCCATCTACTTTGCTTAAAAGCTGAGACACAAGTAAAGTTTAAGTTTCATTTTGGTGTTGTGTAGGGTTTCACCCAGGCTGGTCTAAAAGGATCATTCCTCATCTTTCTGTCAGCAGGGCCCAGTTGGCAGCACTCCTGTGTTTAAATCACAAGATTATAGGGTAAACTTCCTGGGCCTGTATGTAATCACAGTTGATTTGAAAACTAGTCATGCCTGATTTGTATTTCGTTTAACTTAAGGAAAGAGTTGGGTGGGGCCCCCTCACATGGGTGCCTTCCATTCGGCTCAATGTTGTTACACCCAGGTGATGCAAAGGAACCAGGCCAAGGGAAACCTTCTCAATAATCAGAAATTCTGCAGATGCTGGAATCCAGAGCAACACACACAAAGTGCTGGAGGAACTCAGCAGGGGAAGGGGAGGAGCATGGTACCAGTATCATCTCTGGTGTACTGTGGGAACAGGCGCATTGGCTCAATGTGGTGCCCTTCAAATACAGCAGCTGGTGCTGGCATCTGCCACTGCTCAGCAAGTGAATCTGATGGCTTCTCTGGGGTAGGAGGCTGTGACTCAGGACTTCCTTCCCTGCCTGTTCAATGAAAGTCTAAACAGAAAAAGAATATATATTAGGTGGTCCTGCAGCAACGTTCAACCACAAATCTCATAATCCTTTACCTCATAAGTGCAATGAAAACACTTGCAGACTGCATCCTTTTTTTCTAATATTGAGTTCTGGGTACATTTGAAGGTACAATTTGTTAAAGGTGTCATCAAGGTGAGCTCATGTGGAAGCTAATGAGGTGTGGCTGCCACTACTGGACCCGTTTGCAAGAGACTAGAATTAACCCTTAAAAGACCCACAACTATCCAAAATTATGAATAGTTGTCTGATTACAAGATTTGGCTGCACACTTATGCTGATGCCAAAGTAAGAATTCTCACAATGTAGACACAAGAGATACCACAGATGCTGAAAATCTGGAGCAACAAACACAAAATGCTGTAAGAACTCAGCAGGTCAGGCAACATCTATGGAGGGAAATGAACAGTCGACGTTTCGGGCCAAGTGCCTTCATCAGGACTCTCAATGAATTTTCACAATGTATGAGCCTTGTACTTGTCTATACCTGCATGGCATGCCACAAAGACTCTTGGCTATTGCTTTCTTATGATATTTGTATGGAAATGGAATCTGAACACATTGTACAGGGTTATGCATGCAAAGATATGTGATGATGTAAGATCCAGGAGTGGAGTACTATTCTGTATTGTGGATGATGTGTTTATAAGTGCTGCAGTGCATTCAACTTTGATTCCTTTGAGGTATCTCTCAGTCCAGATGCATCTTGATGATATGTATGCTGTTGGCCATTGTTTGCACCTGGCTAACTTACTGATTTAAAGTCCTACTGGAGTGTGAAGGATCCATTAATTAAGGGTGGTTGGAAATCAGCTCAGGATGCTTACAAATCTCATAATCAGACAAGTGTTCATAATCTTAGATAGTTGTAGGTCTTTTATCGGTTAATTGCACGCTCTCGTCTCTTGCAAAAATGTCCAGTAGAGGCAGCCAAACCTGGGTGATTAGCTTCAGCATGAGCTCGTCTCCATGACACATTTAACAAATTGTACTTTCAAATGTGTCCAGAAATCAATATAAGAAAAAGATGCAGTCTGCATGCAGAACACTGCAAGTGTTCTCATTGTAGTTATGAGGCATGCTTGGTAATAGAGGCATTGAGTCATAGGGCCCTGTTTCTGTGCTGTATCTCTCTGTGATCCACCGGGTCCATACCGAGCATCGAACACCCATTAACACTAACACTAATACCCATTTCTTTTATTCTCCACACATTTTCTTTAACTCGCCGCCAGATTCTACTACTCACTGACACACAAGTGGTAATTTACTGTGGACAATGAACCTGACAACTCTCACGTCTTTGGGATGTGAGAGGAGAATGGAGCTCCTGCAGGAAACCCATGCGGTCTCAGGGAGAATCTGCAAGCTCCACACAGACAGATCTGAGGTCAGGATTGAACCCGGATCTCTGCATTGTGAGGCAGTGGCTCTACTAGTTGTGCGAGTGTTATATAATGTTTGTTGTTATCGATATTTTCCCAGAAGACAAAGAAACCTGTATTAGTGAGGATGTACTGAGGTGCAGTGAATTCATCCCCAACTAATCTCATTCAAGTTCTCCTTCTTATGCCTCAGCACCCATCTCTAAGTGTGTCAACCTGTCATGCTGGCCTGGTTCCCCCTCCAGTTTGGAATACCATCTGCCTGTTTGCGGTATTCACCTGCAATAGAGAACAATAGAAAATATGGTTGAGTAGTTAACATTGTAGCCGCCTTGGATGATTGTGTGGAGTAGCCATGGAGTGAGGATAAGAATGTAGAAGGGATTAGTCAAGTGAGGGAGGAAGGTGTACTGCTGAATGAGCATGTGAGTGAGTAAACTAGCATGGTGCTGGAGTCATTTGAGTGTGAGTGTGTGCAGTAGGAAGCAAATGGATGGTGAGAAACATACTGCATGAAAGTTTGAGAAGTGAAAGACTTAAAATCTTCACTTTTGCTGGCTGCAGCAATAGTATTGCCAGCTCCTGAGCCCTTGACACCTCTTCCTAAAGGACCCTAGCTCCAGCCTTTGATATATCACTACCCACCCCACAGCTGCTCCAATCGATGCCTGTCTAAATCTTCACATCCTCAACTACCCCCACCTCCCATCCAAGCTCTCAGATCCTTTCCAACCTTTGAACGAGGCCCAAACTAATTCTGAATGCTGAGTGAGACCCTGACTTGCCTCCCAGTGCTTCACCACTAGGCCTGTCTCCTCCGCAACTGCCCAGACTTGGTGCTAGTCCCCTGCCCAGACTTACTGAGACTTTTCTTTTAGTGGTCCTCAGTATCAGATGTGGAAAGAAAGTTGTGTGAGGGATGTTCAATGTACCCAATACTTTGCACCCCGGACCAACTGAACTTTGCTGCTGCAGCCCCGTGACCAAAACAATTGTTGCTCAACAAACCTTTAGTGCATCTTCCTCTGTGCCAATGAATTTGTAGGCTGGGTAGTTCAGTCTGGACTCTGTGTCACAAACATTATGGAGACTTTTAGGAAATATGTTTAACTCTCTTAGCATCTGCACTAAACACATATTCCACGAAGTGGGAGCACTATTATTTCCATTCTGCTGCAAACCAGCACATAACTCCACATCACAGTCACTTTTAATCTTTATTACGGAGTGAGGAATAGCAGAGTATTTATGCTTCACTTATTTTTTTATTGTCCAATTGAGCCTTTAACAGGTAATGTTCAACATCATAATTAGTACCACATTTCAATAGCACTAATTACAGTATAGCTTATAAAATCTTGCTGTACCGTTAAAACTGCCATAAATGGCTGATAGTTTATGAATACACAGGGCAGGGGTATGTCTCCAGTGTGGCAGATTAGATTAATGGATTGCTCAACAATCTGCTGTTCCTACATAAAAGGCCAAGCAAAAATTAGACTGTTTTAAAGAATTAAGAAAGAATCTGGAATGGGAGGTTCAGCTTCCCTGGCATTGCTGGTTGCAGTTGAATGAACCATTGTTATTTACCTCTCATTGTCTTGGTGAAGCAGTCAGCATAATCAAAGACCCCACTCACCCGGGTCATTCTCTCTTCTCTCCTCTTCCATCAGGTAGAAGATACAGGAGCCTGAGGGCACGTACCACCAGACTTAAGGACAGCTTCTACCCCACTGTGATAAGACTATTGAATGGTTCCATTATACAATGAGATGGACTATGACCTCACGATCTACCTTATTGTGACCTCGCACCTTATTGCACTGCACTTTCTCTGTAGCTGTGACACTTTACTTTGTACTGTTATTGTTTTTACCTGTACTATATCAATGCACTCGGTACTAACTCAATGTAACTGCACTGGGTAATGAATTGACCTGTACGATCGGTTTGTAAGACAAGCTTTTCACTGTACCTCGGTACAAGTGACAATAATAAACCAATACCAATATTAGTGTGGTAAAATTGACTGGAAATATTGTTTGAATTGGTGATTTCATGCTGAGGACACTAGACTTTATCTATGTCTTGGTGATTTTTTTTTAGTGTCTATTTCAGCAGTGCATATTAGCTTTGAGGAATGCAATATAAAATTTCCTTCATGGCACCAATTGATGGCAACAGCAATTATCCATGAGCCAGGTATGGCAAAGTAAATCTCCTTCTATTCTGATTTCCTAACTTTAGCAATATACCTCATACTGAATCATTACCATTCCTCCCTTATCACACTCGTTGTACCCAGCAACCAGCTTACACTGAGACTGGTCAAGTTATGTACATTTTAATGATTTTGATTTGTGCCTCCTATAAAATGGATTTGCCTGTCTTATTTATGTGTGGTTCTGATACATTTGTAATGAGGGGATTGAAGTGGTCAGAGAGGAACTACTCAGAGATTAATTGAAAGAGCAGGGTTATGTTCCCTACTTTTTAGTTCATTTTTACATCACATTAACAAAATATTAAGGGGTAGAATTTCCACAAAGTTTTTACTCAATTGTTTAGTAAATGTTCAAAGAACCACAGGAATCCCAACAAAAGAGATCTGATGTTACAATAGATGATCCTGAGAATCCCATTGCAAATTAAACCAGTAAATCATGAATTTTATGTTTGGGAATACTGAAACAAAAATAGCAATATGTGTCACATGCTGTGAATTTTTACAATAGTCCCCTGGCAGAAGGATCAGAACGATGTAACAAGCAAACCTTGGGTGCTTCCCAGAAATAACAAAAGGAAAAGTGAGGATTTTGAGGGTGGAATTTTGCTCCTCCACAGTCTTCACCTGAGATTGGGTGAAGAACAGTAAAAAACCATCTCTTCAGTGCCTTGACACTGATGTCCCTCTCACTGTGCCCTCCCAGCCCAGACTAGCTGCTACAATTTTGACAAATGGATACTGTTAGACAGGACCTGTGTCTCTGATGCATTTTCTTTCCCCCCTTCCCCAATATTTGTCTTTTGCCGATGTAAGTCCTGGAAAACCTCATGGAAAGAACTATACTAGCAGCCATACCTCACCCCAGATCTAATCCAGGGCCCTAAATTGGAGTCTTACTACATTTCTGGAGCACGTTTGTTCCTTTTTGGTTGGATTGGAACGATTTTAAAAATCTGCAGAGAGGAACTAAGAGGGTCATTAGGAAAGCAAAGATGAGTTACGAAAGGAAGCTGGCGGACAACATTCGGAAGGATTCTAAGAGTTTTTTTAAATACATAAGGAATAAAAGAGAGACACGGGTTGACATAGGACCAATTGATAACGGTGCAGGAGGTATTATAATGGATGATAGTGAGATGGCAAGGGAATTGAATGAATATTTTGCATCGGTCTTCACCGTGGAGGACATAAGCAATGTGCCCATTAGTCAGGAGTCTCACGAATTGGAGCTGAGTTCAATTGAGATTAATAGGGAGAAGGTGCTTGGAAAACTAAAGGGGCTTAAGGCTGATAAGTCTCCCGGACCGGATGAGGTGCATCCCCGGGTTCTGAAGGAGGTGGCTGTGGAGATAGCGGAGGCGTTGGCGATTATTTTTCAGGAATCGATAGATTCTGGCATGGTTCCGGAGGACTGGAGGGTAGCGAATGTAGTTCCGTTGTATAAGAAAGGTGGGAGGCAGCACAAAGGCAATTACAGACCTATTAGTCTGACGTCAGTGGTGGGAAAATTATTGGAGTCTATCCTTAAGGAGGAGGTTACCGAATACCTAGAGGCGCAAGGCAAGATAGGACCTAGTCAACATGGTTTTGTGAAGGGGAGGTCCTGTCTGACCAACCTATTGGAGTTTTTTGAAGAAATCACAGGTAGGGTGGATAAGGGAGAGGCGGTAGATGTTGTGTATTTAGACTTTCAAAAGGCCTTCGATAAGGTGCCTCACAAGAGACTGATTAATAAGATGAGAGGTCATGGAATTATGGGCAGGGTAGCAAAATGGGTGGAGAATTGGCTGGTTGGCAGGAAGCAAAGGGTGGAAATAAAAGGATCTCGTTCTGGTTGGTTACCGGTTACTAGTGGTGTGCCGCAAGGGTCGGTGTTGGGGCCTCTCCTTTTTACCTTGTACATCAATGATTTGGATGATGGAATAAATGGTTGTGTGGCTAAGTTTGCGGATGACACCAAGATAAGTGGAGGAGTAGGGAGCATAGAGGAAATAGAAAGAATGCAGAGGGACCTAGACAGTTTAGGAGAATGGGCAAGGAAATGGCAGATGAGATTCAATGTTGAGAAATGTGCAGTTGTACACTTTGGAAGTAGAAATAAGCGGGTAGATTATTATCTAGAAGGAGAGAAGATTGATAGTGCGGTAGTACAAAGGGACTTGGGGGTACTCATACAAGATACCTTAAAAGTTAACCACCAGGTTGGATCGGTGGTTAAGAAAGCGAATGCTATGTTGGCATTCATCTCGAGAGGTATAGTGTATAAAAGTAAGGAAGTGTTGATGAGGCTCTACGGGGCGCTAGTGAGGCCTCATTTGGAATACTGTGCGCAGTTTTGGGCCCCGCATCTTAGGAAGGATGTGCTGACGTTGGAGAGGGTTCAGAGGAGATTTACGAGAATGATTCCAGGAATGAAAGGGCTTAAGTATGATGAGCGTTTGTCGGCTCTTGGACTGTACTCGCTGGAGTACAGAAGGATGAGAGGGGACCTCGTAGCGACATTTAAAATGTTGACAGGTAAGGATAGAGTAGATGTGGCTAGGCTGTTTCCCTTGGTGGGCGTGTCCAGGACCAGAGGGCACAATCTTAGAATTAGAGGGTACAGTTTCAAGACAGAGATGAGGAGAAGTTTCTTTACCCAGAGGGTGGTGAAATTGTGGAACTCCTTGCCACGCACAGCAGTGGAGGCCAGATCAGTGGGGGTATTCAAGGAGGAGATAGACAGATATCTAAATAGTCAGGGTATCAAGGGATATGGGGATAAGGCTGGCAAATGGGATTAGAATAGTTTTTTTTTCTCTCTCTTTTTTTCCCACCCCATTTCTTTTTCCCTTTTCCTTGGAGCAGACTCGATGGGCCGAATGGCCTGCTTCTGCTCCCTTATCTTGTGATCTTGTGATCTTGAAGATATCTAATTGTCCCTTCTAGTATTGTAGCAGCCTCCTTGCTGCAGCCATTGAATCTTCTAACCATTGACTATGATAATGCTTCTAGAATCACTTTGCGGGAATGCAATGAAACCAATCCATGGAAAACTTGTTCAAAGTTCAGGCAAATCAGATGGGGTAGGCAGAAATAATTTCCTGCTACAGATTCATCCTAAGAAGCAAAGTTTTAATAACTCGAGCTCATCCCATCCCACCCTACCAAATAACCCACTAGAGCAACTCTGCAGAGGCTGCGGAAGGTTATTCAGGGGTTTGGCATCATGGTAATTTCTGCATTACACATAAATAGATGTGAATCAATTTGGAGAAAGCTTCAAGAACTCAAAAGAGGTAAATACGAATTGATACATATTATGTAGTAGTTAATTGACCAGAAATGCAGTATATATGAGGTGCAATGACAAAGAACAATTAATGTTTCTTTTACATAGAGTCATGGAACAATACAGCACAGATACAGGTTCTTCAGCCCAACAAGTCCATGCCGACCACGGTGACCACCCAGCTAGTCCCAATTTCCTACGTTCAGCCCATATTCCTCCAAGCCCCACCCCTGCAGGTACCTATCCAAGTGCATCTTAAATGATTCTATTGTACCTGCCCCAACCACTTCCTCATGCAATTCATTCCATATCCTCACCACCCTCTGCGTGAAAAAGTTGCCTCTCAGGTCCCTTATAAATCTTCCCCCTCTCACCCTAAATCTATGCCCTCTAGTTTTGGACTCCCCTACCCTGGGGAAAAGACTGTTACCATCCACCTTACCTATGCCTCTCATAATTTTATACACTACTATAAGGTCGCCTCTCATTCACCTGCGTTCCAAGAAATAAAGACCTAGCCTGGTCGACCTCTCCCTATAATTCAGGCCCTCTAATCCTGGTAACATCCTCGTAAATCTTTTCTGCACTCTTTCGAGTTAAGCTATGTCTTTCCTATAACAGGGTGACCAAAACTGTACACAGTACTCCAAGTGCAGCCTCAACGATGACTTGTACAACTGCAACATAATGTCCCAACTCCTATGCTCAGTGCCCTGACTGATGAAGGCCAGCGTGCTAAGTGCCTTTTTCACCACCCTGTCTACCTGTGACGCCGCTTTCAATGAACTACACACTTGTACTCATAGGTCCCTCCGTTCCATTACACTTCTTAGTGCCCTACCATTCATAGTATACGTCCTATACTGGTTTGACTTTCCAAAATGCATCACCTCACACTTAACTGTATTGAAATCCATTTGCCACTCCTCAGCCCACTTCCCTAACTGATCAAGATCCCCCTGTAATCTACGATAACCTTCTTCACTATCAACAGTACCTCCTAAATTCGTGTCATCTGCAAACTTACTGATCAATTATGATCGCATTGTGCCAATTCTAAAATGGACTTATTACAAGTTTTAAATTCCAATTAGGAAAGCAAAAGATATTTAAACATAAAATCAAAGAAAAACGTACAAGATACAAAACCAAACAATGGGGATATAGTTGTGTGAATTATAACAGCAGTAAACCAGAGAATGTATCTTTACATGAAAATATTCCCTAATGCATTCTCTGCTGATGATTACTTCTTCCTGCATTGGCTCTTGCATCATAATAATGAAGTATTCATGTTCATTTTTCCTTCTTCCAAGATAACTGATTCTCCCGATTTTGTTGGCAAGATAAGATTTTGTGCTATGTATAAAAGAACACTGATATTCTAGGTCTCCAATATATTAATGTGCTGCACTGTCACTGACAAAAGACTTTTAACATCTGATATAGTAATTTTACCTACATTCCATAAATCTAGCTTGGATATCAATGATGAACATTGAAGTATTGCGTGTTCTATTTACTCAGGCAAAAAAAAATCAGGAACTCGCTGTAGAATTTGGAGTCTCAGCCATCGTATGCTATCCAGACAGATCCTTTATGGATTTAATGTCAGGATTTTCAGTAGACCTCCCCTCTACTGAAGGCACGGTAGCGTAGCGGTTAGCGTGACACTATTACAACACCAGCAATTGGGGTTCAATTCCCATCGCTGTCTGCAAGGAGTTTGTATGTTTTCCCCGTGTCTGTGTGGGTTTCCTCCGAGTGCTCCGCTTTCCTCCCACATTCCAAAGACGTACAGGTTAGGAGCTGTGGGCATGGTATGTTGGCGCCGGAAGAGTGGCAACACTTGCGGGCTGCCCCCAGCGCATTCTCAGTAACGCAAAAAGATGCATTTCACTGTGTGTTTCAATGTACATGTGACTAATAAATAAATATCTATCTATATCTAATTATACTATGTTTAATTGTCAATGTTAAGCACCCGACAATAATAACGAACTAGAGCGAATCAGATGGTGGAGTACAAATGACCACTTCACTCGTGATGGGGTATTTCCAGGACGTGGTATGATGCTTGTCAGAAATTGTACTTCAGACCTCACTTTAATATTCCTCACTGTTGCCACACCTCCAAAAGTGTAGGATATGTAACACTAGATAGGAATAATAATTCTTGTTTTAAGGCTTTTCTTTAAGGATTGTGTCACATGACTACAATGTTGCAGCTCTGGGCTGCAACAATGTTTATAGGTAACTCCAAAAAGGCAGCTTGCGAGGAACTCTTGGAGAAAATAAATGGCTTGTTTTGGGCTGCTTGTGTCTCGTATATTTGTCAGCACGCTTCAAAGAGGACTTCATTGCCTAAAAGAGATCCATTGAAAACATGTCTCACAATAAACAACTCACCTGTGTGACTTGATCCAATTTAGGCATACATCATACAGTCACACAGCAAAGAAACAGGCCCTTCCATCCATCGTGTGCATGCCGACTCTAAATTATCCATTTTCTACCACTTGGATAGTAGCCTTTCATGCTGAAGAAGGGTCCTGACCCAAAACATTGACCGCCTGCTTTTCTCCACGGATGCTGCCTGGCCTGCTGAGCTCCTCCAACATAATAGTGTTTTTCATCTAGATTCCAGCATCTGCAGCCCTTTGTTTCTCCAGCCTTTCATGCATTGGCATTTCAAGTGCTTGTCCAGATTCCTCTTAATTGTAATGAGAATGCCCACCTCCACTGCCGCCTTAGGCAGTGCATTCAGATTCCAATCACTCTCTGGGTGAAATTTTTTTTCCTTCGGATCCCTTCTAAACTTCTTCTCCCTCACACTGATACTGGATCCTCTTGTTTTTGAAACCTCAAGGAAACCTTTGAGGAAAAGTATCCTACTATTTACCCTGTCTCTGCCCCTCATAATTTTGTGCATCTCAATTAGGTTCGATCTCGGCCTCCTCTGCTTCAAAGAAAACAAACTCAATCTAGGAAGGGTGCAATCACTCTCTTGGGGGTGTACTATAGACCTCCCAATAGCCACCAGGACATTGGGGAATGGATATGCAAACAGATTAGAGAAATGTGTAAACAAAAAAACAGAGTTGTGGTCATGGGAGACTTCAACTTCCCAAATATAGATTGGGACCTTTTTAGTGCAAGGGGGTTAGATGGGGCAGAATTTGTTAGCTGTGTCCAGGAGGGGTTCTTAAACCAATATGTTGACAGTCCAACAAGGGGAGAGACTATTCTGGACCTGGTGTTGGGTAATGAGCCTGGTCAGGTGACTCACCTGTCAGTGGGTGAGCAATTGGGGAATAGTGACCACAGCTCATTAACTTTCAGGATAGCTATAGATAAGGATAGATATGGGGCTAGCGGGAGAGTTTTAAATTGGAGCAAGGCTAATTCTGAAGGCATACGGAAGGAACTAGGTAGACTAAACTGAGAACACTATTTTTTGCTGGCAAGTCCACATTGAACATGTGGAAAGTGTTTAAGGGTACAGGATAGGTATGTTCCGATTAGAAGGAAGGACATGAATGTCAAAATAAGAGAATTTTGGATGTCGAGAGAAGTGATGAACTTGGTCAAGAAGAAAAAGGACAAGTATGTAGATCTTCGGAAGTTAGGATCAGATAGAGCACGTGAGGATTATAAAGAAGCTAGAAATGTACTCAAGTAAGGAATTAGGAAGGCCAGGAGGGGCCATGAAAAGTCCCTAGCAAGTAGGATTAAGGAGAATCCAAAGGCATTCTATACCTACGTAAGGAATAAGAGGATAACGAGGGAAGGGGTAGGACCACTTCAGGATAAAGAAGGGAATCTATGTTTGGATGCAGAGGATGTGGGTGAGGTTCTAAATGAATATTTCTCTTCAGTATTTACCCAGGAAAAGGGATATGCAGGATGCAGAAATTGGAACTGAGGGCGTAAACATGTTAGGGCATTTAGAGGTCAAGGAGGAGGTAATGTTAGGTCTCCTAAACAGTATTAATGTGGATAAGTCCCCGGGGCCCAATGGGATATACCCCAGGTTACTGAGGGAAGTGATAGAGGAAATTGCTGGGGCCTTGACCAGTATCTTTGTATCCTCTTTGACCACGGGTGAGGTCCCGGAGGACTGGTGAGTGGCTAATGTTGTTCCTCTATTTAGGAAAGGAACAAGAGAAAATCTGGGGAACTATAGACCGGTGAGTCTCACGTCATTTGTAGGGAAATTGCTGGAGAAAATTCTTAGAGATAGGATATACAAGCATCTGGAATCCTATGGCTGGATTAGGGAAAGCCAGCATGGCTTTGTGCAGGGCAAGTCGTGTCTTATTAACCTGGTTGAGTTTTTTGACAAGGTGACGAGAGAGATTGATGAAGGTGGTAGAGCTGTGGATGTCATCTATATGGACTTCAGAAAGGCATTTGACAAGGTCCCACGTAATTGGTTCATCAAGAAAGTTCAGATGCATGTGGTCAGTGGAGAATTGGTTGTGTGGATCCAGAACTGGCTTGCCCACAAAAGACAGAGGGTGGTGGTTGAAGGGATTTATTCGGGCTCGAGGCCTGTGAGTAGTGGTGTTCTGCGGGGATCTGTACTGGGACCTCTGCTGTTTGTGATGTACATAAATGACCTGGATGAGTATGTTGATAGGTGGGTAAGTTTGCAGACGATACCAAGATTGGTGGAGTTGTGAATAGTGTAGAAGACTGGTGACGGATACAGCATGATATAGATCAGTTGCAGATGTGGGCAGAGAAATGGCAGATGGAGTTTAACCTGGATAAATGTGAGGTGTTGCACCTTGGTGGGACTAATGTAAAGAGGCAGTACACTCTGAAGGGCAAGACTTTTAACAGTATTGAAGAGCAGAGAAGCCTTCGAGTGCAAATCCATGGCTCACTGAAAGTGGCTACACAGGTAGATAAGGTGGTTAGGGCTTATGGAGTGCTTGCTTTCATTAATTGATGTATTGAGTACAGGGGTCAAGAAGTTATGATGCATCTCTATAGAACTCTAGTTAGGCTGCATTTAGAGTATTTGCATGCAATTCTGGTCACCTCACTATAGAAAGGATGTTGAGGCTTTAGAAAGGTTGCAGAGGAGGTTTACTAGGATGCTGGCTGGATTAGAGGGCATGTGCTATCAGGAGAGGCTGGACAAAATTGGGCTTTTTTCTCTGGAGTGGCGGAGGCTGAGGGGTGATCTGCTGGAAGTGTATAAAATTATGAGGGGCATAGATAGGGTGGACAAACAATATCTCTTTCCCATTATTGAGTGATCCAATACTAGAGGACATGCATTTAAGGTGAGAGGGGGTAGGTTCAGAACAGACGTGAGGGGTACGTTTTTTACTGAGAGAGTGGTGGATGCCTGGAATGTGTTGCCTGTTAGGGTGGTGGAGGCACATTCATTGGGGGCATTTACGAGGGGCTTGGATGGGCACATGAATGAGAGGAAAATGGAGGGATATGGGATTTCTACAGGTAGAAGGCATTAGCTATGTTGGCACAACATTGTGGGCTAAAGGGCCTGTTCTGTGCTGTCCTGTTCTATGTTCTATTCGGTCTCTCATAAGTGAAGTGCTTCATCGCAGGCAACATTCTGGTGAATCTTCTCTTCACCCTCTCCAGGACAATCACATGTTTCCTGTAGTGTAATGACTAGAAATGCTTACAGTATTCTAGCTATGGTCTAACCAATATTTTATAAAGTTGTACCATAACCTCCCTGCCTTTAATATTGTGTGCCCCAGCTAATGAAGGCTAGTCAGCTGTATGCCTTCTTCATCACCACCTGGGATCCTTGAACTTGCACACCAAGGTCCCTCCATTCCTCAGTCGGGCCCTATCATTCAATGTGTAACTTCCTTTCTTCCAGTGACTCTAAGGTAAGTTTTGGAATGTGGGCATTTTAGGATGCATTAAGGAGAAGAGTAAAGATGTGGTGAGAAGCAACTGGAGGAGTTCCTGCTTCTTTCCCCTTTATTGACACCAAGAGTTTACAATCTGTGTTGGGTGAGGTGCACTGCCACCTGGAAGAAAGACAGACTCAGATGTTGATTTATATTTTTTTTAAAATGACATAATAGTGATAGAGGCCAACTGTAGGGTCAAATCTAACAAACTTGAAGGACCCTGGCATTATAGCCCTGAGCAGGACCAGGACTGGTATAAGCCCTATCCACATCTGCACTTCTACATTTTCCTTGGTTTTGTTGCAAGTAGAATTTCTGTCCATCTTTATAGGGTCAACCATTTTCCCTGGACTATGGGAGTTCTGGCTTCTTTCCCCAGTGTAAGACTAGAAGTGCATCAGATGAAGTGTACTGACCGCTAGAAAGATATTAGGGAGCCTCAACTTGATCTTTTTCCCTGATGTAATGAAAGACAAAAAAGAAAGAAGATCACTTTGACATTATATTTTATCCTTGGAAAAAGATCTTATCAGCTGGAATAAATACCGGATTTATAAATGAAGCCTTCGTGGCTTGGCGGATTCTGGAAGTTCAACCCATGAAATGATGCTTGGTTTGACAGTGATCAGATGGTCTGGTCTAGTTTTACTTGCTTAGCAAAAATTGCTGTCAGTTTAGTCCTTGCCACCTGGTTTCAACTTGATGCATTGTTGTTACATTACACAGTTTACTTAATTGCAATTTAAGCAGTCAATGCTGTTTTGTCACTGCTTATTATTATGTACACCTGCTGTTTCCAGTCTTCCTATCTGCCCACCTCATCCTACCACTAAAGATTTCCTTTTGTTTGTTTTGGAGAATATTATTAATAGACCAGAAATACTGGCCATTGTGCTGTTAAAAATGTATTAATGGTAGTCTAACTCAAATTCATAAAAAAAAATTCAGGAATTTGCAGGAAAAAAAGGGAGATACCTCCAGTCCTCTGCAAATCGCTGGCCAATTTGTTTCACTCCACTGTTCATCTTGCCAACATCGATATTATGAATAATACTACCAGATGTACCAATTACCCTTCCACCCACCCTACCACCATCCACTTCATAAATTCCAAAGATTCTCAAGGGAGAATCTGTCCTTTGAAATGATGTGGGATCAGCTCTGTGTGCAAAATCTGTGTTTCAGAAAGGAGGCAAACAGCCAGTACTCATGACCTTATCGGTGACAATGAATTGGATGACTGCATTCAGTTTTTTCACATGCTCTTCTCTTCAGGCAGGCACTGGTGATGTCAAAAACTTCATCCAAGGTGGACTGAATGCCAGCAATCACAGGGCTCTAGTTGGCCCATTCCGCAGGACATCTGAGCTCATCAGGTATTTTCCTGAGAGCTCCATTGGCTTCGATAGAATTGCTTCCTCTGATGGAGAGATCCATTGATAAAACTCGCATCCCAAAGGAGGTACCACAATGAACCTCTGACACACATGAATAGGAAAAGTGATGATTTGTCAGTCTTTAAAGTTATAAATGGCTTTGAGAGTGGACACAGAGAATGTTTCCATTTGGAAAACACAATTTGAGGCCACCAATATAAGACAGTTGCCAAGAAATCAATGACAGGAATCAGAAAGATCTCGAGGACATAAGAACATAAGAAAGAAAAGTAGGAGGAGTCCATTCAGCCCTGCTTGTCTGCTCTGCCATTTAATAAAGTTATAGCTGATGTTTTATCACAGCACCACTTTCCTGCACTGAACCCGTAACCCATAATTTATTTAATATATAAAAATCTATTAATCTTTGCTTTGAATATACACAGTGACTGAGCCTCCATGGCTCTCTTGGGTAGGGAATTTCAAAGATTCACCACCCTTTGGGTGAATAAATTTCTTCTCATCTCTATTCTGAAGATTCAACCCTTTAAGACTATGACTGGTAGTTCTAACCACACCAGCCAAGGAAAACATTGGCATACACCCTGTCAAACCCTGTGGGAACTTTTTACATATCACAGAAATCACTTCTCTTTCTTCTAACTCAAGAAAGTGGCCTAGCTACATTACTTCTCCTCATGTGGCAAGCCTACCACCCTAGGAGGCAACTGGTGAACATTCTACTTCTCTAAATTTCCTTCTATTCTTTCTTAGTTAGGGAAACCAGACCTGCATACAATATTCTAGATGAGGTCTTGCCATTACCCTATAAAATTGAAGCAAAATGTCTCCACTCTTGGACTTAAATTTTCCTGTGACAAAGGTCACTGTTCCATTTGTCTTTCTAAATACGTTAAATTTTAGTGATTTGTGTATCATGTCACCCAGGTCCCTCTGAACATCAGCTGTGAAAATGCTAAACTTGCAACCACTGGAAGTTATTGAGGTGAACTGTAAGCGTGGATATATTTAAGGGGAAGCTGGACACACACATGGAGGAGAAGAGAATAGAAAGCAAGTCACACTGATGGAAGAGGCTGAAGTGGAGCTTAAAGGTTGGACATTGGGTCTAATATGAATATTTCCTATCGTTTTTCTTCAGAAACCTGAAAATGTAGATTTATACAAAAATGGCAACCATTTGAAATCATAAAGGTTAATATGAATCATAAAGGTTAATATGAATCATAAAGGTTAATATGAATCATTTTCTTCTTAGACACTCCCTCAGGCTCGAGGGTAAGTTGCTTACACTGTATTGTGGGTTCTGAGGTCGCTAATGTGCAGTCACAGGGTATTTCACAGATGGTGGCTAAAGGGACCGCAGGTGGGCAGTATATGAGGTGGTGCACTCCTACAATGCAGGGCCTCTGCGTGCTTCTGATGCATGTCCTTGATGTTCTCAATACTGTTCCACATGCTCCCTCTCCTCATTAAGCAGTCGTGGGTTGGAGGTTCTCAGGTGTCAGTGGGGAATTTGCATTTCTTCAAGGAAGCTTTGAGAACATGCTTGAATCTTTTTCTGTGTCCACCTGGTTATTTCCTCACATACCAGAGGTTGGAATAGTGCCTGTTTTGGGAATCGAGTATCGGGCATGTGAATGGTGTGGCCTGTTTAATCTATCCAATTGAGTTTAACTAGGGCCTTAATGCTGGGGATATTGGCCTAGGGGAAGACACTGACATTGGTTCGCTTATCTTTCTAGTGAATTTTGATGATTTTCCAGGTAGTTTTGTGATATTTTTCCAGTGCCTTGAAGTGCCCACTGTAAGTAGTTCTTGGAAGCATAAAAGAGGGCAGGGATCATTGCTGCCTGGTAGACACTGAGTTTTGTTTCAGGTCTGAAATCTTGATCTTCAAATACCCTTCTTCTTAATTGACCAACGACTCTGCTGATGCATTGAAGATGGGTGATGAATTTTGTCATTGATGTCTGCCTTCAGAGGGAGATAGCTGCCAAGATATGGGAAGTGGTCCAGGTTTCCCAGGGTTTCATCCTGAGAATTGTTAGAGGGCAATGTGGTGAAGCGGGGGCAGATTGGTCTTTGGTCTTGCAGATATTCGGTGTAAGGCTCATCCTCTATCATGCTTCAGTGAATAAGTCTATGATACCTTGGAATTTGACCTCCATGCTTGCTTAATTACAAGCTTCATCTTCACACTATAGCTCCACCACTGACGTTCAGGTGACCTTGGTTCTCGGCTGCAGTCGATGTCCGTTGAACAGTTTCCTATTAGTTCTGAAGATTAATTCCACAGGAAGTTTGTTAGAAGTGAAGTGCAAAATTGCAGTGAGAAAGTTTGAGAAAAATGTTGGGGCACTGATGCAGCTTTGATTGACGTTGGTCTTTGGTGTGATTGATTCAGTTGTAGACCTCTTGGTTAGTATCAGGGCTTGAGTGCCAATATGAAGCAAATGTAAGATGGTGATAAATTTCTAAAGGCAACAGAATTTGAGGAGGTTGCTCCATACTCCCTCCTGAATGATGGAGTCAAAGGCTCTAATGAGGTTGAAGAAGGCCATGTATAATGTCTGGTGCTGCTCGCTGCATTTTTCTTAGAGTAGTTGCATTAAGGATGATGTCCACTGTGCCTTTAATGAACAGGATTCACACTGTGAATCAGGGAGCAGCACTTTGACCACTAGGAGAGGTGGTTGAGGAGGACCCTGACTATGACTTTGCCTGAGGCAGATGGCAGGGAGATCCCTCTGTAGTTTCCACAATCCAGTGTCTCCTCACTTGAAGATGATCATAATAATGGTAGCTCTGAGATCCCCTGGTATATCCTCCTCTTGTGGATTTGTGACTGAGTTCTTTACTGATGAACTTTTAGAACTTCAGCAGGGATATCATCTGCTCCTAAGGCCTGGTTATTTTTGAGTTGGGATATGACCTTCATGTCAGTAAGGGATGGCAGTAAAGCTGGCCTGAATAGGTTACCACAGGATGGAGTCAATCTACTCGTGTCAAGGACAGAGTCGCAGTTGAGGACATCCTTTAATTATTCCTTCCAGCAGGGGTTAATGGCCTCTTTATTTCAAGTGACTTCACTCCCTCTCAGTAGGATGATGCCTTGGGTGTTTGGACTGCAGATGGCTTTTACAGCACTGAGTTGTTGAGCCTCCTGTGCTGTTTCTATCCATCATCTGTAAATGAATGCTTATAAAGTTATTAGTAATCATATATGTAAACATTCTAAAAATTTTTAGCATTTTACAAAGAATCTGAAAGTTTCAAGCAACGTAGAATAGTTTATTGGAGCAGTAATGTTATTCTTCGGCAGTCCTTCAGGATTGAGAATATCCAGTTTCCAAACCATTTCTGTAACCTTGAGGTGGCTGATGTGTAATGAATAACACAAGGACACCAGTAAGAAGAACAAAGCTAAAAGATACATCAAATTATTTACAAGAGTACTCAGCAAGCCTGACCTTCAGCTGTGGATAAGACTGTGGGAAGGGGTAGTCTCAACATCAAAGGTGCAGTCTATTTCCTCATGCAATGTTCCTTGCTCCACCATATATATGAAGTCTTGTCTTGCAGATGAGACTTAAAATTAACATTCTATCTGTTCGCTTAGGTGGGTGTGAAGGATCTGTGATAGTATTTCAAAGAAGAGCAAGGGGATTATTCACAATATCCTGGCCTGTATTAATTTTTCAATGACTACCAGTAAAAGCAAAAGTTATCTGGTGCACTCTTTGAAGAAGGAAGAATCCTTCTCTCATCTGCACTCAGATTATGAGATGCTTACTCCTGTTGATTGGAATCTTCTTTCCAAATAAGCTGTGTGGTTTCCTGCTATAAAATGATATTTCCTACAGTAACTAGCTTATAGATTTAATACAAAAATGAAATCATGCAAATGCTGGAAATATGAAATAAAAACAGAATGCTGGAGGTACTCATCAGGTGAACCAACATCTGTTGAAAGAGGAATAGAGTAAACATTTCAGGCTGATGACCTCTCATCAGAACTGGGAATAGTCAGAGATAAAATAAGTTTTCAAATGCAGTGAATGGTGTTGGGCAAGGATAGAACAAAATGGAAGGCCTGCAATAGGAAAGAAGGCAAGAGAAATTGAGTGAAAATAGGATAGTGTAAAGCAAAATGAATGGTGGGGTGGGTCTGTAAAGGAGCAAAGGAGTTGAAAATGCAAACAGCAGAATCATTTTTTAAGATGTTGATATTGTGTATATATCAAAAGATGAGATGTTGCTGTTTCACCAGCATAACCATATCCATCTGTCCCCACACCCATCAGCATTCCACAAGAACTATTCCTGTTTGGAGTACCCTACTTACTCTGGTCCCTTCCTGTGCAAGTGCCACACCCTGCCCTTTACCACCTCCTCTCCCACCATTCAAAGTTCCAAACACTTTTATCATCAGAGAGCTATTTACTTGTATGGCTTTCAATTTAGTATGCTCTGTTTGCTGCCCATGATGTGGTCATCTCTACAATGAGGAGAGCAAACACAGATTAGATGTGGTACACCAGCATTTACTTTACAGAAGTAAACCTGAGCTTCCAGTCACCTGTCAGTTTAAGTCTCCTTTGCACTCCCATTCTGACCTCACTGACCTTGTCCTCTTACTGTGTTCCAACGAAGCCTAAAGTAAACTCGTGGAACCTTATGTTTTCAAATGGTACCTACTGGACTTAACATGGTGTTTAATTTCAGACAATTATTTTGTTATTCCCTTTTTCACTTCCTCTAGATTTGGGTTAATTTTTTTGTTGTCTGAACTTTGTTCTTTCCTTTCTTCCCCATTTTTCTACATCTTGAAACTTATTTCTTAATTTTTCCAACTCTAATGTAAAGGCAGCAACTTGTCATGTCACTTCTGCTCCTTTCTCCAGAGACACTGCCTGACCTACTGGATATTAACTTGTAGATTTACTTATCTTTAGGTTTTAACTTGAGCAAACAATGACAAGCCAACCATCCCTCCCACCCTTTTTAATTTTAATTGTTAATTTTAGCTTGATACGTTTTTCCTTGGGAAGGTATATTAGCAGAATTGATTATGCCTATGAATTTGCCACTGATCCTGGCATTGCAGTAATTTCTTATGAATCAATATTTTGTGCACCTACTGGGTGAATAATTTCTTACATAGTATTGACAGTATTTTGATATTGTTAGTAGTTTGATATTTTGATACAAAAGAAAGTTTTTCAGATATCCAGATTATTTGTGCAAGACACATAAAAAAGCCTTTGATAAGAAATGGTAATTCAGGCCAATATTTTTTCCCTCTGTCATTCTATAATTCCCAGCAAGCTTCCAAACCTAAAAAAAAATTGGCATCTCTCTTCCTGAGATTTTTCAGCAGCTTTCACTCCTGCTGATACATCCTCAAAATTTATTCTACCTTAGTTTACATTTAAAACCTTTATTGTCCTGCCTTATTTTAAAACTATAACAAGGATTTATATTAAACTCAACCTTTTAATATTTACAAACTTCAATAAAATCCTGTCTTATCTGTCCTCTTTCTGGACTGCAGAGATTAATATTTTAACATTTGCTGACAAGACATCACACATTGTCATTCTTGCTAGTTTTCTCTCTGCTTCCTTCAATGCTCACACTTCCCTTTTATAGTATGGCAATCAAAACTCTATGTAGTACTTCATCCAATTTCCTGAATAGTATCATTTCTCTCAATATCTGCAACAACTCCATTTCTGGCCTCTTGTATGCCACTAATTTTATACAATCTACTATTGATAGCCATGCCTTCAGTTACTGAAGAGCTAATGCTTGGAATTTTCTTATCTGACCTCTCCTCCCCTTCACACTTCTCTCCATAAAACATTAAAACCAACCCCTTTGATCAAGCTTTTGATCCCTGTCCTAATATCTCCTTCTTTGAATTACTATCTTTCTTATGCCAAATTATGTTCCTCTGTGCATATTATTACATTGTGCCTTGAGTTGCTTTGATAAGTCAAAGATGCTTTTGTTGATGTAGTATATCAATGTATGATATAACCTTAGTATAACTTCAGTAAACTTAGAATCCATTCTTCTGGCAATATATCCATTGCTTATTTAGATTTTTAAATTGCCATGTCACAATGACCAGATGTTAACAGTAACAGGTCCATTATTTCTCCCAGGTTTCTTCCTAAGTCACCCTTTGCTGATATTTTTCCATTCTTTTTGTGATTTACGTTGAACATTAGTTTATTCAGTGTACCATACATTTTATTTGTTAGAATTAGAATTTCATCCACCTTCTGTCTGCACAAATGATCCAAATATTTGGCCATACCTTCTGTTTCTAATGCTCTGCTGATTTCATTTCCATCAGAAATCTGACAATACTGTAGTTGGTCTCAGAGCTGAGATCATTTATATTTTTGTTTCTGATTTCTATAAATATCAACATGGTTACAAATATAAGAACTGCATGAAATTGCAGTGAATTTTAAAGTACACAATTGTCATCAAACCAGACTATGCCAATAATTCCTTGAGAAATTTTCAATTATACAGTACAGTGGAGATTTCTCAGTCATTTTTTATTAATAGACTCAAAATGCTCTTTATGAACCTGTTCTCAGAATTTGTTGACAGAGTGCCAATGAATCCACCATCTGTTGCTGCAGCAAAACTGAAAGCAGCATCAATCAGAAGAAAAATCAACCACTTTTCCTAACCTTTTTTACCATCTTGAAGATGCATTGAATTAACATCATTTCCTGAGTGGATCTGTGCATTATCCTCCCCATTTGTTATGGTCAGTTTGTGAGCCTAGACAAGGAATGCCAGTTCTTCCAATGGAAGGCCTTACAAGTTGTGCCAGATATTCTCCTTGTCCACACTCAACAATGGATCAGCTGGATTTTTCTCCTCTTTGGCAGGTACTCAGGTGATTTGCCCTTTGTCACTCAGTTTATGAAAATCTGACACAGCTCATGTCAGATGATGAATGTGGAGCTCTTCAGCAACAAGCAATCTGCTGGAAGAACTCAGATGCCTCCAGCAGATTGATTGTTAATCCAGAATTTAGAGCATCTAGAGGGCGGTTTATTTCAGCATCAGATGTGTTGTGCTACACATCACTTGATCGATATATTGCTGCATTTGGTAACACTGGAAATGTAAAGGATAATTTCAGTGGAACAGAAATTACTCTTTGAATAAGTTAGATAAGTGGTAGCAATGCCAGCCTTTGTGGCTCTCATGCATAATTTTGAAGCACTCAAATGGTTGAATTAGTTTGCCTGTTATATCTACATTCCCCATGGTTTTCAGTGCTTCTAAGACCTGGACCTCGCTTCCTTTCAATTTCTGTTTTTATATTCAAAGCAAGTTCACTTCTTTTGAAGTTAGGCTGACCAAAATGTTTCTAAATGTGGTTTAATCAATGATATATGCAGAGCTGAAATGCTATCTTCTGATTTGTAATTAAATGTCTTACAAAAAAATCCCAGTACTTGATTAGCACATGTTGATAACTGTCTCGCCACCAGAACCAAAATCATCACTGCCTGTGTTTGAGAGCTGTATGAAATTACACCTTTCATAATGTATGTGCAGCATTGTATCACTTCTACATATACTGCATTTGTAATAACCATATTCATTATTACAGTATCCATCAATATGTAACCCCTACTGCGATGATAGAGATTAATAACAACTCCGTAATGAGACATATGCAATAAACAATAAGTTAGAGAGTGACATACTCATTTTAAACATTGAAGAAAATTTGATTTTCTTATTTGATTGTAGGTACCCAGTATGGTGCCCATGACTGAAGTTTAGAGGCACTGTAGGAATATCATAGATTATTAATGCATCATTAAAATATATAATAGATGCCTGTGTTCTTTGCCTAAAGATTTTTTTCTTTTATAAAAATTCTATCCTGCATTGAAACAAATCAATCAACCAAATAGAGAAAAAAGTAAATTTATGAGCCATCTATTGTGAGGAACTGAATGTAGGAACCTTTTTCCAAACAGGCGTCTGGTATCAATGACCCTTTAGAAGGCATTCCATTTCAGTTGTAAAATAGTTTTCAGTCATATAGCATTCTGCAGTACTATAAAATATCATCATTCAAACAGAATACTAAATGTTGATGACATAAATTAAAAAATCTAAGTTGTGTGAACCCAAAGATTCTACAGTCTTCTTGGGACAAGAATTTGTTGTAATAAATGGATACTTGCTATGTTAAAGGTCAAATAAAAATAAATGCAAAATATTGTAGAACAGGAACATATGGGGTTGACCTCCAAAGAGGTCAACCTCATTTTCCTAAATCATAAATATAAGATTACTTCAAAGACTTACATTTTTATTCAGATGTCATCTTTGTGGGGGTTGTGTCAATATTTTACAAAAGCTGATACAACCCACACAAAGATGACATCCAATTGAAAATGCAATGTTCCATGGTCTTTTAACTTTGCCTTGTAGCTATGCCAAACATCCTTACATTTGTATCTGAGAAACACAGTTACTGAGACCAGAAACATGAAAGCTATTTAATCAAGATGTACAATTTTAGGGATATTTTTAGACAACCTAGGATACATTAAATTATTTTGTAATGGAAAAAAAACTGTTTCAGTTTGATTCAAGATACTTCCTTCAGAATTGATACATTTTTAATTTAATTTAAAGGAGGGTTTAACTTTGCATTTGGATTTTCAATAAATCATCCAGATCATCCAGGCAAAAAATTACCTCAATAGCTATTCTGCCACTCCAATTCTCTGTCCAAGTTTTTGAGACATTTCACATCCTCCAGACATGGCATTCAGTCGGCTGGACCATGTAAAGAGCTCTTCTTTAGCCTCTCTGGACATAAGTCTTAATTAAGAGAGTTGCTGCCCCAGTGTCCGATACCTGCTCGGCCTTTCAATAAGGTTGTGGCTGATTTTTTTTTACCTCACTTTCCTGTGTTAATCCCATGATTTCTTTAAAATTTAAAAATCTATCGATCTCTGTCTTAGATATACTCAGTGACTGAGCCTCCACAGCTGTCCTGGGTAGAGAATCCCAAAGATTCACCACCCTCTTCATGAAGAAATTTCCCCTTGTCTCTGTTCTAAATGCCCAACTTATTTAGAGATTGTGATCCCTGGTGTTAAACACTCCAGCCAGGGGAAACATCACTCCAACAAAAACCCTGTAAAACCCTGTCAGAATACTATACATTTCAATATAATCAAAGAAATTACCTTAACTTCTACATTTCCTGTATTGATGCTTTTGGCTACAAATAATGACCTTGGTTTACTCATAGTACTACTCAAAGTATGACTTGTTCCAATTGTGTCTTCATAAAGGGAGATTGCAGACATCAGGAGACTTGTGAGCGCAGCTTCAGATCTCACAACATGCTGCTCAAACATCTTCCAAAGTTCATAGACTGTGCTTATACTAACAGATAGTTTTTTTTTTCTGCACTTATCTGTTGAGATGGGTACTCCAGTAGCAACCATTCCAGCTGAGGAATTCAAGTGTCTCTAGCATATCCAGCGGCTGCCACACCAGTGTTACTTATATCTTCACAACGTTTAAGATTATTTTCCCTAAATGAGTATGCAGCTCAACAGTGTTGATGTGTTCTGAATCCTTTATAAAAGAAAACAATCAAATAATACAAACACTGAAATCGTAATATTTTGTAAAATTACACATTTCAGTGACTTTCCCATTTCAGTCTGAATTTCAAAGACTTGGCAACACTCACAGTGTGCACTTTGTAACTTCAGAATTGCTGCTGGAGGCAGTCCGCTTCAAGTTCAGATGGATGTCCTTAATCATCTATGAGAAGTTCTTGCTTAGATGGGTCAGCTTCAGACTGATGCCGGGGCCCATGAAGGAGCAGTGGAATGGCTGGTAATGGGTGCAGGGTAAGTGTGCTTCCTGAAAGGCTATGGTTTGAGGTGACCTAGTGCCCTTATGAAGGAGGAGAGGGACGTCAATAGTCTGAGGCTACATAGCTCACAAACTCTCGGGCACAATGGTGCAACAATCTGCTGGCACTCAACGCTCTCCACTGCTATATCAACATCCAGGGCCAGAGCTGAGCCAGCTGAAAAACTCCAAGTAAATGTTGTCTGGTCCCAGCAGTCGCTACTCTTCTCAAAATCAGCTCCCTCCACTCAATCTGAGCAGGATTCTGCTCTCAGTGAAGAGCAGTGTCAATGGCTAGAGGTGAGGGGGGACCAGGAGTCAACACATTTCTGCTCCTGCAGAAGAGTGACAAGTTCTCATGTGCCATATTTCTGCTTCTGTAAGAGAGAGATATCTGCTCACATTTGGTACGTCACTGCACATACGGGGGAGCAATTTGCTGATGTGAACATCTGTCTTTTGGTACAGAACAGGAGCTGCTCATGCAGAATCCCTTTATTCCTAAAGAACCATGTCATAGGACATGAAAACTGGCTCTTCTGCCCACCAAGTCTGTGCCAACAGTCAACTACTCATTATTATACTAATCCTACCCTAATCCAACATTCCCATCAACTACTGCCTAGATTCTACCCCTCACTTACACATATTTACAGTGACCAATTAGCCTACCAACCTGCACTTCTTTAGGATGTGGGTGGAAATGGGATCACCTGGAGGAAACTCTATAAGACCTAGATGGATTCTTCCATGCTCTGTCATTTTTTTTTGCATTCCGAGAGCACAATTGGCAAATGCAGACCAATTTTCTGGGCATCACATCAATCTAGTGATGAGATCACCCTGGTTGTGGCAGTCATCTGAATCCTCTCGGTCACTACGGATGCATGAACCCCATCTCTGGCAAACCTCTGCACCAGATTACCTTTGAAGTGCATCAGGCTGCACCCTGCCAGAGCCAGGGTATCTCTGTGTGAATTTAATCTGTTCATACCTCGTAATCTACCAGTCACTGAAGTGTTTCTATGGGTCATTGTCATCATCCCACACCTCCTCCTCCCCATTGAGTGTCCATTCCTGTTTCTCCCATTTTTGTTGCTCCACCTCAACCTCTTCTGATGAGGGAGAAACTTGTGACTTGTGAGCTGTGACAATACCCTCTAAAGACAAAACAGAAGATAATTAGGAGACACAGAAGACTGCAGATACTGGAAATCTGGAGCAACACACAAAAAGTGCAGGAGGAACTTAACAGGTCAGGCAGCATCTATGGAAGGAAATGGAAGTCAATGTTTTAAGTCAAGACCCTTCATCTGGACTTGAAAGAAAGATAAGATATTTTTATTAGTCACATGTATATCGAAACACACAGTGAAATGCATCTTTTGCGTTGAGTGTTCTGGGGGCAGCCCGCAAGTGTCACCACGCTTCCGCCGCCTAACCCATATGTCTTTGGAATGTGGGAGGAAACCGGAGCACCCAGAGGAAACCCACGCAGACACGGGGCGAACGTAAAAACTCCTTACAGACAGAGGCGGGAATTGAACCCAGGTCGCTGGCGCTGTAATAGTGTTACGCTAAGGGGAGATACCCAGTATAAAAAGGTGGGGGGAAGGGGTGGAGCAAAAGCTGGCGGATGATGGATGGATCCAGATAAAGTGGGATTATCAGCAGATGAGAGAGGGAGGAGAGTGGGAATGATATAAGAAGCTGAGAGATGATAGGTGGAAATGACAAAGGGCTGAAGAAGACGGAATCTGATAGGAGAGAATGGTGAAACATGGAATAAAGTGAAGGAGATGGGGAGGGGAACCAGTGGGGGGGAATGTGTGGGTGATGGGCAGCTGGAAAGGGTGGATGAGGGGAAAGAGAGAGGGTGATGGGGGCCAGTAGGATCAGGTAAAAGGGGGAAAGCTACAGAGGGGAACAGTTCCTGGAAGTTAGAGAATTTGATGTTCATGCTTTTAGGTTGGAGACTACCCAGGTGGAATACAAGGTGCTATTCCTTTGATTTGCATTTAGCCTCAACCTGGCAGTGGAGGAGGCCATAGACAGACATGTCAGTATAGGAATGGGAAGTGGAATTAAAATGGCTGGATGCCAGGAGATCCCAGTTGGCATGGCAGACGGGGCAAAGGTGCTCAACGAAGTGGTCCCCCAATCTGCACCTGGTCTCACCAATGTAGAGAAGGCCGCACCGGGAGCGCCGGATGCAATACATAACACCAAGGGATTCACGTGTGAATGACTGCCTCACCTGGATGGACTGTTCAAGGCCCTGGATGGTGGTGAGGGAGGAGGTGTAACACCTGGCATGATTATAGGCATAACTTACATTTATACACAAGTTACCGAAGATGATTACATTTGGTGATTTTTGCAGCATGGATGGTAGTTGCAGTTCTGTCACTGGGGTGTTACAAGGTGTTAGCAGCTACACCAAACTGAGTGAGATTCCATCAGAAACTGCACATGATTCTGTGTTTGGGGTTTTGGGGTATATCTGGAGACTTTCATGAATTTTGCAGCTCATAAAACATGTATATGAAGGCATATTTTATAATGCTTCATGTATTATGAAATATACCTTTGTTGCACCACTGTAACACACAGTCTCATTATCATACATCTGGAGAACTAGGGAGTGGAGTGGGTAATTCGTACAGATGAACAATTAGTCAGGCAGCTGTCAAGAAATCCAAGGAGCGTGCCCATCAGCACTGGATTGAGCTAGCTGGCAGTTCATAGTGGATGTTTAACTGAAAGAAATATAATGAGGCACATGGATAGAAATCAAACATTGTGTAGGCATGATCAAATTATCATTATACTGGGGAGGTATCCTATAGTTAGTGAGAGTATAATTTCATTTTATTGTTCAATATAACAAAATGGTAGGGTTGCACTATGTTCACCTGAACTGACTCCACTAGTTGAAGACCATTATCCACTGATTGGCATCATTTACAATTCATGCTCACCTTCTGCTACACAAATTGTTTACCTTAAAGTAGGTGGCTAGTGAGATATTTGATGCATTGTTCTGAATGTTCCCAAGCTCCCTAGATTTGGGGAAGGGTCTTTTAGATTGGAAAATAGCAAATATAACTACTATATTCAAAAAGGGAGGGAGGCAGAAAGCAGGAAATTGCAAGCTAGTTAGCTTAACATCAAATTTAGGGAAAATGTTAGAAGCTATTATTAAAGACATTATTTCAGGGTAGAGCAGTTCATGAAAATCAGGCAAAATCAGCATGGTTCTGTAAAATGTTTGACCAATTTACTGTTTTTTTTTCTAAATAAAGTTCTGTGTATAAAGGAGAACAGGAGAATATGCTATATTTAGATTTCCAGAAGGCACCTAATAATGTATGGCATAGCAGGTAATGAAAAAAATAAAAGTTGTGGTGTAGGAGGCTACATATCAGCATGGTTAGAAGATAGACTGACTAACAGGAAACAGAGAAGGCATAAATGGGACTTTACTGTTTGGAAAGTAAGTTGTGAAGAGGACATAAGGAGGCTACAAAGGGATATAGTCAAGTGAAGTGAGTGGGCAAAGATGTGAAAATGGAATATATTCAATAAAGCTCCAATTATCTGCTATTCCAACATTCCGAAATCCCAGTGATTCAGCATCTGGCTCACCAAGTAATGTTTGCTTCGCTCCCTTTCCACTCATCAGGACCCTGGTTCCTGCATCCTTTAAAACTGGAAAATTTATTATAATCCTATGTAACATTAAGAAAATGTGAATTAAAAGTGTGTTAGAGTAAATAGAAATAACATCTAATAAAATCGGCCTGTCCGGCATTATCAAAGTCCTCAGTGTGATGGATAATCAGAGCTTTACTCCTGTGGGAAAATGTGAAGTTATCCGCTTTGGCAGAAAAGATAAAAAAAACAGAAGCTTATTATCTAAGTGATGAGAGATTGCAGAGTTCTGAGATATAGAGGGATCTGGGCATCCTAGTCCATAATTTCTAGGAGGCTCATGTGAAACTACGGCATCTAATGAGGAAAGCTAACAGAATGTGATTGTTTATTGCTGGGGAAATTAAATACAAAAAGAGGAAGGTTATGCATCAGTTATAAGGTATTAGTGAGGCCACATCTGAAGTACTGCATACTGTATCAATCTCCTATTTAAGAAATGAAAAAAGATGCAAGTGCATTGGAAGCAGTTCGGAGAAGGTTTACTAGTCTAATTCCTGGAATACTCAGGATGTCTTACGAGGATAGGCTAGCCATGTATTTGCTGGTGTTTAAAAGAGTGAGAGAGGACTTAATTTAAACTTAAAATTGTGAGGGGGCTTGATAGTGTGGATGTCTCCTTTTGTGGGAAAATCTAGAACTAGGAATCACTGAATAAAAATAAGGAGTTGCCCATTTATTACAGAGATAAGGTGAAATTTCTGCTCTCAGAAAGCTGAGTTTTTGGAACCCTCTGGTTTAAAGGTATTCAAAGACCCTGTTTCCAACATTCGTTGAGATCATATCACCATTAAGACAACATGTTTCATTTTATTTTTTTTCCTGCCAAAATGGGTAATTTCACATTTTTCCACAAATGCACTCCATTTGCCAAATCTTTGCCAAATCACTTAACCTTTATACCTTTTGACATCTTTAAGTCCTTTTCACGACATGCTTCCTTATTTGTCTTTGTAACATCAGCAAATTTAGCAACTATACCTTTGTGCCTTAATCCAAGTCATTAATATAAATTGCAAGAAGTTGACATACAACACTGATCTCTGTGGCATACCACACATTACATCTGACCAACCAGATAAAGAACAATTTATTCCTACTCTGTTTCCTGTTAGTCAGCCGATCTTCAATCTGCCAATATGCTACCTCCTACATCATGAGGTGTTTCTGCAGTAACCTTTGATATGGCACCCTACTAAATGTCTTCTTGATATCTAAGCACAGTCCTCCTTTATCCACAATAGATGTTTCTTCATTGTGAGTCTGTAATTGTACACCTCTAACAGTGTCTCTGATGCTATATGTAAGGTTTTTTTCTCCCCAGTGCTCCAACTTGATGGCTCAATTTTATTAGTGTCTACTCATTGCTACTGCTTGTGGATGCTACTCTCAAGGGAGGAGGAAATATGCTATCTGGCTGGAAACAATGTCTTGGAAAGTGGTGGTCCTGTGCTGCTTTACACTAGCTCATAAGGATATTCTGCAACAATGTGTGCCACATCCAATTGGCCTCACTTGGTTCAGCCTTTGAATTTAGATGACGTAAATGTTGAATCATCAGGGTATTTTGTATCAAATCCTACCCTGCCTGAGCTACCAGACAGTAAGTTTTACTGTTTGTGATCTGTATGGAAGCAAACAGAGGTGCTGCAATGGAAACCTAAAACATCAGAATATTGCCCAATTAATTATGGGGATTAGTAAATTAGATAGAAGAGTAAATGAATTTCCATGCACAAGTTGTGCATTATTTCAGAAACAATCATGGTATTAACTCATCTATGGTAGAGTTTTGGGTGGTGGTGATGGTGGTTTGAGAGGTACACTGGTGCAACTAGTATAGCTGTTGTCTCAGAGCTCCAGTGACCTGGGTGCAGTCCTAACCTCTAGCACTGGCTGTGTGGAATTTGCATGTTCTCCCCTGTGACAGTGTGGGTTTTCTGTGAGTGCTCCAGTTTCCTCCCACATCCCAAAATATGCAGGTTTGTAGGTTAATTGGCCACTGTAAATTGCCCTAGTGCTCTGGTGAGTGGCAGAATCTGGCGGGAATTGATGGGAATGTGGGGAGAATAAAATAGGATTACTGTAGGATTAGTGTAAATAAGTGATTGACAGTGAGCCAAAGGACTCGTTTCCATGCTGTATACTCCATGCTTATGTCTGTGTCTGCTGCCTATGAACCAGTAAATGCTTATATGTTCAAAGATAGATTGCAATGCCTGGAGTCCTTCGTAACAGCAGTCCAACTTAATATCTTAACAAAGTCCATTTGCCAGAACTGTTTTTATATAGAAGTGCTTCATTGAATAAATAAATTGCAGGAATAGAACTCTGTCCTAGGTGCATATGCACTAAATGTGCAAAATAGCAGTGGCTGTTCATACTTCTGATTATACTTCTGAAACAAGATAATGTTAACTTCATTAAAAGTGAATTTTGGAAATAAAGTACAATTCTTCAATATTGCACATTTATCACATGTAGAAGCTGAGTTGGAATGTCTTATTTTGGACACGGACCATCAGACTTCCTCCTGCACCGTTAACCTCAACAGTTTTGTTGGGGTCTCAGATGGAAGCCTGCCAGCAAGTACTGCAGGATTGGCTCTAGCTTATCACTGGAACTCATGTCCTTATTTTCATTTGCTTTAGTGAAACCTCTCTTCATTAGCAAAGAGAGAAAAGAAAGAATTGATTAGATTTGATTTCCAATTTGCATTGAGTTAACTAGTCTTGATTAGGCCAGCATTTAAGATGCTTTTATTGGCTTCTTATTCCTCAGGATATGAAGGAATAATCATCCAGTGTTTTTCCCTCTGATTGTTGTCTAGAGGTCCTTGCTAGAAAATGTAAGGGGGGTACTTTAACCTTCATCACTGATTGAAAAACATATAGTAGTGAAGCAACAGCCAGATCTACATCTTTCCAATAATTCTCCTGTTTTCTCCCAGCAATAAAACTTAAAATGAATCGTCATACGTGAAGTGAAACAAGATGAGCTTTTTTTTTGTTTTAAATTCCTTTGTACAAAGTATGCGGTGCTGCCCTTGATAAATGACTGTATGTTTAATCAGGAGTCTTGGACTAACGTTCACAGAGACGTAAATTCAGATCACACCAAAGCTGCTGTGGAAATTGAATTCAGTTAATTAAATAATCTGGAGTTTAAAAAAAACTAGTCTGAGTGATGGTGATCAGGAAACTGCTGGGTTGATGCAAAAACCTATCTCGATCGCTATCCCTGGGGACTAGGAAATCTGGTGTTCTTATCTGGTCAGGCCAATATGTAACTTCAAACTCACAAAACTGGGAAAATTGTCCCACACATTAGTTGAGTAACAGCCTAACAGTGTCATATCTCACAGATAACATGCCAGGGTTCTAGTGTATACAGCTAGAAGGAAATCCTATTGACTTAAAGCTCTATGAAGTTTCATAGCACCATTTCAAGTGTGGGCAACTTAACCTCCTCTTGACTGCCACCTGCCATCTCCCTCATCTGATTAATCAGTACTTCTCTATTGATTACCAACACTTGTAAGAAGTGCTGAACATATTAAGGGCACTGAATATATTTTGCATGACTTGGTAGTACCCTCACTGACAGTGCTGTTCAAGATTTCAAGGTCATAGAGTACTACAGCACAGAAACAGGCCCTTCAGCCCTTCTAGTCCATGCCGACCTGATCTTCTGCCTAGTTCCATCTACTTGCACCCGGACCATATCACTCCAAACCCCTCCCATCTATGTACCTATCCAACCCTCTCATAAGCTGCAATTGAACCTGCATCTACCACTTCCGCTGGCAGCTCGTTCCACACTCGCACCATCCTCTGAGTGAAGATGTTCCCCCTCAGGTTCCCCTTATATATTTCACCCTAAACCTATGTCCTCTAGTTCTAGTCTCACCCAACCTTAGGAGAAAAAGCCTGCATGCATCCAACCCATCGAAACCCCTCATAATTTTGTACACCTCTATAAGATCTCCCCTCATTCTCCTACACTCCAGGGAATAAAACCCTAACCTATTCAACCTTTCTGTATATATCAGGTCCTCGAGTCCCAGCAGCATCCTTGTAAATTTTCTCTGCACTCTTTCAAGCTTATTGATATCTTTCCTGCAGGTAAGTGACCAGAACTGTACAAAATACTCTAAATTTGACCTCACGAATATCTTGTACAACTTCAACATAACATTCCAACTCCTGAACTTAATGCCCTGATTTATGAAGGCCAAAGTGCCAAAAGCTCTCTTTACAACCCTATCTACCTGTGATGCCTCCCTTCTGGATCAGACTTGCATGCGGGACTTTGTCAAAGCTAAAGTCCATGTAGACAACATCCACCATCTTTCCCTCATTGACTTTCTTGGTAACCTCTTCGAGAAACTCTCTAAGATTGGTTAGATATGACCTACCATGCACAAATCCATGTTGACCATCCCTAATCAGGCCCTGTCTATCCAAATACTTATATATCCTGTCCCTTAGAATGCCTTCCAGTAATTTACCCATGACTAACGTCAGGCGCACCAGCCTATAATTTCTCGGCTTATTCTCACAGCCTTCCTTGAACAATGGAACAACATTAGCTCCAGTCCTCCGGCACCTCACCCGTGACTAAGGACGTTTTAAATATCTCTGCCAGGACCCCTGAAACTTCTGCACTAGCGTCCCACGAGTCCAAGGGGACACCTTGTCAGGACCTGGGGATTTATCCACCTTCATTCGCTTCAAGACAGCCAACACCTCCTCTTCCGTAATCCTGATACAGTCCATGACTCTTTACTACTCACTACTCTTTAGGCTTCGTTCTATAGTCTCTGTGTCTGTCTCCAGAATAAATATGGATGCAAAAAATTCATTTAAGATCTACCCCATCTCTTTTGGCTCCATGCATTGATGACCACGCTGATCTTCAAGAGGACCAATTTTGTCCCTTGCTAACCTTTTGCTCTTAATATAACTATGGAAACCTTTGGGATTCTCTTTCACCTTGTCCTCCACAGCAACCTCATGTCTGCTTTTTGCCCTCTTGATTTCTCTCTTGTGTACCCTTGCATTTCTTATACTTCTCAAGTGCCTCATTTCATCCTATCTGCCTATGCCTAATATATGCCGCCTCCTTTTCCTTTACTAGGGCCTCAATATCCCTCGATAACCAAGGTTCCCTAAACCTGTTAGCCTTGTCTTTTATTCTGACAGGAACATATAGATTCTGTACTCTCAATATTTCACTTTTGAAACCCTCCCACTTACCAAGCATCTCTTTGCTGGGAAAGAGCTAATTCCAATCCACACCATCAGAATTGGCCTTACTCCAATTTAGAATCTCAACCCGAGGACCAGTCCTATCCTTCTCCATGATTATCTTGAAACTAATGAAATTATGATCACTAGATCCGAAGTGTTCCCCTACACATACTTCGGTCACCTGCCCTGTTTCGTTCCCTAAGAGGAGATCCAGTATCGCGTCCTCTCTAGTTGGTTCCTCTGCATATTGATTAAGGAAACTTTCCCGAACACATTTGACAAACTCTATCCCATCCAATCCCTTTACAGTATGGGAGTCCCAGTCAATATGTGGAAAGTTAAAATCACCTGCTATCACAACCTTATATTTCTTGCAACTGTCTGCTATCTCTCTACAAATTTGTTCCTCTAAATCCCGCTGATTAATGGGAGGTCTATAATATAGTCCCATTAACATGGTCATCCCTTTCTTATTCCTCATTCCACCCATATTACCTATGTAGATGAGCCCTCCAGTATGTCCTCTCTGACCACTGCCATGACATTTTCCCTGAAGAGTAATGCCACCCCTCCCCCTTTGATACCTCCCTCTCTATCATGTCTAAAACATCGGAACCCCAGAACATTGAACTGCCAGTCCTGTCCCTCCTGCAACCAAGTCTCATTAGTGGCTACAACATCATAATTCCACGTGCCGATCCATGTTCTAAGTTTATCTTTCTTACCTACAATACTCCTTGGATTGAAATAGACACACCTCAGAATATTAGTCCCACCAGGCTCATCAACCAGTCAATTTCTGTCTTTGTTTGTAGTCTTAACATCTACTTTCCCCACAGCTACTCCACTTGCTGCCCTGCCACTCTGGTTCCCACCCCACTGCAACTGTAGTTTAACCTCTCCACCCCCCCCCCCCCCCCCCACCCAACGGCACTAGCAAGTCTTCCCACAAAGATATTGGTCCCCCTCCAGTTCAGGTGCAAACAGTCTTGTTTGTACAGTTCCAACTTGCTCTGGAAGACAGCCCAATGCTCCAAAAATCTGAAGCCCTCCCTGCTGCACCATCTCATTAGCCACGTGTTAAACTGGATTATCTTCCTATTTCTTACCTCACTAGTACGTGGCACAGGTAGCAATCCTGAGATCACCACCCTGGAGGTCCTATCTTTTAACTTAGCACCTAACTCCCTGAACTCGCTTTGCAGGACCTCGTCAGCCTTCCTGCCTACATCATTGGTACTGATGTGGACCTCAACTTCCGGCTGCTCACTCTCCCCTTTAAGAATGCTGTAGACTCGATCCAAGACATCTCTGACCCTGGCATCTGGGAGGCAACATACCATCCGGGAGTCTCGTTCTTGTCCACAGAATCTCCTATCCGTTTCCCAACCAATGAATCCCCTATCACTACTGCACTCCTTTTACTCCCCCCCCACCCTCCCTTCTGAGCCACAGAGCCAGACTCAGTGCTAGAGACCTGGCTGCTGTGGCTTTCATCTGATAGGCATCCCCCCCCCCACTACAACATTATCCAAAAGGGGAATGGCCACAGGGGTACCCGTCACTGACTGCCTATCCCCTTTCTCTCTCCTGACGGTCACCCAGCATCTTGAAACCTAGGTTTGACTGCCTCCCTGTAACTCTATCATCTCTTCAGTTTCCTGAATGATCCAGAGTTCATCCACCTCATAGTCTACATCATACAGTGAGATAACCAAAATGAGGATTATACCTACTTGATCCCATCCTCACCAACCTACCTGTGGCAGATGCATCTATTGATGACAGTATTGGAAGGAAAGGCAAAGTTTCACCTTCACACTGAGGTCACAATCCATCATGTTGTGTGAGACTACAATCATGCTAAATGTCTGTAGACATTTCACATGATTGTAGTCTCACACAACATGGACTGGCACATCAAAACTGGGCATACATGAGGTGCTGTGATCTATCAACATCAGAAAAAAAATGTATTCCACAAAACTCTTACCTCATGGCAAAGCACGTCCCTCATTATACCATTACAATTAGGCTAGGGGATCAACCATCATTCAATAAGGAGTGCAGAAAGGCATTCTGGGAACAACAGCAGCTGTATCCAAAAATGAAGTCCCAACTTGTTGAAGATGCAGTAGAGAACTGCATCTGAACTAAAAAAGCAAAACAACAAACAATCGCTAGAGCTAAGTGAATCCAATAACAAAGATAAAATCAAATCTCTGCAGTCCTAGGATGTCTAGTCATCATGAATGGTGGTGAGCAATTAGACAGCTAATAAGCAGAGGAGACTCCAAGAAACATCCCCATCTACAATGATGGCAGGACCCAGCATCTGAACCATAAAGATAAGGCTGAAGCATTTGTAATTCGGTACTGCCAGAGGTACCTCCATCCTGACTTCCTCCAGAGATCCCCATCACCTCAGAACATTCAGGCATGGACTGGTAAGTGACAACTATCATTTGTGCCATTTAATGACCAATTCCAGCAATGTCTCCCTTGACATTCAATAGCAATATGATTACCCAACTCCAAATTAACATCCTAAGGGTCAAGATTGACCAGAAATTAAATTCGGCCAGCCACGTAAATACTGTGGCTATAAGAACTACAGTGACACAGCTCTTGACACTCCTGAGACTTGGTATTGGTATTGGTTTATTATTGTCACTTGTACCAAGGTACAGTGAAAAGCTTGTCTTACAAACCAATTGTACAGGTCAATTCATTACACAGTGCAGTTACATTGAGTCAGTACAGAGTGCATTGATGTAGTACAGGTAAAAACAATAACAGTACAAAGTGTCACAGCTACAGAGAAAGTGCAGTGCAATAAGGTGTGATCTCACAACAAGGTAGATCGTGAAGCCATAGTCCATCTCATTGTATAATGGAACTGTTCAATAGTCTTATCACAGTGGGGAAGAAGCTGTCCTTAAGTCTGCTGGTACGTGCCTTCAGGCTCCTGTATCTTCTACCTGATGGAAGAGGAGAGAAGAGAGAATGTCATGGGTGGGTGGGGCTTTGATTATGCTAGCTGCTTCACCAAGACAGCGAGAGGTAAAGACAGAGCCCAAGGAGGGGAGGCTGGTGTCTGTAATGCGCTGGGCTGTGTCCACAACTCTCTGCAGTTTCTTGCGGTCCTGAGCAGAGCAGTTGCCATACCAAGCCGTGATACATCCAGATAGGATGCTTTCTATAGTGCATCTATAAAAGTTGGTGAGAGTCAAAGGGGAAAAAACAAATTTCTTTAGCCTCCTGAGGAAGTAGAGGCACTGCTGATCTTTCTTGGCCGTGGCTTCTATGTGATTTGACCAGGACAGGCCGTTGGTGATGGTCACTCCCAGGAACTTGAAGCTCTGAACCCTCTCGACCTCAGCACCATTGATGTGGAAAGTTGCATGTACACTGCCCCCTTTCCTGAAGTCAATGACCAGCTCTTTTGTTTTGTTGACATTGAGGGCAGGGTTGTTGTCATGACACCATGCCACTAAGCTCTCTATGTCCTTCCTGTACTCCGACTCATCGCTGTTTGAGATACGGCCTACAACGGTGGTATCATCTGCAAACTTGTAGATGGAGTTAGAGCAGAATCTGGCCACACAGTCATGAGTGTATAGGGAGTACAGTAGAGGGCTGAAGACACAGCTTTGTGGGGCACCAGCGTTGAGAATAATCATGCTGGAGGTACTGCTGCCTATCCTCACTGACTGCGGTCTGTTTGTCAGAAAGTCAAGGATCCAGTTACAGAGGGAGGTGTTGAGTCCTAGGTCTCGGAGTTCTGCCATCCACAAGGCAGAAGTCAAGAGTTTGTTGGTGTATCCTCTACTTGCCTGAATAAGTGCAGTTCCAGCAAGTCTGATTAATTGGCACCATATTCACCACCCTAAAAATTTTTCCAGTCATATTGTGGCTGCCACCTTCAAAATGCACGTTAGTTATTTGTTCAGTCTACCTTCCAAACCTACATCATTTACCATCAATGAGGACAAAGGCAACAGGTACATGGGGACATCACCACCTGCAGGTTCCCTTTCAAGTGTCACACCATCCTGACTTAAAAATATATTCCTTTATATTGTGTGTCTAAATACTGGAGCTTCCTATCCAGCATATTGTAAATGTATCTTCACCAGAAGGGCTACAGTGGTTCAATGGCAATTAGGGATGGGGAAATCTTGCCAATAATGTCCATAACCCAAAAATGAATAAATAATGCAAAGATATAGTCTACTAGAATGCACTGTCTGGGTTCATTTACAAAATGGCCACTTAACATTGAAAGAATTCTAGTCGTCACAAATCACATCTCGGTGAGGGGTAGTACCAGCAGGAAAGCAGAGAAAGAGACAAAATGGAAGGAAAATAACAGATTTTAAATGTGCTTTCAGCAATACCTTTTAAAGAACATTTCAATGTATATTGTATATGGGAAATATTAAAAAGCCATTATTATTTGTCATATTTGAGTGTTTGAGAGGAATCCTGAAGCAATGAAGCAGTGCAGCTGCCTCACTTTTTAATTATGTTAATAAATAATTTAATTTATATTGCTGAGGATATGAGCCAACTATAACAAAAAGTACAGAAACCTAGGGGGTTGAAATCTGCAGACAGTTATTTATTCATGCAAAGCTTCCAGTCTATTATTAACTTTGAAGTCGATTCCTTTAACACTCACAGATGATTTAACAATGTGCTTTGTGCACTAATATTAAAGACTATTCCATGGTTCCCCTGCTGTGCTTAGCAGCTTGTTCAAATTTATAAGAAACAGGAATGTTAAAATCACAGTAAAGTTAAGGAAATCTCAAGCAACTGTAATTGATTACACAGCATATTCAGTATGACCCCTGGATGCTTTGTGAAAAACTGCTGATTTGATAACATATCCTACAACAGATGGTTATAAGGCAGAAACAGGGTTATGATGTTCAGACGAAATAGTGAGCTGGAAATATTTTAATTCGACGTTGAATTCTTTAAGCAGATTTTTTTTTCTTTAGTTCATTAAGTACTTCTGTGAAGCTTTATTTTATAAAATTCACATAATAGCTTTTGTGATTGAAAGCTTTTAATAGTTCTTGCCACTTTTAATCCTTTCCACTGGATTTGTATCAATCTTCTGTGGGAATTTTTTGGAAACTTGCTGCATTGGAATGTCATATTTTTCACTTGGTCATCATTTTCAGAGCAAAAGTCTTAGGAAATCGTAGTATCTGAGGTTTCCTCTATTTGTGCTATGAGAACATTTTCTGCGGCTTTTGTGTTTCTGCGCCGAATCCCTTGTTACAAACAGATTCACTCGCTGCTCATACCAATGTTGGTTGCAAATTTCACAGATGTTCACCAGTTTTTTTGACTACAGCTACGTAAACAGCAAAATAATAGCACAACTGTGCCATGATGTGATTTATGGCTCATACATTAATCCTGTGTGGGCCATTCAGCTCCAGAGTACCTTCCCTGCATTCTGGAACTGATCTCACAAATTTGTTTGTCTACTTCTTAGTCACTGCAATTTTTGGCTTTGGTTATTTTCCTATTCCTTGTCTCTAAAAATGTTCAAATATTCATTGTAAGTGTCTGAAAAAGCCAGTTTCAGAACTCCCACCTTTCCCCAGTGATTCAAAAGGTCAACAGATTCCAATGGTTTTACCACTGTCCATGCCCTTAACTTGACATAGCAAGGATGAGGAGGAAGTAGAGGAGTAGATGCAGGATGCACATTACATGATGCACCATGGTCAGAAAATGCATGGGATTCACTGCCAGCTCCCACTCCCAGAGAAGTTACAGATGCACAGAAAAGAAACTAGTCTTCTTTGCGAAATGTTGCAGGAAGACCTGAACTTGTCGTCTGCTTCCCATTTACTTCTCACAAGGCCTAGTCACTTTGAATGGAGATGACCAACATCCTCAAATTTGTTTGCTCTGTTTATATCCAGTAAACCACGAGAATTTTCTGCAACCTCAGCAGAGACCCATGAGGAGCTGCATTGAAATAGTTTACTGAGGGTGTCTTCTAAAGAGCTTTGGAGATTGTTAAAAGCACAGTGCCTTTATAGATCAAAGGGACATACCCATTGGTCTTTCCATGCTTGGTGACTGTCTTATGGTTTGGTGCTTGTCTTTGGAACTCATATCTTGCCGAAAGCTCTGCTCAAGGAATTTATCCTGAGCAAATGATCGTGTATTGATTGTCAAGCAAATAATTTTGCCTGTAAACTCTGAGCATTGAGGGAGCACTCACAACCCTAATGTCCTCCAGCATTCTGTCATTCATGAACTGTTCAGCATGGAGTGACAAGGAAGTAGAGGATCCTGGAGTACACCAAGCCCAGAAGCTGTGGCTCGTGATACTCTGCCACATCACCAGAAATGCAGCACTGTTGAGTATAACTGCACACAAATGGCATCCCAGCAAATGGTGGGGAGGACCAAAAGGATGCTGGAAGCTTATTACAGGTACCTGGACAATTTGTACAAATTACTTTGCAGCTGAAAATTTAACAAAGCTGTTTCTTCACAATATTTATTGATGTTGTTTGTTATCTGCAATTTTAATTTCAGAGGGTTAGAAGGCAAGGCTGGTGGTTAGTCCTGCAATGAAATCCTGACAAAATGGCACTGCTTTATGTTACCACTGCAGACTGCTCTATTTTGCCTTCTTCTCAACTTGACAAACAAGATGCCCATGGAATCTGAGAATGCTGACCTGTGTGCTCCTGTCCCTGGATGTGCTGGCCCCTTGGAATAATCCATGTTCATAGAGCCCAAGGCAGCAGGAAAGTATTTGGGGGCATAGGTGTTTGCTAACTGCATAAGCTCACAATTCCAGCTAACCCCACAACCTCTGTCAAACCCATTGAATCAAGCGGCATAAGATGTCAACAATGATGTCATGGACTACTCCCTCTTGGGGTTGCAAGGACAAGAAAAGCAGGTGAAGTAGTATCAATTTTTTAAAATTTAAGTAACAAGGTGACATTAAAATTGCAGACAACAAACAATATCAATAAATATTGTGAATAAACAACTTTGTTAAATTTTCGGCTTCAAAGTAACTTCTGAAGAAATTATTATTTGAGAGGCTGGTCATGAGGCTTTGAGAGGTTGGTCTTGGCACGCATCAACTTCAGCCTCCCAGACAATCTCAACTCACTGCAATTCACCAATCGCCGAAACAGGTCTACAGTGGATGCCGTCTCCCTGGCCCTACACTCCGCTCTGGAGCATCGGACAGTAAAGACACTTATGTTAGATTATAGTTTATTGACTACTGCTCTGCCTTCAATACCATAATCCCAAGCAAACTTGTCACCAAACTCTGAAACCTAGGACTTAGCACCCCCCTCTGTAGCTGGATCCTTGACTTTCTGACAAACAGACCGCAATCAGTGAGGATAGGCAGCAATAGCTCCAACACAATTATTCTCAATACTGGTGCTCCACAAGGTTGCGTCCTCAGCCCTCTACTCCCTACATACTCATGACTGTGGCCAGATTCTGCTCTAACTCCATCTACAAATTTGCAGATGATACCACCGTTGTAGGCCGTATCTCAAACAATGATGAGTTGGAGTACAGGAAGGAGATAGAGAGCTTAGTGGAATGGTGTCATGACAAAAACCTTTCCCTCAATGTCAACAAAACAAAAGAGCTGGTTGTTGACTTCAGGAAAGGGGGCGGTGTACATGCACTTGTCTACATCAACGGTGCTGACTTCAAGAGGGTTGAGAGTGTCAAGTTCCTGGGAGTGAACATTACCAATAGCCTGTCCTGGTCAAATCATGAAGATGCCACGGCCAAGAAAGCTCACCAGCGCCTCTACTTCCTCAGGAGGCTAAAGAAATTCAGTATGTTCCTTTTGACACTTACCAACTTTTATCGATGAACCATAGAAAGCATCCTATCTGGATGCATCACGGCTTGGTACAGCAACTGCTCTGCCCAGGAACACAAGAAACTGCAGAGAGTTGTGGACACAGCCCAGTGCATCACGGACACCAGCCGCCCCTCCTTGGACTCTGTCTTTACCTCTCGCTACCTTGGCGGAGCAGCCAGCATAATCAAAGACCCCTCCCGCCCAGGACATTCTCTCTTCTCTCCTCTTCCATCAGGTAGAAGATACAGGAGCCTGAAGGCATGTACCACCAGACTTAAGGACAGCTTCTATCCCACTGTGATAAGACTATTGAACAGTTCCCTTATACAATGAGATGGACTATGGCCTCATGATCTATCTTGTTGTGACCTTGCACCTTATTGCACTGCACTTTCTCTGTTGCTGTGACACTTTACTCTGTACTGTTATTGTTTTTACCTGTACTACCTCAATGCACTCTGTACTAACTGCACTGTGTAATGAATGACCTGTACGATCGGTATGCAAGACAAGTTTTTCACTGTACTTCAGTACAAGTGACAATAATAAACCAATACCAATATATAGTTGGTGTTTGTTGAGGTATGGGTATGTTTACAGGATGAGTCATTGGCAGTGGTGCTTTTAAAAACATCAACTTCCATATTACACTCGCTCTTCCAGGAGATATTGAAGTAAATTTATAACCTTGCATCTCAGATTGATATTCGATGATTCCATGTTCCCAATTGGTAATCCCTGTCAGGATCGTCTATATCTGACTTAATGGTTCTCTATCCTTTGAACCTCTTTCCTTGGACAAACTCACACCAGGCAATGATGTTTGGTGTTGTACAACTTCCCAGATTAAAATTATGTATGTATGTATGTGTGTGTGTATATATATATATATATATATATATATATATATATATATATGTTATCTTATATCCCAAAGTTATTTGGGACACACACACACACACACACACACACACACCAAATAACATGTCATAAAGAAATTATTAGCCACTTCATATTACAAAATCAATCCAAGTAATAATCTTCTTTTGGTTAAACAGGGGATATGATGCACAAAGATAAATAGAAGATGTCTCCATTCATAAAACACTAAATCTCTGCCAAAATGCTGACTGAATCATTAATAGCTAGTGTGTATTGGCTTCCGGATTTGATGATACAGAATGATTCCTGATGCATCTAGTTCAACCAGTCAGGTGTACAATTCAGCCATAGATTGTGAATCACCTGGAATTATCCACAAGTGATATGCATAGTTGGATCAGAAGAAAGCTCAAATTATATCATTCTTAAAATGTAATGTTAATATCATCAGCCGTATCTGATGCTGTGATAGAAAAAGAGTTAAAACTAGTGTTAAAAGGGACGAATTGTTCCCCTGGAAGTCATGTGCAATTCCTAGTCTGGTTATAACTACCTGCCATTTGGGTGGGAAAAGAATGATTATCACCATTTGTATCCCTAATTCTACTACCTATTCAGTGACTTGTGCTGAAAAAATGTGTCAACATTGCTTTTTGATTAGGCGTGTTTATGATGATCCTCTGTGACATCAAAGCCAGTCAATATTCAATAGCCACACAAGTGAAATAGTTGAGTGAAGTCCCATGGTGAATATGGCCTTTGTGGAAATGTATGCTGGCATAAGCCAATGCCTTTGACAACAAAAGTGATTTATTTTTTTTAATAGAGAATACCTCAAAATGAGGCAGATTTTCAGTCATGCCCTGCAACTGCAATGATCATAGTTAAACTTGAGTACATCAAAAGTATCTACCTTCCTTGTGCTTTGCCAGGGATGGGTTGCACGCCACGAAGACATATTTTGTTTCTATCATTTCTCAACATTAGTGCTTTGGATTATGCTGCAGAATTAGTCTTGTACATTATTTTTAGCATTACACATTTTAACTTTTTGTAAGATTATTGGGAGTACACATGGTTTTCCATTTGGTTAATGTGGTTATAAATGTGCTAAATTGGAGCTGTGTTATATTTTGAATATAGATCAGAGCAGTAAAATTTGAAGCATTCTTAGAAATAAATTGACGATAGTGAGTCCTTTAACGTTAAGTAAATACGGATGGATGTTTCAAGAGCAGAGATGAATTATGCATAGGATGTAATAGGGTAGATTTTTGGCCATGTAGTTCCATGTTTGAGGCATGAAGGAGCAAAAATGCCAAAGATTTTGCCATTGAAATCCCAAGATGAGATAAAGGGAGAAGAATCCTAGTCTAATATGTTCCTCTGTGTTTTTCTATGCTGAGGAATAGGCATTCTTTAAAAGCAAATAGCATAAAAATTATAATCCATTGTTAAAAATAATTTAAGAGGATTGTGTTACTCTTTAGTTGATGGTTCTGTAACGTGCAAAAGGAGGCCATTCACCCTATCAAGTCTATATGGCTTTTTTTTAGCTAATAAAAAAAATAGCATTGTTCATTGGGAAGGTGCAAGTTTGAAGGTTGGAGTCCTGGGAGAGAAGGTGGAGATGGCAGTTGGTGCAGGAAGAAAGGATAGTTCAGCTGAAACCTGTCATTAAAGCCCATGGAATTCTGGAAGACTCCAAACTATTGCTGAGCATTCAAAGCATTCAAGATTATTGAAAGTGATAGACGTATCTCTTAGTCAGTTTAGGTAATAGCCAATGAGGAAGAATTTAATACACCAGAATTAAATGCTTGGGTCCAAAATGAAATCAATTAGAAAGAATTATATTCATTAATAATGTAAGAATTCCCCCTCATACATGGTAATTAAATATCACTGCACTGTAACCATAAATTTTAGGAATAGGAACTCATGGAAAGTAAGTGATTCAACTCTCTTATCCACTTCTTTATACTATACTACCTTTTGTCATTTTGAAAGTGATATGATGTTACAGTAGCACTGAAGAAACACAATATCTGGGTCAACTGTCAGCAGTATAATTGTGGGAGAGCTTAAAAAGTTCAGACTGTCCAGAAATGCACTGAGCAGGAATGTGCTAAGCTGAACTTAACTTGTGATGTGATATTTCAATGTGGTGGCAATGCTGCAGTTTTAAAAGAAAAATTCTTTCAACAAATTTACCGAACTTACGCAAAAATACAATAATTGCCCATTTTTCTCAACACTTAACCCAAATCTGTTTCCTCACCCCATTCCCAGCAAATCATCAAAGGGCTAATAATTTCTTTTGGCTAATAAATTTCTTTGTGCGATAAATAATTTTAATCAAGGAAGTTGTACAGAGAGACTGCAGATGCTGGAATCAGGAGCAGGATCTTGACTCGAAACATGACCATCCTTTTGTCTCCATGGACGCTGCATGACCCGCTGAGCTCCTCCAACAGTGTCTTTTTTTACACTGGGATAGAACTCCTTTATAGTCTGGTAGCTGATGTGAAACAATCCTATGTTTAAGGTCCAACAGTTTAAGATCCTGAATGTTGGTAATGACACTGGAAACTCGGGAGATGTTGGGTACTTCAAAATTTTGACGTGTCAAAACCCACCAATTAAAAATGAACAGATGATGAACTAATCATAACCCTCAAAATATTTCTTCAAGATTTTGGCTACCCCTTTTTATTGTGTGAGCTTCAAAATTCACAAGTTAAGATGAGAATCCACTTGGGTGGCTATCCAGTGGCCAAAACTTTGATGTATTATGTTCTGCCTTTCTATGTAAAGTTCAGATACATTGGGCAGAATACACAATCAGAATACATGGTGTTGGATTAGGATTACATCAAGGTCCTCATTACAAATAATGGTCACAACTAAGATGCTTTTCCTTTTGCCCACATTGTGGATGGATTCCACATATAAACCAGAATTCTACACACCAAAACTCAAGATACGTAATTTGGAATGTACTGTGCCCCATGCAAAACCACTTGCAGTCTAAAGTAGACTGGCAACAGGTAAAGTAAAGCCTCTAACTGATGCATAGTCACAAACCATGTTTGTGAAAATAAGTATCGGGCTTATTATCAAACAAAATAAAAGCCATATAACAGAAAGAAGATAATTTACAATGATTTGCTTAACTTACAAACTCAAATTCCGTAAAATACAAATGACTAAATCTGAAGCTCCTTCGGTGTGGTGATCTTCAAATAAATAGGAATACTGTTCAACTAGTGGCCGACATGCCCCATACCTATCAAATGATGTGATGATTGTTGGATATCACGACAAAATCACAGAGTTTCAGTGTTAATCGAACATGGGTGGGAAAACCAGTAACTCCGTATTGGAGGGAAGTGGAAGATAAGCATGAAAAGGAGGAGGAGGCAATCTCAGCTAGGTGTCACAGATGCAAAAGAAGTGTACAGGCAGATTTGTTTGGAGCTAGAAGGTGTATTCATACTTGAAAACCCTGACAAAGTCAGTTTTACCTCTATACCAAGTTACTTACGACAATACCTTTTAAGGACCATTGACTTAACCACTAAACTCCACTGGCTGATTGCGCAATCCACCAAGTGTAATGTTAGAATTGGATCAGAGTTCTAAACGTGTCACTAATTATCAGAAGTCTCCTCCATCTGGGACAGAAGCATTAATCGTCTCTTTCCTGGCCCACTCCAAAATCACAATAGATCATCAGTGAAAGTGTCTAGTAAGTGTTGTGTCATGATTTGTTTTACCCACCACATGATTGACAAAATGCACCCCTAGGATTTAGCCCCTTTCTGCAGCATTATACTAATGGTATAGAGCAACAAAGAACTGCAGATGCTGGAATTAAGGTGAAAAACACAATGATGCTGGAGGAACTCAGCAGGCCAGGCAGCATCTGTAGAGAAAATCAGGCGGTCAATGTTTTGGGTCAGGACTGCTTTTCTCCACGGATGCTGCCTGGCCTGCTGAGTTCCTCCAGCATTATTGTGTTTTTCATACTTATGGTATTGTTGGTGAAACACTTTCATTAAAAAGGATGTCTCAAGTTTTTTGCTCTGTGCAAATATACATTAAACACTCTTCTCTGTTCTTTAAAGCTCAAGTAATTACAAAAAAGGATTTTAAAAAGTGGTGCTTATAATTAGATAAAATTACCATAGGGTCACAGCAGTCTTTCAGAAACCAGCAAAAAGATGAATATATATTTCAGTGGGAAGCTGTGCTGAACATCTGGTATACAGATTAACACTCACAGTGATTAGCTCTGTCCCCTTCTGCCAATCTAGAAGTCAGTATTAAAACCCCAGTTTTAACTGGATCTTGGCTCTGACGCCCTCCATGTTTGTGTAGCACCTGACACTCATCAGCTGCATTGGCCCTTGAATAATGACTACTTTTGAGCCATTGAAATTACTGGGAACATGGAACAATATCAGATCATGAGCCAGATCCTTCAAAAGCAGGAAGGAAAATGGATAGAAGGTTTTTAAAGTGTAAACCTTAAAGAGTTTTGCAGATTATTGAAATTTGTCCTTTTAGAAGCCTACTTGAATTGAAATGTAATACAATAAAATTTAAGGTTACATTAGAATGGTCACAAAACAATTTTTATGTGCATTTAATGGCTGAGGGCCAGGAGGATGGGATTCAGACATTATGATTCACAGAGAGTGAGAGAGTCTCACTTTCTGTAAATTAGACTAACATGAATAAAAATCTCTTTTGAAAGGTACATCTTTCTGTGTTGAAACCTGCCCTTCTGAATTCACTGAATGTATCCACCTTCATCTCCCCAAATCATTATTAGCTTGGCTGTCAAATTGATACCAAGCCGCTCAATTACTGTGAGAAATTACTGAGATCTGTAATGCTGGGATAAAATCCAAGAGTAAAAATGTTATTTTTCGATCCTATTTCTAAACATTACAACAGTGTTATAAGCTGATGAAGAGTAACAAAACTATAATTTTACGAAGATTTTCTGATATTAGAGATTTTAGCTGAGAATTGTGGAATAAAGTAATTACTATGGACAGCATTTTTTGACATCGTGAATCAGAAATCTTTGAACCATAGAAATGCCACAGAAGTCATTTGGTCTGTTGTGCTTGGGCCCAGTCAAGAGCTGCCAATTAATCTAACTCCATTACAAGCCTGCTGATTTCGCTTCTTGCTACCTTGCTTCCTGTAAGAACTCTGTTATGACTGTGAACTGAGACACTGAAGCTGGTAGATATAAAGGTCTCTATTCATCGCTACGAGTAGACACTCTCAGTAGAATCTCTCTGAACTCATTGAGTTTTTGAACTCAAGAACAAAGATAGCAGCTGGAGATTCAATACAGTTTCAATAGCTACAATGACATTGTGTACTTCAATATTTTGTGTCTGACAAATGGTTCCACTGAATTACATATTTACAATGGGTGTACACTGTGAGACTCCTCCTAACGTTGCTACGATGAAGTAATTCACGTATGTTTCTAAAAAGCATCTGAGGACAGAGAATCTTGTTGTGAGGGCTGATTCTCTGAGTACATAAATATCCCAATTATTGATAGACAGAGCAAATATGCCTATGATCATGTTTTATGTGCTAGTGGAAGCTTCCTTGATCTCTATCACAATGATTCAGAATAACTTAGCTGAAGATGTCTGATGCCTGGTTTGATGTAGGCCAATTGTCAAACCATAACTCTTAAGCAGCTTCTTGCCATGGGCCAGTGGTCTGTAGACGATAATGTTTGTTTACAAAGCTGTCCATTTAATTTCAAACTGATTACTTCTTGCAATTTACATTAGAACCAGTTGTCCTGAAGACTTGTTCTCATTTTAATTAATGCCTGCTATATCCACATAATTCCATAACTCCTGAATCCCTAATAGACTGCACTCTATTTTTCCAATTACTTCCTATCTGTTACATTTGTTCAGATGACACTACCTTCCAAACCAATGTTTCTGATATTTGTTTTCTTTTTACAAAACTGTGGTCTCTTCTCTGCTCAGATGGACAGGGCCCTCAACTGTGTTTATTCCATTTACCACACTTCTGCTCTCAGCCCTCTCCTCCCACCCTGGTTATCAGCTTAAATTCCAACAGTGTTTGCATTTGACAAATAATCCTCTTTAATTTTCAACAACTCCAGAATGACACCCCTAGCAGACATCTTTCCTCTATTCACCTTTTATCATTCTGAGAGTACTGTTCCCTTTTCTATCTCCACCAATACCCTTTCCATGACTATGCAACTGTATGAACTGCAAAACCTCATCATTTACCTCCTTCCTTTCTAAACAAAGCTGCAATTTTGTATTTTTTCAGTTTCCTTACTGCTCTTGAAGTGGTTTTCTGTAAATTTGGAAAACATGGATTATGTGATGTTAGCTGTTCAACTGAAGATAAATGTAAGTTTGAGGGACAGCAGTTCATCTTCTGACTGAACACATCACAGCCTTCCAGACTCAATATTGAATTCAACAATTTAAAGATGATAAGCATTTCCAGCATTTTTGTTTCAGTTTCCTCCATTTACACATTGTCCGGACTAAACTGTTCTCATATTCTATTCCCTGATGACATGGGAGGAGACCATTTGGCCCATCGAGTCTCTGACAGCTGTCAGAGCAATTCCATCAATTCCATTCCTTCACATTTCCTCATAACCTATACTTTCCCACTTGCCCATCAACTCCTAATCTTTTATCACCTACTTTCACTCAGGCTAATTTACAGCAGCTAATTAACCAACCGACCAGCAAGTCTTTTTTTTCCCTTATTTGTCCTGTCACTGTGCTCTTTCACCCATGATATCTCTTTATTCATTTGTTCTCTCTTGCCCTCCATCCTATTCCAGACCTCCCTTCCCTATTTTCTCTACTTCTTAAAACCTGCGTAACTTTTTCAGTTCTAATGAGAGGTCATTGACTTGAAATATTAATTTTTTATCTATATCCACAGAGGTTACATGACCTAATCATTATTTCCACCTTTTCCTGTCTTTATTTCAGATTTCTAGCATCAGCAGAATTTTGCTTTTGAATTCATCCTTTTCTACCCCTTTCCCTTTCCCCATATAGTGCATGTTGATACATTCAGCCATTTCTGACATGACTCTAACAGCTGACACTGGAATTACTCGCTACCTTTTTTGAAAATTTCTTTCACTATGTACATGCATCACTGTCTGACAGATTCAACACACAATTTTCTGTCTGGTGACCAGCTACCCAAAATATATATCCAAATCTCTATAGAAGGTTACTTCTGAATTTGTTTCTTCTACCCTTTCAGGTAGCGGATTCTAGATCATAATAACTGGCTGTATTAAAAATTTCCTCATTCCACCACTGGTTACTTTAGCAATTACAAGCAAATAAATTGGAATGAGAGGCTATTTCACCTGCATGATGAGGGTGCAGAAAGAATAATGTGGTTGCTGCTTATGACAGTCTCTCTTATTTCAAATTGGTGTCTGAATGGAAGGAATTTCCCAATTAGGTTTGGGAAATTTTGCATTTAATGAGCAAAAGGCCATAAAAAAAAGATATCCTCAGGGAGCCTCTTAATTTTCAAATTGCTATGCCTGAATTTTAATAATCTGTGCATCCTTCTAGAATTTACAGAATACTTCTCTTTTGCATTTATTCTCATTAATTTACACCACTGCTTTGACTCCTTCTTGTGGCCAGCTGTCTGAAGAATTTCAGCCCTAATTGCACTTCAGAAGCCTTCACTGTCACTAAAGCAGGAGATTCTACACAGCCTTTGTAGATTGGAAGCTCTATCTAGAAACTAAAGAAGAAGCTATATTTTTTTCTCTCTAACGTATCTGCCACTGCTTTATTGTTAAAAATTTCTTCCTAAAAAGAAAGTAAACCCTCTATCAGGAACTTTGCTTTCATAAGAATCTTTCTGCTGGATTATGTAATTCTGAGTCTTTTATCAGGAGGCATCTAAAGTTATTTAGAGAAGAATCTCTTGGAAAGCTAATTGTTTGCTCATATCTATTCTGTTACTGAAAAGTGGTCCAAGCAGTTGAATGAGAAGTGCACCAGTCATTGAAGAGACCTGGAAGCTTTTATTACACTGACGATTTAGCAGTCGAAAGCCACCTTTCAGTAATAAATAATGGCAGCACCTATTGGATGGAAATGGGTCAGAGAGTTAATGCAATCATATCTCTGCCCGGAACCTGAGGGTGACAGAGGAAGGAAATTGTCAATTTCAGCACCACTGCTAAGTTAAATTTCTGAATATTTCCTTATTTGTCCAATGCCAGCTTACAATGCACCTCATCAGTACTTTTGCTGCCAGCTCAGTTTGGATGGAGGATGCACAGCTCCGTAGCAGCTATTCATTCACAAAATATGTCATATGATATTGACTCCTTGTATGATCCATTAAATGCAACAAGCAATAAATTTGAAGCACAGTTTATAACATAAACTAATAACATCCTGCATGTGCACAGCTTCACAATAATTGTACTTTCTGCAATAAATGGGAAAGAAACAGTTAAATGGAAATGGATGTACTAGACCCTCTTCACGAGCAGCATCCAATCACCTCTTGAGCCTATTTATTTTCCAGCTCAATAGTTACTTTTCTGCACCACCCAACCTCCTCTCTTGCCTTTTCTTATTTTACTTTCAGTCATCTGATGCTTAAATTCTTCACAATTCCTATCAGTAATAAAAAGTGTGTGTTCATGTGTAGGAAATCTTAAAGTGTTTTTCCGTATGGAGATATTTGGTAATTGAGCTATTTAACAGAAATGTCTGTCCAACACTGATTAATTTACTGAAGGAGATAAGCTACCTGAGTCCTGATTCGTGCTGCTTTGTCAGCACCCTACACTCTGGAGTTTAAAAGACTGAGTGGTGACCTCATTGAAACATGAAAAAAACTTAGTTGGCTTGATACAGTTGATGCAGGGAGGATTTCTTTTCTTGCTAAGGAGTCTGCAATTAAGGGTCGCAATCCCAAAATAAGAGGTGGGCTATTTAGGACTGAAATGAGGAGAAATTTCTTCACTCAAGGATCTTTGAAGTTCTGTACCCCAGATGGCTATGGAGATTCAGTTATTGATTGCATTCAAATCAGAGACTGACGGATCTCAGGATATTAAAGGAATCAAGTGATATGGGGAAAGGGCAGGAAAATGATGAACCATAGCCTTGTTGAATGGTAAAGCAGGCTTGAGGGGCCGAATGGTTTGCTTCCTGTTCCTTTTGGGCAGCTCTTATTTCATCATCCATTTGATTCGGTGGAGGCAACTGTTGAAAGTATGCTTCAAATATTCTCAGTCCCTGTTCCAGGATTATAATAGAATCTGCATTAGCACTACATTTTCCTGCTATAGTGAAAAACAAAGGTCAAAATTATCATCCAGCATATCATTAGGGATAAGTAATTGAGAAGTCTTTGCATGCAAAATGAATATTCCAAAGAAGAAATAGGAAATGCTATCCTTCCTCAAATATTTAACACTGCTGTTGAATGCAATGGACAGAAGTAATAAGTAACAATCTTTGGAAGTGAAACATTTTACATTGAATCCAGTACTACTTTTAATATTTCCTGGCACTCAATATACCTAATGATTTATTAAACAAGATTATGACAAGGGGATCTCTGCATTCCTCAGAACCGTAACTGATACAACCCAGCTGGATTATTTAAATTAGTACAGATTGGTAAGAAACACAGTGACAGAATGTACTGGCACATAGGAGCTCAGTGTGTTGCAGCATGGTTTCTTTTACTTGATTTTTCACATGATGAAAACCTGCACTCAGCAGAGCCAACTGCTGGAGGCAGCCACCATATGTTGTGATATTAGACATCACCAAGGGAACATCAAGGAAAAAGATTCATGCGTACTGGTTGTCAACCTGCTATTGGTTGATTTAAAGCAGTGTTGTGCTCATTTAAAAAAATATTTTCCGTGGTTTTTGTGAAGAAAAGGCCAGGACGAACTAAGTGCTTTGATTATGATGGAATGTAAAAGTTGCTTCTCCAAGGCCTTGCTTATAACCTGTAAAAGCACAAACTGGTGAAAGTATAGCCTGTGAGTGTCTTACATTCTGCTCCTGTGATGTTCTGATGTGCATTGGCTGCATGTGAGGATTCAAATATTATAAGGTCTGACAATAAAAGGTTGTAAAAATTACTGCTTGTAATTGAGTGATTTGCAACATCATTGGATGACACAGAGGGATTCCATTCTACCCATCATTCTTGTACCAACTCACTTGCTCTTATCTGATGTTTTCACTTCAATTATTTATCTAATTCTTTTTTTGAACTTACTATTAAATCTATTTTCAGCATCTGTTCAGGCAATCTGCTCCAGATCATAGCAACTCACTTTGTAACAAAGTATTCTGTTAATCTGTGTGGTCTGTTTCTGATCCTTACTCCACAAGAAATAGTTTTGTCTTGCTTACTCCGACAAAAATTTTTGTTAACTTTCTTTGCTTTAAACAGAACAACCCAGTATTTCTATTCATCTCACCACTCTAGTGAATCTCATCTGCACTTTCTTCATGGTATTGATATCCTTTTTGTGTATGGTGCCTAGAATTGGATACAGAACTCCAGCTAGAGTTTAGCCAGTGATTTGTAAAGGTATGGACATGACATCATCATCTTTGTATTTTGAGTGGATAGATCTCAACACTTATTCTCAGATTGTCATTCTTATCAAGTTTTGAGTTCATTAGCCAGTTAAGAACTGCTGAGATTATTGCTTCAGTTATAATAATGAGCAGAGGACCAGCATTCAAATAGGCAAAATGTTTAGTCATTTGCACCAGAATCTGTAATTTCTCATGTATTATGGTAATTGTTTATATTTTCATAGTGGAGATAATGTTGTAAACAGGAAAAATATATTTCACATGTGTCTGCGAAAAAGTTTTTTTCAAGATGGTTGAGACTAATAATCTAAGAGTTGGCTCACCATTTGTTCAAATCCTTTGGCACAATGCTTTCCTGTCAAGAAGTGATTACCTTCTATCCAGGCAGAAAGCAAATATCACAAACATCACTTGTGTTGCAAATAATCCAGGAGGATTTTCAGTGCTATTACAGCATGGAAATAATCTATCAAGCAAAAAAAATGTCTTTTTCATGATGTGCAAAATGCAACTGACCAATACAAATGATGTTAATACCTTACAGTATCATCATTGTGTCTGTGTGTGGGTATTATTCAACCTGAACTATAGGTGAGTAGTGTTAACCCATGAAATATTACGCACTGATGTAATACTCTGCCGTAAATAAAGTTGGTTACACACGATGAAGCTATTGACTTCAAGTATTGGTGTGAATTGACAGGGCCTAAAAGCACCTATGTGATAAGACTGTTAAACGTCCCTTAAATGTCATGTTCATGATGATTTTGGCCAAAAGAACAGGGAACTAAATGGATTTTGTTAGGTTCATTGTCACCATTGGGTCTTTAGATTGTAGGATCAAGCAGCAAGTTAATAATGATAATCAGACCCTTGATTATCAGTCTGCCTTTTTTCTATCAATATTGATTGGTTATCTAATGGTCATTCCCATTAATTCTTTGTAAATGTTATTTTTTTTGTATAAAAACCCTTTCACATGTCTTTTAATGCTTTTGACGATATCTACCCATAGTCTAGATTCACCCCTCCTAATTTTCTTTATTTTCTTATCTCTTGAGAGCAGTGATTCTGTTGGGATTGTATTCCACAGATGGCCCTTTTGTGTTTTATCAACTAGCCATTCTGCATGAGTGAACATCTGCAAGCTATTTGATTGTATTCTTAGCATCTTGGCTTGTGGTAGGCTGTCATAGGTAGTCAATGAAAAGGTATTGATAGGAGAATATCTGTTGACTTGCATTGTATACTGCAATCTTTCCCGGCTAACTACAGCTCCATAAAGCGGCCATATGCACTGATCTATATGCAGGAGTTGATCTCATGGTTGATTCCTTTTCACCTCCCTAGCTAGTGACAGAAAAAAATTGGAACAGCTGCACTATTGTCCTGATCATACTGATTTAACCAACACTGACCATAGAATGAACCTTAACTTTGGTACAGCAGTAGAATGGCATTACTCACTGAGCCTTTGAGGGAGACCAACTTCTATTTTGCCTCCATACTGTTGTACTAGATCAATGAAAAATTTACTTTAATCCTTACTCTCAACTGGAACGCAAGTTAGACCCTTGGAGATCCAGCAAGGTTTACAGGGCACAATACAAAGTCAGCAGCGATTCTCTCTCTATCCATATTGCTTCATTGGCTAAATACACCAACCTCCCACATGAATATATAATTACAAATGCTGTTTCCTTGGTGACTTGAATTTCTGAAAAGGCACTAAAAATATTGAATAATAAGAACCAAGTCATTTGCATTTTATGATAGCTTGGTATTGTGATGGAAGGTGGTAATTACAATGGAAGTTTGTCATAAGTTGTCTAATTTAATAGCTCCCTCCACTGAATGCTGTAAGTATAACAAATAAAAGTTCTTTATAAATAGGGTAATATCAATTGGAAATTTTGATTTACAAATGTTAAGATCCATTAGCAATGACTAACAATTTTTTACATGTTCCTTCTGCAAGGTGACAGATTGTTTTATATTTCAGACACTTATAAGAAGTATTTCAATGAGATTAGTTAATGAAAATCAAAAGTTATGATACAGATCATGGGTGAGATACATTCAAAGCTGTAAATTATATGTTGTGTAGATGTGAATTCAACAATTTAGACTAGTTATAAGTAATGCTTTTTGCCAAGCACCTACAATTACTTACCCAATTTTGCTTGTCGGAGCCATATTATACTATGTTGAATTATGGTAAGGCATTTTGATAGATATTTAATAAAGTGTTACCTGCAAGAATTGAACAGAGTAATAAAACTTACCTTTTTTTAAGGTTCATTCAAGTCTTCATATCTAAAGCAGAATTGTTGATGCTCATTCTTCCATTCACTTAACTTATCAGTTTTATACCATGCTTAATGAAATTGAAATACTGGGGTAAAAGAGAAAGCAATTCTCCCATTCCACTCCCATGAATTGTGTAGATTAACAAAATGGTGAAAACCACAAAACAATTAGTAGCAAAGTAATTGTTGTCACTGCCGCACAAAGCAAAAGCCAATGTTTCTTTTGCTTCTGTCTTTATTTATTTGCTCTCCTAAGGAATTTGCCTTTGGCAAGAGAGCAGGCATTTGAAGAACCAAGACTCAAAAGCAAATGAAGCAACAGGTCTGATGAGGGCCAGCCATATTATCTTTCAACCTGCGAATTTACTAGGCAGCATAATAAATCCGGTAATGTTTACTTGGACAGTGTTCATTCAACCACAAAAATTTAACCTATTTAATGAATCCACAGATGTAGTTTGACAGATCAATTCAATAATAGCAGTTTGGTGATATACAAATTAGCGGAATAATGCCAGGTCAAGCTGACATCATCATGCTACCATCTGTTTGCAAGGCAGCAACATTCTCTGGCAGAGATTAAGCTTCTGCCTTGAACTCCAGAGACAATTTTGCATAACATGTTTCTGTCACTGGAGCAACCCAATGGACAGATTTCTGTATTGATAAAATTGAAAGATGCAGTCTGACAACATTTCCACCAACACTCAAACTGCAACTGAATCAATATGTTCTGCTGTAAAGGCTGGTTAAACAAGCCTCCAAACATTGGAGTACTGGGCTTTTGTGATATCACTGACATGTCAAAATAATCTCCCATTTTCTATTGAATGGAGAATGAGGGCTACCACTGTTGCTGTGTCTCTTGAAAATGCAGCCCTCTCTCTGGCAAGCTTGAGAAAGATTAGAATTAGGTATGTATGGTAGAAGAGGGCAGACATCTTACAGATTGTTTTTGAATTGAATGCAGCAAACCTGATAAAAGACGGTGATTATTCACTACATTATTTATTTTAAGTCAAATAATTTATTTAAAATTATGATGATTTATGAAAAAAGTTAGGATCCATAATGACTTACTAGAAAGATAACTGCAAATAACAATAGTGCTCAATATACAGTGGCATGCAAAAGCTTGGGCACCCCGGTCAAAATTTCTGTTACTGTGAATAGCTAAGCGAGTAAAAGATGACCTGATTTCCAAAAGGCATAAAGTTAAAGATGACATATTTCTTTAATATTTTAAGCAAGATTACTTTATTTCCATCTTTTACAGTTTCAAAATAACAAATAAGGAAAAGGGCCCGAAACAAAAGTTTGGGCACCCTGCATGTTCAGTACTTAGTAACACCCCCTTTTGCAAATATCACAGCTTGTAAATGCTTTCTGTAGCCAGCTAAGAGTCTTTCAGTTCTTGTTTGGGGGATTTTAGCCCATTGTTCCTTGCAAAAGGCTTCTAGTTCTGTGAGATTCTTCTGCCATCTTGTATGCACTGCTCATTTGAGGTCTATCCACTGATTTTCGATGATGTTTAGGTCGGGGGACTGTGAGGGCCATGGCAAGGCCTTCAGATTGTGCCTCCTGAGGTAGTCCATTGTGGATTTTGAGGTGTGGTTAGGATCGTTATCCTGTTGTAGAAGCCATCCTCTTTTCATCTTCAGCTTTTTTACAGACGGTGTGATGTTTGCTTCCAGAATTTGCTGGTATTTAATTGAATTCATTCTTCCCTCTACTAGTGAAATGTTCCCCGTGCCACTGGCTGCAACACAAGCCCAAAGCATGATCGATCCACCTCCATGCTTAACAGTTGGAGAGGTGTTCTTTTCATGAAATTCTGCACCCTTTATTCTCCAGACATACCTTTGCTCATTGTGGCCATAAAGTTCTATTTTAACTTCATCATTCCACAGGATTTGTTTCCAAAATGCATCAGGCTTATTTAGATGTTCCTTTGCAAACTTCTGACGCTGAATTTTGTGGTGAGGATGCAGGAAAGTTTGGAGAAAAAACAGTGCAGAAGTTCATGAAAAGAACACCTCTCCAACTGTTAAGCATGGGGGTGAATCGATTATGCTTTGGGCTTGTGTTGCAGCCAGTGGCACAGGGAATATTTCACTGGTAGAGGGAAGAATGAATTCAATTAAATACCACCAAATTCTGGAAGCAAACATCATACCGTCTGTAAAAAAGCTGAAGATGAAAAGAGGATGGCTTCTACAACAGGATAACGATCCTAACCACACCTCAAAATCCACAATGGACTACCTCAGGAGGCACAAGCTGAAGGTTTTGCCATGGCCTTCACAGTCCCCTGACCTAAACATCATCGAAAATCAGTGGATAGACCTGAAATGAGCAGTGCATGCAAGATGGCCGAAGAATCTCACAGAACTAGAAGCCTTTTGCAAGGAAGAATGGGCTAAAATCCCCCAAACAAGAATTGAAAGACTCTTAGCTGGCTACAGAAAGCGTTTACAAGCTGTGATATTTGCCAAAGGGGGTGTTACTAAGTACTGAACATGCAGGGTGCCCAAACTTTTGTTTTGGGCCCTTTTCCTTTTTTGTTATTTTGAAACTGTAAAAGATGGAAATAAAAAAGTAATCTTGCTTAAAATATTAAAGAAATGTGTCATCTTTAACTTTATGCCTTTTGGAAATCAGGTCATCTTTTACTCGCTTAGCTATTCACAGTAACAGAAATTTTGACCAGGGTGCCCAAACTTTTGCATGCCACTCTAGTGGGGAATGATAATACCACAGAATAGAAGCACGTTTATTCTACATTCTACAGCCAAAGATAAAACAAGCTGTTGATATCATTATATATATTTAAAATATTATGGGTTGCATTTTCTTCCATGACCCCACATGAAAGTGGCAGGTTCCTGATGACAAATGGTGGGAAATTCAAGTAGCAAAGTCCTTTTCCTTGCATACGCTTCCTTCCTTCCTGTGCTCGTTAAGGCTATTGTTGACCACTCCTATCAATAGAAGAAGATGGAAAAAAAAGGAAAATCCATAGCTTAATCATAGTTCTTAGTTATCAAAAAATTGAGTCTATTAATTAAATGCATGGAAGGCGTAATGGAATGACTCATTTATTGCAATCTCTGTGCATCAAACGAGTGAACCGCTGAAAGTTGATGAATGTAGAATGGGTGTTTCAGCTAGATTGCATAGTTTGGATTACAGGGGAGGAGGTGGTCATTATGAAGAAGGACAGCAGTGGATTACAGTTTAGGGCTTAAATGCAGCCTTGAGCTAATGTGAAATGAGTGAGGGAGTGAACGATCATTTAGACACACAGATAGGAGGATTCAAATACATTGCCATCCCAAAAGGAAAATTATCATTGTGTCCATTTCAACAATGTTTTTGCTGCAGGACAACTCTAAACAAAGCAACTGATAGATGTGATAACAACTCTAATTGTATCAAAGATCAGTGAAGTCTGGCCCAGCAATCGCCAAGCCTTAAAACCAAATGTTATAGCTGTTCCACTAAGGATGGAGTCCAAACATCTTTGGAAGAAGCACTTACTGCCCTTAAGGTCTTTGGCATGGGAAATCCATGGCAGATGGTAGCTGCTGTTGCCATATGCTCCATGGTGCACTTTGTAGTGTTGCAAAGTCATCATGTAAGGATGTGTATGTGCTCCTTTTAGACTTTTCCATCTGAGTTGTTATCTGTAGCTCTCTGCTCAGCAGGAATTCCAATATAGCTCAAAAGCATTCTTTTGAAGGAGGTTCTGTGAAATCTAGACACAAGCCAGCTTCCAAATTTCTTCTTTTCTGTGAGCAACATGTGCTAATGCTCATTTGTGCAGATATGAGGTAATCAGACAGCATTAGGTGGTCCACATCCCACAAGCATTTTCTCTCTGATGTAATGGACATGTTGTTGCTCCTTTCACTGTTTATTTTTTCACTGGGACTTTCCTCAGTGAAGGACTTCTCTCCAGGGAACGAGTTAAAATGTCATAAAATTTAACATTAAAGTTAAGGTGTGTAGCATTTCAACTGCATACAACTTTGAAAGGGTTAGTTGTTTTTTAGGTCTTTGTAAATATCACTGAAGGGACTCTGTAATAAAGGGACCCTTTTAAAAATCAGAGGTGAAAGAAAGGAAATTATATGGGACTGGACAAGGGGAAATGGCCACAAGAAGCATATTGTTCTTTCAGAATGTAGTAGTCATAGATTGAACTCCTAAGGCTCAGTTACATTTGAATGTGACATTTTTAGCTGTAATGAATTTTGTCCATTCTTATTTGAGGTCAAAAGAGCAACTTACTTCCTTAATGAAAGAAAACTGTGACACTTTTACACTACCAAACTTCTTGCACCTAATCCTGAGCTGGAATTGTCAAGCAGAAGGCCATGGCCTCGTTTAGCCTTATCATTGGAAACTCTGTGAAAAACAGAGGAAAAAGAAATAGAATTAAAATTTTAACAAGAGAAAAATAATAGTGTGTAGAAATCTTGGCGTACCCTGAGATCAATAATTGAAGTTAGATAAAATTAATCTCCATAAATATGGTGAAATATGCAGCTGATCCCTGAAACCAAATGGTGTTAAAACATTTCTGAGCTTCTGACTAGAATAATGCAGGTCCTATTTTAGCACATTATTTTGAGTGTAAACTGCCAAAGCATTGTTTTGAATGTATTTTTGGCCAGTTTCCACATCTTTGCAGGTGATCCAATCAGGCAGTAGCCCCATGCAACGTACATTTTTTAATATGCCAAAAAAAACGGTCAGTTAAATCCAATTTCTAGGCAAAGTCTGAAGGCCAATGGTTAGAACATCCACTCCTCTGGTGGTCTCTGTGCAATATAACTGATGATGATTACAACTTGCTCCAGGTAATATTGCAATATACAGGCATTGAGGATGGCATTGGATGTTTTAACCCAGCCACTTACCATTTGATACTGGTGGTTTTGAGGAGAGGGAAAGAGTACCTGAGAAAAAGATGATGTTACCAAGGAGATGGCTGAGTGAAAAGGCAATCAAGAGATCATGTTATGAAACCAATGATAGATGAGCATGTAAATGGCAGGAATTGTTTGGAGAGAAATTGGGAGAACAAAAGGGTTTAGTGCTAGAGTGGGTGAAAAACTTGATGAAAGATTAGGAGCAGAAAAATGGAAGATGGTAACCAAGATTGTTTGAATGCTGAGAACAAACAAATAGTGAGACTGTTCATATTTTGCATTAATGGTGAAGGATGGAGAGAAAAGGAAATTAAGAGATTATTGTTTTGGGTTGTCTTTGCTCCAAGATCACAAAACCGATTTGGCTGAGGTTGTGTTTAACATGGTCATGCCAAGCCAATGGTACAGTTCTGTGCTGAATTAGAATCATATTTACACTGTAGGCTCTAACATCTGGGAAGTGAAATCTCCACAAGAATTATGCAATTGGGACCTTTGCATAGCATGAAAAAGAAAAGATTGTTATCCCATCTTTTAAGGCTGGACTTAAAACACTGGCTCCCATAACAAACTGAATATTTGAAAAGTAAAACAATAAGCAAAAATGTATAAAATTAAAAGAATGTAACTACAAAATTCAGCTCTGCAGCATGCTTTACTTTGGCTACAAAATTTACAATGTGACAGCCTGTGCACATGTGAATATGATGTAAGTCATGCCATTTGGTAAAGGTATGAGGGTGTGCCCAGCTAACGTCCATGGGAAAGGTACAGAGTATTCATTGCTGTTGCAGAGTTGAACGTACTTCCATTAACAAGAAGTACACCCCCATGGCACCATTTAAAGAGATTATCAATTTCTTGCAGGTAAATTGCTGATCGATTTCTACTGGCAATTGTTATGATCTACCTGTGTTTGATGCTTTCTAAAGCTCTTTAAAGTTGTCAAGATCTACAGGGAACTGTGTGTCAAACGCTGAAAGAATTTGTCTTCAAGGATTTTGTACAAACCAGTTTCTCTCAGACATGGATGCATTAGTAGGCCTTCCCCTTGGAATACAGCATGATTAGAGGAATGTGTAGAGGGCATGCAGAACAGTATGCAGAGCAAGGAAGTAAAAAAGGGCTCTCAGCAAGAGGCCTGCTGGGCTCAGAAATTTCAGAGATCAAATGTCCTAAGAACAACTTGTGGATATCTGCAGTTCAGTAAGGACATCCTCACTAAACTCTGCCATGAGGTGCAGCATAACTGCACCTCTGAAGCAGAGTGTAAAGCACCAAGGTCACTGTGTTGGTGAACCTCTATGCTTCAAGATTCTTCCAGGAAGAACCTCATGATGGTTCACAACTGCTGCATTAAGAAGGTCAGTGATGTAAGGTGTTTAAAGGCAGCCATCAACATTTGACAATCTCTTGGGAGGGCATCAAGCAACTGTGAGGGAGGAGGAGCAAAGGAAGAGCCAACCCAGTCAGCCCCTTTCTGACTACCATAATGCCATAAGGTATAGGAGCAGAATTAGGCCAGTTGGCCCATTGAGTCTGCTCCACCATTCAATCATGGCTGATTTGTTTCTCAACCCCATTCTCTTGCCTTCTCCCCGTAACCCTTAACCCCATTACTAATCAAGAACCTATCAATCTCTGCCTTAAATACACCAAATGATGGCCTCCACAGCCCTCTGAGGCAACGAATTCCATAGATTCACCTCCCGCTGGCTGAAGAACTTCCTCCTCATCTCAATTTTAAAGGGATGTCCCTTTATTCTGATGCTTTGCCCTCAGATCCCAGGCTCTCCTACTAATGGAAACATCCTCTCCACTCTATCCAGGCCTTTCAGTATTCAGACTAAGCAGTCTGTGAACAATTTATCGGACTACATGAACCATATACCAAACACAACACTAATTGTCCATTCACCACTTCTCCCACATCTAATCTTCACTCAATGGCTGACCATCATAGAGTCTACTTGGTCACTTACATGAAAAGAAACCCAATAAAAGTAAACAAATGTCTAAATCAAAAGTATAAATCAAATCATGACAATCTGATAAAGGACTCATCTGATCACCATTGTGGATTCACGTAGCATTTGGCTTCCATGCATCTTTGTCTGCTCCTGTGAACCTCATTCCATGCTGTCCTATGATGGGACCATAGCTGGAGGAAGACCGCTGACTTTTAGCGGATGAGACAGCAAATGTCCTTGGAGGATGATTCTGAGTAATTGTAGCTAGAAGGAATGGCTTCAAGACTGTTGCTAATTGGCATGAGTGACAGCAGTTTGGGCTGGCTGGCTGGCTAACTGGAAGCAACAACATCACTGAAAATATCATGAAAGCTGTCAACTTGAGAGTAGATGGCAGACGTGTGCTCAGCAGAGACACTTTCCCTCCCCTGGAACAGCACCACAACAATTCTTGTAATTCTAGTATTTCTAATCAAGCCTTCTACCCTGCCTGTTGGAGTGTTATGTATTGGCCCTAGCTGTCAAAATATGGTGGTAAGTGAGTGGTACAGTTTTGCTGCACTGAGCAGTACCTTAGGTTAATGATATGGTTGGTGGGATTTGGCATTTGTCACTTCCTGACAGTGTCTTTAAACACTGATATCTGGAAGCATGATGACACCAGACTGAGCTTCCCGACCTTGGATGGGAACAGGTCGGCTGGGAACAAGCTGAGCTCATAAAACAGAAGTCTGAGCTTCGCCTGCAAAACCTAAACACAGGAGGCTGAGACATTGGCAATCAGACATTGATTGTGCTTGGGCCAGCAAGTATTCTAATGGAATTGTGTGCCACTTCCAAATTGGAAAGGATGGGCTCCAAGCACTGCTCCAAGACTTGTAAAGGATTGATACCAGATTCCTCCACCTCAATGACATAGCACACAGACTTTCTGCAGGACTTACAAAAGCACCAAGCATTTCATTCTGTGTGTAAAAGAGCCTTCTTCTCTAGGCTTCCCCATCAATGAGCTCATCTGAATCCTCCACAGCAGAACTTCTGTGTGACTTCACCCTTTCGAGAGGTGGCACCTGTGCCATTCCTTCTCTCTGCTCTGGCAGAGGGCCAGTCCTACCCAGAGATTCATAATATTAAAAGTCCTATCTTTAAGGTAACTTGTAATTTATAACAATATCAGAGCCAGAGGCCGTGAACATTAAATTGAATGAAGGCACGTGTATCCTTCTTCATTCCCTTTTGCTCTTTTACCATCACCTGGTCAGGATTTAAGAGGTACATCTGCAGCTTGTAAGTCAGAAGATACTAAAGGTCATGGAGGAAGTAAGAAGTGAGAAGGACCTTTAGGTATGCAGATATTGTCATCTTCAGTTGCTTTTGTCCATTGTTGGCCTGCAACTTACAATTTAAGGGAGATGACATAGGCACATTTTTCCCCTGTATTAGCTGGTACAACCTGTTGATGCTCCATCTTAACCTGCAAGAATGAAGGAAATGTATTGCTGCAAGAACACACACTGTGTTTTGGTGATGTGCTTGGCATGATTAATTAGCTGGTCTTGTGCAAAATGTGAGAAGTGATGTGAGGCTTTAAGGCAATGTTAAGTGTGAGGCAATGATGCAGCACACAAGTGCTATATATGAGTCTCAAATGATAACATTTGTTGGAAGATGACTTGTCGAGGTATGAGGCATTGAACAGTACCTTGGTTTCGGGGTATAGTTGGTGGGATTTGACACGTAGATTCACTAGCTCTGACTGTGTAAGTGAGGCCTTTGATGTCCTGTGACACTAATTCTGGACTAGATTTCTGGCATTGGCTGTCATAGCTATAGCCCTCAATTTCCTTTGCGGTGAGTCTGGAGAGTCCCCTGGCCAGTGTAGAAACAGGATATTCACAAGACCTCCAGTGCAGTGAAAACTGTAGTGTCCAACCTCTCCCACAGAGTGTCATTTTTGATTGTGTCTCAGGTCATACTGTGTTGCAGAACACCTGCCTCTACCCGCTGGAGCCACACTCCATCCTTTGAAGTAAAGCAGTCTGCATTTAATTATCACAGGCTTGCTTTAAGTGAAATTGGCTACTCAAGATAGTGACATAATAGTGAGGTTACAAGCCACAGAAAGCTTTCTTAGTGCAGGCTGCTCACACCAATTATGTAACTAAGCAGGCAGCACAAAGTTGCTGTGTTGTCTGCAGCAGAAGCAAGGGGGATGAGGGTTAATCATGCATTCCAGTTATCAAGTCTGTTTTCAGGAACCTTCCAAGTTAACCCTCTTAGGGGATTTTTTTTGCAATAAATAATCGAGTCTGTAAGAAACATATTTAACAGCAATCAAGCAGCTGTTGTGTGGACAAACAGTCTCTTGGAGCTTAGACTTAAGGTGTAGCAGCAGTGAAAAATTATGGCAGCACATGTTTCCATCAGTGCCACCTGCTCAAGATATTGCTGCCATTTGTAAGTGGAGTCTGTGGAAAAAATCCTTACCCCTTCCTTAATCTTTTCATTAAGAGTTCCCTCCTCCTTACCAACATACTTTCCAATGTGTACTAATATCTCACAGAATCAATAACATTTTTAAAAAAGTAAAGCCTCATTTGGTAAGATTATTTTTTTTAAGTTATTGGTTGCTTACTGTGAAAGTTGTAGTGTTTCCAGTGTAATGTTTATTGAACAGTACTTGTTTTTGTCATTAAGTTATATTCATGTGGAAAGAGTGAAATCTCTTCCTGTTGGCTCTGAAGACTTTCTAAAAAATATAAGACACAGGAACTTGCTTTATTTTATTTGATATATGAAGCCTAGTAAAGAATTTTGGATCCAAAACACTAAATGTTATGTTTACTTTAAGTGTGTGTGTGTGTGTGGGGGGGGGGTTGGTGGGGGTGGTGTGGTGGGATGGGAATGGGAAATTGGTCTTTTTAATCATTTCCTAAATGGGATCACAAAACGTATTTTGAAATTTTATTGGGTGCTCTTAATTGTCATTTGAAGTACCTTTAAGTTGAATGGAAATTTAATACTACCATTGAATTCAAACAACAGTGTACAATTATTATTGGATTTCTTGTAAAACTGAAGAATTTAAACTCCCAATAAAATGCAAAATACTGCAAATGCTGTAAATCTGAAATAAAAAGATGAAAAACTAGAAACTCACAGCAGTTGAATCAGTGCTCGTGCAGAGATAACCTCTAGCTCTGAGCCTCAATCTCATTCCACTGGAACTGCTCTACTGCTACCCGTACAATAAGAAGAAAATCCAGCCGCTAGACTTTTATTGACATTTTTGTTAGACATTTGAGCCTTTAGGACTCCATTTTCTAATTTTCACCAGGCTAAACCAAATGTCTAACAGGCACTGAACCACTTCCATTTTCTCAAATTTTTTTCCATGTCTCCTTAAAGTGCTGATTGTTGCCAGGGTAATGGTTTCTCAGGTCAACGCAGTGAATATCTACAGGCTGTTTCGACACGCTCTGTCACTGCTCAACTCACCCTTGTCTTCACCCATAGTCCAAAAGTTTAAGGAAAAATCTCCGAATAAATATCAGGTCAATTTTTCCTGTTCAGAATATTTGATGTCCACAGTAGCAGTCTAATTGGAACTTGTATGAGGTCAAGTATCTCAGACCAGACCAGATCTAACAAGTCTTTATGTGTACTTTGTATACTGGAGCCTGTTTCACCATTGTGCAAGCAATTTAGGAATTTTTGCTGTTTATAATCTGTATTTAACTAACTAAATGAAGGAAACTCATCTGATAACATTAATTAAATCCCAATATCTCCAAAGGACCAAAACACCACAAACCAATGTGAACAAAGTTTCTGATTTTTAATTGATCTCTAGCTTCTGTACCCTATGAAGACTCGACAGAACAATGACAGTAATTGGATTTCTAATGATATTCAAAGTGCTGCTAGAATTACACTAGCTTTCAGTATCATAGATGAGCTTTTGTCAGGTAGGAAATGGAAAATTGTGTCATTGCAATTGAAATTTAAGTGGATTATGTCAGAATGTTCTGTCATTATGGTCACTGTGACTGTTTTGCTTTACACCTAATTTTATTTTGTACATGTTTACCATAGAACCATATAACAATACAGCACAATACAGGCCCTTTGGCCCACCATGTTGTGCTGACCTTCAAACCACACCCAAGACTATCTAACCCCTTCCTCCCACATATCCCTCTATCTTAAATTTCTCCGTATGCTTATCTAACAATCTCTTGAACTTGACCAATGTATCAGCCTCCACCACCACCCCAGGCAGTGCATTCCATGCACCAACCACTCTCTGGGTGAAAAACCTCCCTCTGAAATCTCCCTTGAACTTCCTACCCATTACCTTAAAGCCATGCCCTCTTGTATTGAGCATTGGTGCCCTGGAAAAGAGGCGCTGGCTGTCCACTCTATCTATTCCTCTTAATACTTTGTATACCTCTATCATGTCTCCCCTCATCCTCCTTCTCTCCAATGAGAACAGCCCTAGCTCCTTTAGTCTCTCCTCATAATCCATACTCTCTAATCCAGGCAGCATCCTGGTAAATCTTCTCTGCACCCTTTCCAATGCCTCCTCATCCTTCCTGTAATGAGGCGACCAGAACTGGACACAGTACTCTAAGTGTGGCCTAACCAGAGGTTTGTAAAGCTGCATCATCACTTCACGGCTCTTAAACTCGATCCCCCGACTTATGAAAGCTAACATCCCATAAGCTTTCTTAACTACCCTATCCACCTGTGAGGCAACTTTCAGTGATCTGTGGATATGAACCCCCAGATCCCTCTGCTCCTCCACACTGCCCAGAATCCTGCCATTTACCTTGTACTCCGCCTTGGAGTTTGTTCTTCCAAAGTGTACTGCCTCACACTTCTCCAGATTGAACTCCATCTGCCACTTGTCAGCCCAGCTCTGCATCCTGTCAATATCCCTCTGTAAGCTTCGACACTATCCACAACACCACCGATCTTTGTATCATCTGCAAACTTGCTAACCCACCCTTCCACCCCCTCATCTAAATCATTAATAAATATCACAAAAGTAGAGGTCCCAGAACTGATCCCTGTGGGACACCACTAGTCACAGCCCTCCAATCTGAATGCACTCCATCCACCACAACCCTCTGCTTTCTACAGGCAAGCCAATTCTGAATCCACACGGCCAAGCCTCCCTGGATCCCTTGGCTTCTGACCTTCTGAAGAAGCCTACCATGCGGAACCTTATCAAACACCTTACTAAAATCCATTTAGACCACATCTACTGCATTACCCTCATCAACATTCCTGGTCACCTCCTCAAAGAACCCTATCAGGCTAGTGAGGCAAGATCTTCCCTTCACAAAGCCATGCTGGCTGTCCCTAATCAGTCCATGATTCTCTAAATGCTCATAGATCCTATCTCTTAGAATCCTTTCTAATAGCTTACCCACCACAGCCAGAAGGTTCACTGGTCTGTAATTCCCTGGACTATCCCTACTATCTTTTTTGAATAAGGGGACAACACTCGCCACCCTCCAATCCTCAGGTACCATCCCCGTGGACAACGAGGACTCAAAAGATCTTAGCCAATGGTTCAGCAATCTCCTCCCTCGCCTCACAAAGCAGCCTGGGGAATATTCCATCAGGCCCCAGGGATTTACCTGTCCTAATATTTTCTAACAGCTCCATCACATCCTCTCTCTTGATATCTACATACTCTAGAACATTACCCTTACCAACACCGTCCTCAGCGTCATCAAGACCCCTTTCCTTGGTGAATACTGAAGAGAAGTATTCATTGAGAACCTCACCCACTTCCACAGCTTCCAGGCACATCTTCCCACCTTTGTCTTTAATCGGACCTACCTTTACTCTAGCCATCCTTCTGCTCTTCACGTACGAGAAAAAAGCCTTGGGATTCTCCTTAACCCTACTCGCCAAAGCCTTTTCATGTCCCCTTCTCACTCTCCTCAGCCCCTTCTTAAGTTCCTTCCTTGCTACTCTGTATTCCTCACGAGCCCTATCTGATCCTTGCTGCTTACACCTTATGTATGCTGCCTTCTTCTTCCTAACTAGTTGTTCCACCTCTCTTGTCACCCATGGTTCCTTCACCCTACTATTCCTTCTCTGCCTCACCGGGACAAATTCATCCCTAACATCCTGCAAGAGATCCCTGAACATCAACCACATCTCCACAGTACATTTCCCTTCAAAAATGTCATCCCAATTTACACTCTCAAGTTCTCGCCTTATAGCCTCATAATTCGCCTCTTTCCAATTAAATATCTTCCCGTCCTCTTTGCTCCTGTCCCTGTCCGTGACAATGCTAAAGGTTATGGAGCAGTGGTCACTGTCCCCCAAATGCTCACCCACCGAAAGATCTGTCACCTACCATAAAACCTTTAAACCTACCATAATTAAATTTGGCCTAAAATCATTAAAACAGGATGGAATCTCAGGACTTCCTAGGTCCCTGATGTAAATAGCACTTGCATGAATCAAAAGAGCCTGATCTCACCAGAAACCTTAAATTCCTATAATGTTGGCATGGCATTTGAACCGCCAGCCCGTCACCCCTCGTGCCATAATGGGCCGATTCTCAAATAATGATGAGTCAGAGTACAGGAAGGAGGTAGAGAGTCTAGTGGCATGGTGTCATGACAACAACCTTTCCCCCAGTGTCAGTAAGACAAAAGAGCTGGTCATGGACTTCAGGAAGGGGGGCGGTGCACATGCTCCTGTTTACATCAACAGTGCTGAGGTGGAGAGGGTTGAGAGCTTCAAGTTCCTAGGAGTGAACATTACCAATAGCCTGTCCTGGTCCAACTACGTAGACACCACGGCCAAGAAAGTTCATCCGTGCCTCTACTTCCTTAGGAGGCTAAAGAAATTTGGCATGTCCCCTTTGATCCTCACCAATTTATATCAATGCACCATAGAAAGCATCTTATCTGGATGCATCACTGCTTGGTATGGCAACTGCTCTGCCCGTGACCGCAAGAAACTGCGGAGAGTTGTGGACATAGCTCAGCACACCACAGAAACCAACCTCCTTTCCATGGACTCTGTCTACAATCCTCACTGTCTTGGTATAGCAGCCAACATAATTAAAGACCCTACCCACCCCAGACATTCTTTCTTCTCCTCTGACCTATCAGGCAGAAGATACAAAAGCCTAAAAGCACATACCACCAGGCTCAAGAACAACTTCTATCCCCTTGTTATAAGATTATTGAACGGTCCCCTAGTACAATAAAATGGACTCTTGACCTCACAATCTACCTCGTTATGGCCTTGCACCTTATTATCTGCCTGCATTGCACTGTCTCTGTAACTGTAATACTTTATTCTGCATTATGTTATTGTGTTTCCTTGTACTACCTCAATGCACAGTTGTAATGAAATGACCTGTATGGATGGTATGCAAAACATTTTTCACTGTACCTCGGTACATGTGATAATAATAAACCAATTTATCAATTTACCTCCAAGAAGGGAAGGAAATGAGAGCACAATGTACATTTTTAAAGGTGCCCAAGCATTTAAGGGCTGGGCAAACTCTTGAGAGAGAGAGAGAAATGGCTGTTGCTAAAGCAGGTAAAAGGCAGTCATCCCAGATGGATCTGTAAGTGTTGCTGGTCCAAATTTTAGAAAGGGGCAGTGGTACAATACTGTGTGATGGAAGAAAACACCACATAGGAAGAACAGGTCATGTGGATAAATTGGTTGTGCCTGTGAGTGCAGAGAAAAATAGTTCACACAGAAAAACATACAAAGGGTCTTTGAACTGAAACATTAATTCTGTTTCACCCTTCACAGATGCTGCCTGACCTGCTGAGTATTTCCAGCATTTTCATTTTCTTATATCAGACTTCCAGCATCTGCAGTTTTTTGATTTTTTTTATACAAAAATTCAGCTGGTGTGCTTTTCATTAACATAGGTTACTTATCCACCCTGACTAGTTGCAATTTTATCCTGTAGCAGGTGGAAAGAGCTAGAGGGGATATGTTTTCACATAAATCAGATCACAGTGGTATCATTAGAACTTAGCTGCACCAACAGTGTGAAAGCAGATCCTTCCATGTTAATCTAACAAGCAAATGGATTAGGGCAAGAAAAATTACAGAAAAGTAGGTTCTTTTTTTTAACTTTCTTGTTTCAAGGAGAAACAGAAGCCTTCTTCTGGGTCCCATGAACAATGAACTGCTGAAGAGCTGATGAGATCTGCCAGGTATTACGTGGTCTCCCATTTGGTATTGGCATCCACTCTTCCAGAGAGGAGTTGAAATCGGCAATCGTTCCACTTACAAGAGGTGAAAGGGAATATGATCCCTTCAGTGAATTCATTTTTTCCACAAAGTCTCAGAACTCCAGATTTCCTTTCTTTTCTGAGACCTTGCTTCCTTCTACAATTTATGAGGTTCTATAAATCCAATCTCAATGTTAGCTGATTGCTACCTGATCATTTATCTTGAGACAATCTTTGCTATCTGTTTATCTCAATGCAATTACCTAGGGCTTGGTGATACTGCATCCAGAGTAGTGTGGGAAAGAATGATATTCCTCCATGGAGGGAGTGCAGAGAAGATTCATCAGACTAGTTCCTGGCATGGAGGGTTTGTCATATGGAGAGAGATTAGGTAGAGTTGTCCTGTACTCCCTAGAGTTTACAAGAGTGAGAGGAGATCCCATAGATTCATAGAGTTATACAGCACAGAAACAGGCCCTTCAGGCCAACTCGTCCATGCCGACCAAGATGCCTATCTAAGCTAATCCTATTTGCCTATATTTGGACCATATCCTTCTAAACCTTTGCTATCCATGTACCTACCCAAATGTTTTTTAAATGTTGTAATTGTACGTGTCTCTACCACTTCTCTGGTGGCTTGTTCCATGTACTCACCACTCTGTGTGAAAAACTTTCCCTTCGGATCCCCTTTAAATCTTTTCTTTCTCACTTTAAACCTATGCCTGTTAGTTTTAGACTCCCTTAACTTGAGAAAAAGATTGTGACTGTGCACCCTATTTATGCCCCTCATTATTTTTATAAACTTCAATAAGATCACCCCTCAGCCTCCTTCACTCCAGGGAAAACAGGCTCAGCTTATCCAATCTCTCCTTTTTACTCAAGCCCTCCAGTCCAGGCAACATCCTTGTGAATCTTTTCAACACTCTCTCTAGCTTAATCACATCCTTCCTCGAGAGTGGCAACCAGAACTCCAAGTGTGGCCTAACCAACATTCTGTACAACTGTAACATGATGTCCCAATTTTCATACTCAATGCCACAACCAATGAAGGCATGCATGTCATATGCCTTCTTCACCACCTTGTCTACCAGTGTTGCCACTTTCAGGGAACTATGTACTCGTACCCCTAAGCCTCTCTGTTTAACAGTATTCCCTAGGGCTCTGCCATTCACTGTGTATGTCCCGGTCCAGTTTAACTTCCCAAATGCATTAATTTGCACTTGTCTGAGTTAAATTCCATCAATCATTCCTTTACCCACCCACTCACTGAAATTTACAAAATTTTTCCTGGGCTTAATGACATGGTTGCTGGGAGATGTTTTCACTGTCTGAGCAATCTAAATTGAAGAGTCACAATCTTAGATTAAAAGATAAATCAGTTAGGACGGGGATGAGGAGAAATTTTCTCACCCAAAGGGCTGGGGAGGCTCAGTCTTTGATTTCATTCAAAACAGAGTGCGATATTCTTTTGATATAAAAGGAATCGAGGGATATGGAGAAAGTATCAGAAAATGGCACTGAGGTAGAAGATCAAACATGTTCCTGATGAACAGCTGAGCACTTTTGATGAGACAGATGGACAACTTTGACTACCAAGTTTTGTGTTCTTATTTCAGCACTCCAGCACAGAGCTTGACACTGATGCACATTAGGAATTTTAATTTGTTCACAGGTGTGGCCAATATCTTTGGGGCAGTCGAGCTGACATCGTATAGTTACATTGTAATTGATTAAACAGTTAATGCTGAAAGACTCACATCATTCCCATTATATGAGCAGCTAAATGTTTCACTTTCTATTAACAAATAGAATGGAAATAATTTATTAACTGTGAATCTAGAGGTTATTTCTCTAGTAGCATTTCCCTCTTCAAGGGGAATGTTTGGAGTGATGTAACTTGTATATATTTCAAAGCCCTGTCTATTTTGTGCTTCAAAAGGGATTGTGTTGGCTTCTTTTATATATTATAGATCATAATAGATTAAATGCTGAGAAGCTCAGTGCTGCAACATTGTTAAGATTAAGGATGACTGTGCCAGGAAATGTAGGAAGATTGAGGAGAAGTGATATGAACTTAACTACTGCAATTTTAAAAGGATTGCAGGAACAGAATGACCATGGTGGGGTGTGTTCACGTCATTAAATGGAAAAATATTTGAAAAGGATACACAATCTTTGACTTTATAAACAGAATTTAATAGGGAAAGGAGGAGCAGTGAAGAGAGGAGCTTTGAATATTGTATGGGGTTGTGTGCAGATCAGGATGAAAACCCTGAAATATGCATCGCTCTGGAGGAATGTAGCTGTTTTCTAGAAAACCATTTACAGCCCTCTGGACCTATGCATTCCACTCAATTTCATTCGACTATAATACGTTGCTTGGAGAGAGCAGATTGGCAGATAAACTCTCCTCAGATCACTGCTCTGATAACTGAGGTATGAATAAGGAAAAATGCACTGGGTTTTGGAGTCAGTGAGAGCCCCTTAAAGGACTCTTCTGTCCACACCTGTGCAGGGATAGACTTGGCCAGGAGGAAAAGAGACAATTTATAGGCTATTGTCTGAAGAGATGGTTGTTGCAGGAATTGATAATCCACTTTCTTGAGCCCTTTTGGGTGAGTCAGCTACACTTCACTTCTTCTACTGAGCTGGAGGTTGTTACAGCCCTGTAAAGCCTAGCCTGAGATATTTGTTGTTCTATTTACTGTAGCATCCAGAGTCTACATGGTACGCATGGATTCTTTGAACCTGAGCATGCGACCGGGTGCTGGCTACTCCATTCCTGGAAGAAGGTATCGCTTGAGTGGCCTCCCATTGCTTCCCTCCTGCTTGAGATGGACTCTTCTAATTACTCTGGATCTGGTAGTGAATCTACTTTGAAAGCCTGCCAATGCATTGGCAGCAGGATATATCAACTGTCCAGCTGAGAAAAGCTTGGAGCGGGCTGGAACCTCTAACACAAACACTCTATTCCTGCTTCTGTCTCCACCATCTGCTCTTATCCACCAGAAGTGTGAAACGTCAGCTGAAATCTCACGCCTAGGAATTCTGCCTGTCAATAATATGAAAGTTAATAGGTCTAAATATTAGGGGCTGTGTACAGAACACTGTTGCAAACATATGTAGTTATCAAGGATGAATCTTGAGGTAAGTTTCCTGTTTTACTTGCCATACTGAAGTTTGGGCTGGTGAGCTATGCACAGTGGAACCTCACAAAGATTCAGCCCCTCTGCACTCTCATTGTGACATCCATCAACTCGTATAGTAGCGTGAAAGGATAGCGGTGATAGAAGGTATGAATTAGAACAGGCAAAGTAATATTGTTGCAAGTTATCAACATGAAGATGATCAAAGTTCAATTTCCCATGAAATCAGGTCTATGTGACAGAATGCTGTATGACACACAAGGGAGGCTTTTTGTTTGAATGTGTCAGCAGGTAACTTGAAGCTCTTTGTCCCTTATCTCAACAACTAGGGACAGTATAACTGTACTTACTTCTTGTGTTTTCCATTGCGTTGACACAATGTTCCAGTTCTTTTCAGTTCTTTCCCTCTCCATTATATTTGTTGTTCTTGTCCTCTGCAAAGAAGAAGAGAATAGATCTATGAGGAATGCAAAGGCCTGTGCCCATTCTGTGGAAGGATTTAATGAAGGAGAGGTATAGCTGGGCACTGTGAGGCATATGAGTGGTGATTGGATAAATGGGCATGTGAGAAATTGCTTAGAAAGAAGAGGGTAAGTGCACCTACAAGTACGTGGGTGTGGAGTGATGTGCGACAATGGGCTTGATAAGACAAATGAAATAGGAAGACAAATGCATAGCTTTATTGAAGCCATGTCAAACTCCAACCAGGCCTGCTTGGTCTCATCTGAGGACTTCTTCCTCCCAATGTGATCAATAGCAGATCCAAATGAAGTGTAGTTATTTCCTATTTGAACTCTATTCAGATACTGCCAGCTCTCTGACAGGTAAATTCAACTTGTATGTTTGGAGCTTCGTTTCTCATGCTGGAGATGAGATTGTGTCATATGAGTGCGCATCACATGTAGCAGTGCTGAAAAATGGGAAACCCAGAAACAAATGGAAAAGAGGTGGCTGAGTTAAATAGCCACTTACAACTGGATTCAGTTTGTTTCAAGATTGTATCTGCCTGCTGTAGACTCAAACTTACATTTGGGGCCAAGCTTCAAAAGGGAATTTGATAAGTAATTGAAGGGGGGAAAATTGCAGGCCATCGGGGAAAGAACAGTGATGTGGGACTAATTGGATAGATCTTCAAAAGTACTGACACTGTGTTGTAAATTCATTAATTCTGTGTTTAAAAAAATCTTATAAAATATTAAGTCAAACAAATAACTTCAATGTTTTTTACAGATTACCAAATTATGTGAACAAAAGTCTCCATGGATTTTGAATGAAGAATCAGTTCAATATTTGTAGAACATTTAGAAATTGGAGATTGTTGAAGAAGATACCAGGATTACCAAAATGAAAACAAAATTGGAGATCGTTGAAGAAAATACCAGGATTGCCAAAACTGTAAGTTGATTGAACCAATGGTTCTCAATATTCATTTTATTGTTCATTCTAACAGGTATGCTAAGGCAATGAAAAAAAGATTGTTACAAGCAAGTTTCAACTGGTCAAATGTTCTTGCATACATATTGCAAAATAAGTCTGACTGCAATCCAATTGTTACTGGAAAATATATGCAAAATAATTACTTAGCAAATAGAACACTGGAGGCAGTTGGTGAGAAATGTTTCTTGTGTAATCTTTGCAAATAGGTTTGCATATCTTGAATGTGCAAACAGAATAGATGGAGAAAGGGAACCATACAAATCATGACTGTGATTTCAAACTAGTTGGTATTTTGCTTTACTGAACTCAGTTTGCTGCTGCCAAGAACAGAAGAAAAGGGACTCTCAATATTTACAACACCATTGTAATTTTTTTCATTTATTTTAATTACATTCTTTCCTCCAAGTAAAAGATAAATACCAAAGATCATCAAAGAAAACATACTAATGTAATACCACACACTGAGCTTGGGAAAGGATTGTAATCGCCTGTGACTAAAATATACTTCACATCACTTGCTTGAGAGAATGCTTTCTGTTAAGTACATTCAAGGAAGGCAGAGACCTTCCCAATTCCTCTGCTCACTAATTTGGCTCCACCAACTCATCCATTTAGCTCTCAAACATGAAATATATTACTGCACAATGAACTGTAAGGATTTGGAGTGCATTGTGATGGATACAGATTCAATAGTGCTCTTTAAACAGGAGTCTGCATGGATTTGGGGGAGGAAAGGAAGGGTGTAACTAATTGAATTGTTCTTTGAAAGAGTTGGCATAATGCAAAGGGCTGAATGCCCTCCTTCTAAGCTGTGCTATTCTGTGATTCTAATATATTCCATTTGTTCAAAAATATCTTTCCTGGGGATTGTAAATTGAGTCCTATTCTTCTAGCATTGATAGCGAGTAAAAATCACTGTACTTACGTGCTTTCATACTTCACTTTATACATCAAAGTCCTTTGTATGAAGAATGACTTTAGTGGATGATTCTGCCTGACACCAGCGTGATGTACCTTCAGATCCCCGTGAGTAGAATATCGCATCCAACAGTAGTACTGAAAATAAGAAAAAATACATTAAACTTATGAAGGCATTTATATCACAAAAACAGGAAGCTTAGCAATCTACACTCAAGGCAGAAGCATCATCAATGTGCAAGCACTAATTTTTGAATATCTTCCTTTGGCCAGATGGTCAAACATCCTGAGCTCCTGTACTGAACCTTTGAAGTATGTAGAGGAGGTGAAGCTCATGTTAGGGAATCAAGCTGGTGTTTTTAGAGCTTTATAAATTACTTTATTTAGCAGAATCTTAACATGAAAAAGCAGATCAGAGTCGAACCCAACCTTTGATCAATTTCCCTGATAACTACATCTTGCCACCATGATTTAAATACCTTATGCTGGTCTTTTTTTCCCAGATCTGCTGTTAATTGGTCAGTCACTCATTTGAAAGAGGTCATTGGGCTGATGCTGATTGTGACACATGGATCTCAGAGAAACAAAAATGCCTTGCTCAGTAAAGCAGCTTGACCAAAAATTCTGACACCAACCTTCTGCACCAAAGACATGCTGTAGCATGTTGGAAATAGAAACAAAAAATGATGGAAAAACTCAACAGGTCAATATCTATGGAGAAATGAAGAGAATTAGCATTTCAGGTTGAGAACCTTTCATTCAAACTGAGAAATTTTAGAAATCAAACATTTTAAGTTGATTTTGAAGGGGGGGGGGATAAAAATAAAGAAAGGTCTGCAGGTCTGATCTTGGAGCTTCTACAATTTTATGCTTTCATCCAGCATGTTGTGACAGGCTAAGTTCAGAGTCGGGCTGTTGCTAAAGCAAGTAATAATTCTAATGCTGCATAATATATGCAGAGAAGTTTAAACCCTCTTTTAGGCTTCTTTGCTGACACCGAATATGGTTGAGTGGGCATGAATGTGCATTCAGGCAGCAGCTCTCAGGAATCTGTGGTGGTGGTTAATTTCATTCCTGTGAGTTGTTCTTTTAGAGCTGTAAGTTCATAAGAGTTCTACCAGCTCCAGAGTACTTCCAATTTCTCAAAACCCTATTGCTGCATACCTGACTGACACCCCTATTCCATGCTAGGCATGTAACATTTTATGTTACATCTTGCCACCATGAGATGGGAAGTAAGCTGCTTGGTATTCATTTACCTAAATAGGCAAGCTGTATGTGGAAAACAAATGCTGATAATCTGCACAAGTAATAAGGCCTGAGACCAAGCTTCTAGATGGCTAGAGTCCACTCTTCCCAGGTACCCACCAGTTTCAGGCTTAAACATGAGCATGAAGAAAATCTGTTGCTTAGTGTGCAAATAGCTCATATCTCAGTAGCCAATTATTAGAAAGAAATTCAAGTATATCAGGGGAGAAGTCCAGAAGGAAAACATTCTCCAGTTATAACCAATTCTTATCATAACTGGAACTGGTTGAATTAATTAATGACCTTGAGCAAAGATTTTAATAACTTCAGAATATGATCCAATGAACATAAAATGTTGTGTGCATTCAGCAATATGGGCCAAGTTGTGTTTTGTTGTGGGTGGAGCTTCCCTGCAGAACTGCTGCCCATCTGCACTTCACACTTCTGAACCTCTGCTCCACTGAGTCCAGTGGTGGCTGCTGAAAGTACGGAGTTTAGGGCCAGATGAACTGTGTCTGGCCCTTCATCTTTTTAGCCCCAGACACAGGATTAGGAAATCTGATCTGCATAGACAAGATGGGTGAAGGTAAGTGTTTACTTAATATGAATTAAGGCAGACACGGTAGTGTTAGCGGTTAGTGTAACGCTATTACAGCGCCAGCAACCCAGGTTCAATTCTGGCCACAGTCTGTAAGGAGTTTGTACGTTCTCCCCGTGACTGCGTGGGGTTTCCTCTGGGTGCTCTGGTATCCTCCCACATTCCACAGACCTACGGGTTAGGAAGTCGTGGGCATGCTTTGTTGGCGTGGCGACACTTGTGGGCTGCTTCCAGAACACTTTACGCAAAAGATGCATTTCACTGTGTGTTTCGATGAACATGTGACTAAATCTTATCTTATTCTTTAATTAATTTATACCAGTTAATATTTTTAAATAATGCTTTTTATTTTTCCTGTTAATAATTTTAATTTATTAAATTAATTAAATTGATTTACAGAAACATTTCTAAAGGCTTTTGACAGCACACACTGTCAGAAGATCATCAGGGTAGTCCAGGAGCAAGGCCTAGGATTCCAACTCCTGCGGCCTCATCATTGCTTGTAGACCACTCCAATTTTTGGGATGGATGCTTCAGTAAAGCCTCACTTCCAGTTAGATCGATGGGGCATCAAAAGGCTAGTGCAGGCACAGGGATGGGGGACCTAAATGCAATGTGTGGATTGGGTTAAGCATGATCTGGCCCATTGTGTCTCGGCTTATCCTAAAATCCTTTGGAATTCTTTATTTAGAGTCTATGGACACTCAAGTTGTTTAGTGCATGCAAGGCTGGCATTAATGGGAAGCAGAGGATAATTTGGATTATAGGGGAATCTCAATTTATGGGGAACAGGCAGGGGAATCAAGCTCAGCTATGATGGAATAGGGTTGAGTGGTGGAATAGGCTTGAGAGGCCACATGGCAATCCCTGCTCCTATTTCTTGTGATTTTATCTTTATTGTGGAACAAAAATGTAAACCTGAGGTAGTGGATCAACCATGGCCTTATTGAGTGCTGGAGCAGGTTTGAGGTCTATTCCAGATCCAATTGCCCATGGTCCTAGGCTCTAGCAGTATCGAGTGATTCTGCTTACAGTTCTTACTTCAAAGTTGGATTTAAGATATTAATTGCAGGAGCATTTTTTGCAAGTGATAATCACAACACCACAAAAATCAGAGTTGCATTGAAGGGTTATTACTATATTAAGTATTTGATACATGTTTCCTATTTATAGATATAGATTTCATGATTGTATTTGCTTATCACATGAAGAAAACTCCCAGCTGTGAGGAACTATACAGTTAAGCAAATTAAGAAACAATTAATTTACAATGGGATCTAGGAGACAATTTGGTTTGATGAGATGAAATCTTTCTACCTGTGCCAGCTGCAATGTCCAAGGAAAACTAAGCTTAGGCATTTTCACTCTACTGGGGAACATGAGGCCAAAGAACTAATCTGCCTATAATTCAGCACTAAGCCAGTAATCTTCATAAGTATAGTTTGCAATGAAAATGGAAAGCTTCATCCCCAGCTTGGTGTTAGAGTTAAGGCTAATTGTTCACATGGACTGCAAGGAGTTTTGCTTCAGATCCAGATGAGTTAAGAGGATGTCAAGAGAAGTAAAATAATTCTTTCTGGCATACTGACAATCTTCAGTTTAATTGCATACTTAGAATTAACCAGTGGTTAACCAAATCTAGCAATGCAGAAATACCATCAATGATGATAAAAATTTTAATAAAATTCGTTTGAACACATATTTCTTGGAGAACAAAATTGGCATTTATTTATGAAGTATGATATCAAAGCAGATCAAAACTTAGTATTGTGAACATCTGTATATGAGAATATTCTCACTGTTCCGATTAGGTCAGAAATCAAGTTAACAGGACTCAACTAAACATTATGATAACTCATCAGCCACAATAAGGAAGTATATTACATAGAGGATGCTGATTTTCTTTGTAATTCATCATACAAAAGAATCCATTGCTCTGTGTTGTCCTACATCATTTTATGTCACCAACTTAACACTTTGTGAGTTCTCCTGCTTCTCTGAATTATCATATCAACAATTGCAGAAAAGCAAATGTCGCAGAAGTTAATACTAATCTGGATTTTCTTTTTTAGTAGGTACATGATTGATAAACAACTATCTGCATTTGAAATAGTTAACTAAAAGTTACTGATTGTCCAGTCAGGGTTTTCAAACAGCCACTTACTCTTAGATTCCGGGTCACATCAATGTTTATTTGGTTATTCCATTGAAGCCCCTTTGGTTGAACAATTCAACGACTTCCCAAAACAAGTGCCAAGTTGGAGAAGCAAAATATACAGTCAGTATTGCAACTAGTAGAACTGTTGCCTCACGGCTTCAGTGACCTGGGTTCAATCCTGATCACTGGTACTATTTGTGTGGAGTTTGTATGATTTTCCTGTGACCATGTGGGTTTCCTCTCGGTGCTCCAGTTTCCTCCCATATCTCACAAATATGTAGATTGGTAGGTTAATTGTAAATCATCCCTTGGGTGTAGTTAAGTGGTAGAATAAGAGGGGAGATGAAGGAATGTGGGGAGAATAAAATGAGATGAGTGTAAGTGGGTGGTTGAAGGTTGGCACAAACATCAAGATGGCTCAATTCTTCAGCTGGTGCTGTGGGATCACCAATGGCGGAAGTTAAAACGGGTATTAATAAGTTGATCAAGTGTGCAGAACTCTGGCAAAATGACTGCAATGCAGGTGAATATGTAGCCACCCACTCTGAAGAATAGCACATAATACTTTTTAAATGGGGGAGAAGTTAGAAGTAGTCGAGGTTTAAAGAGACAAAGGAGTCCATGTACACTGAACAGTAAAATGCTCATGGACAATTACAGAAAATAATCAGTAAGGCTAATGGAATGCTGCATTCCAGTTCTATACATAATAGTTGAGGAGTTCGAAGATGCTGTCCAAGGAACTGATGTAACATATTGCTCAAGCAGCAGAGGGAATTCAGGGTGAGGAATGTCACTCATGAGAAATGGAGTTCCTTATCTTTTATATCTTTATATGCTTAGTACCTAGAATACAAGATATAGAAAATGTGATACAACCATATAAATCCATGGGTAGACCACACCTGGAGAATGTGAGCAGTCCTGAGCATCACCCCTTGGGAACGGTATATTTGTCCTGGAGGGTGCATGGCATAGATTTACCAGAATGACATCTGAGCTTCAAGTACTAAGTTATGAACCAAGGTTTATGTAAACTAAGGTTGTATTGTTCAATAAGTAGAAGGCTAAGAGGTAATTTGATCAAATGTTTCAGGATATAAATGGTGGAACAGGCTTGAACAGCTAAATGATCTAGAACAAAAAAAGAACAGAATGTTCAAAGAAATCAGCAGTTCAAGCAGCATCTGCGGAGACAAAAGGTGCAAGTCGATGTTTCAAGTCAAGACCCTACACCAGGACTGAGAGGAAACAGCAAAGATTGTAGTGTGAAGGAGGGTGGGACGGAGGCTGGTTGGTGATAGATGGAACCAGATGGGGAGGGAATGATGGGCAAATGAAAATGGAGAGTTAAATGGTGGACAGGCGATTGTGTGTGGGAGGAGAGCTCTGCAGTCGGGTTACCTAAAAATATAAAATTCAATGTTCGTACTATTGGGTTGTAAGGTACCCAAGCAGAATTTCAGATATTGTTCTTCTAGTTTGCGTGTGGGCTCTTTGTAGCAATGGAGAAGGCCAAGGACAGACCGGTCAGTGTGGGAATGGGAAGAGGAATTACAATGACATACAATCGAAGCTTGAGGTGGCTGTTGCAGACACAGTGCAGGTTCTCCACAAGATGGTTGCCTAGTTTATGCTTGGTTCCTCCAATGTAGAGGAGGCCACAATGTGAGCACTGAATGTTGTAGACCAGGTTGGAAGAGGTCCAGGTGAACCTCTGCCTCAGCTGGAAGGGCTTTTTAAGTATCTGGATGGTGGTGAAGGAGGCGGTGAAGGTCAAGTGTTACACCTCCTTCGGTTGCAGGTGAATGCACCAAGGATGGATGGACCGAAGAGGGTGGTCCCTGTGGAAAGTAAAAAGTGGGGTGGGGGGGGGGCAAGAGGAGAAGATGTGACTGGTGGTGGGATCATGTTGAAGCTGACACAAAGAGCAGAGGTTGATGTGTTAGCCATGGATGCCATTGGGGAGAAAGGTGAGGACCAAGGGACCTCTTTTGCTTTTCTGCCTGGGGAGAGGAGGGTAAGGGTCAGAGCAGATGTGCAGGAAATGCAAGAAATACGTGTGAGGGCTCCATCAACTATGGCAAAGTGAAAACCAGGCTTCCGGATGGAAGATATTTCAGAAGATCTAGAGTAGAGGACCTCATCTTGAGAATAGATACGGTGAAGATGGAGAAATTGAGAAAAAGGAATGCCATCCTTACAAGAGGCAAGGTGGGAGGAGGTATAACTAAATGGCCTACTCCATTTCCTATGTGAAAGGTCAGATTGAGTCTCAGTTTAACGTCTGAAGGACAATATAATCTTCATCAGCACTCCACTGAATGCATTATACAGTCATCATTGGAGTGGGGTTGGAAACACAATGCTGTGACACAGAGACGAGAATACTACTTCTGAGCCAACGCTGACATTCAGACAGCAGATTGTTTCAAATATCAAAGCCTTCTTTTGCTGGTAATGATGAGACCAGCTGGTTTTATTGGTGCTGTGGCAGCCTCTTCCTGATCCCAGGATGGCTCTGTATCATACATGGTTGGAATCCTGTTCTCAGCAGGTCAAGACTCCATCTGTTCATTGTGTTGGTAATAGAACCTGAAACTAATATATTCCTAATTAACACCACTGTAGAAACATTATGCTTGGTTACACTGCCAATGAGCACCGGCTGCATAGCATAAAACCCACCGAGATTTTAAAAAAAGTCGCTTTTGGAAATAACAGAAACAGATGTTTTGGAAATTCAGTCAGGGGAGTTTTCAGGTGCATCTAACCTGTGCAGTCCTGACCTGTGCTATTTACTGACACTGAGCAGCAAAAAAATAAGGGAGGAGTTCCATTTTTCATCAGTGACATTCCTCACCCTAATTAGCATAAAATTCCCTCTGTCACTTGAGTGATTTGGCACTTCAATTCCTTGGCTAGCAATTCCTAACACCTCAACTATTATATATCCATGCATAGAACTGGAAAATTAATTTCTGAATGTACTAAACAGTGGAAAATATAAATGAGGTGGTAAGCTGATTGTAGAAAAAAGAAAGATATAGAAATACAAAAAAAAAGTAAACACTTCTTAAAAATAGCTTGTTGCTTAGCAATAGCAAGCTTTGGCTTGACCAGTAGTAAAGTCCCCTTTCATTCCTACAAAACACCCCAGCTTCCTTCTAGTTTTTGGCATTCTCAGTCACTCCCCTACAAGAAGCAGAAAGAATTCAAAATTATTTCATTTGGAGAACCTCCATCGTGCTGGTTCCAGATCCATCTGATACATTAATATGTAAAACTCCTGAGCACACTGCTACTGCTGTTATTCTGTCCTTTGCTCAGTATCATTGGTAATGTTTTAGTATGTTGAGCATCATGATTTGCAAACTACTTTCATAAAAGCATTGACAAACAATTCATGAATTACTTTGAAAACAGCATAGATACCTCCAACAAATTATTTCCATTGGTAGATATTTTTCTTCAACACAATCCTCCTCCTCCTGGGCTGTTTTAACAAGCAGGTATAAAAGATCAGCTTTTGGGAAAAGTAAAGATACTGAACAATTACATTCTTAGTTTTATTACTTTGCTTTTTGCTATTAAACCTTCTAAAAGCCTCATGAATTTGCTTTTATCTTTCAAAGAGCTGGCACAGGCATAATGGGTTGAATGGCCCCATTCTGTGCTTGAAGATTCCATCTGATGTCTTTCTTTTTGTGCCTTCCATTCCTTTATTCTCTTTATGTATCACTTCGAACAGCATGAAGCTTTGTTAAGCAAAACAGGAGAGAGCAATAGTCTTCAGAGCCAGAGACTGCTACTGTTAAATAAATGACAGGAATTGCCATAACAGATTTGTGTACCTGGAATTAACCAATAGTTAACCAGATCCAGATTAGAAAAAGTGATTGCTTTTTTTAAAATTTTGCTGATATTTTCTCCTGAATGTTCCCCTTTCTTCATACCCTGAAGGCAGTAAGTCCACGTTCAGGCACATTGTCAGTACAATACCAAAGTCCTGACTCTAATGTAAGCCATCGTATGTAAAATCAGGGGGGTACAAAATTGGGAATCTGATAAACCAGCCAGGTGGATTGGGTTAAATCCTACTATTGTAAGGAAACCTGTCAGCCTGAAGAAATTAAAAATCTATAAAACAGGTAGCTGGAACGTCAAGGACAGTGGATGAGTGGACAAAACAAATGTCTTTGTTCTCGCCAAGTGGTGGAAGATGTGGAGGCTGTCGTTTTTAGTGAGACTGTTCTTGTGATCAGCATTTTGTGAACTAGTTTTCTGAACTAACTCTTGTTGGATTAAAGTGATTGAAAGTGGATATAAGGTAGAAGAATCAATGCAGGCTTATAAGAAGAATAATCTGTGTCTGTGAACTGAAATAACCTGAGCCCAGTGTCTGACTTGAACTGGCTGTAACTGATTTGAAATGGCCTGACTCAGGGAAAAGCAAAGGAATGACATCAGAGGCATATCCTTGGTTGGGAGAAATGCAGTGAGGTAATGCTACCCGTAGCCTTGGACCAGAGCCAAGGAAAAGTGGACACAGGCTAATCAGATAAGTCAAAGCCAATGGAATCAAACTATAATGGTGCAGAACATAAGGAAAAAGAATAAAAATGAAGGATTTCAGAGTAGAGGAGTGAGAAATCCAGAGATTAACTATCGTAAGGAAGACCACCCCCTCCCCACCCCCTCCATACCTGGGGCAGGGAGAAGAAGGATCAATCATTTAGCCAATGGGAGGTCCCCTATTTCAGTGTTGTAAGTGGGAGAGTTAGTCTGGGTGAGTACAGGTACTAAAGGAACAATAGCATTCAGGAATTGTAGACCCGGGGTCAATATAACCTGCGTGGATATTTGCATTGATACAATAAAGTTGATGCAATAATGTTACAAGTTTTGAATTAATTAGGATCTGTGTGGTCATTTACCTAACCTAAGTTTGTTGATCAAAGTAAGAGTCAACAAACCTGATCTGACTTTTACCTGACAACTTCATGTACAAACCTTTGATTGATCTTGAAATGACAATAAACAGTAAAATGGAGCAGTCTCTTGTGTCTCCATAGACATTTAAATCCTGGGCTGATTTCACCTTTCAGTAACCTGACAGGTGAGGCCAAGAGTAAACTTCCTCTTGTTGCAAGTGAGATTGGTCTTCCTGGTCTCTATGCCTTGGCCAATAAGGCCAGGCTTGTGCCACAATTTTCATTGTGATATTCCCCAAAATACTCTATGATACAACTGGTGCTAACCCATACTACAACCTGAGTTACACAGCAATTCGGCTGTTACCTCTCCTTCAGTTACCAAATTGAATATCCACTGTCACATGACCTTCTTTCTTCCTGTGATTGGAAAGTGTGAACTGTCCCTCACCCCTTTTGAATTAGAAGAAAGTGAAACAAAGGAATAATATTGCTAGGACAACAGTTAATCTAGAAAAATACATGCATTACATAGCGATATTATCTCTCTTGCCCCAAGTGCTGTGAGTGATGACTATAATCTAGTACCCCTCTCACCTGTCCATACCACAACACAATGAGAACTAATAATTTAAAGTCCTGGCAGGTATCACCTTATTATTACCATTACTATTACACTGAAATCTGATGTGAACTCTGGCTATCGGTGTCGTCATGCCAATGCAGATTGAAGATTTCACTGCACCTTCTCAGCACTGAATCTATGGAGTTCATTATATGGTATGGCAGGCTGACACACATGTACTGTGGTAAACCACTGAGTTCAGAAAGATATTCAGCTTTACTGAAAAGTGAACTGGAAAATAAAAAGAAATTTCAAGTTCTCTTTACAAACTAGTTTGTGGTCAGTCATTACTGTTGTTATCTGTAGCACTGGGCTCTACCACCGAAGTAAGTGTCTACCCTGCCATAGCCAGCAATGTTGCCCAGTAATTCTTCATTATTGTGAGTGCAGCTCAATTTGGAAAGAACACCAGGGAGCAAATCTGCCACTTTTAATTTTGAATGGCCTTGGACAGTTAAACAGCAAATGGGAGGAGGAGGCTGTACAATAACAGAGACCAATGATGAGACTGAATTATTTGCAACCATCTTCACCCAGAAGTACTGAGTGGATGATCTGTCTTGGCCTTCTGCTGTCTTCCATACCATCTCAGAAGCCAGACTGCAGCCAATTCAAGGTAAGGAGCAGAGCCAGATAACATCCTGACTTAGTTCTAAAGCATTTCAGAGTCCACCATGCCTCTGGCCAAGCTGTTCCAATGCACCTCCAACACTAGCACTGAATTGATGATGTGAAAGTTATTTCCTGTCCATTAATTATATACTTAGAATTAAAATCATAGAAATGGACGGCACAGGAACAGGCCCTTTCAGCCCAGCTTGTCCATACTGACCTTGATGCCTATCTATGCTAATTCCATTTGCCCAGATTAGGCCTATATCCCTCTATGCCTTTCCTATCTAAGTATCTACCTTTTAAATGTTGTAATTGTATCTGCTCAACTACCTCATCAACTACCAGATATTCACCACCCTCTGTGTGGAAAAACTCGCCCCTCAGATCAATTTTAAATTTTGCCTCTCTTACCTTAAAGCTGTGCCCTCTAGTTCTGGAATCCCCTGCTCTGGGAGAAAAAGATTCTATCCTATATCCCTTATAATTTTATAAACCTCAGCCTCCTGTGTTCAAGTGAGAATAAATGATGCCTGTCTAGTCTCTCCTCATAAGTAATCTCTTCCATTTCAGGCAACGTCCTTGTGAATCTCTCGCACTCTTTCGAATGCTACCACATCCTTCCGATAGCACAGTGACCAGAACTGTACAGAATAATTTAAACCAGTAATTAACCAGATCTAGGCACTTGAAAAGTGTGTCCAGTGCTGCCTCTGCAAAGTCAAACCACTGGTACAGTATATTAGATGAACTAATGTCACTGTCCTCTACCAAACTGACACCCAAGCATCAAGGCTGTGATCACACTCAATCAGTTCTGGTGCGTGAGCAACATTGTCCGAATGCTTAAAATTAGACTCCTGAAACATCCACTCTACCCTGAACTCTGTCACGGCAAGAGATTCTGGGGAGGACAGAGAAAACATGTCAAGAATATTCTCAGAGTCTCTTTGAAAACATGTAACATCCTCACTGATTCATGGAAATCGCAGGCTCTAGATCACTCCTGCTGGCAGAAAAGCATCTGGGAAGACAATGAGGTCCTCAAGACTCTTTAATAGGAGCACATGAAGACCAAAAACAACTAGTGAATTAACATCATGGAATAGCCTCATTTTTCTCATTGAATTCTTATGAGACTTGATAGGGCCGATGCAGGGAAATTTCCCTGGATAGGGTATTTGGAGCCAAATGAGACTAGACCTTTACGAGTTTTATTTTTTTTCTTAAGTAAATCCTGCAATTCTGAACATCATAATATGACCAACATTTGCTATTTATAATTTCACCACTGCCTCATATTTCTCTAAGAGGTTCTGTCAATTGTATTTGTATTGTAACAAATATTCAACATTCCCTTTGTGCACTTCAGTATTCTCTGCATATTACTTGCCAAGATACATTTTTGAATTCACTTGTACCTGTCAGCTTCAGATGTTGCTTATTTACAGTAGGTTTACAGCAAGAGGTTGTGATTCCCCAAGGACATTCCCTTCTTTATGTCTCATTTCTTAGTTCTGCACTTTGCATTTTTCCTTTCACCTCCTCTTCATCTTTCTGCCTCCAGTTTGAAATACCTCAGTTATTTTGGGCGAAATGCATTTGCAAAACCCAGGAGTAAACTTAACTGATCTTAAACTTGATTGATTCATTACATTTTTCCTTCTGGGTTTCAAATTTCTGAGATTGATGTGTACTCTCACAGTGTGATTTCAATTTGGCTATTTAAAGGGCTAATTCAAAAATCAGAGTTGAACGAGGCAGGAGATATTGAACAGTAATTGAAAATCAAAAAATTGCAAATGCCAAGACTTTACATACAGGCACCTCTGGGATGTCTTCCTTTTTCCTTAACCAATGTTTCCCTGCAGCATAGATGATGGAGAACTTGACATGGCTCATATATTTCCCACACTGCACTCAGCTATGCTTCTTCAGGCAAGAGGACAGATAGTGTTCAGTTTTCAGTTTCCACCACCTTCAATTTGATTCCATCAGAAGACTTATCTTCCCTCTCCTGACCTTTCAGCATTCTGAGGGGGCTAATCCTTTTGTAACTGCCTAATTAGAGTTTTAGAGTAATTCACATGGAAACAGCCCATCTCGTCCATGGCACTCATGGTGCCCACCAAGCTAGTCCCATTTGCTTGTGTTTGGCCCATACCCCTCTAAACCTCTCCTATCCATGTCCTTATCCAAATGTCTTTTAATGTTGTTATTGTACCTGCCTCAACCACTTTTTCTGGCAGCTCATTCCATGTATGGAACCATACAGTAATACAGCATGGAAATGGGTCCTTCGGCCCAACTGGTCCATGCTGACCAAGATTCCCATCTAAGCTATCCCATTTGCCTTTGTTTGGCCCATATCCCTCTAAACCTTTCCTACTCATGTACTTGTCCAAGTGGCCTTTATATGTTGTTAATGTTCCTGTCTCAACCACTTCCTCTAGCAGCTCATTCCATATACTGACCATCCTCTGGGTGAAAAAGTTGACCCTCAGGTTCCTATTAAATCTCTTCCCTCTCACCTTAACCCTATGCCCTCTAGTTCTTGATTCCCCAACCCTGGAAAAAAGGCTGTGCATTGACCCTATCTATGCCCCTCATGATCTTATACACCTCTATAAGATCACTCCTCATTCTCCTACTCTCCAGTGAAAAAAGTCCCAACCTGCTCAACCTTTCTTCATAACTCAGTCCCTTGAGCCACGACAACATCCTCATAAATGTCCTCTGCAGTCTTTTCAGCTTAATGACATCTTTCCTGTAGCAGGGTGACCAAAACGGAATACAAAATTGGCTCTTCTGTCTCCACTAACCACTGTGCTTCTTGTGGCAATTTCCCATGCAACCACAAGAAGATACAACACCTGTCCTTTTACCTCTTCCCTTCCTGCTATCCAGGGACCAAAGTAGTCCTTTCGTGTGAAACAGCAATTCCTTAGCACTTCTTCCAATCGAGTGCATTGCATGCAGTGTTAACAATATAGTCTTTTCTACATTAGGAAACCAAACACAGTTTGGGTGACTGCTTTCTGGAACAGTTTGTTCAATCTACAAGGATGACCCTGAACTTTAACTTGCCTGTCACTTTCATTCTCCATCCCACTCCCATTCTGACCTATATCTCCCATTCTGACCTATATCTTTGTGGATTCTTGCACTGTTCCAAAGCAGCCAACATAAGCTTGAGGAACAGCACCTCATCTTCCATCTGGGCACTTTGTCAGGGCTGAATTCAACAATTTCAGCTGCTCACTTCCTCTGTATCAGAACTAGCCAGTTCTGCTGTAAAGTTATCCATCTGTAATAATAATTAAGATGTTCTCTCTCCACAGACATTGCCTGATCCGTTGGGCAATTTTGGTTTCATTTCTCTTATCTATATCTCACAGCCTTTACATGTCCCTTTTTGTTTTCTCTCTCTCTAAATTCTCTCAGTCATCTATCAAACATATGGCTGTGTGAATGGCAGAATCATGCCTCAGCCTATCACAGATATTTCCTTTGTCCCATCCACTCCTCCCCCACCCTCTCTGCAACTCAGATTAACTTGTTTTCTCGTTTTTCCGGTTCTGATGAAGTATCTTCAACCTGAAACATTAGCTTTGTTTCTCTTTCCACAGATGATGCCCAACCTTTTAGGTGTTCCAGCAGTTTCTTTTTAAGTATTTGTTTAACGTGGATTCACAAAGACCTATTTAAATTCAGTGATGAGTCTGTTGAATTACTGATGTCCAAACAAGACTAGGAGGCCCTCAAATGTAAATGGCAAGGATTTCAAATTACCTAGTTTATTTGCATGAACATCAGCAGGCACATTTTTAAAGTTGTGATTCGTTAAGGAAATTTTTGATTTATTTTAATGCTGTCTTGAGCACTACTACATCAAACAAGTGCCATTTAGAACCATAGAACAGTACAGCACAATACAGGCCCTTCGGCCTACCATGTTGTGCTGACCTTTAAACCTCACCTGTCTAACTCCTTCCTCCCACATATCCCCCTATTTTAAATTCCTCCATATGCTTATCTAACAATCTCTTGAATTTAACCAACGTACCTGCCTCCACCACCACCCCAGGCAGCGCATTTCATGCCCCAACCACTCTCTAGGTAAAAGACCTCCCTCTGATATCTCCCTTGAACTTCCCACCCATTACTTTAAAGCCATGCCCTCTTGTATTGAGCATTGGTGCCCTGGGAAAGAGGCGCTGGCTGTCTACTCTATCTATTCCTTTTAATATTTTGTATACCTCTATCATGTCTCCCCTCATCTTCCTTTTCTCCAAAGAGTAAAGCCCTAGCTACGTTAGTCTCTCCTCATAATCCATACTCTCCAAACCAGGCAGTATCCTGGTAAATCTCCTCTGCACCCTTTCCAATGCTTCCACATCCTTCTTATAATGAGGCAACCAGAACTAGAGACAGTACTCCAAGTGTGGGCTAACCAGAGTTTTGTAAAGCTGCATCATTACCTCGCGGCTCTTAAACTCGATCCCACGACTTAAGAAAGCTAACATCCCATAAGCTTTCTTAACTACCCTATCCACCTGTGAGGCAACTTTCAGTGATCTGTGGATATGAACCCCTAGATCCCTTTGCTTCTCCGCACTACCCAGAATCCTGTCATTAACCTTGTACTCCGCCTTGGAGTTTGTCCTTCCAAAGTGTACCACCTCACACTTCTCCAGATTGAACTCCATCTGCCACTTCTCAGCTCAGCTCTGCACCCTATCAATATCCCTCTGCAATCTTCGACAGTCCTCCACACTATCCACAACACCACCGACCTTTGTGTCATCTGCATACTTGCTAACCTACCCTTCTACCACCTCATCCAAGTCATTAATAAATATCACGAAAAGTAGAGGTCCCAGAACTGATCCTTGTGGGACATCACTAGTCACAGCCCTCCAATCCAAATGCACTCCATCCACCACAACCCTCTGCTTTCTACAGGCAAGCCAATTCTGAATCCACTCACCTAAGTGGCCCTGGATCCCATGCCCTCTGACCGTCTGAAGAAGACTACCATGTGGCACCTTGTCAAACGCCTTACTAAAATCCATGTAGACCACATCCATTGCACTACCCTCATCAATCTGCCTGGTCACCTCCTCAAGGATCCTATCAAGCTTGTGGGACATGATCTTCCCTTCACAAATCCATGCTGGCTGTCCCTAATCAGTCCATGATTCTCTAAATGCTCATGGATCCTATCTCTAAGAATCCTTTCCAAGAATCTATTTATTACAAACAAAAACAGAAATCCTGTAAGGACTCAGCCAGTCAAGCAGCATCTGTGGAAAGAAAATGTTCCTTGACTGTCTGAATTCTTACAGCATTTCTGTTTTTCTTTCAGATTCCAGCATCTGTAGTTTTATTTGTTTCCAAGTACCATTTATTATTTGATCTGAGGGCCTAGACTTATTGTTGTCATTTTTTTAGTGAATTGAAATCAGGTAATTTGTAAATGACACACTAAACATTCCTATTTAAAAGGCTTAGTTTTGTGATAATCCCATTTTTGGCTGCATCAATAAAACGGCAGCAGATCTTAAAGAATATCTTTCATCCCCAAAATAATGATTGTGTTCTATTATGATGATCTATAATTATTTGTTCATTTGTTTATGTTTGCAATTACTCAAGTACATCTTAGTAGAAATGGTAATGGCAAAACTAAGTTAATTTGTGCCCAATTTCACGATTGCCCCAAGGAGGAAACTCCACACCCTAACCCATGGCCTTACAGTGCATCATTGATGTCAGGCAGGTTGAAAGAAATGATGGCCTGAAAAAGAATATTGGTGAAAGATTTTGTGATTATAGACATTTCAAGCAAAGCACTTTGACTTCTTGCCCATTAATTCTGATGTACTGTTTTTCATCCCTGAAAAGCGAGTTTGCTCTTGCAGGTTTTAGTAACTTCAGAACTAGAGTGAATAGGACACAAACATCTCAACAATCAGCTCAAAGATTCTCTATGAAATGTATGGAAAAAAGAGTGAACTGACAAAGCTGTAAGACTGTGCCTTTACTGAGATGAGACAATCCAAATTTTAAACCAGTCAAGTTCCTTTCAGTTCCTGCCCCATTTCACTGACAAGTTTCTCTAGTCCTGGAAGGCTGTGCTGGTAGTGTTAAGAAATCAGTTGAATATCACTTAGTTATCATATGCTAATGATAAAACTCTTGTGCTAAGGACCACTCTGTTGAGCAGTGATTTGCATCAGCCAAATGCTCTTCTAAGAAATCCAGACATTTACATTTCGGAGACAGGCTGTGATTACACTTTAACCTCTTATAATTTTTTACTTCCCACCTGCCCCAACCCACCCTTCAGGTTTAAAATGTTCTCCAAAGTATCTGAATTTCAGAGCTGGGGAATTTGTGGGATTACAATATACAGTTAAAGCAGAACATGAAAGAACTTAAGCACAAAAGAAAACTATGATTTAAAAAGCGCAGGTTCAGGAACTCACTATGACAAAGGCATTCAACACCATCCCCCACACTTAATTACATGTCAGATGTATTCAGTAGATCACTAGGTATTAAATTTAATTGCTCATTGTTTCAAAATGTTATTACTATGTCTTTTTTGAATGAGCATTTATAACCATCTAGTCCATTTATAACATTGTCAAACCCCTTCATTCCCCAAAACACAAACTAGGAAATTAAACTGAAACAACTGCCAGAAACAAATCTACTGAGAAGCAAAATCCCAAATCTGTCAGTAGAAAACAAAAGACCATTTCCCTCTCCAGGAAATTAATGTGCATCAGACAGGAAGCAGAATCTAACAACTTGACTCATGTCCAACAAAAATGCATACTGAACTTTACAAAAAGGTAGGAAAATCAAGGTTAATGATCAATAAACGAAATATATCCAAGTCAAGATGTTGTGTATTCTGGGTTGAAATTGAGAAGTGAAAATATTTCTACAATATTAGTATTCTCCATTCTGTTAACGGCCAAGGACTTTGGTGAATTAATGCAGTGTTGCACGGAGTCCTATGGATATAGCTACCAGAGTGCAGTGGGAAGAGTAATATAGAGTCCAGTGAAAGACAGACCAAGAAAACAAATTGTTCTTTCCTCTTAAAAGGTGAAGCTACTATAAAATAAATTATTTTCTTTTTTTTTGTTAATTTCCCTTCGAAGGCGAGGCATGCTTTCTTCATGAACTGCTGCAATCTTGTGGTGATGGTGTTCCCATGACGATGTCAGGTAGAGGATGACTTATTGACAATGATGGAAGGTAATACCATGTCATCAGGATGCTGTAATTTCCCAGGTTACAATCCACCAGGCTATCTGTTGTCTTCCAGTTCTGGCCTCTTGATCATCCCCAAATTTAATCACTTCACCAATGGTAGCTCCATGTCCAATTGCAAAGGCTCCAAGCTGTGGAAATCCTTCCCTGAACCTTTCTTTCTTTCTTGTCTATCCTTTTGAAACTATAAAATATTCTGTAAAACCTAGTTCTTTCTCCAATCCTTTGGTCATCTGATCTAATCTTTCCTTATGTGGCATGGTGTCAAGTGCAGTTTGATTGGCATTCAGATGTGACAGAGTCTCAAAAACATTTCTGTTTTTAGCTGTCTTGTTGAGACCCTGCTGGGGTAAGTCCTGTTAATGTACGTTTGCTAACTTGATGCAGGGTATCTTATGGATCACTCCTTTCACAATGGACCAGTGAGGGAGAGATTGTTTATTGAATCAAATGACAGCAAGTCTGTCGATGTGTTAACCACTCTGTCCTGAATGGTCACAAGGTTCATGAATATTTTTATATCTGAATTTTGACAAGAGTTGTGTGTGTGTTGGAGATACTTGGACATCAGTTTGTGGGGCTGTCATTGCTGATTCTCTGGACTTTCCCCTACCTGTGTTTCCAGTTTATTGATATGGTTGGAACAATTCCATTTCTAGACATGAGTGATACCCTATGTTTTTGAATATTGTGTCATTGAAGGTCAAGAGATTGGGTTTAGCTTCCTCATGTTTAAGCTGGCTATCGTTCACAATTTACATGGGGGAATTAACACCTCTCATTTGCCAATCTAAACCTGAAGTTTATCCAGGTCATGGTGTGGTCAAACATGAAATGCTTCAGTATTGGAGAAGTTGTGAATAAGGCTAAATACTGTGGAATCCGCAGTGAGTAACACCATTCCCGATCTTAAGGTGTAGTGAAAGTCATTGATCCAGCAATTGAATATGGTTTGCCAGATGTTGATTGAGTTACTCCTGGACTTGTGATGACTGACCACTGTCAACAACAGCCATTGACTTTTTTTTTGCCTTATTTGTGACTCTAACCACTGGAGGGTTTTCCCCTTTACTATCGATGGCTCAGGTTTTATAATCTTCAGGCAACTAATTCTTTCACATTGAGGGAGCCACCCTCACCTCTCCTCTGGCATTCGGATTTTGATTCCATGCATGGGGAAACTCTCCTTTAGGATGCCATAACTGTCCTCATCATTGGAGTTAAAGCAGTTGCAGGGACTTTAGTGTAAGTGATACAACATAGCAGAAAGAGAAGCATTTATGACCCTTGTCAGTATTCAGTTAGCTTGCTTAAGTATGGGTACACAGGTGGGGAAGTCTTAAAGTTTGTATTTTCCTACCTAAACTGGAACCCCACACTAATTATGTAATTCAATTGTAACTGGTTTTGAAACTGTCTTGTATGTATAATCTCATTATTACTATTCAAAATGTGCATTTGGAACAGATGAAAATTGTATCAACAGTTGAGGCAGATACCGGACTGGAGAGGGGGAGAGAAGTGAAATTTTACTTGAAGGCAGGGGCTGTGGGATGGAGAGTGTGATTATTGAATGTTAGATCAAAGAAGAAGCTGCAATTAGGAACTGTTAATTTCTAATGGGGTTTTATCTTAAAAGTAAGATCCTCTCAACCACGAGGGTCCTGAATTTAGGGAAGGATGAGCTATTGAGTCATGACCAGATGTCTGGGGGTGGACCACTAAGGCAAAGGCTATAAGATAAGACAAGATATCTTTATTAGTCACAGGTACATTGAAACACACAGTGAAATGCATCTTTTTGTGTAGAGTGTTCTGGGGGCAGCCCGCAAGTGTCGCCGTGCTTCCGGCGCCAACACAGCATGCCCACAACTTCCTAACCCGTTCGTCTTTGGAATGTGGGAGGAAACCAGAGCACCCAGAGGAAACCCATGCAGACATGGGGAGAGCGTACAAACTCCTTACAGACAGAGGCCGGAATTGAATCCGGGTCGCTGGCAGTGTAAAGCATTAGGCTAACTGCTACACTGAATGATCTTGTCAGTCTCCAGAAGTTGCACCTCACTCACTAGTTAAGTGAATTGACCTTCAGGGTGGTCATGAATATGCAGGGCTCAGTTTATCGCATAAAGTGGTAGAGAAGGAGGGAAGAGTATCAAATGTCAGCCATCACATTAAGGTAACTTAATCTCTGAACCTCAGCACAGAGGTTCACTAAAGCAATTCCAGTCTCTTGCTATTTATTAATCCAGAGTCAGAACTTTCGCACAGTTGGCAGTAACTTAATTACAGACCCATAAGATAGCCAGTGGAAGACAATAGCCCTATATATGTATAAGATAGGTGGGTTGCATCCCAATAGAGCCAGGGCCAATATCATCAATGGGTAGGTTTGCCGGTACCAATGGAGGGAGTTTAAATTAGTATGGCAAGGGGAAGGGAGAGTCACAGCAGTTTCACAAGAGGGAAGGTAAAATTGGGCATGGAAAGTTGGCATTTAGCAAATTCACCTGGCAAGAAAAGGAATTGGTTTGGAAGGCAGAGGAAATAAAGATTAGGATGAAGGAACTAAGAGTTTGACAATGCCTAATTACTGATACTTTAATGCAAGAAGTCTATAAAACAAAGGTGATGAAACAGGTGAACATGTGGGAGTATAACACAGTGACCAGTACTGAAACATGCATTGAAGATGGGCAGTAGTGGCAGTTCAATTCCTAATTACTGGGATTTGGGATGAGATGGATGGAGGGGTGAAATAAAAGGAGGTGTATTAATGTTAGTTAGGAAATAATTATAATTGTAGGAAGTTATGTTAGATCAACAAATGAGGTCACGCCATTTGAAATGAGGGAAAAAAGAGGGATGGAAATATACAAAGGGCCCTTAAACAAAGGAAAGTAGAGAAACAAATTAGGCAGATTTCTGATAAGTACAAAGGTAACAAGGAGGTTTCACCATTCCTAACCTTAACTGGGACAGTCACCATATAAAAGGGTATAGAAGGGATAGAATTCTTCAAACACAATCAATACAACTTTTTTTAATGAGTGCATTTTACACCCAAGAAAAGGGGAGATGACGCTAGACTTGGTTTTATGGAATGAACCTGGCCATGTGAAAAGGCTTGTAGTGGGATGGCAATTTGGAGGCAGTAATCTTAATTTGTTTAGATTTATAGAAAAGGGCAAAGATCAAACAGGAGTCAAAGTTTTAAGTTAAGGGTATTATTTTAGCCACATCAGATTGGTGTGGGTTTTCATTTGGTCTTCTTTCCCAACAAGATTCTGAAAGTTAGTCATTCCTCTTTACTCAGTGTTATAATCTCTGTTTTCTGAAGGATAACCATTCTTGAGAAGTTCTGTTATCCTCTGGACTAGTTCAAATAGTGAAGGTAGGTGCAGAATAAGAATATTTCAGTTGGCTGCTTTCATACTGGGTTACAAATACAACTTGGAATGTTTCCTTGTCAGGCATCCATAATTTATTCTGCACTATGCACTTGCAGCACAAGCTCAATTATGATTGCCAAATTTATAGAGAATATTTTAATTTACTATTTCACAATGAACATTCTCAGAAATCCTGGAAGTTAGTAAGAATTTAAAGGATGACAATGAATTTCAAAGTAGTGTTGAGCACTAACATGCAAACATGGAGAGCAAACTTGAGGAATGGCACCTCATTTTCTCTCTGGGCACGTTATAGCTTTCTGGGCTCAATATTGAATTCTACAACTTCAGGTAACTTGATTTCTCAGTCTGTATCCGTCATCCATCTCTAATATTAGCTCAGCTTGTTTTTTTCCCCTGTTTTTTCCCTTTTTTTCTCTCTGGGAGTGGATGGCATGCGCAGATTACCACATTCTTTTGTCTGTGTTCTTTGGTCTATGTTTTCACCCTTTAATTGCTTCCATTCACCCATTAACCAGATAACCTTGTTTATAGTTTATCCCCATGGTCTCCCTGGTTTTACCCCGTGAGAGAAACCCCCTCCCCCATAAGCTTCCTTTGTCTCCTTCAGTTCTAACAAAGGGTCTCTGAAACGTTGACTCTTTTTCTCTTCCTGCTGATGTGTTCTGACCTGCTGAGTAGTTCCAGCATTTTCTGTTTTTGTTATGGAGAGTTAGTCTATGACTTCCTAATATGGATTTTCTATAGGTTAAAATCACATCTGACTGAGGATAAGAATGCCTGTTACAGTGTTTACAGAGGAGAATTCCTATCCTCTTTGGCAAACTATAAAGAAATTTATCAGATTAACCTCTCTGGACAATAAAGCATCTTGGAAATTGTCCAGGTAGCACTCATCCCCATCTTTTAATTATATGGTACCATTTGACTCAAGCAGTCACATAAGAATGAAATGTTAAATATAATGGGCTTCTGATCTCTATGCTTACATAACATAGGTCAGTTACTACCTCAATGGTAATTGACATTTTCAACAAAGGACTTCTATTGTTAGTCAATAGTGGTGAATTTGTCAGGTTATCCACACCAAATTAGCCAGTTCATTGGCTCTATTCCCTTGGGTTGTCCGTCTTCTTTTGCTGATTCCTGTCATTGATGTAAATCTTCCCATGCAGCTGCCAGATTTGATGGTACAGGTCCCCATAATCAAGCTTGAGTATACCATCTCTTCCACAACCTCTTCTTGGTGGGAATATTATCCCTTTCCCACCATAATCACTAAATGGACAATAAATGAAGAGATAAAATATCTCTATGAGCATTTTTGTTGCATCATCCAGAGGTAATGAAGCCATTGTGATGACAGTTGAACTTTAAATCTAAGTAACTGAAAGTTCAGAAGTATCATCAGTGAAAAGTATCTATTGTTCTACTTTCTTTTCACCTGTACAAAATAATATTTACCAAAGGTTTCAAAATTATACAAACCTCTTGTGGTGTCTGATTTTCAGCCTGAAGCAATTTAATGCTTTCCATCAAACATTCATCTACTGTAAGGTTGACTCAGGTTTTGAGTTAGAAGAATATAGACTCAAGTTCAATGACGGAGTATGAACACATAAACCAGGCTGATGTTTTACAGTAAGAAAGCAGTTGTGCCATGGTTGCTGTTCGTAAAACGGGGGATAAACCAAAATGCTTCCTGTCTGTTCAGCAGGATGTGAAAGGTTCTGAATAAGTAGATTCTCCCAGTATCATTGTCAACTAACACCAGCAGGATGGATTATTGCTTTGCGTGGGACCATGTTCTGCACAAAATTACCTGACAGATTTTTTTCACTAATATACCCTCTGGCATCCTAAGAATGTGATAGATAAAGTCAAGGGTTATGAAGTTGGAACAGAAGATACAAAGCAGGCTAGAAGAATCAAGTATCCATAATGCTGAAGATCATGAAGGAATTTTTAAACAATAATAATGATGTTAAATTCAATGCTTTGGAAGCCAGAGAGCTTGGAGTGATTGATGAAGGCAAAGAGGATAAGTGTGCACAGCTTAGTGCTGCTTTAGATGTGGATAGCAAATTTTCCATGTTTATGTAAGATGGAACAGAAGGCTGGGAGGAGCAAGCCGGAGAAGTCAAGTCTATAAATGGGGATTGTAGTGAATTAGAACAGGATAAGGTTCAGGTAGTCGGTTTGAAATGGACGGAGCTCGTTGCCTCAATTGAGAATTATCTCTTGTAGATCTGAGCAAAACTCACCTTTCATGTTAAAGTAACTTCTTTTGTGAGAGTTAGGGTGAAGAGGGAACAGGTACAGAGGGGTCATAGGAAAAAACTATAAATTTATTCTGAAAGAAGATTGCCGGCAGACCAGCATTCCTCTACCTGATTATTCTGGCCTATTATCGATGACACATTCAAGAGATAAATGCAGTCATGCATTGGACCTATAACTTGTAATTTGTCTTTATTTTTCATTATTCTGAGGCTTTTAATAATGCAATGGCTGCAAGTAACAACCAGCTCCTCTTGTGTTTACTCAGTCTCTCACAAAGCTACTTCTCCACTTTAGCTTTTGTGACTTTTGTTGGTTAAAGAATTTAGTTTCAAGAGTTTCAAAACAATTCTAGAGTGTTTTAATTTCAGCTGGCAGTGTAATTTGCAATTTTAAGGAGATCCAAAGGCACTTTGTTTGCCACTTGATTTCTCCTTTAGTGACTCAACATTTTCCTTCTTTCTGCCCTTTTCTTCATTGATCTGTGCTGAACCATTTTACACTATGAATCATCTGAATTGTTCAGAGGATTTATTTAAAAGAGCCCACGTTGACATTTCATTGCTCACCTAGGGCACTTATCCACAATGTGACAGGTTGTGTCAGTTTGTGACTGGGACGACTTTGTTCCTGGAATCTATGTCTCATCTGTTTGTTAGCTGTGAACTTTCACTTAGGTTTCTCAGTATATAAAAAAAGAAAAGAGGACTGCCTATATCTCATATTCTTCAAAGCCCATCTTGTAGCCTCCAGTTAGATCGTCACTCTCCTGAAACTTTTACATTGAAATATGTCTGATAGTATTAGATACTCTGTCCAGTAGCATCAGAGGATTTTATTTCTACTTATTAATTATAGTTAGCCAATCATAGATAATAATTTTATTAGATTATGCACATGTACATTCTATGAATAATAATAAATCAATTTTTGATTTAGGTTCTGATAAAGGTCTGCCCTTTAATTTAGAGGATGCATTGCAGTACTTCCTGGAGCTCATCGGACAGGATACCATTTTTCCAAATGTTGATGTAATTGGTAGAGCTCTAGGCAGATTTTCTTCTTTCACAGCTCGAGTTAGAGTCTGGCAGAATGCAAACACTATTTTCAAATTCAGATATAAGCTCTTCATGATAATCTGCACCACCAGCTCTTAGACACAGGAGAGACTCTGCCCTCAATGTCATGACTCCCAGGAAAGTGCAACCATTCAGCTTGTGATAATTTACTACCTCTGTGGAGTTCCACATTTCAATTAACCCTTCTTTCATGTATGAAGCCTTACAGAAATAACCATTGATATTCCTCATTCTGCAAAAGCAGATTGAGCTGACACATAGTGTTTTTACAAAGGATTCTGGCACACCTATAGAGAGGATATTGCTGCTGTAGGTATTATCCAGAGGGTGATGCACCATGATAATGCCAAGAATAGGAAACTATATTATTAGCAGACATACAGATATTAGGATGATTTACACTGAATAATGTTAAATATTAAAGCAGAAAATATTAAAAATAAATGCAATTATGGCTGTTAAGATGATGAAATATTTTATAGTCTGAACAGGGAAAGACTATTAATTTTAAATGTGGAATCAGTGTTAAATTTTATCATTACTAAAAGGACAAGGAAAAGAGAGAGGAGGTATTTTATACCCAGAGGATAATTGGCCCTTGACGTGTTTTCATCACAGGAGATGGCCGAGGCAAAAATGATTGGATCTTGAGGAAAATATTTGAGACAGAAGAAGATATAAGGCAATAAGGACAGCACAAATAATGGGATTCTCTAGTTAAGGGTCAGCATGGTGACAAAGCTTTTGTTCTGTTCTACAAGCTTTTATTGTTCTCTGAAAATTTTGCTGTGACGGTTGGTAAGCAACATACTCAGAGGGCAAAGCAGCAGCTCTTAAAGGGCTGCAGGTCTCTATTAAAGGAAGAACTATGGTAATGCAGAAATATGGGAAAGAGAACTAATTATGCTGCATGTTTGCTGTGCCCTGGCTGTCAAGTTCACCTTTAAGAAAGAAGTGTCATGCAGTATTAGTACAATGGGGCAATGATGCTCCTCTCTTCCTTGATGCGGACCCCAGCGATCCAAAGAACTGTCCTGTGCTCCCAAAAGTAACCATATTTGTTATTTCTTTTCCTTTAACCAATGTCACATAGTAATGTCATCCTGGATAATAATCTCTGACATAGAAAATTAAATTTCTATACCACTAAAACATAAATGTACAAATTATTTCTCCTCCTAAGGACCAAAGATTTGTTAAGACCCCTGTTAACTGTATAGGTGGACATCCAGAAACTACATACAGGTTATCTTGTAGTGGAATGCATGACGAGAATTAAATTATGCAGTATATTTGGATCAATTTGCTCAGTCTGATTTAAACATTGACAATGATAATCTAATGAGTAACAAATTACATGGATTAGGATTTCATCTCTTCAGTTCCTCTGGGAAGTCCAAGTGATCTGTGGTAAGTACAAATATATTGTGCTTAGACTTCTGGCTTATGGCCCAGAGCATTTCATAAATTTCCAGTTTTTAGTTGCCAGATTTGTCCTGAGTCTATCCTATTTAGCACAATAGTAAAGCCATCCAATGCAACATAGGGCTGAATTGCCCTGATTGACCTAATTGTATTGGTCTACTTTCTTCCTTATGGAACACAGAATTAAGAAATGAAGCAGTGGTTGGAATAAAACATGTAAGTGGACAGAAAAATATTAGCTGAAATGTAATGCATGCAAATGTTAAATGCTGCACATGAGAAAAAATAAGCAGCACATGTGCTTCATAGATCGTGCTGTGATAGCTCAGGATCAACCTGAAAGTGGTGTAAATTCATTATTTTGTGTGGGAATTGACATACATTTTCTTCTATTTAATGTACAATAGTATGACCTGGGTGTAACAATAGTACCCCCTTGTGACCTGAACTGGATTTTGATTTTGCTTTTTCTGAACATGTACTACTTAAACCTCTCTCAGTATATCAACCTTTGGTGAAACAAGGACGGAGACAAATGATTGTCCTTCTTTATTTCAAAGTAAGATTAACAAAAGAACAAATACAATTTATCTTTATGTATTAATGTGGAATCAAAAGCATAGCATGCCATCTTCAACAATGCGTTGTTTAACTTGACTTGAACAAAATCACTTTAAATTGAGCTTTAGGATTTACTCTTCACCTCTGTATAAGTCCCATTTTTTAAAAAAAATTGTCTCTTCCTCTGCTTTACTGCTCTCTTTTGTTAGCCAATAGGAGCAAGGACTTTCCAATACATTGGATTTGAGGTGCATTTTCATGGCTGGGGCAGTCTATCAAATTGTGTATTACTTCTAGTCTGTGGGGAAATAACATCAATGCAAGGTCAGCTTGTACGAATAATCAAAATCAAAGCTAAATTATTTCTATCAAATAATGTTTCAGACAAGTAAATTAGTGAACTCCCATTGAGAACCTTTCTGTTGCCCTATCAATTATGCCAAAATAAATTCACTTTTGTTTCACTTAGAAAATTAAGGCTCACTTGTTCCAGTTTATGCAGGAGTTTTGGTGAGCTACTGCAGCATTGCCAACAACTTTGTAACCAGATGATAGTTATCTCAGGAAAAGAGGGGTGAAACCTGAAAACAATCTTTGTTAAGAGTTCATTTTAGACTTTGCTTGGATCAGATCTAAAAAAAGCATTGTGAAGGATCCATTCACTATATATCACAGAAAGTGAAGAGCATTACCATGATGTAATTTCAGTCATAATAAATTATTCTGGCTTCATAATGATTGTACAGTGAAATATAATAAGGTGCAAATAAACCTCCACTAAATTATTACTTTGCAAACTATGTTAGGCACTTTTGTTACAACTCTTTTGAGTGAAGCAAACTTAAAGAATTAAACATCAGCAAAATTTTCTAAACAATAACCATATGAAAAGGCAAAATGTATGTTTATTAATAAAAATATAATACCATTAGAGAAATAAAGATCTCCCTTTCAAACTAATAGAAATCAAAGAACAGGAAGTATCTGACCCTGTCAAATCTTAATGCATTACACAAATTTTTTTAGCATAAAATGCTACAATCATGTTTTTACAATAATTAATGAGATCTAATTTACACTGTATTGGATTTGGTTTGCTAACTGGATCCTCATTTTCAATGTACATTTGGAAATATTCCAAGTTTGCCTGTTTGATTCAGGTTAACCTCATTTTCTCATGTTTCTTTATAGCATAAGGGAGGCTATTTGTCCCATCAAATCTATGCTGGCTCTCAGAACAATCCTATTCCCACAATTAATTTTCCATAACCTATTCTCTCACACATTAGCTCCGCCTACTCCATCATCTCCAATCTGATTCTCCCATGAGGCACCTGCACTTGGAGTAATTTGCAGTGGCCAATTAGCCTAACAACCAGCATGTCTTTGGGATGTGTGAGGAAACCCATCCAGTCACAGGAAAAACAACACCAGAGGTCAGGATTGAGCTGGGTCATTGTAGCTGTGAGGCAGCAGCTCCACTTGCTGTGCCAGTGTACCACCCACATACTATTGAGCCATCTTAATTTTGCATAGGCTGTGACTATCAGCTCAGTCATAATTCCCTATTTAGAAGAGGCACTAATGTTGGTGTATAATTCCAGAGATGCTAATTACCCAAGTAAATGATTAGTTTTCAGATGAGTCATTTGGAGATAATCAACTTTCTCCAAAAGTCAAAGGTTACCTGAAGGACCAAGCCATTGAGCCTTGGTTTACAAAGAAATTACAGTTAATCAAACTACAATAACACGGGACAGATCTATCTATGACTTGTAACAGATGTTTTGATTCCTTTGTGATGAACTGTTCAGTCAGACAAATAAGAGTAAAGGGTCTCAGCTTTGCCCATGGGCAATAATGGTCTCCCACTTGCTTTTCTTCCCCTTCTTGATCGTTTTAAGCTCAGCAAGATGTTATGCTGAGGTTAGTACAAATGATCCTCGTCAAAGAACTCAGGGTTAGCTACCTGCCTTTTACCTTTTGTCCGCCAACTTATTTCGAAGGTTTGGCAAATGCTATCCTGTCCACCACTAACTACTCCAATTACCCTGGCTCATTAATGAATCAATCACAAACAATAAAATACCTACATGTGATTAGATGATTCAGTCGTGACCCTTCCTAAAGTATGGCTCAGAATCAGATTTATTATCACTGACATATGATGTGAAATTTGTTTTGAGGCAGCAGTACGGTGCAAAGACGTAAAAAAAATCTATAAATTACAAAATAAATAAATAGTGCAAAAAAAAAGGAATAATGAGGTAGTGTTAATGGATCATTCAGAAATCTGATGGGGGAGGGGAAGAAGCTGTTGCTGAATCGTTGAGTTTGGGTCTTCAGGCTCGTGCACCGCCTCAATGTCCTCGATGGTGGGGAGGGTTGTGCCCATGAACCCTCTGCAGCCTCTTGCGATCCTGTGCATTGGAGGTTCCATACCAGGCTGTGATGCAACCAGTCAGAATGCTCTCCACCATACATTTATAGAAATTTCTAAGAGTCTTTGGTGACATACCAAATCTCCTCAAACTCCTAACAAAGTTGGGCCACTTTAGTGATATTTGGTATTTGATATTTTTTATCTTTATTAGTCATATGTACATCAAAACACACAGTGAAATGCATCTTTTTTCTGCATAGAGTGTTCTGGGGGCAGCCCACAAGTTTTGCCACGCTTCTAGTGTCAACATAGCAAGCCCACAACTTCCTAACCCATACGTCTTTGGAATGTGGGAGGAAACCGGAGTACCGGAGGAAACCCACGCAGACATGGTGAGAATGTACAAACTCCTTACAGACAGCGGCCAGAATTGAACCCGGGTCGCTGGCGCTGTAAAGCTACACTACCGTGCCTGCTCTGCCATGGATGCCTGCTGAGATTTGGTATGTTCTGCTTAGACAATCTATTCTAGAATCAATCATAGAACAATACAGCACAATACAGGCCCTTCAGCCCACCATGTTGTGCTGACGTTTAAACCTCGCTTAAGACTATCTAACCCCTTCCTCCCAAATAGACCCCATGTTAAATTCCTCCATATGCTTATCTAACAATCTATTGAACTTGACCAGTGTACCTGCCTCCACCACTACATGCACCAACCACTCTCTGGGTGAAAAACCTCCCTCTGATATCTCCCTTGAACCTCCCACCCATTACTTTAAAGCCATGCCCTCTTGTATTGAGCATTGGTGCCCTGGGAAAGAGGCGCTGGCTGTCCACTCTATCTATTCCTCTTAATATTTTGTCCACCTCTATCATGTCTCCCCTCATCCTCCTTCTCCCCAAAGAGTAAAGCCCTAGCTCCCTTAGTTTCTCCTCATAATCCAAACTCTCTAATCCAGACAGCATCCTGGTAAATCTCCTCTGCACCCTTTCCAACGCTTCCACATCCTTCCTATAATGAGGCGACCAGAACTGGACACAGTACTCTAGGTGTGGTCTAACCAGAGTTTTGTAGAGCTGCATCATTACCTCACGGCTCTTAAACTCAATCCCCTGATTTATGAAAGCTAACATTCCATAAGCTTTCTTAACTACCCTATCCACCTGCAAGGCAATTTTCAGTAATCTGTGGATATGAACCCCTAGATCCCTCTGCTCCTCCATACTACCCAGAATCCTGCCATTAACCTTGTACTCTGCCTTGGAGTTTGTCCTTCCAAAGTGTACCACCTCACACTTCTCCGGATTGAACTCCATCTGCCACTTGTCAGCCCAGCTCTGCATCCTATCAATATCCCTTTGCAATCTCCTACAGTCTTCCACACTATCCACAACACTTCTGACCTTTGTGTCATCTGCAAACTTGCTAACCCACCCTTCTACCCCTTCATCCAAGTCATTAATAAATATCACGAAAAGTAGGGGTTCCAGAACCAACCCTTATGAGACACCACTAGTCACAGCCCTCCAATCTGAATGCACTCCATCCACCACAACCCTCTGCTTTCTACAGGCAAGCCAATTCTGAATCCACTCACCTAAGTGGCCCTGGATCCCATGCCCTCAGACCTTCTGAAGAAGCCTACCATGTGGAACCTTGTCAAATGCCTTACTAAAATCCATGTAGACCACATCTACTACACTACCCTCATCAATCTTCCTAGTCGCCTCCTCAAAGAATCCTATCAGGCTTGTGAGACATGATCTTCCCTTCACAAATCCATGCTGGCTGTCCCTAATCAGTCCATGATTCTCTAAATGCTCATAGATCCTATCTCTAAGAATTCTTTCCAACAGCTTGCCCACCACAGACATAAGGCTCACTGGTCTATAATTCCCTGGACTATCCCTACTACCTTTTTTGAATAAGGGGACAATATTTGCCACCCTCCAATCCTCCGGTACGATTCCCATGGACAACGAGGACTCAAAGATCCTAGCCAACGGTTCAGCAATCTCCTCCCTCACGTCATGGAGCAGCCTGGGGAATATCCCGTCAGGCCTGGGGACTTACCTGTCCTAATATTTTCTAACAGCCCCAACACATCCTCTCTCTTGATATCTACATGCTCTAGAACATTAACCTTACCAAGCACATTCTGCTGAATGTGCTTTGATGACACCAGTTTAATTGCCATGACTGCTTTTCCTGTCTCCTACTTGCTTATATACAAGCCAATTAGTGTGGCCTGGCTTGCCAGAAGATGAGGGCCACAAACTGTTGCTTTTAGAGATCTACTAATCACTATCTGTGGAAGCTTTAAAGTTAAAGAATGTTGTCTTTACAAGCTTCTGTTCTTCCTTGCATGATTTCATTCCTGATCACAATATCTGGACCATGACTATTATAGTATGCAGGTAATATTTCATGCAAGTGACTTCCTCATCCTTTAACAAAACCTGTACCAACTCATCCATTACCTAACGTTCAACATGTTAATTTTGTTTTATCCAAAAAAATCATAAACACATCAGTGCAGCAACATCTTAAGACTACTTTGACTATATTGCTGTGATCTTGGCTCTCATAACAAAATTACCGAATCCCAGCAATTCCATTCCAACACTGCTGAATCCCATTGCCGTATTCCTATTCTTGCTAACATTGTAGTGAGTAAATATTACATGACTCTTCTGCTCTACCCTTGTTGCATATTCATAACATTTTCTGTTCTCATACAGCCCTGTAAGAGGGCAATCAATATGTGGCCATATGATTGGTCGTAATCATATGCGTGACAAAAAACTTGAAGACATCACCACTATTATATATAGCGTAACTAACTGACATCAACCGCTTCCACCGTGGGTCTTTGGTTCATGTGTTTCTGGCTGCATGGTTGTCTGCCTTACAATAAATGATGCCAATATTCAAGAAATATGTCATCTGACAACTCTAAATGGCAAAGATTCAAAGTAAGTTGAGGAACCTGTTCATCAGGTGCATTACAATGTGTGACGGATGGGATATTGCCATCGACATGGGGAAAACAGTGATTATTAGAAGTCATACTGAACAGTCTGACCCAGACTTACTCGCTGCTCTTCACTTTCCATTCTTTCTTGTTGTCCACCTGAGGCATGATGGCACCAGCAACACTGCAAGGTCTGTGTTGCGACCTTGCAGGGAGACTACTCCAGTTAATATCAGAACCACTTGCAATGCCAGTCAGGAGTAAAGAGTTCAAATACAAAACTCAGGTGAGAGAAAGGCAGGCTGCAGAGAGAGGCAGCAAAGGCAGCAACATGCAAGTCTGAGTGGCCACATAAGCAGTGCAACAAAAGAATGAAGGAAACCCTTAGTACCAACAGAAATATTACATGTTAACTAAAGTGACATCACCAAAGAAAGCAATTTACCAACATCTTATAGAAATGAGAGAAGTCGTATAACGCAAGTCATTTGAAATAGTCAGAGTTTCAAGTTCAGCACACATAAACAGAAATTGGAACAGTCCATTTGTTGTTTTGTAAAATTCAAAGAACAGCCAAAAATTACATTATTTTAGTATTTTTAGACAGAACAGTTGACTGCCTCATATCATTTAACAACAAATATATTCAAGCAGAGCCTGTAGGAACAGAGATATTACATTCAAGGCAGTATACAGAATGGCTATTTTGATAGAAATGACCGCTGAGAGAAAAGGGTTTTGCCAGCTCTCACTTCCGAATGTGATGGTCCTGTACAGGAAAGGGGCACTATGAGAATCATTGCCCTGGAATTGAGCAGCACTCTACAAGGCATTATAAATGCCTGTTACTCCTGCAACAACAGATGTTCGCCAAACACATGCCTATTCAAGGAAGAGAAGTGTTTCCTCCGCCAGAACAAAGACCACATTGGTTTGCAAGTGAAGGAACTGGACAGCAATTAAAGCCAGTACTGTGTAGTGATATTGGCAAAGAGACATCAAATTTCTGGTCCAACCACAGGGGGATCAAATGTATATAATGTCACAGAGGATGACTCAGACAATGCCAAGCATGTTATATTTGCAGGTAATCACTGGTCACAAGGATTCCAGATTACCGTCTGGCTAAATGACCAAATGTCCAAAGTACAAATAAATACGGCAGTAAACAGTTCTGTAACTAGTGGAGACGTTCATGAAACTCAATTCAGTTGTCTATTATCAGTATACTGGACATGACTTGCAAATGTATTTGGTGAAAATAGAAGTATATGGCAATGTACAAAGTGAGGTGAGTTTCAGAAATTGACAAGTGAAGCTTCATTTTGTAATATTGATCCACTGAGGAAATACAAATATGATGGGTAAAAAGTGGTTGCAAGCACTCAACATTAGTTGGAAAGAGACACAAGGTACAAACAAATATATTAAGTGGAGAGTGCCGTGTTCAGAATGTGAAGTGAGTCAAAAGACAGATCACTGGTACTGAGATACAGAACGGCACAAGGTCAGAGAACACAAAGACAATAATATGTTTGTGAGAGAAAAAGCACAGCGTCAGATCTTCTCATTGTATGTGGGAAACTGGAATCCCATGAAGAAATTCTGGCAGCTGGAAAAAGTGGGAGGAGGAGAGAAGAAGTTGATGGCGATTATATGAACATTGCAGGTATGATTGTGGCTTTTAAGAAGCTGCTAGAAAGACGCATGAATATGCAGGGGAATGGGGGGGGGGTGGGATATGGATCATGTACAGGCAAGATGAGATTTAGTTTAATTCCAGCATCATGTTCGGCTCAGACCCCTGTGCCGTACTGTTCTATGTTCTATTGTTTCTCATGGACCAAGTGCTGGAGTTCACAGTATGCATTCACATGGAATCAAACTAGCATGATAAGACAAGATAAGATATCTCTATTAGTCACATGTACATCGAAACACACTGTGAAATATATTTTTCGCGTAGGTGTTCTGGGGCAGCCCGCAAGTGTCGCCACACTTCCAGTGCCAACATAGCATGCTCACAATTCCTAACCCGTACATCTTGGGAATGTGGGAGGAAACCAGATCACCCGGAGGAAACCCACGCAGACACGGGGAGAACGTACAAACTCCTTAGAGAGACACAGCTTCTCAGTCCAGTGATCTTTATAGAACCCCAGATCCAAGCACCAAAACATTTCAAAGCATCATTTTCATGATTACACAAAGTGCAAGTGACAGAACTTCAAGGAGGGAAGCATGACTTTATACAAGTGCAAAAATAGAAGCTTCAAAAAGGAAAAGCAATGTGGCATACTCAAAATATTTATAGTACTCATCATCTGGCATGTTGGTCAGTGTTTGCCTTATGCATATGTTCTATGTGGATAATAGATATCTTGCCAAATGTATCCTAACAGTTTTCCTTAATCATACTCCATGGCATATAATGTGATGATGTCACCACCATTATATAAGAGTAAGCCTTGCATACTGTGCGTTCTTGACAGTGCATATTCGGCTCAAGACCCGTGTGTCTAACAATGAATGTGCCAGTGTTCAAGTAAAATTTGTTCTCTTCATTAAACAGCAAAGCTTTAAGACAAGTAAAGGAAGCAGCACACCTGGAACATCTCATGCCCAAATTGGCCTGAATTGCTTCTGAAGGATTTGGGTTGAGCAGTGCAGTATGAGGCTGAGGAGACATCAAGTTTCAACACACTTTCACCTCCTCCCTCTCCCTCAAAATGGATAGTGAAGTTACTAAGAATGTGCATTATTGTTTAAAAAGGGTTAGATTTCATTGAAATATCTTTTATTTTGTTCACATCATCAACAAACCATGCTCAATAGTAACTTGTATATGGCGAAACCCACCTCCTTGAACAAGACTCTGGCAAGATAAATCCCTCAATCAGCAGATTATCTGAGCATTATTACATTGCTGTTGCAGGATCTTGCTATGCAAAACTTGACCACTGCATTTCTATATTACAACAGTGGCAACACTTCAAAAGAATTTTATTGCCTGGGAGTTGCTTTGGGGTATTCTGGAAGGGATGTGAAGGGCTCTATATAAATACAAATCTTTTTATAAACACAAGTCATGTGCTCTATATCCTTGTGGCATGGTGTTAAATTTTGTTTAATAACACTCCTGATTAGTGCTTTGGGAGATTTTCTGAGGTTCTCAATACCATTCCAAATACTACTACTCCATTCTGAGTGGGTTTGGTGCAGAGCTTCTCAGGAGTCAGTGAGGGTTATGAATTTCTTCAAGGAGGTGTTTGAACTTATCCTTGAATATTTTCCTTTGGTAAACTCTTCCCATGACAGAGCTTAGAATATGGTGTCATTTTTGGAATTTGGTGTTTGGCATGCCAAAGATGTGCCTGATCAATGTAGCTGACTGAAAGTAATCTAGGGGCCTCAATTCTCAGGAGGTTGGCCTGGGAGAGGACAATGGCATTGGTTTGCTTATTCTTCCAATGAACAGTATTAATGATATTTTCCCAGTGCTTTGAGGTGCCTGCTGTAAGTAGTCCAGGGATTACTTTGCCTGTGGACCCTGAATTTCATGCCAGGTCCAAGGTCTTAATCTTCAAATATCCCTTTCCTCAATTGACATAGGTGGGCTGGCTCATTGATAATATTTACCACCATCTTCATTGTCTTCCTTCTCTAAGAGATGGCTCCTGAGATATAGGAAGTGGTTCATATTTTCCAGGGTCTCAGCCTGAACCTTCATTATCAGAGGGCAGTGTGCTACAGCAGGGGCAGGTAATATTGTCTCGATCAGTACCAACAGTTTGTCAGCATATTGAGGTTATAGAGGTAGAAACAAGATATTGGTATTGGTTATTATTGTCACTTGTACCGAGGGTACAGTGAAAAACTTGTCTTGCATACCAATCATACAGGTCATTCATTACATAGTGCAGTTACGTTGAGTTAGTACAGAGTGCATGAGGTAGTACAGGTAAAAACAATAACAGTACAGAGTAAAGTGTCACAGCTACAGAGAAAGTGCAGTGCAATAAGGTGCAAGGTCACAACAAGGTAGATCGTGAGGCCATAGTCCATCTCATTGTATAAGGGAACTGTTCAATAGTCTTATCACAGTGGGGTAGAAGCTGTCCTTAAGTCTGGTGGTACGTGCCTTCAGGCTCCTGTATCTTCTACCCGATGGAAGAAAAGAGAATGTCATGGGTGGGTGGGGTCTTTGATTATAGAGACAAATTGACAGCAGAAATCTAACAACATGTAGCCTTTACATGGATCCCATGGATTTTCTTGGGTGGAATTTTGTCTCCATAAATCAAAATCCTCCACCCTGTTTTATCTAAAAATGGAATGGTAGTGAAATGAAAACAGTTGCAGTGTTTCTTCCAGGATTTCTTCACCTGTAGAAGAATAAAGAGCACCAGACCAAGAGGTTAATTACCAGACCAAATTACCAACTCATAAACCTAGATTAATCCAAAGGAAACACATCATGCCAACAAAACTTCAATGTATTAATGAAACACTTTAGCAAGTCTCCATTAGTCCGAAACAGAATTACTTCATAAAATATATTTGCAATGTAAGCTTCTGGAAATGAAACACATAATTTATATATGCATGTGTATATTTGGCTCTTTTTATCCGTTTTTATTATTGCTGAGATTGATTCAGGTTTTTTTTTCCATCTCTCTGGATAGTACGCGTTTATTAATCCTGGCATGTTCCCATTTCTTGAATATTTTACCTTCCTTCAATTTGCAGATAGCAGATTTCACCTCAAAAATGTCACCACATCCCAAAGTGGCTATTTCAGCTTTTACTTGTTTGTTCAACAGGAAGAGTGTGGGTTGATTCTTAGTTACCAGATCAAATTTAACAACTTCAATATCCCCCAATATAATAGAGATTCTACAAATCTTACACCTACTATCATTCCAAACATGTAAGCATTTCTTTTACAATTAAGAGCAGCTTTGTTTTTAACTCTGATAATCTGAACTAACTCAAACAAAAATATCATGAATTTTTTTCATCTAACATTTCTATAGATGTAAGATTTATTATGTAAAGAAAGCCACTTGATGTGTTAATCAACTATGGCTATTTCAGCTCTTAACCTTATGTTTTTGTTTCATTTTGTTTTATTTAATTTTCCTATTCTGCACTGGATACAAATAAATCTAGCATCTGGATAAAAATCTTATAATTGTCGTGCTATTTCTGTCTTCAGTTGCTGCTACCTTTATGATGCTTTTCAAAATGGAATCAAGTGTAAATAGTATCAATAATAAGAAAACAAGACATGTTTATATGGTGCCTTTATCATGGAAAAATCTCCTAAAGCACTTCACAGGGGTGTTATTAAACAGAATTCGACATCATGCCACAAGGATATAGAGCAGATGACTTGTGTTTATAAAAAGATTTGTATTTATATAAAGCCCTTTACAACACTTCCTGAATACCCCAAAGCACCTTGCAGGCAATGAAATTCTTTTGAAGTGTAGCCACTGTTGTAACATAGAAAGGCAGTGGCCAAGGTTTGCATAACAAGCTCCTGCAACAGCAATGCAATAATGCTCAGATAATCTGCTTCTCCAGGAATGCTGATTGAAGGATTTATCTTGCTGAAGTCTTGTTCAAGGAGATGGGTGTCACCATATATAAGCTATTGTTGAGCATGGTTTGTTGACAGATCACCAAAATAAAATATATTTTCAATGAAATCTAACCCTTTTTAAACAATAATGCACATTCTTAATAACTTCTTTATCCATTTTGAAGGAGAGGGAGGAGGTGAAAGTGTGTTGAAACTTGATGTCTCCTCAGCCTCATACTGCACTGCTCAACCCAAATCCTTCAGAAGCAAATTCAGGCCAATTTGGGCATGAGATGTACCAGGTGTGCTGCTTCCTTTACTTGTCTTAAAGCTTTGCTGTTTAATGAAGAGGACAAATTTTACTTGAACACTGGCACATTCATTGTTAGACACACGGGTCTTGAGCCGAATATGCACTGTCAAGAACGCACAGTATGCGAGGGCTTACACTTTATATAATGATGGTGACATCATCATATTATATGCCATGGAGTATGATTAAGGAAAACTGTTAGGATACATTTGGCTAGATATCTATTATCCACATAGAACCATATGCATAAGGCAAACACTAACAACATGCCAGATGATGAGTACTATAAATATTGTGAGTATGCCACATTGCTTTTCCTTTTTGAAACTTCTATTTTTGCACTTGTATAAAGTCATGCTTCCCTCCTTGAAGTTCTGTCACTTACACTTTGTGTAATCATGAAAATGATGCTTTGAAATGTTTTGGTGCTTGAATCTAGGGTTCTACAAAGATCACTGGACTGAGAAGCAGTGTCTCTGTAAGGAGTTTGTACGTTCTCCCCGTGTCTGCGTGGGTTTCCTCCGAGTGCTCCAGTTTCCTCCCAAATTCCCAAGATGTATGGGTTAGGAAGTTGTGAGCATGCTATGTTGGCACCAGAAGTGTGGCGACACTTGCGGGCTGCCCCCAGAACACTCTACGCGAAAGATTATATTTCACAGTGTGTTTCGATGTACATGTGACTAATAGAGATATCTTATCTTATCATGCCAGCTTGATTCCATGTGAATGCATACCTGTGAACTCCAGCACTTGGTCCATGAGAAACAATAGAACATAGAACAGTACGGCACAGGGTGTCTGAGCCGAACATGATGCCGAATTAAACTAAATCTCATCTGCCTGTACATGATCCATATCCCACCACCCCCCCCCCATTCCCCTGCATATTCATGCGTCTTTCTAGCAGCTTCTTAAAAGCCACAATCATACCTGCAATGTTCATATAATCGCCATCAACTTCTCTCCTCCTCCCACTTTTTCCAGCTGCCAGAATTTCTTCATGGGATTCTAGTTTCCCACATACAATGAGAAGATCTGATGCTGTGCTTTTTCTCTCATAAACATATTATTGTCTTTGTGTTCTCTGACCTTGTGCCGTTCTGTATCTCAGTACCAGTGATCTGTCTTTTGACTCACTTCACATTCTGAACACGGCACTCTCCACTTAATATATTTGTTTGTACCTTGTGTCTCTTTCCAACTAATGTTGAGTGTTTGCAACCACTTTTTACCCATCATCCTTGTATTCCCTCAGTGGATCAATATTACAAAATGAAGCTTCACTTGTCAATTTCTGAAACTCACCTCACTTTGAACATTGCCATATACTTCTATTTTCACCAAATACATTTGCAAGTCATGTCCAGTATACTGATAATAGACAACTGAATTGAGTTTCATGAACGTCTCCACTAGTTACAGAACTGTTTACTGCCGTATTTATTTGTACTTTGGGCATTTGGTCACTTAACCAGACGGTAATCTGGAATTCTTGTGACCAGTGATTACCTGCAAATATAACATGCTTGGCATTGTCTGAGTTGTCCTCTGTGACATTATATACATTTTCTCCCCCTGTGGTTGAACCAGAAATTTGATGTCTCTTTGCCAATATCACTACACAGTACTGGCTTTAATTGCTGTCCAGTTCCTTCACTTGCAAACCAATATGGTCTTTGTTCTGGCGGAGGAAACACTTCTCTTCCTTGAATAGGCATGTGTTTGGCGAACATCTGTTGTTGCAGGAGTAACAGGCATTTATAATGCCTTGTAGAGTGCTGCTTCAATTTCCAGGGCAATGATTCTCATAGTGCCCCTTTCCTGTACGGGACCATCACATTCGGAGTGGGAGCTGGCAAAACCCTTCTCCCTTCAGCGGTCATTTCTATCAAAATAGCCATTCTGCATACTGACTTGAATGTAACATCTCTTGTTCCCACAGGCTCTGCTTGAATATATTTGTTGTTAAACAGAATGAGGCAGTCAACTGTTTTGTCTAAAAATTCTAAAATAATGCAATTTTTGGCTGCTCTTTGAATTCTGCAATACAATAAAAGGACTGTTCCAATTTCTGTTTGCTTGTACTGAACTTGTAATTTTGACCTATTTCCAATGACTTGGGTTGTAACACTCCTCTCATTTCTATACGATGTTGGTACGTGACCTGCCATTCCAACCCATCCCCTTCCCTCCCCTCCCCCATCCTTTATTCCATGGTCCACTGCCCTCTCCTATCAGAATCCTAATTCAGCCCTTTGGCTCTTCTACCTATCACCTCTCAGTTTATTATCTTTCCCCTCCCTGCATCAACCTACCTTCCCTCTCTCACCTGGACTCGCCTATCACCTGAACCCACCTATCCCCTGCCAGCTTGTGCTCCTCCTCCTCCTACCACCCTCTTACTCCGGCTTTTGCTCTCTTCCTTTCCAGTCCTGAAGAAGGGTCACAGCCTGAAACGTCAGCTGTTCATTTCCCTCCAAGGATGCTGCCTGACCTGCTGAGTTCCTCCAGCACTGTGTATTGCTGTAGATTCCAGCATCTGCAGAATTTTTTGTGTTTCGATCTTGGTAAGTTGCTTTCTTTGGTGATGTCACTTTGGTTAATATACAATATTTCTGTTGAAACTAAGGCCTTCCTTCATTCTTTTGTTGCACTGCTTAATGCTTTGCATTTCTGCTTGTACTTCCAATGTGACTATATAATTTGCCTGCAAGAATATCTCATGTCTCTCCACTTATGCTATAAATGACTGTGAAATACTATTAAGCATATTTTCTTTAAAGTTATGTGGCCACTTAACCTTGCATGTTGCTGTCTTTGCTGCCTCTCTCTGCAGCCTGCCTTTCCCTCACCTGAGTTTTGTATTTGCACTCTTTACTCCTGACTGGCATTGCAATTGGTTGTGATATTAACTGGAGTAGTCTCCCTGCAAGGTCGCAACACAGACCTTGCAGTGTTGCTGGTGTCCTCATGCCTCAGGTGGACAACAAGAAAGAAAGGAAAGTGAAGAGCAGAGAGTAAGTCTGGGTCAGACTGTTCAGTACGACTTCTAATAATCACTGTTTTCCCCATGTCGATGGCAGTATCCCATCCGTCACACACTGTAATGCACCTGATGAACAGGTTCCTTGACTTACTTTGAATCTTTACCATTTAGAGTTGTCAGATGACATATTTCTTGAATATTAGCATCATTTAGAGTCATAGAGAACTACAGCACAGAAACAGCCCTTCGGCCCATCTAGTCTATGCTGCCTAATATTTTGCCATAACCATCGACCTGCACCTAAACTGTATCCTTCCAAACCCCCCTCCCATCCATGTACCTATCCAAACTTCTCTTAATCGTTACAATTGAACTTGCATCTACCAGTTCCGCTGGCAGCTCATTCCACACTCGCACCACCCTCTGATTCCCCTTAAATATTTCACCTTTCACCCTAAACCTATGACCTCTAGTTCTAGTCTCACCCAACCTGAGGGGAAAAAGCCTACATGGAGTCAGCCTATCTATACCCATCATAATTTTGTATACCTCCATAAGATTTCCCCTCATTCTCTGCACTCCAGGGAATAAAGTCCTAACCTATTCAACCTTTTCCTATAACTCAGGTCCTCAAGACCCAGCAACATCCTTGTAAATTTTCTCTGCACTCTTTCAAGTTTATTGATATTTTTCCAGTAGGTAAATGACCAGAACCTCACATAAAACTCTAAATTCGGCCTCACCAAAGTCTTGTACAACTTCAACATAACATCCCAACTCCTGTACTGATTTATAAAGGGCAAAATGCCAAAAGCAGTCTTTACGACTCTAGCTACCTGTGACGCCACTTTCAAGGAACTATGGATCTGTATTCCCAGGTCCCTTTGTTCTACTGCACACCTCAGTGCCCTGCCATTCACTGTAGTCTTACCTCGGTTTGTCCTCCCAAAGTGCATCACCTCACACTTGTCTGCATTAAATTCCATCTGCCATTTTTCAGCCCATTTACCTAGCTGGTCAAGATCACACTGCAAGCTTTGATAGCCTTCCTCACTGTCCGCTATGCTCCCAATTGTAGTGTCATTCACAAATTTATTGTAAGACACACAAGCATGCAGCCAGAAACACATGAACCAAGGACCCGCGGTGGAAGTGGTCCGCGTCAGCTAGTTACGCTATATATAATAGTGGTGATGTCTTCAAGTTTTTTGTCACACGTATGATTACGACCAATCATATGGCCACATATTGATTGCCCTCTTACAGGGCTATATGAGAACAGAAAATGTTATGAATATGCAACAAGGGCAGAGCAGAAGAGTCATGTAATGTTTACTCACTGTAATGTTAGCAAGAATAGGAATACGGCGATGGGATTCAGCAGTATTGGAATGGAATTGCTGGGATTCAGTAACTTTATTATGTGCTCCAAGAACACAGCAATATAGTCAAAGCAGTCTTAAGATGTTGCTGCACTGATGTGTTTATGATTTTTTGGATAAAATAAAATTAACATGTTGAAAGTTAGTTAATGGATTAGTTGGTACAGGTTTTGTTAAAGGATGAGGAAGTCATTTGCATGAAATATTACCTGCATTCTATAATAGTCATGGTCAAGATATTGTGATCAGGAACGAAATCATGCAAGGAAAAACAGAAGCTTGTAAAGACAACATTATTTAACTTTAAAGCTTCCACAGATAGTGATTAGTAGATCTCTAAAAGCAACAGTTTGTGGCCCTCATCTTCTGGCAAGCCAGGCCACATTAATTGGCTTGTATATAAGCAAGTAGGAGACAAGAAAAGCAGTCATGGCAATCAAACTGGTGTCATCAAAGTGGGTTTAGCAGAATAAATTGTCTAAGTAGAACATACCAAATCTCAAATACCAAATATCAGTAAAGCCATACTTTAGGAAGTGTCACGACTGAATCGTGTAATGGCATATAGGTATTTGATTGTTTGTGATTGATTCATTAATGAGCCAGGGTAATTGGAATAGTTAGTAGTGGACAGATAGCATTTGCCAAACCTTTGAAATAAGTTGGTGTACATAAGGTAAAAGGCAGGTGGCTAACCAAGAGTTCTTCAACATGGTTCATTCGTGCTAACCTCGGCACAACTTGATTAGCCAAAGAAGAAAATTATTTAAAGGAGCATTCACCTTCCACAGCTAAAGTCCTGGAAAGATCAGATTTAGATAAACATTTGATTATTATCTTTTACAATTCAGGCCATTTCAAACGCTCTCAAGTTCTTAACTTCAGTGTATTCCAAACTTAAGAATTTCCTTCGACAATCTTTCTGGCAATTCCACTCTGGGCAGAGCAGCAGGAGCAGCAACTATTGGTATTGATTTATTATTGTCACTTGTACTGAGGTACAGTAAAAAAACTTGTCTTGTATACAGTTCGGACAGATCAATTCATTACACAATGCAGTGAGGTCGTACAGGGTAGAAACAATAACAGAATACAGAGTAAAGTGTCACAGCTACAGGGAAGTGCATTGCAGGTAGACAATAAGATGCAAGGTCATAACAAGGTAGATGGTGAGGTCAAGAGTCCATCTCATCGTATAAGGGAACCATTCAATAGTCTTATCACAGTGGGATAGAAGCTGTCCTTGAGCCTGTTGGTATGTGCCCTCAGGCTCCTATATCTTCTGCCTGATGGGAGAGGGGAGAAGAGAGAATGACCCTGGTGGGTGTGGTCTTTGATTATACTGGCTGCTTCACCAAGGCAGTGAGATGTATAGACAGAGTCCGTGGAGGGGAGGCTGGTTTCCGTGATGTGCTGGGCTGTGTCCACAACTCTCTGCAGTTTCTTGCGGTCCCGGGCAGAACAGTTTCCATACCAAGCCGTGCTGCATCCAGATAGGATGCTTTCTATGGTGCATTGATAAAAGTTGGTGCATGTCAAAGGGGACGTGTCAAATTTCTTTAGCCTCCTGAGGAAGTAGAGGCGCTGGTGAGCTTTCTTGGCCATGGTGTCTATGTGGTTGGACCAGGACAGGCTATTGTTGATGTTCACTCCTAGGAACTTGAAGCCCTCAACCCTCTTGACCTCAGCACCATTGATGTAGAGAGGTGCATGTACACCACTCCCTTTCCTGAAGTCAATGACCAGTTCTTTTGTTTTGCTGACATTGAGGGAAAGGTTGTTGTCATGACACCATGTCACTAAGCTCTCTATCTCCTTCCTGTACTCCGACTTATCATTATTTGAGAAAGCCTACTATGGTGGTATCGTCTGCAAACTTGTAGATGGAGTTAGAGCAGAATCTGACCATTCAGTCATGAGTGTATAGGGAGTAGAGTAGAGGGCTGAGGACGCAGCCTTGTGGGCCACCACTGTTGAGAATAATCATGGCAGAGGTGTTGCTGCCTATCCTTACTGATTGCAGTCTGTTGGTCAGGAAGTTAAGGATCCAGTTGCAAACAGAGGTGTTGAGTCCCAGGTCTCAGAGTTTGGTGATAAGTTTGCTTGGAATTTTAGTATTGAAGGCAGAGCTGTAGTCAATAAACAATTGTCTAACATAGGTGTCTACGTTACTAGCAGAATTACTAATAACTAGCAGAAGAAGGAATGACCAGCTGAAGCAAGATCAAGTGGAAGTGAGCTCATCCTGATTTTATTTTCCAAACAATATGTAGGTCCAGTATAACATACCACACATCTGAGGAGTAGTGTGTAATGAGAAAGCATGTTTCTTGGGATTCTGTAACATTTCCTGCAACTAGACCTGTGCCCAGGTGCTAGAGCTAGCATAGTATTGTCTGTTGCAGTCAAGGTCACTGACTTGTTTCAACCTGAATACCTGGGGAACCTGTAACAACAGTCAGTCTCTGGTCCATGCTTACCTTAAATAAATAATTGAAGTAATGTTTACAGTGCCTAAACACTTCAGCATTTTCACCAGAAACATCCAGAGAAGAGCAGGAAAGGGCTCTGGAGTTTGTACAGATTGCAGGGGTTCCACCATGTACTGGGATCTTCAATCATAATGTCCTTCTATCGCCTACACATGACTCCTTGGCTTTCATCATTTGAAAGACTTTCCACTCCATTAATTTTCAGCTGGTTCTTCTCAGGAATCAACATTCAATGTCTGAACTTCACAAAATCCAGATCCATGTTTCACCAGGAGCTTCTAGAATTTTCAAGCACCTTTGGAAAGATCTAAATTTTTTTCAAAAGGTTGTTCTATGGGATGGTGGACCATTGCTCACCACATAATTTTACTTTGTTAAAGAGTAAATACCCTGCACATTAACCTTCAACTGGATTAGGAAGCCATCAATGATAGTCAGATTATGATATTTAAAAGCAATGGGTCCAACAACTGCCTGGAACTGGAGCTGTTTGGCAGCAGCTCATTGAAGAAAACAGCATCTGAATACATGCTCAGCAGCAATAACAGACCTCATTCACATGCTTCCAACATCCAGTAGAGAACATCTGGCCAACTTGGATATTCATGTCATTTGACACTTCAGTGTCACCAGTTTCTGCAGGATCAGGCCACCTTTGAAGACTATGCCCCCCTTTTAAGTCTGCAGGTTGCATTCCAGTGATGACTAGTTTGCTGGATTTGCCAACTTCCCAATTGGCAAGCTATCTATGAATATGGAAATTAGTAGTGGGAGCATCTGTCCAATGCAAGTCAACTATGAACACTGATTAGGCTTTCCATCCCTACCAACAGGGAGGCAGAGCAGGCACCTCACCTACTGTCCACTGTGTGCAGATCATGAACAAAAAGCTTTGAATTTTAACGGCATGAAGCCAAGATGAAACTCATCTATATAAAATATATTTAATTTAAAGATTTACATCTATTGGTTTGTCTGCATTTTATATATTGTGCAGTATTTAAAAAGTTAAGAATGGCAGATTATTTTCTCACCATCAATGGGCCAATACTTTTCATTCTGTGACTTTGAAAAGATTGTAGATTTGTAATTAACTTCCTTCATAATGCTATTACCTCACTATTCTTGGATAATAACCTGCAGCAGATTATGAAAAATAGGAGAAGCTGGATGAAACCTAAATCATCAGAAAAGGACAAAGTGGAAAAAAACTGAATGCTGGAAATATGAGATACAAAACTAGAATTGCCAAATGATCTGAAACTGTTGAATTCAGTCTTCAGTCTGAAAGGCTGTGATGTTCCTGAAGGCTGCTCTGACCCTAACCCCTCTGTCTTTGGCTTCCTTTATTGTTCAAATGAAGATCAACATTACACTTGTTTCAGTGAATATAATTTGTCACCAAAACATAGATTTATTCAATGGGAAATGTCCCCTAGAAGATCTAATGATCTACTAATGTCTGAAACACTGGTAATATTTAGAGTTGTAATATTTATAATTTGTTTGCTAGTTTTTTATATGCTATTAGCATTTTCATAATTAGCATTAATGTGTAATTGTCAATGTCAGTGGTTTGCCCAGTAATGTGAGCACAGCAAAAATGTTTTCAATTTCCCTAAAAACATTAATGTTTTAATACCATACTTCCACCTTTAACAATTTATGGCTATCTACATTGCAATGTCAGGGATTTTTCTGGAACATTTAAGCAATCTAAAAAAAGCTAGATTTAAGACTTGAATAGTTTTGGTAAAGATCTCTTAAATCAATAGTCCAGAAATGAAGTGAATATTACTTCATATAAAAAATGTGAAAGTGTGATGCTATTGAACTGGACTGAGAATAGAAAGGATAATGTAAAAAGGTGCATGTACATGAATTCAAATAAGGTTAAACTAAACATGAGCACATTGTACATTCTGTATATACACTTGTAAATGTCCTTAGTGTGCTTAATAATTATTGGAGGGTGGGTGCTTGGGGATGGAAGGGTGAGTGCATGTCTTGGTTGCCCCCCTCTTCCACATGTCGGTTTCTAAAGATAGGTTCCACCTTAGTCTCATGTGCCAACTGCATTATATGGTAGCAGCTATGGTGCTGTTCACTGCTTTCAAAATTTAGAATGATTACAATAAATGGAAATAAATTTCAGAAGTTCAGTAAATTGTGCACTTGCTTCTATACTGCATTTTAATACATGCAGCTGAAGACAAAATTTTACAAAGGCCATTAAACGTTGATGTATGAATTATATCAGAGAAATCCATACCCACAAAAATAGGATATACAGGGTGGAAAAGCAAGAAAAAAACTGCAGATGCTGGAAATCTGAAAGTATTCAGCAAGTGTGGCTCAGGAGCTCCACTCTGGCCAAGCAGTCTCTGGCACACATGGTGCAGATGAAAGCAAGAAGGTGCATATTTTCCTGGCCTAATGTTTTCTTTAGGCCATTTATCAGCCAATTGAGCTTTCTGTTCCTCCTTACATCTTCCAACGTCCTCCTGTACTGTCAGCCTACCAAGGTCCTGATTTCACCTAGCTGCCTGTTGTCTATCTCGATACCCACCATCTTAATATCCAGTTATCTTTGTAGTGGAGTTGTGGACATCAAGCAGGTTCTGAACTAGTGGGCAGTTCACCAGGCAGAATGTCCTTGGGAATACAGCCACCATCCATCCAACGAGTGTAGCCTGAACACAGTAAACATTATTGGCTTAGTAATAAATATATGCCAATGGACTTAGAACACTCCAGGACCATATCTCTCCAGGAGGTGCCTGGAATGTGTCCAGGGCAGCAAACTCAGCAAGTACTGGTCAATGCTGAAGCTGTCTTCCTCAAGTGGAGATTTACAGTACAAATAAGTATCAGAAGTGCAAACTCTGTAACGAGAAGTGTGAGGTGGAGCAAGATTTGGCCATGTGAATGAGGGTGGCAATATCAATGCCACGATGCCTGAGTAATTTTAAAAATTAAGCTGAATTTATGTTTCTTGGGTAAGGTGTCACACAAAATCTGGGGGAAGTTGGACAGTGAATAGGAGCAGAGTTGTGTTACATAGAGGCTCACCAACAAGATCAAAAAGTCAGTTCTACAAGTTTATTGCAGGAGGCGAGTGAATGGGTGGTTGATGGTTGGGGTGGTCTCAGTGGATGATGAGCCTATTTCCATGCTGCATCTCTCTATGACACTGACTTTATGAGCGTGAATTGTGCTCCACATCTTCGCCTGCAATTCATGGACAAAACTTTGAACAAATCAACACCACAAAATAAATGTACAACTTGGGCCAATATCATGGGAGCTGTTTGTTCTTAGAACAGTGTTAACATTCTTGTAGTTAAATTTATCTGTCCTGGTTCCTTTAATGTTTTAATTAGAGAGGCAAATTATTGGTGAAATTTGATAGATTCTCACCCATTGACATGAATGGATAACTGTTTTTGACTTTTGCAATATTTTATTAATTCGTTTGCCAACTAGAAAGTTATGATTCAGTTTTAAAATAGTAAGCAGTAAGCTTTTGAGCCAACTATGGCTCTCATAAAGTTCAGTATGAATTAATCACCCATTCAAAATGGGAAAATAATTAAATAAAGACATAGCATAGCACACTGGTTTCCAAGTTTCGGGATGATTTCTTTACTGATCATGAGTGGAAGGACAAAATTTAGTGTTGCAGAAGGAAAGTGTATGGGTATTCAGCCATAAATTGATGAGATTTTAATGATGCCCCAGCCATAGTTGCCATTGTTAAGTCCAGAGAAAGAGAAATATCTTGACTTCCATTTCTCAGCAAAATGCTGGACAATTTGCATTGCTCAACTATAAGTCTTGCCAAAACTGATAAAAGTAGTTTTTCACTGTGATGCTGCCCATTTGAACTGTACCAAAAATGATGGATTTCCAAACTTATTGTGAGTTGTTCCCATCACTGCCATTTAGGGATAGTAAATAATGATTTAACCATGTGATTTATGGTGTTGACATGACACAATCTCAGAAGCTCAGGGAGTAAATAATGGAGCTGTGGAATCTCATTCTTGCAGCTTGTAATTTGTTCGCAGAAATTTATCAAGCTTTTTATCTATCTTGGCTGTATTTCTGAGAGAAACCTTCTGTCTATTGGAGATGTAATGCTGCAATGATACTCAGAAATGCAGACTTCCTTCAGAAATATATATCTTGGGATATGAATAATTTGAAACATGACTTGTGGTAAAGGTAGAATATTTTAGAGAATATATAATGCCTTTGAATTTATAACTTCCAAAAGCATATATATTTCCTTGCATTGGGGCTAAATCTGTTGTAAAATTAACAGAGATTGATTACTGCATTAATAACTCCATTATTAGTTTTCATATAACTACCAGAATGGTAGAAGGTGAACCCAATGGATCTTGGTCTATTTTTATCTAGCAACTCCTAAATTCCTATGAAAGCAGTGATCTACCCATTGGTATCTTAATGTTCCTGATCAAAATGAAATGAAAAGCTGATTCGCTGCTGTTTTGTAGCTCCAGCAACCCAGGTTCAATCCTGACTTCTGGTTCTATGTGGAGTTTGCGCACTCTCCCTGTGGCCATAAGGGTTTCCTCAGGGTCCTCCAGTTTCATCCCACGTCCCAAAGATGTGCAGGTTTTTGTATTATTACTACTGCAATACTACTGTAATTAGTGTAGTGCCCTAGTGTTAGAACTCAGGGCAGTTGATGGGTATGTGGAGAGAATAGGCTACAGGGAAAATAAGTGGGGGAATGGGATTACTCTGAAAACCAGCATGGACCTAATGGGTTAAAATGACCTCCCTGTAAGTATTAAGGAAATAGGGAAATTCAAAGAAATCATCCTTATCTGGTCTAGTCCATATGTGACACCAGATCCACAACAGTATGCTTAACTCTTAACTCTTCTTATGAAATAAATAGGCATGCAAATATTCACTCCTTCCATTAACAGTACACTGTGCAAGATGCACTGCAGAAACTTGCAGTTTTTTTAATAGGTCCTCTCCAACCCTTGACTTAGTAGGACAAGGGGATTGAACCCATAGGAACACCACTGCCTAGAAGTACCCCTCCACATTACATTCCATCCTCTTTTGGAAATATATTGATACTCTTTAATCATTACTTGGTTAAAATCCAGGTACTCTCCACACAATAGCTCTGTGGGAATAACTTCACCACATGGACTACAGAGGTTTAAGAAGATGGCCCACCGCCATCTTCTGATGATAGGCAACAAATTACAGCCTTTCCAGTCACATTCAACACCTATGAATGAATCAAAATTACAGTAATTCCCCAATACAACTGGTTTAGAGTGTTCACTCCTTTGGATTGCTCTTTTTATTTTTTTCTTTAATTTCCTATTCTCTCCCACCCTTAATCCACTTTTCTTTCTGCTGTTTATTCCTTTTTGTGGCTCTGTATATTTAGTATGCTGGAAATTCACCCTATTTCTTTCTCTGCTATTTGTTCCTTTCCTTTTCCTTTTTTTTCTTTCACTAATTGAGGAAATAAACCATTGAAGACAACACATATGATATTCTAGAAGTGGCGTTGACATTGTGATGCCATTGTATTAGTAATGTTCCAACAATGTGTAGCACAAGTATAGTACAATACCAGTGCTAAGGTAATAGTTTTAATTAATGTCGTGATGTAAGAGCTGCCTTTTTAACTGGTGTTTCTGTAAAATAGGGTCATTAGCAGGCATTGGCTGACACAGAAATAACGGTTTCATTTGTGAGAATAGCAATTAAATGTAACACGAGCAAAATCATTGATAACCAAGGGAGTTATACTAACGTTTTTAACCCAGTGGAAAAAGACCAGTTTGATTCTCTTGATTTGGAATTGTACCATATCATCTACTATTGTCATGTAATGCAGAAGTGTGTGAATTGTCATGCAGTCAGAATGAAAAGTAAATGTTTGATAGTGGCAGACTTGAATTCATAAAGATTCATTCAGCCTAAAATACTAGTCTTAAAACCATAGCACCACTGTCAGATAAGACTGTAAGAATTATCTTTCTAGGTGTATATTTAAATAATGTAGGTGTATATTTATATAAGGTTTGACCTTTAAGGTTTAATTAAGCCTTGGCTCAGTTGTGTAACTCTCACCCCTGAGTCAGAAGGCTGTGAGTTCAAACCTCACTTCAGAGACTTGAGCACATAATCTTGGCTAACCTGTAACATTTGCTTTGGGCTTAGGCCCCACTCTAAGCATCGAGGCAGAGGCTGCATGTTTTAGATAACTAATACTTTTGGTATCCAAATGGAGTGCATGTTGTGATGTTTTATAGATTAAGCTGGGGAAATTTTGGGGAAAGTGCTACTAAAACATATCAGATTGTTAGGAGGACAGATAAAATAAATGCTAAAAGAATTTTCCTCTCATGGGTGAATCCAGAACCAGAGAGCATGGTCTCAGAATAAGGGGCATCTATATAAGACTAAAACAAGGAAAAATTTCTTCTCTCAGAAGATTGTGAGACATTGGAACTCCTTGCCACAGATGGCTGTGGGAGCAGTGTCCTTCTGTACATTTAAGGCTGAGATAGATTTCTAATCTATAAGAAAATCAAGAGTTATGGAGAAAGGCCAGGAAAGTTAACTTGAGGAATGTCAGATTAGCCATGATCCTTTTGAATGGGGGAGCAGGCTTGAAGGCCTGAATGGCCTACAGGTTTACATATTTAAATATTGTCACTTTTCAGTGGTATTAGTTAATATGTTTTTAAGAAAAATAAACAATGCTACTAACTGAGAAATATAAAGGTCGAATTAGCTTAAGTTACGGGGGTTACTAGTCTTTACACAAATGGTAACCAGGAGCCTGAATGAATATCATGAAATCAGTCAGCGATTAACTGAAAAAAAATGAAACACAGATTCAAGAAGAGCCTCTTGGACAAAGGGACAGACTGGGAAAGCATTTACTTGTAAGCAGATCACATTTTTATCAAGTACTTAGTACTCAAGGCTTTGCAGTAAGTTAAATGAAATTGTTCATGACAAGAATAATTGCAGAGAAATTGGATCACTCTTAAACAAAAGCCCTAAATCTGCTCTACACAGTAAATCCAGGCCTATTCGTGCCAGTGCAGGTTGGATGTAGGATTTGATAGCAATCACTAGTCAATCCTTCCTTTTCTTGCTAATGCAAGGTAGGCAGGAATTAGTAGCTCTGTACAGTTCAACCACCAATCCATTCATCCACCAATCCATTCATGCACCAATTGACATGAAGACTCCATCCCACCCCAAGGTCCAACCTCTGCTAAGCCACAGCAATGCTGGAAGAGTATTTATGAGCTATTGTCTGCTAAAATGGCTGTGTGAGGACAGGAAGGAAAGTGTCCCTTGCCTTATACTCGCATTCCTTTATGACTTTTAGGGTGAATTTGAGGGGGAAGGGTGCCAGGCAGATCCCCGTTTCAGAGGTGTAAAGAGAGTGCAAGAAGATGGAAATAAAAGTCACTGGCAGAAGCAAGTCTCTCCACACCTGGGAGTAATGCAGAAAGAAGTTTCATGAACATTCCTTTTGTCCAGGGAAGTGTTCTAATCTTTTGAACCATAATTGGTAAATACAGTCAATTGAACTATTGTTGTACTATTATTGCAGTTATTTCATTAAAACACTTTGATGTGAATTTTCTCTTTTTCTCTGTAGAGGGTCACCTGCGACGGACCCTTCTGCCAACATGCTAGAGAGTGTTCCTTCCAGACCCAAGGCTCACAGGTTGGAGGAGATGGTCTCATGAGCATTGGGGTGACCCAGACTATCACCTCTAATCAGTCCTGAAGATGTCAGAAACAGAGGGAATGTAAGTACCTGAGGATGTCAGAAACAGAGGGTATCTAAGTATCTATAGGGCTATTGACATGTGTCTTTCCTTCATAGCAATGAATCTGTCCATGTCTATCTGCATATGTGCCAGGCAGCACCAATCACTCACCTTCACCATGCTCTTTTTCAACATTGCAGAGTATTGGGGAAACCACCCAATCAGCATTCCCACCATCCCTTCTCATCTACATAGAGGAGCACCCATCCCTCCTTCAGGAGGAGGAGGAGGAGGAGGAAGACACTGCAGCATTACATCTGATATCATCAAACTCAGATGCTAGAACTGCCATGGATATGCAGACTACATTTAAGTGTCAGAGACACCATGGAGCTAGCAGTTGCTGTGCTCTAGCAAGATGTTGACATCTCTCCTCCCACGATTAGTCCTCCTAAAATGCCCTCAAATGTATCTCACAACTAGATTCACCAATGTACAGTATATTAGCTGGAAAAGGTACAGTTCTTCCAAATCTAAAACTGTTAATGGTTATCTATCACAACCATGTGCAAGCACTAAAACCAAAGGGCAGCAACCTTCCAGCCTTGCTGTAGACACAGTGAGGACAGTGCAAATAAATTGTTGAGCCAGCAAACCAAGTTGAAAAACTCTCACGAAGAAATAACACAAGTATAATAATTTAGTAAGTTGTTATTGTGGTCTTGATGTTAATGGTTTGAGAATTACATTAATTAAAATATTTCCTTCAAACCATTCCATCCTGATCTATAAAATGCAATCATAACACAAGCAAGTTCCAAGGTCGAGCCTCCATTTAGAAAGTAGATTCCATAAGAACCCAATGGTATTCAATAGTTTGTAGCTTTCATTATTACCATTCCTAGAATTGGTAATAGTCAAGGTTTTGGCCACCTGCATTGCATAGCAGTGTTTATGTGTCAGAGTCTTTCATCCAATATCATTGAGTTACCAAAACGTTTCACACCCCACTGGTCCCGTAGATAAAAGACCAGTGTTGCAAAATATTACTGGGCAAATGGAATGGCAGTGCAGGTGTTGAATCTGTTGTGTTTTAGTTGAGAGAATCACAGGCTTAAGGACTTCCAGGTTTGATCAATATTAAGATAAATAAATGGTTGATGGTGGTCAAAAATCAGGTGTGGAATAATTATCATTCACTAGAGAAACAAAGGACTGCAATGCTGTAAGCTAGGTGAAAAACACAATGATGCTGGAGGAACTCAGCAGGCCAGGCAGTATCCGTGGAGAAAAGCAGACGGTCAACGTTTCAGGTCAGGATCCTTCTTCAGGACTGAAGATAGGAAAAGTCCAATATTTAGGAGGGAAAAGCAGAGCAGTGATAGGTGGACAAAAGAGGGGAGGTGGAATTCTCCTGGCAGTGCAGGAGGCTGAGGACTGACATATCAGTGATAGTGTGGGAGGGGAAGTTGAAGTATCAGTCCTTGGCCTCCTCCACTGCCAGGTGAATTCCAAGCGCAAACTGGAGGAACAGCACCTCATTTTCCGTCTTGGAACCTTGCAGCCTAATGGCATGAACATTGAATTCTCCCACTTGAAGTAATCCCCACCTCCCTTCCCCACAACACCCCCCCCCCCGACACACACACACACACACACACACACACACACACACACACACACACACACACACACACACACACACACACACACACCAGGCTTCTTCTCTTCTTTCCGAGCCTATCTCTCTTTTTTTTTAACCCTTTTATTTCCTTTCTTTCCTTACCTTTGACCCATTCCCCAGGTGGATCTGCTCTCCCCTCTTCCCCTGTACCTGCCTAACACTATCTCTTACCTGCATCTACCTATCACCAGCTTGTGCCCACTGCTCCTCTCCTCCTTTGTCCACCTATCACTGCTCCTGCTTTTCCCTTCTATATATTGAGCTCCCCTTTCCCTATCTTCAGTCCTGAAGAAGGGTCCTGACCCGAAATGTTGACCCCCTGCTTTTCTCCACGGATGCTGCCTGGCCTGCTGAGCTCCTCCAGCATCATGGTGTTTTTCGTTATCATTCACTGTAAGGACCCTTTATGAAGTAAATTGATTGGACTGATTGATTTCTCTGAGAATGCTGAGAACTCCTCATGAGTACAGCTGCTGATGATAAACCTCCCTCTCTGGATCTTTTCATGAAACCTGGTATTTTCTGCTCAAGGAACAGAAGTCCCTAGACCAAATGGAGAGAACATCAATAACCTCACTGATGCTGTTGTGCACAGCAAACTGGGATACGTCACATAGCTCAATCACCATCATCTGGAATAAACCGGCTCTGGAGTTCAAGGTGAAAGTGACCTTGACCTCTATTGGCAGAGCAGTCCAGGCATTAATGCATAGCTTTAGCTCTCTTTCACCATGGCTGTAGAAAGCTTTAGAAAACCTCAAGGTACAATGCTGCTCAATGAATAAGTGAGAGGATATATGGCTTCCATGAATGTTCCTGGGAAAAAAGGTCATGTGCTCCAGGCACATCTGACCTGCCACCACATTGTGCTCTAGTTTCAACTTATTCTGCACACTTAGTGGGGCAGCCACAGTAACACCTATGGCAAAGAGGTAAAACAGGCATGCATTTCACCCAAAATCACACTGTCTAGGCAGCCTCCAAAATCGCAGGGTTTAGGACTTTAGAAGTAGGTGCCAAATGGCTGTCACCCTGAAAATGGCAGAAACATATTGAATGTAGTGCTGTAAAAATAATATATCGTTCTTTCTGAGTGCTCAACAACATTTCTAAACCAAAAAAAAGTGACCCAGCCTCAGTTACCATCTTTCCAAAAGAGCATTGCTCTGCAGATGGTTTCATCCTGTACACATTCTATGTACCGGATGATTGATGTGCCAGGATGAATTTTGCAAGTTGTGAGACTTTGCGCAGTAATTGAATTGTACTCCACGGAAAATCACAGTGCCATGCAATCGAGTTTCTGGGCCAAAGAACTATGGAAGCTCCAGACTAATAAGTAAAAGGTTGAATGGAGCTACCATCCTCCGTCAGTTGTGCCAGGTGTAATAGAGAAATTGAAAAGATTTGAGAGGATTGGCAAAATAGGTCCTGGGCTCAGCAACTGTGAAGTCAGATTTCCCCCAATCTTCACATTATGTGTTGTCTGTAAGCCACATTTCTAAAGGTGGTGTGGTGTGGGTGGGAATTGTCTTTGATAACAGGCTCTAGCACTGAAGTCAATGGAAGCAAATGTGGAGTAGAATTAGTGGCTGATATAACCAATGAATTAGGGATCATAGGAAAATGTTTCCCCTCTGCATTGAGGACTTTCATTATCAGTACTCTCAGCTTTTCTAGCTGAAAGTATTTAATCTGTGTTCTTTTTCTGAACACAATTCTTCCCAGTAAAGTTTCAAAACCTGTTTCTATCCTCCAACCCCCACCCGCTGACATAGAGATCATACACCATTCTTCTCCGCACTTTTAGATCTTATGTAGATTTATAATGTTCTGTCTCAGTCACCCCCATCAAGGTTAAAAAGGACAGTTTCTCCAAACTGCTTTTGTGTAAATAATTAATTATGCCTAGTATGGCTAATTAATGCATACACCTTTACCCTTTCTCTTCCCCGTGCTGTAATCATTCCTTGTGCCACTGCCAGGCTTCAACACAAGGAACAGTTCAGCAATTCAGAAGCTAGCATTCATGAACAGGTCTAGTAGAGCCCAGTCGTATGCCTGTCCTGAATCCAGTCTTCACTTAATCAGTTAACATTGGTCATCTAACAGCAGCAAGTGAAGAAGTTTAATTTTTAAGTAAATTGTTCTGATAACTGTATTCTTTTAGCTTAAAGTTCTTCCCTCATGCTTGAAACATCATGAAGATGTATACTTAGATAAACAAAGAACGTGAGTTCTCCCATCCCTGTGACAGCCAAGTGTGTTTAATAGACAGATTTGCAATCACCTCAGGCAAAAGTTTGAGCAGGGGTCATACTGCTTTTAGTGAAAACACTGGATAAAATTTGAATTGTTGGGCACAGATTTTGTTTAACAGACAGCATAATGCATACATCAATAACTTTGTAACATGATTCAGAACTGCTTAAGGCAATTGATAAACAACACTTTCTGCTTCCTGTAAAAGCATGAAGCCTCCGAAATCCCTATGTGCTTCATGCATTAGATATAATTGATAATATTTTTCACCACCATTTCCTTTGGGTCTTCACTGCAGTATCTGTCAATTAGTTAATTGGTTTCAAAAGTGGCTTAGCAGTAGAATCATAATAAATGTAACAAGCTCTGAATGTGGGCAAATGAAATGTTTCGCTGTGATCTTATTGGTTTCTTACTGTTCACATTATTCGTAAATAGAGGGTTCCTTTCATACGCTGTAGCTACTGAGCATTCCTTCCAGGTCATGTTAAATCTTATGGCTTTTCCTTTCCATACACTTGTGAATTTCCTTGATTTTTTTTTACTATATAAATGCAAGCTGTTCCTTTATCACAGTTTTCTGCAAATAATATTTCCAGAGTGGTTAATTAATACATATTCTTGTCACTTTTCTTCCAAAAGTAGAAAAGCAAATTCGAGTAATCCAAGCCATTTTGACCCTTGGTATTCATTTTGCTTCACTGAGGCATTTTTCTGTCGACTTTAATGGTAAAACTTCAGGGGTGTAATACTTATTGCACTTTAGCTGTGATCAGTTGTTACAATTAGCATTCTTTTCTGACAGTTTTTCACTCATAATCAACACAGAGTGTAGTTTCTCTGGAAAAGCGAACATTTCTTATAAATAACAACCTGACCTTAAGCACAAAATACCTAACAGAGTAAGCCCCAAGTGATCAATTTTCAGCAACAAACTATGTACCTTGAAAATGACATAGGATGCCACCGTGTTCCTCATTTCTTTGACTGATGAATAGCATCAGTGTTTGTTCAGTCTGCAAATTACAAATGCTATGTTTATTAACAGGAAAGATTAAACAAAACACAGAACAAATCTGTGAATAATAGAGTGCTAATGGAGGAAATCAGTCACATAAAATGACATTGATAAGAAACATTCCATTACTGATGCAGGATGGAAGCTTGATTGTTGGGAATTAGATATGAAAAATGGAGGCTACAGTTTAATCAAGGACTTTGGAAAGGAAAGGAAGGTTGATGATATGAATGGAGAGGGCCCAAGTGTTGGCTTTGTAAGGAGGAGCTGTTGAAGGGGATGCTAACAGTCTGCTAATAAATCAGACACCCTATATTTAAAAGGGAAGCAGGCTACCCCATGCAATATAAATTTGCAATGTCCAATTTCCTCCATATTATTTTCGATCCCGCAACATGTCCCACACCCAGCAAAATTCAGCGGCAAGGATTTTTCAGTCAGTGGAGAGAATTGCTGGTTGCTACAGACTTCAAATAAATTCAAACATACATTAAGTTGGAGTGATCCTCCCAATGGGGACTTCCAGGAACCAGTGGGAGAAATTCCTTTCAGCAAACTTGCCCAGAATGAACTGACTAGAATGGGGTGTGGCTAAGAGGCCATCAAAGACTGGCAGTTAACTGCTGGGTGCTGTACTGCCAGAGGAAGGGAGTGAGCAGGAGGAGGAGAGAGGAGAGAGAATGAGAAGAAGGGGTAAAAGGGAGAGTGGAGCAGGATGAGGAAGAGGGAAGAATTAGGAAATTGAGAGATGAGGTTGTGGAAGAGTGACCACAGTAGAGGGACATGGTGGGGTGAGTGAAATGGAAGATGTTGGGTTGACAATAACCCCATATTGAATGAGTTATCCTATATTTAAATGAGAAATTGATGATTCTTATGATAACAATACTGGGCAAGTTCCATGCTGAATGACTATGGGTCAGTATTCATCCTGAGTCACCATACAGACATTGTAGTCCAAGATTTTTGTGGTTGGTTTGCCACTTCATGAGAAGGAGAGTGGACGTACTTCCAAGGACCACTGGATTCCTTCCTAGTGAGGAGAAATAAACCCAGCTCACAACAAAAACCACCCACAACTATATCTTAATTTTGAAATGCTGTGTTGGCAACTCTAGTTGTTGATCAGATGGCAAATTTGAAGGGAGAGTTGCCTCAAAAAGAAGTCAGGAAATAGGTAGACAGCTGTGGAGAAACTGGGAACTGAGAATCTATGGGCAAGCTAATTTTAAGTTATTTAATAATTTAGCAAATTCAATGTGCTTAAAATTGAAAAACAGGTGTGATGTGATGCATATTTATTTGTCTTATGTTATGAATAAAAACCTATTTCTACGGCAATTTTCAACACACTAAATGTAAAATCAAAATTCACTAAATTTTGCTAATATAAGTATCTGGACACAAAATCATGCTGGGTTTTCCCTCTGCTGTTCAGCTTGGAATATAAAATAGTCCAGAAGTTGATGCCATTCTCATGCACATTCTGCTTCAATGACAATCTGTGTAAGTGCTGAGGAAAATCAAATTAAATTTGGATCAGTAGATTCAAACTGAATCCAATTTACTAAGTAAGCATAAACGATACAAAGAATGAGCATTTCACTCTCAGTACTTAACACTGCTTTGCATGCTTGACTCTGTAATGATTATGAACCATTAGCAACAGAAAACCATATTGATATTTATGACTGAAGTTGCTGTATGTGCCATAATACAATGAACCAGATGGCATTTGGTCAAATGCAAGCTCTCTATCTCTGTGCATAGTCGCCAATCCAATCACACACCAGCCAGTCACAGTGAGATGCAGTGAAATTCTTATCAACACATTCATTCAATAATGAGGTCATCCACAGTCACTCATTCATTGCCGCTAACTTACTTAATCATCCGTTTTCTCACCCACACAATCAACTCTTCATTCAGTCGAACATATAGCCGATTGGTCTCACAGTCACCTATCTAATCACCCGCAGGCAGCCTCTCATAATTCACTAGTCTATAAAGCTCATCCAGAAATGCAAATTGATGGTATAAAGGTGTAGCATACTATAGATCTTCCAGTGCCTGAGAGGATGTCAACAAGTCTGGGATGAAAGCAAATACATTTTAAACCCCCAGCTTTGACACCTGTAGCTGATATCAGTTGAGGCAGTAGATCAGAGCTCATGCCAAAGAAGTATCAGAAATGCCAAAGCTAAACCATTTAAATAATGCTGGTGGAACAAGAGTGGCACATTAGCAAGAATTGGCTGGCCAGGAGCCAAAGAGATTATGGAGCCGTATAAATTTCAGGAAGAATAAGAGCAAGAGCGGAATTTGCCTATTTAGAGGGCTACATGCCATTAAGAGGCCGAGCAGGCTCCTGAAAGGAAGAATAACATGTTTCAAAATAAAGCAGGGAAAAAGCAAACTTCAGAATTTCCATTGGCTTATGAATGGAACAAAGCTGAAATTGAAAGCATCGTCTTGAAGGACCAGCAAGTAAGAAGCTATCTCATGGAGTTAGATAGACCATGGCTGTGATTATGAGTGGGACTTCTATACCCAAAGAGCTCATATAAGTTGAAAATAATTTAACCATCTCAAGAAGGTCAACAAACATAAGTGTTTTCAGTTGAAAATCAGGATAGATCATTTAATCACAAAGCAACGTGGATATGCACTGAGGGCCATAGTTAAGGATTGCCCTTTACAGTGACATATTGTACAATGTTCTTCATCCCAGAAGCTAAATCATTTGGTAGCACTTGTATTAAGTTTCTTTCTTACAAAGGTTACTGAAGGTTCACAATCAAGCCCTTGCTCTTTAACCACACAATTTAACCATCCATTCTTTGAATCCTGACAAGTTGTAGAGACTACAGCAGCTAGCTTACACCACGTATTCCCCATGCAGTAGAAACTATTGCACATGGATGATGGATTTCAGCTTCAAGGTTGGACATGAAAAGCTGTGGTTGTTCTCCTTGGGAGAGGAGATTTAATTAAGGGTATGCAGAGAGGTTATTCCCATTAGTGAATAATTCAAAGATCAGGAGACAAGGGTTTTAAAGAGAGACAACTGATTCACAGGAAATATGATGAAAATCTTTCTTAGTTAAAGAATAGTTATCACAAGATCACAAGACAAGGGAGCAGAAGTAGACCATTCGGCCCATCGAGTCTGCTCCAAAGAAAAGGGGGAAAAAAAAGGGAAAAAGAAATGAGAAATGGTGGGGGGGGGGGGGGGGGGGGGGAGGAAGTCTGCTCCATGAGCAAAAAAAAACTATTCTAACCCCAATTTCCGGCCTTATCCCCATATCCCTTGATACCTTGACTAATTAGATATCTATCTATCTCCTCCTTAAATGCCTCCAATGATCTGGCCTCCACTGTTGTACATGGCAAGGAATTCCATAAATTTACTACCCTCTGGCTAAAGAAATTTCTCCTCATCTCTGTTTTAAACCTGTACCCTCTAATTCTAAGATTGTGCCCTCTGGTCCTGGACTCACCCACCAAATGAAACAGGTTGGCCACATCTACTCTGTCCAGTCCTTTCAACATTTTAAATGTTTCTATGAGGTCCCCTCTCATTCTTCTGTACTCCGGTGAGTACAGTCCAAGAGCCGACAAACGCTCCTCATACGTAAGCCCTTTCATTCCTGGAATCATCCTCGTAAATCTCCTCTGAACCCTCCCCAACGTCAGCACATCTTTCCTAAGATATGGGGCCCAAAACTGTGCACAGTATTCCAAATGAGGCCTCACTAGTGCCCCGTAGAGCCTCATCAACACTTCCTTACTTTTATACACTATACCTCTCGAAATGAATGCCAACATAGCATTCGCTTTCCTTATCGCCGATCCGACCTGGTGGTTAACCTTTAGGGTATCCTGCACGAGTACCCCCAAGTCCCTTTGTACTTCTGTACTTTGAATTTTCTCCCCTTCTAGATAATAATATGCCCGTTTATTTCTGTTTCCAAAGTGTACAACTGCACATTTCTCAACATTGAATCTCATCTGCCATTTCTTTGCCCATTCTCCTAAACTATCTAGGTGTCTCTGCAACCTTCCTGTCTCCTCAATACTCCCTACTCCTCCACCTATCTTGGTGTCATCTGCAAACTTAGCCACAAAACCATTTACTGTATCATCCAAATCGTTAATGTACAGAGTAAAAAGAAGCGGCCCCAACACCGACCCCTGCGGAACACCACTAGTAACCGGTAGCCAACCAGAACAGGATCCTTTTATTCCCACCCTTTGCTTTCTGCCAACCAGCCAATGCTCCACCCATTCTGTTATCCTACCTGTAATTCCATGACCTCTCATCTTATTAATCAGCCTCTTGTGCAGCACCTTGTCGAAGGCCTTTTGAAAGTTTAAATACACAACATCTACAGTCTCTGCCTTATCCACCCTACCTGAGATTTCCTCAAAAAGCTCCAATAGGTTGGTCAGGCAGGATCTTCCTTTCACAAAACCATGCTGGCTTGGATTTATCTTGCCTTGCACCTCTAGGTATTCCATAACCTCATCCTTGAAGATCAATTCTAATAACTTTCCCACCACCAATGTCAGACTAATAGGTCTGTAATTTCCTTTATGCTGCCTCCCACCTTTCTTATACAGCGGAACTACATTTGCGACCCTCCAGTCCTCTGGAACCATGCCGGAGTCTATCGATTCCTGGAAAATTATCTCCAGTGCCTCCGCAATCTCGAAAGCCACGTCCTTCAGAACCCGGGGATGCACCTCATCCAGTCCGGGAGACTTATCAGTCTTTAGTCCATTTAGCTTTCCTAGCACCTTCTCTGTAGTAATCTTAACTGAACTCAGTTCCATTCCTTGAGACCCCTGACTATCTCGTATATTGCTGATGTCCTCCACAGCGAAGACCGATGCAAAATACTCATTTAGTTCCTCTGCCATCTCTTTATCATCCATTATAATCTCTTCTGCACCATTGGTCCTATATCAACCCGTGCCTCTCTTTTACTCCTTATATATTTTAAAAAAACTCTTAGTATCCTTTCAAATGTTATCTGCCAACTTTCTTTCATAATTCATCTTTTCTTTCCTAATGACCTTCTTAGTTTCTTTCTGTAGGTTTTTAAAAGTTTCCCAGTCTTCTGTTTTCCCACTAATTTTTGCTTCCTTGTATGCCCTCCCTTTTGCTTTTATTTTACTTCACCTCTCTCATTATCCACATTTGTGCCTTTTTTACATTCAAAACCTTTTTTCTTGGAATATATCTATCCTGCATTTTCCTTATTTCTTGTAGAAATTCCATCCATTTCTGCTCTGCCATCCCTCCAGCTAGCTTACTCTTCCAATCAACTTGGGCCAGCTCCTCTCTCATGCCACTGTAATTTCCTTTGTTCCACTGAAATATCGATACACCAGTTATCAGCTTCTCCTTCTCAAATTTGAAACTGAACTCAATCATATTGTGATCACTAGTTCCTGTTGGTTCCTTTACCTTTGGTTCCCTAATCACCTCCTGTTCGTTACACGGCACCCAATCCAAAACAGCCGATCCCCTGGTGGGCTCGTCAACAAGTGACTCCAAAAAGCCATCCCGTAGACATTCCACAAACTCACTCTCCTGAGATCTACTGCCTTGCTGGATTTCCCAGTCCACCTTCATGTTAAAATCCCCCATAATTATCTTAATGTTGTCACTCTGACACACTTTTTCTATTTCTAACTGCAACTTGTAGTCCACATCCTGACTGCTATTAGGGCTAGTTATGTTCTGGAACTCACTGCCTGTAAGGGCGATGAGGGCTTCCAAACAGAATTGATTGGGCTCTGGGGAAAAAAAGGGTTGGAGATGAAACTGACTGGATTTGTTGGGCTAAATGGCTTCCTTCCTGCCATAGTGATCCAATGATAATGTCAAAGAATGCCAGGGTGCCAGAGGAAGACGTACTCTATGCAGAGGAAGCAATTTCAGTACTGGCTGGATAAATAAGATTGAAATGGACTGAGGCATCCAGACAATGAAGTTGTGGAAATAGAAACTGCATATCTGAGTGAAATTATACTCCTTAACTGTGGAACAAACTGATGATGTTCCCAGGGGTCTTACCACAAAAAGGTAAGACCCCTGGGAACACCTCAATGGAGATTCTGCAAAAGCTCTCTCAAGGATGCAAAAAATATCTGGGAATGGTGGCAAAAACCCACTGTGCTGTGCATCTGGGATCAGCCCAATTCATTGCTGGGCAGTCTAACAAAAACAGCTGCTACACTAACAAGCTTTTTCCTGCTTCATAATAGGTCCATTATACCTTCCCAACTTCCTCTGGAAACGTTGAATGAAAAACTGCAGATCTTGGAACATGGATTGAAGTCAATGTTCAGATTTACAGGTAGACTTTTCATGAGACTTTCACAGAGTAATGGTCTGTCTGATTCTGTGAGGTTCATTCTCACTCTTATCAACAATTAAATGCAGGGGATTGGGACAAATTGGAAAGAGCTTTGACAGAGGCACAGTGGACTAAATGGCCTCCTTCTGTGCTGAATCACTCTTTAATTCTATTGAGAATTTAGCTTCCGGTGCAAGAGGAAGACCTCCTGTCCACAAGGAGGTCTCATGGCAACAACACAAAGGCCCCCTCATCAACAACCTGCAAAGACCAGGTTGACTGGGAGTCAGTGACAATATGTTACCGTGACAATATGGCCTGTTTCCATGCTGTATTACTGTATGACTCTGAGTCGTGCACACCTAACATTCCAGGCAGTTGGTGCAGGGAAGAAGTGTTAGGATAAAGCAAAGGAAAAATCTCTCATGGTGGGTTTGCGCACAGATGGTCAAAGGATCAATGTTCTTTTGATGTGCTTGGGTTGATTGTATGGGAAGCAGGTAATGCACTGATGTTCTGACTCTAGAGTTAGAGGAGCCAGAGTTTTTGGATGAGATGCAACCCTGCCCTTGTGCCTCCTCCCTTCCCCCTTTTCAGCACTCCAAAGCCCTTTCCAGCTGATGCAGCAATGTACTTGTACGTTCAATTTGGAGTACTGTATTCACTGCTCATGATATGGTTTCCTCTGTAATGGAGAAACCAAACACAGATTGCCTGACTGCCTTCAGGAACATTTCCATTCAATTCACAGTCCTGTCATCCCATTCCCTGTCTGAAGTCTGTTCCATTGGAACTCATCATAAACTTGAGAAACAGCATTTCATCTTCCACATTACAACCTTCAGGACACATTGTTAAACTCAACAATGTTAGAAAATCAGCATTTCAGGTGCTCTCATTTCAGGCTTCACACATTCACACCATTTTCCTTTGGTAATTTCAAATAATTATTCTGCTTCTCCATTCACACCTCCTCCAGAATGACTTTTTTTTATTATTCACTAGCCGATGACTAAGAGGGATTGAGCAAAACTGAAACATTAGTTCCCCGCCCCCCCCCCCCCCCCCCCCCCCCCCCCCCCCCCCCCACCAATCACTGTACACACTCACTTATTAGTCATCACACCTCCAGTGTTTAGGACAGCAACAGGGTCTTCCAGGCCTGTCCAGTTTTAGTGAAGCACATGGCCAATCCACCTCCAACGGTTCCTTTTGCTGATATTGTTTATATAATTCTTGATTACACTGTACATGTAGGTCTTGGTTTAAGATTGTTCTGGGCTAAAAGATACGGAGAATATTTCTGTGGTAGATTGTATGAAATGTGTCAAACTGTCATTCACAACATTCTGCACTACAAGTGCTGAAAATATGCAACTCAGACAAATCTTGAGTTTGGTTTAATGATGAATTTTGATGATTTCCAGACAATAATTAAACTCCTGAAGATGCTTCTGGCTCTGTTCATTCTGTTCCAGCTGTCCTGGCTCTTTCCATCATCCTGGCTAATGGTGCTGCCCAGGTACATGAAAGTGATTCTCAATCCATACTGGTGATCGTGAGGCAACCAGTACCAAAACTGTTAAAGGTCATGATATCGATGTCATTGCAGTTAATTTTCAGTTCAATGTTCTATGCATTGCATTGAGTTGTTTTTTTTTCTTGCATGTGGTACTGGGTATGTGATAGGAAACTGAGATCATTTGAAAAGCCAAGCTCTTCAAAGGATGAAAAGGATATCTATAAGATGTCTCTAAGCATGTCTTCTGTTGTACATCACATTATCCAAATGATGAGCATTACAGACAAGCCACATTCCTATTTGGGACATGGAAACTAATGCAGTTACAGGGAGAGGCGCAAGTTCCATACAGACTGCACAAGAGGTTAGGACTGAACAGGGTCACTTGAGCTGTGAGGCAGCAGCTCCCCGAGCTGTGCCATAGTGCCATCCTGGATGTTAACTCTATTGCCCTTTCCATAGATGCTGCTTTACGTGCTGAGTGTCACCACATTTTCTGTTTTTAATGTAAGGCTGCTGTTACTTTTGCGAGCAATGTGATGATATGTTATAAAGAGTAAAGCCTGGTCTGCATGTCTATGCTCTTTCTAAAACCTTCTGAGAACACTATCAGTTGCCTCTGATGTGCACTGGACCTTGCCTGGTACAGATAGAAATGTAACACTACACTAGTTATTGAAATTATTGAATGCTCCTTTCTTCAATATCTTTACTATAATTCCATAGAGCTGCCACTGGACATACCCTCCTCCCCCTCACTTAACCCTGCCTGTAAATTATTTTTTTTTGTCTTTTGGTATCTGGGCTTCACTGGCAAAGCCAGCATTTATCACTATTGAAATGCCTAAATGACATTGAAAAGGTGATGGCAAGTCATGGTCTTGAACTAGTGCAGTCCTTCTAGTAACAATACCCCAAATTGCTGTTGGATAGGAGAGTTCCATACTATAGACAGAGGTAATAAAGGAATGGCAATATTCTTCCAAGGGGTGAAACCAGAAAAGGTTTGGGAGATGCTGTCATATTTGCTTAGCCAAGTAACTACAGTGCATTTTGTAGTTGTTAAACACTGCAGCCACCATGTGCTGGTGGTGGAGAGAACAATTGTTAAGTGTGATGAAATGGAGAATCAAACAAGCAGGCTGTTTTGTCCCGGACAGTGTCGAATGCTTGAGTAATGTTGGAGCTGGACTCACCAAGGCAAGTAGAGAGATTTCCATCACATTCCTGACCTGTGCTTTGTAGATGGTGTAAAGTTAGGCAATGAGTCCCTTACCATAGGAAGCCTAGCCTCTAACCTGCTCTTGTAGCCATGGTTTTTATGTGGTGCTGGTCAACGGTGATCCCACGATTTTAAAGGTAAGGACTCGGCAGTGGTGATGCCATTGAATGTCAAGATAGGTAGTTAGGCTGTCTCATGTTGGAAACATAGTTAAACTGCCTCATGGACATTGTCTAACAATTTTATAGCCAATTATCGGTTCGTGCCTGGTCATGCTGCATGCAGACATGGACTGCTGCATGTGCTGAGGATGTGTGGATGGAATTGAACATGTGCAATCAGCAGCCAACATCCCAACTTACAACCTCACATTAGAAGGAAGGTCATTGATGGTGAAGTGGCTGAAGATGGTTGGCCAGGACACTGCCCTTGGGCATTCTGGCAGAAATGTATGAGGGTGGATGATTGACTTCTAACAACCACAGCCATCTTCCTTTGTATGAGATGTGACTATTGGATTAATTTCTCTTGATGTACATTGACTTCAGTTTTACTATCTCCTTGACGTCATAGCTGGTCCTATGCTGCCTTGGTACCAAGAGCAGTAAATTTAACCTCACTTCCAAAATTCACATTTTGATCCACATTTGAACGAAGGCAGTGATGATGTCTGGAGCCATGTAGTGTGAGGACACTGTTAAATTGTAACAACTGAATCTCTGGCAAGGAAGTCACTGGTAATTTACTTTATGGAGGAGTGTGCAGCAAATTGATTTCCCAGAAGCCTGCAATAGCTCTCTGGAATGAGCTTCTAATGTAGAAGTTGAGTTATAGTCCTTTTTATTGCCATTGGATGTGTATCTTACTTCAGACACTGCAGCAGTGAACAGAGTTCCTTCAAAGATTCAAAACTGACATGCAGCCTCCTGTGGCAGAGCTTTGAAGAAAAGTGCTTCGGTCAGTGAATCTTGTTGGATAGGTTGTGCTCTGCTACAGTGCTCCCAGTTTAATTAGGCTTCTCTTATAGCCTCTTCTTCAAATTTTCTGATCACAGAGAGTAGGATTCCCATTGGAAAGTGCATTCAGATCCTAGCTCCATTATTCTATTGAAATAGAATGCCATCCAAGGGTAACACAAGTTGTAGAAGAAGGCTCAGTCATACAGTATATGAATGAAAATACTCGGAGAATAGCTGCATATGTCAAAGGATGTGGCCAAAAGGCTCTGCAGGTTATTTTAGCAAAGTATTTTATTGAATCTGTGCGAGTAAACAATAACTATTAAACACTTTCAAACGATAGTCCCAGAAGTCAGAACGCTTGTGGTTGGCCCATCCCTAATTAGTAGTACAACGTTAAGCTGGTTGAATGCAATTTCTACAGGGTTGCTTCTTGCATATCACATTTAAATTCCACAGGCTAGTTCAGTAAATCTGAGTTTCTTTTCACCCAATCACCTGCGGTCACTGATGAATGGTTACCCGATATTAGTCAAAGAACTATGGGACTTGCCTCAGTGTCCATTGGCTTAGGGAAGGGAAGACAAACAGCCAGAATTCATGTTCTTAATTTCCATACAACAGTAACTGCTAGAAAATGTGCCCAGAATTTCCTGCCTAACTTGATGCTGGACTCCGGCCCTGATCAATTTAATGGGGTTTTCTGGATCAGTTTTCTATTAATGGGAATTCCTTGGACTTCACCAGATACAGACCAGGACTGGACAAGTGGGGGTCCAAATGACATAATTCAGAGTTGAATGTAATTTTTATATCATCCGTGCTCACACCCCTCCGTCTTGAACCTGCCCACAAAACTTGAGTGATACAGGTTAGAATGAGGCCATTTATAACGTTATTCCATGTTCTGTTTCCCTGCCTCCAATGAATTACAAGTTTGAAAGACATTTTGATGGTGGTTTATTGTAGTTCTTGGTAGGTTATTCAATTTTAAAATGATGAGCAAATTCAAGGTGATGGCAAAAAGGTTCAATGGACATGTGAGAAAATTTTTTTTATGCAGCCAGTGGCTGTGGTCTGGAACTCGCTACCTGCAAGGGTAGTGAATACAGAGTGAACCAGGACTTTCAAAAGAATATTGTATAGGTAGTTAAGGAAAAACAATTTGCAGGGCTGCTGGGAATGAATGGGGAACGGGATTGGTTGGATTGCTCTGCAAGGACTCAGCAGAGATTCAATAGGCCAAATGGTCTCCCTTTGTGCCATAATGCCTCCATGATTATATAAAGAGATCACGTCAGCAAAATTGATGAGTGGACTCTATCACAAAACTATATTACCAATTCAACCTAATTCATTCAATCCAGCAAAATATGTGTCTTTAAATTGCCCAGCACAGTCAACCTTTTATGATACCTTTGAATTTTCTTACCAACTTGCTGTCATGAAGAATCGTCAGGTGGTGTTCCTATAAATTAGCAAATCAGTTGTGAAAATTTGAGAATGATGTGATTGCGATATAGTAGGTTTACACAGGCAGGACTTATCAAAAAAGAGGCCATTGAAATTTATAATGGAAAAAGTTGACATAAACGTGACAACAAAGAATAAACTTTGGTTGGTGACTGGAAGAGTTAAACTGTCTGTAAATTCAGTATTTCATCTGAATCCGTCAAGCAATGAAATGCTTTAGTAAGATCAGATGAGACTATAAGTTGAGTACTGATACTAACAGGAAACTTCTTTTATTAATTCCAAGAATATATAATAGGTGTGATTTATTTTCTGCAATTAGTATGTGATTGGGTTTGATTAACTTTAGATACCTGAGACAATGTTCAAGATTATTGTAGTTGTAACAAAGTTTGTATGTAACTTATGACTGAACTTCTGAGCAGGATCTTTGATTTAGTATTTTTTCTACTCATGATTTAGTTTTTTCTTTTTATTAGAAAGCAATAAATTTGATATTTGCTGATCTCTATTAAACATTCAAAGCTTAGCTATTTCCATAATATATATTCATTTCCATTTACCAGTTTCTCAGCATTAATATTGCAGATATTATCTAGCTACTTCTACTGTGCATTAAGTTACTTTCATTTAAAGGTCTCTGTAATATTATACTAATTGCAATATGATTTATGTTATAAGACAGTGGGGTCAGGGCATCTATTTTTTTCTTTACATTGAATATTTTGTTTTGTTATATAGCTTTAAAATGGTGTACTGCAAAATACAATCACCTAGCACTTTTTTGCAGCATTATGTACTTGGTAATCTTTCTCTCCCACAGTGATAAGATATTATTCACATGCACATCAAAATAAGACAGTGAAATACATCCTGTGCGTAGAGTATTCTGGAGGCAGCCCACAAGTGTCACCATGCTTTCGGCGCCAACGTAGCATGCCCACAACTTTCTAACCCGTACGTCTTTGGAATGTGGGAGAAAACTGGAGCACCTGGAGGAAACCCACGCAGACACAGGGAGAACGTAAAACTCCTTACAGACAGGCCCGGAATTGAACCCAGGTCACTGGCACTGTAATAGTGATATGCTAACTGCTACACTACCATGCCTATGATGATGACTACTTCCAGAGCTATAAGCCAGCATGGGCTGATAGCTGACTGAGTAGAACTTGGAGAAATGCAAGCTGGATGTAGAGCTCACAAGTGTATATTCCAGTCTTCTGTATCTGAGCACTGCAGTGCAGAAGACAGAAATGTGCAGGAGGTCAGAGGCATGTGTACTTGACCTCTGCCCTCCCCCTGGTCTCCCCATTGAGTCCAGGGGTGGTTCAATAAGTTGCCAAGTTGTGAGGTTAGATAACTTTGCATTAACCATAGCTGCTGCATTTGGTGTGACCTCATTCATTAACTCTTCAAGCTTCATTTTGGTACATTGAGGTATTTCTTTATTTTCCTTTATTTCAATGTCTATCTATGTTTTAATTAATGAAAGGAATCTCCTGTATTCTGACATTAATCTATCATTATCTCTATTTTATTTAATACCTTGGAATTTTCTATTTCATTTTTTCCAGTCAGAGTCTTTGATAGCATGAACTGTCATAGGGTGGTCTAGGGACGAGGCCTTGGTTCCCTTTGCCTATGGTGTTGTCTCTGCTTCTAGACCACTGTTCCTCGGGGAATGGCCATAATGATGACACCAGCTGCATTAGTGCAGCAGTGGGGATAGAATGGGTGTCTATCATGAGGCTTGTGCCAGGATCAGCATGTTCTGGGCCATAACGTATCACCTTGAAAATATGACTGGGCAGTTCCTGACATCCTTGTGTCTGAATGCATGACATAATGTCATTCCTGAGACATACAAGTCTCATGTCAGGAAGTTCTGCCAGACAATTCCCACAGTTCCTCATTCTGCACCCCACTACTGCACAGAACATACCCCCACAGTGCGCACACCCTCCCCCCGCATCACTCCCTTCTCCCTGACCTTTCAGTTTCCCAGGTCCTGATTTTCCGACCCTCCCGCATATTTTTCCCTGAGGCCCAGGTCTTAATTTCCAAACCTCCTAATATTTATGTTTAACTTCTTTCTTTGACTTGGATAGCCCAACCCAACTTCATCCAAAATGTATCAGGACACCACCACCAAAGTGCCATTGTGAAGTATAGAATACTCCTGCACCTTCATGTGCAATAACCTTTCTCTGTCAGCATTAGCCTCAATTCTGCACTTCATTGAATGATATTTGGACAAAAAGAATGCAACTTTAGGCAGAGGTCACTGGCACTTGGTTTGCATTACTGATAGGTAATTTGAGCACAGCGGAAATCTAGCTGCTGTTGAAAGCTTTTTGTTTGGAATATGCTGTCAAAGTAGCCTTGGCAAGTAACTGCAGTGTATTTTATGGTACATGCTGGAGCCACAATGCACCAAAGGTGTAGGGAATGAATGTTAAGAGCAGTGGATGGGTTGTCAGCGAAGCAGACTGCCTTGCCCTGGATGGTATCTAACTGGATGGCAATGAGCTAATGAATAGTGCTATAGTTTGATCTGATTATGCAGCACCTTTTCCTCTCATCAGTTAGGCAGCTACTGCCTCGCTGGCATATTCTTCTCAATTATTTAAAACTGATGTTCACCATCTGGGAAAATTTTGATGATTGCAATCATTAATGATACCTGCTAATTGCATAATGCATTAACATTAAATGCATCAATGGGTTCATCAGTTGGACAACCATGAGGACACTGCAGGGAATAAAAGTGTAAAAGAATTTTATAGCACATTAGGATACATGGTCCCAGTGAGTGGGATAGCAAGACAAGTCAAAAACTGTATCTTGGCCCAGGTACAAGATGACTTGTATAGCAGTCCAATTGTTATTATTTAGATTGTCTCTTGTCCTGTCCCATTTTATATTTTGGAAGTCCAATAGATGTATTTATTTCTTACATGGTCTATATTAACTAGTTCATACAAGGTCAAGTAATTGGAAGTGCATACATTCAACAATTTAATCGAAGACTACTACTTCTGTACTGTGGAATTTATCTTCAATTGCTTCCCTAGGATATTTTGTATTATCTTCTTTAATTTTACAATACTTTGTCCTGTTCAAGCTGACATTTCATAATTTCCTTTTCATGAAGAGAGAACAATTTTATTCCTGCTAGTCATTAATCCTTGATATTCTCTCTATTCTGGGCAGTTGAGCTAGCAAAATAAAGGTAGGAAAGTATTCATTAAAAATTAATAATGATGATGCCACTGCACTTTTTTTCTAGTCCCTTCTGTATGCCAGTATTTGCTATTTTCTCAGCATAAAAGGTCTTGTGCTCTGATCTAGAATGCAGAAGATTTGCCTGCTTGTCAAAATAAGGAAGAAACAAATGGAGAAAAAACCCAGAGCATCAAGAGCTCATGGGCACAGCAATCGCAGTTCACTAGGGACAGTAAGGTCTATGTTGTCTCCTTGGCAATGTCTCCAATGAATGCAGGGATAGATTCTGCTCCTGGTCAGACCACTTTTTCACTCCTTTTTAATGAACTTATTCAAAAGCTTAGGCCAACAAGTTAAAATATTGATTAAAAAGCCTGACAAAAAATCAGTGAGGAAAACATCTGCAGATCGTGAGTGGAAAACTAAACTGAATCCTAAAACACAAAGGAAGAGCTAAACTACTAAAATTGCTCAAGCTGAGGTCTCATTGGCTTTGCCAACTCTAACTTATTGTCATTTTTTCCATTAGGGGTAATTCATGTTTCTCGCTGACTAACTCTATATTGAAAACTAAACTGAACTCATTCCATTCTGACTGAAAAAGGGAGTCATGTGATATACCTACTCTACAACAATAACAATAACAGTAACATGAATAGTCAGTCTAGCTAGGAGCTTGTTGGAGTTACATGAATATAACTTGGGTGTCATGTGTTTTCTTCACACATGCATTTATGTCATTACATCATGCAGATAGACACATGATTCATTTACATGTTTGCATAATTAAAAAAAAAGATTGATTTCCCTTTTGAGTGTTTGACATATGTAGAGCAATTGCAGATTCAGTCTGTTAACTGGCTTCCTCAGATATCTGGACTTCCTAAATTGCACTTGGGTCTTTGCCATTGTACTTATTTATTGATCTGGGCAATGTGTGGCATGCTAACTCAATTCACCATTGACGTGTCTTCCTTCTATGATTAGTTCTATATCCAGAGCTGGAATAAATTCATCAACACGTGTCTGCAACATGTTACTCACTGCAATCATTTTGTCAATGTGGATAGGTCTGACCTTCCACCAATTTGAACATTCAGCACTGCAGGATTCCATTACTATGTCTCACATCTGTTCATTGGTCTTAGTACTCTCTCTTTTTCATGTTACTTGAACTAATTCTGGTTAGGACATGAATCATAATTTGGCTTTCTTTGACTCCCGTTCCTCCACCTTCTTCATCAAACTGGGCTGCAGTAAACCCAAACATGTATGAAGTCTGCAATATGTCAACAGATCTGCTGGTGAGTCCTATGGTGGAATTTGGTACGGTCAAACTCAAACAACTTTGGAAAATTTCTCTATTCAAAACTTCTTTGAGAATGCTTACAGATGTCTCAGCTGCATTATTTGAGGCTGGATGTTCTCAGGGAATTAATGGCTCTGTTCCTCCACATAAAGCATTCAAGCAAATAAATAAGTATTGAAGTCTGTTATCTGACACCAATTTTCAGGTATACTTTGGTAGTGAGAACACATCTTTACCTTACAACTGATGGAAGATAACTTTGGTAACAAGTTTAGTGACTGGTGATGACCATTGAGTTTGTTACCATAGAAAAATCTCTGAGCTGGGGAGTGCTGTGCAGCCAAACATTGAGAGGGGAAGACAGTACTCTCAACAGGAGGTGACGAGAGACAGCGTAGATCCAGGCGTCCATCAATATATGGAGCAGCCCATGCCAGTCCCCAGCAATGGCACACATACACCATGCCAGCCAGGATGCAGCTCTGAAACCCACATCTCAGCACTGAGCAGTTGCACCCTTCACAGGAAACTTCTTCCCACTCAGTTATGGGAAATTTATTGCCAGAAAAATACCAGGTTCCCAGCATGACTGTATTCTGCAGCAGGGAGCTCGGGGATCCCTGCCAGGTTCCTGGTACTGAAATGTGCAGCAGTGGGAAGGGCAGGAGTTCACACCAGAATTCTGGCTCAACTGTGTACAGTCTCGAAGAGGGCAGGAGCTTGCACCAGGTTCCCAGCACAGCAGCACATAGCATGCAATCTGAGTAAATGTTTTTTATTAAAGTACAGGCAGGGACGTACCTGTGAATGACCCAGAGCATTATAACAAATCACACTTTGTCGAGTGGTGCTAAGCAGAATGCAGTGTACTTCACCAGAGTATGTTGAGATTAACTACTTTTTGTCAGAGATAGATGACTGAGCTTATTGCTGCTGTATTGATACTTATCTCCACTGAATGGTCATTCATCTGCACCTTGATTTTGAACTCTTTCTGCTTCCCACCACTACCACTATCATGCAATTGCCACACAAGCCTGATTGGACCCTTTGCCAATTGGCCAATGTAATTGCAGGCTTCCTTTGTTTCTTTTTCTCTGTCGATGACTTTCTGTGGGAGCATCCAGATTAGTAGGCGTGTAACCTCAGACTAACCAACATAGTTGACTCTTAACTGCCTCCTCTGGTCAAGGGTAATTAGTAATGGGTAATAAACAAGGGCTTTATCAGTGATGCCTGCATCCCATATACAAATAAATAAAAAAACAAAATAATCTCCAGGGAAAGGATGCATGTTCTTGCTCTTTGATTTAAAAAAATAAATTCAATTTTTAAGAAATGCAATATGAATTTAATGTATTGATTTTTAAAATTAATTAATTAAATGCCACATTTATGCTTTTCAGAGGATAATGGTCATGGTTTTGGAATTCAATCACCAAAGCTATATTAGAAGAACCTAGATTATCATCACTGCTCTGTCTTAGTGTAAACCACACATGGTATAAACAGGCCGATCATCATACATGGCTCATTATGAGAAAAAAATACATAGATCATCTAGATATTATATTTGCTGATGGGTATTATATTTCATTTACAATTCTTGATGCCTTCAGAAATGAGGAAAGGAAGGGGGGAGGAAAATGAGGAGTTCTTCCACACGCATTATTAAAATTACATCTGTAAAAATTGGAGTTGTTTACATTTTGAGAGAATGTGATTGTGAAATTTGTTGATTTGGTCTTGTTAATCAGATGTGCATGTAATCACCTCAGAGCAATCAATCGCAGTTCTACTGAATGCACAAAGTCAGCGGGTGTAAAGTTGGAAGGGATTTTATGGAGTTAGTATTTGATAATGCTTAGCATCCCAACCACAGAATCTATCAATAAAGTAAATGGAACACTTGGTACATACAGTCAAGGACAGCTTCTATCCCACTGTGATAAGGCTATTGAATGGTTCCCTTATACAATGAGATGGACTCTTGGCCTCACAATCTACCTTGTTATGACCTTGCACCTTATTGTCTATCTGCAATGCACTTCCCTGTAGCTGTGACACTTTACTCTGTATTCTGTTATTGTTTCTACCCTGTACGACCTCAATGCATTGTGTAATGAATAGATCTGTCCGAACTGTATGAAGACAAGTTTTTCACTGTACCTCGGTACAAGTGACAATAATAAACCAATATCAATACCAAATTAGCATAGCACAAGGGGAAGAAGGAGGTTGAGTTGATGAACAGACAGCATCTCTGGAGCTTGGTATGGCTTCCTCACTGATTTTCCAAGATGATATTCAAGTTCCAGATCTCTAGAATAAGAGAAATGATTAATGAGGAAAGACTGGAAAAATTGAATTAATCAACCTTATGAAGTGGCAGCAAGGATTGAGTTCTTTCAGAAGTTTGCCAGACAGTAAATGTTCTTTTAGTTTTGGAATACTATTTAAAATTAAGGTCTGACAGTAGCATAGATACACTGATAAAGTATTTTTAGGAATGTCATTAGGAAGTGTTCACAACAAAAGCTATTCAATGCATGGAATGGATTTCCAGTGAGCCTGTTTGAGGAAACAGTTTCTGTTATTTGGAAAGCTCTTGGGTTGTGTAGTTGAGAGACTGTATGTTTTCTTTTGGACAGATGCCCTAGGATGGATCAAAAGCATTTCTCATATGAACCTAGTGATCCATTTAGTCACTCTTGTAGAGTTAAGAGAGAGTCAGAGTGACCTAATCACTATCCACCATTGTTTCATGTTATTTGAATTATTATAAACGTTCCATGTCAATCATGTTAGACTGGAGAGCTGGGGTTGTTCTCATTGGAGCAAAGAAGATGGAAAGGAAACTTGATAGTGTGTAGATTGTGCTTAGATAGAGTAGCTAGAGAGAGGCTATTCCCACCTGCAGGTGGTTCAACAACCAGGAGATGCAGGTTAAAATTTTGGACAGAGGATATAACAAGAATCTTTCTTAATCAGATAATAGTTATGGTCAAAAATTCACTGCCTGGGGAGTGGTGGAAGCAGAAAAAAATTCAGTGCTCTCAAAAAAGAATTGGAAAGGCACTTGAATGAGAATAATTTACAGGGTTGTAAGTAAAGAGCAGAGGAAGGGACTGATCAGATATTTTCCCTTGAGCTGGCATAGCATCAATGGGCTGAATGGCCTTTTCCTATGCTGTAGCAATTCTATACATATCTTTTTCCCTTTTTACTTATTTTTGGGCAAGTGATAGTCACAAGGTCCAAGCTGATCTCACAGAGTCATAGAGTATTACAGCACAGAACCAGGCCCTTCAGCCCAACTGGTCCATGCCGACCAAGATTCCCATCTCAGCTAGTCCCATTTACCTGCATTTGGCTCCATATTCCTCTCAACTTTTCCTATCCATGTATCTATCCAAGTGTCTTTTAAGTATTGTTAATAGAGCTGTCTCAATCACTTCCTCTAGCAGCTCATTCTATATATGGACCACCCTCTGGGTGAAATAGTTTCCCCTCAGGTTTCTACTAAATCTCCCCCTCGCACCCTAAACCTATACCCTCTAGTTCCTGATTCCCCAACCCTGGAGAAAAAAGACTGTGTGCATTCACCCTATCTATGCCCCTCATAATTTTATACATCTGTATAAGATCACCCCTCATTCTCCTACGCTCCAGTGACTAAAATCCCAACCTGCTCAACCTCCCTCCATAACTCAGTCCCTCGAGGCCAGGCAACATCCTTGTAAATCTCCTTTGCACTATTTCCAGCTTACTAGCATCTTTTCTATACAGGGTGACCAAAACTGAACAAATATTCCAAATATGGCCTCACCAACTATAACATAACATCCCAACTTTTACACTCAGTGCCCTGACTGATGAAGGCCATTGTGTCAAAAACCTTCTTCACCACCCTGTCTACCTGTGATGCCACTTTCACAGAATCGTGTACTTCTAGGGCCCTCTGTTCTACAACACTCCCCGTGTCCTACTGTGAATGTCCTACCCTTATTTGTCTTCCCAAAATGCAACACCTCACACTTATCTGTATTAAACTCCACTTGCCATTCCTCAACCCACTTTCCCACTTGATCAAAATCCCTCTGTAAATCCTGACAATCATCTTCACTGTCAATGACACCACCTATTTTAGTGTCATCTGCAAACTTACTAACCGCACCTTGTACATTCTCATCCAAATCATTGATATAGATGACAAATAGCTATGGGCTTAGCACCAGCCCCTGGGGCACACCTCTAGTCAAGAAACAACCTTCCACCATCACCCTCTGCTTCCTATCATCAAGCCAATTGTGTATCCAATTATCTAGCTCTCCCTTGATCCTATGCTATCTATCTTTCCAGAGCAGCTTACCATGTGGAACATTGTCAAAGGCATTACTAAAGTCCATATAGACTATGTCTATTACCCGGCTCTCATCAACCTTCTTGGTTACTTCTTCAAAAAACTCAAATTCATTAGACATGATCTCCCACATACAGAGCCAAGCTGAATATCCCTAATCACTCCCTCTTTCCAAATGGATGTATATCTTATCCCTCAGAATCACCACCAATAACTTACCTACCCCCTATGTTAGGCTTACTGGTCTATAGTTCCCAGGTTTTTCTTTGCAGCCCTTCTGAAATAAAGACACAACATCAGCCACCTTCCAGTCCTCTGGGACTTCACCTGCCACCAACAATGATGCATATATCTCAGCCAGGGCTCCCGCAATTTTTTCTCTAGCTTCCCATAGTGTTCTTGGATATACCTGATCAGACTCCAGAGATTTATCTACCTTCATACATTTTAAAACATCCAGCACCTCCTCTGCTGTAATGCGGACTATCCTCAAGACGTCCCCATTAACTATCTCAAGTTCCGAAGTCTTCATGTCTTTCTCCACAGTAAAAATAGAGGATAATTATTCATCAAGGACCTCAACCATTTCCTGTGGCTCCACAAAAAGATGTCCACTTTGGTCTTTGGGGGGCCCTATTCTCTCCCTAGTTACTCTTTTTCCCTAAATATACTTAGAAATTATCTTTGGATTCTCCTTAATGTTCTCTGTCAAAGCTATCTCATGCCCCCTTTTTGCCCTTCTGATTTCCTCAAGTATACTCCTGCACCCCCTATACTCCTCTAGGGATTCACTGGATCCCAGCTGCCTTTTCCTGACCAGAGCATCAATATCCCTCATCATCCAGGGTTTCCTACTCTTGCCAGCCTTGCCCTTCACTCTAGCAGGAACATGCAGACCTTGAATTCTTGTTATTTCACTTTTAAAAGCCTCCCACTTGCCCTAGTTTAGAACTTTAACTTGTGGACCAGATCTGTCCCTTTCCATAACTCATTTAAAACTAATAGAACTATGGTCAGTGGTCCCTAAGTACTCCCCCACTGACACCTCTGTCACTTGTCCTGCCCAATTTCCCAAGAGTAGGTCAAGCTTTGCCCTCTCCCTCATTGAACCTTCTATATATATTGTCTGAGGAAACTTTCCTGACCACATTTAACAAATTCCTGCCCATCTAAGCTCTTAGCACTATGGCAAACCCAGTCTATATTAGGAAAGTTAAAATCCTAATATGACAATTAGGGAGCCTATAGTACAATCCCAACAAGGTGGTCATCCCCTTCTTATTTCCCAGCTCTGCCCATAAAGCTTCACTGGATGATCCCTCAGTAATTTCATCTCAGATGACTGTCATGATGTTCTCCTTAATCAGAAATGCAACTCCCCCTCCTCTCTTTCCTCCACTTCTATCTATAGCATCTATACACTGGAACATTTGGCTGCCAGTCCTGTCCTTCCCTTGGCCATGTTTCTGTATTGGCTCTAATATCCCACTCCCATGTAGCTATCCATGCCCTGAGTTCATCTGCCTCTTGCATTCAAATAAATGCAATCTCCAGCAGTCTTTCTTTGCTCCCTGCCATACTGCTGCACGTCTTGTCCACTGAACTTACTATCATTGAATTTTGTGTCAACTTCCAGCCTCCCATCCGCCTCACTACTGCTTTGAATCCCACCCCCTGCCAATCTAGTTTAAACTCTCCCTAGCAGCACTAGCAAATCTGCCCGCCAGGACATTGGTCCCCCTCCAGTTCAGGTGCAACCCGTCCCTCTTGTACAGATTACACCTGTCCCAGAAGAGATCCCAGCAGTCCAGAAATCTGAATCTCTGCCCCCTGCACCAACTCTTCAGCCACGCATTCATTTGCCATATCCTCTTATTCTTATCCTCACTAGCATGTGGCACTGAGAATAATTCAGAGATCACTACCCTCGAGGTCCTACTTCCTAACCTCTTTCCTCACTCACTATATTCACTCCGTAGGACCTCATCCCTTTTTCTACCTATGTCATTTGTGCCAACGTGCACAACTTCTGGCTGTTCACCCTCCCTTTTGAGAATGTTCTGCAACTGCTTAGAGACATCCTTGACCCTAGCACTTGTGAGGCAACACACCATCCTGGAGTCCCTTTTGCAGCCACAGAATCTCCTGTCTGCCTCCCTAACTATCAAGTCTCCTATCACTATAGTCCTGTCTTAACCCTTCCCCACTGAGCCTCAGAGCCACTCCCAGTGCCTCAGACCTGGCTGCTGTTGCTGCTTTCTCCTGATCGACCATCCCCCCCCCCCCCCAAGCAGTGTACTTATTTTTGAGGGGAATCCTGCACTATTTCACTATTTGCCTATCCCATCTACCTTTCCTCATGGTCACCCAATTACCTGGAACCTGCACCTTAAGTGTGACCTCCTCACTAACACTCTTATCTAGGATGCTCTCAGCATCCCAGTTGATCTTAAGTGCGTCCAGCTCCAGCTCCTTATTATGGTCAGCCAGGAGCTACAACTGGAAACTCTTTCCTAATGTTTAGTCCTCAGGGACACTGGAAGTCTCCCCGATCTGTCACATCCCGCAGGAGCAGAATATCACTGCCCTAGCTGCCATTCTGACTCACTAAGTGTGAAGAGCAAAGTTGAAGGACCTTATCTGTTCTCTCCTTTACTCTTATCCCTGTTCTGCTATTTCACCAAAGCCTCAGCACTTTGACCTCAAACATAGCATTTACAACTCGCACACTGCCACTCTCAAGATGGCCACTCCAACAATCTAGGTAGTGTCACAAACCAGCAACAAAAGAAACACACTGAGCATGATTCAGTGTTAAAAACTATTTTATTAATCACTACTTATGATAATACGTAAAATAAAAGTAAAAATGTTAGTATGTTAGAATTCAAAAATGTTAAACCTCGAACGTTAACCCCAAAACTAAACTCTTTGTGTGTGTGTGTGACAAAGTCCAAAACTCCCAGTTCCGGAATGGTTCTTAAAGTTCAGTTCCGCAAGCCATAAGGTGAAACATGAGCAAGGGCTTCTTCAACAACCACCGTTGTCTGAAGATAAGATGTAGATGTAGAAAAACATAGAGAGAGTACATACGAAATCCAAATGTTCCACGATGGAACCCAAACGACACTTCAGTGTTTACTCGGTAGTGACTTCCTCACCCCGAAAAGCATCCGAACCGTGGTCGTCCACACACAAATACCTGTTTCCTTCTACAGGTCAGCAACAAAGTGAACTCCACCGGATTACTTCCAACTTCCATACATGGATTTCAGTGGCAAACACAGTTATTGTTTCTCATCCATCGATAGAGAAAACAAGCAGGCTGGTGTCTCTCTCCCTTCTCTCTCTCTCTCTCCTTCTTCTTCTTCTCCAACAACGTCATTACGTCCTTTATCTTCTATTGACGTAAGCACGCCCCACACACACATACACACACACTCTCTATCTTAAAGGGACTTTCACTGAGTCCGTAACAGTAGGAACAAGATTTAATATCAGATTGTGATTTGTACTGCCTTCACATCTCAGACAGGTTTGAAATTTGAAATAAAATCCACTGTACTTAAATGGATTTGATTTTCACATGAAATCATTCCAAAATTAGCATCATATTCATCCAATTGAACTCTTCTTCCTCCAACATTATCCTCCCTGGTCATAAAGATAAGATGTCTTAAGACGTGATATGCTTTTATCTTTTATTTTACAGAATCGTGTCTAATTATCTTTGCTGCAAAGCATAGCAGCAATAAACAAATCCACTTGTGCCAGCTGTGCATGTGTAGATATCTGAAGTCATGTTCAACAGCTTTATTCTCATTGTTCATTCTACATCAATGGCTCAGCAAAGTCTGTGCAGCCAAGTGAATGGGAAATTTTCATGGTTTTTATTTGTCATCCCAAAAAACACTGCAGGTGAGGAAAGGCCAACTATTCAGTGTTCTTTGTGTTTCTGAAACAGCAGCACCACCTCATTTACTTTGAGGCAATGTGTTCAAAGAATGGATGTCTTTACTGGTAGTGAGGGTTCGAGTGGGCTCAATCAAAAGGCCATGGACTGACATCACAGAACTGCCATTGATTCAGCACTACTTATTATTCTCACTCAAGGAAGACATAGGTTGGAAACTGGTCACAAACATACAGCAGGGAGTTCTCATTTGAGATTGGAATTGAGGCATCTTATTGAAAAATAGCAAAAGGCACATTGCTTTTCCTTTAACCTTGATGTTCCTCGCAAGAAATTGCTTGATACTGTCTTTAGATGTGCACTTTTAAGCATTAGCACCCCTTGTTCTGATCAGCACAAAATTTAACGAACAATATCCTAGGTGTCTTGTTAAGATTCAAAGACTCCCGTCTTTTTATCATCAAATTGTGGCATTCCATTTATTTTTCCCTTGATTATGTAATTAAAGTGCACTTTAATTATGCACAATAATGACAATCCAGCTTTTAAAAGAAGCTATGTATCATTCAGAAACTGTTGAAAATATACATCTGGAGTAAATATATTCAGCACAGTGATCAAGGTGTGAAGATTCCTTTAATCAGCCCATACTACTTGCAAAACTTGTAAATGCATTCATTAACCAAAGATATCATTACAGAGATTTGTAACTCTTTGAAAAATGTGGAGAGTTAAAACTGTCTTGTTCATTTTCTTCTTTGATTTAAATGTTCAGTATCTATGATACTTTCTAATGGTAAATGACCAAAAAATTCAAACACTGGAAGCTATGAAAAATCCTAATAGATGACGCTCTCTCTGAAACGCAAAGGCTGGTTAACATTTTGGGAGCAACCTTCTATCAAAACTGTCATAGCCATGATGGAAAAATATCCTAGCTCTGACTAAAATAGGACATGCTCCTTCATTAGGAAACAGAAAGCAAAGTCTAAATGCATAGTGGAGACTTGAAGCAAGTTCTCGACCTGAAACATTGACCATCCCTTTGCCTCCACAGCTACTTGACCTGCTGAGTTCCTCCTGCAGTTTATTGTTTGCACTAAGAGCATAGTTTCTTGTTCTCAGTGAAAGGGGAAGTAGAGACTGTAACTTCCACAGAGAATTGATCCATAAATTTGAGCAAAATATCTCAGTAGATGCCTCAGTGCAGTACTGAAGGAGTATTCCAGTCCTAGACGTAACACTTTCCAGAAATGCTACTGGCCTGCCTTGGTGGGCATAAAGCTCCCGTGGCAAAATTCAGAGTAAGAGGATTCTTCTGGTACCCTCTCAATACTTATTTCACAGAAACCATCATTGAAAAAGATAATCTGATCATTTATCACATTTTTGTGGGATTTTGCTGTGTGCAAATCTGCACAGTAGAAATATGATTCATTGCCCATGAAAACTGAGATTATGAAAGGTGACATTATTGTATTTAAGCTTTATTTCTTGAAGATGATTAAAACCATGGATCTTACAATATAACATTCTCTACACAATGCCTCATGCAATGAAAGCATATGTTGTGAGATTCAAATACAGATACTCTGATGCATGCAGAGGCCCCATCAGACCTCTAGTCTTAATGGTCAGCTTGTCAATTCATATTTGAATTCTTATTGTGCATTCTTGTTTCATGAAGCTCAGTACCAGATGAGCAAAATAGTATATTTACTCTACAGCTTTGGTGTTAACGGTTGTTCTCAGGAACGTTCATCTCCCTCTTTATAGACAGAAGTGCTAGCCTGCTCTCAGCAACTCCTGAGGATGGTAGTTTAAAGTTGAGAGCTCAATCTTTTGGGGAACTGCAAGCATGCATAGCCCCAGTGCTTCATGTTGCAGTTAGCTGCTGAGACTCACAAATCAGAAACTGTTCACATGTTCACAGATGAAATCACCAAGGGGCAGGAAATAGACAAGAAATGTAAAGGGATAATAAAGGTCAAGATGAGTACTGCCTCTCACGACTTCTCTGATGCACTGAACTAGTCATTATAGTCACCAACTCTGAGTTTAAACCAGTTGAGGTTTCCCAATTTATATTAGGTTGATTGGATTGACCTTTACTGTTGACACTGAGGGGAGACTTTCATCCTATGCGTCCGGATTCAATTCAAACCAGGTTCTAGGGTGAAATGACAGTGTGTGATAACCTACTGTGATTGCACCACCCGCACTCAGCTGCTTCTTAAAGTCACAGTTACAGTTTCGTTCAGCAGTTGTTCAACTCACAGCAAAAGTTACCAAAAGGCAAACTGAAGAAGCAAAGCACCCTAGATTTGGAAGAAGGAAGTAATGAATATAAGGACATACAGCTGAATTTCTGTGAGTCTTGTTCCCAAATGTCCACTTTTATTTAACCAATAATGTCCAGAAACACTATATTCATATCACAACCTTACTCCCTCTATCTTGTCTTTCGCTGGTGGTGGTAATACCAGTACCCTTCCTTCCTTCCCTTTTCTCTCCCGCACTGCCTTTTTGACCCACTGCCTTCCCCCATGCTCCACATTGACTCCTGCCCTGTGCTCCTCTCCATGACCACCATCTTAGTCTCCCCTCTCCCTCATTCTCCAATCCTGAGAAAATCATCATGCCTCCATGATGACTGGAAGATGTATTTGAATGAGTCTTACAGTCACAGCAGAGCTGGGAGCCATTCCTTTAGAATGAAGTCGAGTCCATCCCCACCACCTATCAAGAATGCACCAGGACCCAACAACCTACTCACAGCTCATTGGGTGACTGCAAAGTACCCGCATCCGGCAATATCAGATGGGAGGCTGCAGGGTCCCAGAAGCTTTTGAGGAGTCCAGGGAGAGATCCCTGCCAGAACACGTGTCAGACAGTCTACCATGGGGAAGTCATCATTGGGATCCTTCTCAATTGCCTCCTGTTGTTGGAGAGGAACTACTCCCTGAATTACATTGTAGACTGCATCTATCCAGAAGTGCATCAAAAATGCAGGGAGCAGCATCAACAACTGTACTTTTTTGGCCATACAAAAGCTGAGACTGTCTGTGGAGAATTCCTGTTAAATTTGGCTGACCTCAGAAATTTATCTTCATTCTATGTCTGCTATTTGAAGGCATGCAAGCCTTGATACTACCATAATGCAATGTTTGTTCAAATTTTGGTTAAGCAATGCTGCAGCACTGTCCCAATACTTCCCTCAGTTTTCTTGTCATCTCAAATACATTATTTTTAACAAGGTTAATGTTGGAGGGGAGCTAATCTACAGGACAAATTGGTAACTATTTCATTCAAGAACCAAGGTCATTCCATCCTCAGCCATCAAGTGGCAATATGCAGACACCTCTTGCATATGCACAGATTTGGAGGCTCAGCTTCACATTATTGAATGCTGTAGACAATTCAAGAAGGGTGAGGAAGGATAAATTACTTTTTTCACAATCACATTGGATGATACTTATAGCCTTGTGAAGAACTTTATTTCAAAATTTCAATATCACTATCCTAACCTCCCCTTTTAAACCATAAAATCACATTCACATAAAAAAGCAGACTGGTTCAATATGCATTTCTGCAGTTCCAGAGTCCCTTAACTGTTTTGCACTTCAGAGGGTGTTTTATTACCTTTGTACGTTATAACATATTCATGATTTATTCCATTTTTATCTAAAGCATATGTTCAGTTTTCTTTAATCATTTCCTCTCTGGAATAGCAATTCCATTGGTGTGAATGATGTATTAGTATAATAGCTCAGATTGTAAATAGGTAGGTATTGTTTTTGTACATATATCATAGTATTTGATGGGAGTTGTTGGTTCCTACATTGGAATATTTTATACCTTGATGTATTTATTTTGCTGATTGCATTACTTTGGTATGCATTTAAAATGACTTTTTCTGTCTCCAGTACAGAAATACTGACTACACTCTAGTGGTTGTCAAATTTCTTAGACTGATCTCTCAAAATGAATTTAATTAAAAATTGCAGTTGATTTTATAAGAATTCTCTGCTTCCCTCATCATCAGGAGCATTGTACTGAATTAGATAATTTATGCCAGGGCAGTAGATGGGATGCTGTAATTTGCTCTTGTACTCTTGGGGTGGGGAGGGAAAGATCACTTTGGATTTTCATTCCTGGTTGTTGTTCGGTAACTCATAGTGAAGGGTGCTTGCATCTTGGTGCATCTGAGCAAGCACTGTGAGAGAGGGACTGTTGGATGAATGGTGTGGTGTAGGTGAGATCAGCACAAGTAGATGGATGTTGGGAGAATCAGGGATCGGAGATGTTGGCAAAATTAATAGTGGGGGTGCAGGTCAGGCTTCAGCAGTCGGGTGATCATGGGAGCAGGGGAATGATATGGAGATGGGGGGGGAGGGGTAGTAGTCTGGAGAGAGGGAGAATGTTTGTGCTAAAGTTTGATGGATGAAGAAATTACTTTACTGAAAGTGCTCCCAGTCCTGCCCTGCAGTGAGAAGATCATGTTTTTTCAGGGAATATCCAACAATTGATACTTACAGGAGTAGGCGTTCCAAGTTTCCCTGAAATGTTCCAAAAGGAGCATTGCACAGGGAATGACCCACACATGGAAATCACATCAGGGCACAAGAGTGGCTTATGCCTAGATTGTACAAAGTGATGCAAAAGTGATACCTTGTTGCAGCTCGAGAAAAATGAACTTCACTTGTGTTATGTGGTTGAATGAATGAATCTTTATTCTTCTCGGATAGTAGTATTCCTCACTGTGAGGGTTCAATCACAGAAATTCATGGTGAGGCAAGAGGCTATTCAGCTCCTTGTGTCAATACCAGACAAAAACAAGTCATTTTGGCTAATCCAATGCCCTGGCTCTCAACCCACCACCTTGTAAGTTACATGATAAAAGACATTGTAAAATGTGATCCATAGAACTGCATCTCATTGTCATCAGAAAAGGAGATGGATGATTTGGAAAGGAATTAAATGTATATTAAGGACAAAATAAGATTTTATTTAGAGCATAATATGTTCACTCTGTGCTTTTATTCTCAAGTTCTGGTCAATATAGTTGAAAGGACAATTAATTAATTAATCATTAAATTAATCATTTATGTCTGAAAAATCAATGGAAAGAGAAAACTAATAACTAGAACATCTTCACTAGAGTGCAAACAAAAGAGGGGCTCCCTTGAGGGACTATGAAACCTTTGGTGAAAATTACATTTTCATCACTGTTCTTGAAAGATCCAATTTTCAGTGCTGCTTTGATAAACACTTACAGTGCAGGCTCCCCACACAGTTGTGGTAAGTTAATTTAATGTAATGTATTGTTTCATTAAATACCAGATATAAATATACAGGACAAATAATCTTTTACATGTGCTTCAGTTTAAGATTAAACAGTGAGAGTTTCACTAAATGAACAATGGCCTCTGAATCACAAAGCTCTTAAATTAACTTTGACTGAGACACTGGAGCACTTTCAAAGAAATGGACATTATTTTCTATTCTGCCAACTCGATGACAAGCCAATGAAACAAATTACTGTTGGACTAGAAACTCTCTTGCATTAGATTTAACATAGTTAAAAATGAATTGTTTTATTAATAATAATGGGAGGAAAGGTTTTATTATAAATTCTCTTTGACTTCACAAAAAAATCCATAGTCATGTTGCTGATTCACAACAGCCTATTCACACAAACACACGAATTTAAACTTAAACAGATGATTTTTTTTTGCTAATGTTTTTAGTTTATTTTGTCCCAACATTGTTCTTCCTGTCTGAAGGCACAGTTTGGTGTGCAGCCTTGAAATCAATCTTTCTCTATTAGATCAGTTAACAAAAAAACATAGTTCTAGCATTTCTGTCCATTGAAATTTAAACTTTTCATTGCAGCATGGAATTAATAAGATAGACTTTATCTGCTTCACAAGTATTCATTACAGTTATTATAGTTCCTATGACCTTGCTGTGTCTGAAATAACTCTTGAAAATGCTTCCAATGGTTGATTGTGAAGATCTTGGAATAATCTGAGAATGATAAAGTCACTACATAATTGCAATCTATTTGCCCTTTATAATCTTGAAAACTTCATTTAGGATGCTTCAAGATATTTTTTTCTTTTAAATCAGAAGTCCAACATTACTAATCTTTTCACAATTTTTTTCGGATACAATTTTTTTGTTTACCAATGTGCTATTCCAGTAACAAAATAGTGTTTATGTGTCCACACTCATGGTACAAGTCACCATACTGGTGAAGACAATTAGTGGGTGTGCATTTTATCACAGATCAGAGGTATACATTTTGTGGTATCCTCATCATGTAACACATGTTTGGTGCCAGTGCTTCAGTTTTGGAGCTCAGCTCTCCAGCTACCCAGCTCTGATGTATGATCATAGGCAACAAATCATGTAGGCCAGGTCCCACTACCCTAGCAGCACTCATGATGCTTTCATTGCATGGTGACCTGTTATACCATCTGCATTATGCATGCTTTGAAAAGGAGAACAATAGACCAACGTGAGCCCCCACAGCTCCTGACAACCCTGTGATCTCAATCTCCTTCATGAGTGTGAATCCATGCAATGCACCTGGCTCAGACGGCATACATGGCCAAATGGTGAAGACCTGTGCAGACCACCTGGCTGGATTATTTGAGGATATCTTCAACTTCTTGCTTCAAAAGGGCATCTGTAGTATCGGTGCCCAAGAAGAGCATGGTGACCTGCCTCAATGACTACCATCAAGTTGCATTTACATCCACCACAATGAAGTGCTTCGAGAGGTAGGTTATAGCATGAATCAACTCCTGCCTCAGAAATGACCTGGACCTGCTTCAATTTACCTGTTGCCACAACAGGTCAACAGCAGATGCTCTTTCACTGGCTCTCCACTCTCTTCTGGACTACCTAGACAGCAGAAACCCATACATCAGGCTGCTGTACATTGACTACAGCTCAACATTCAATACAGTCATCCCCTCCAAACTTATCACCAAGCTTTGCAGCTGGATCCTCGACCTCCTCATCGTGGGCCTCAATCAGTACCGATGGGTAACAAGGTCTCCTCCTCAATGACTATCAACACCGGTGCACCTCAAGGCTGCATGCTTAGCCCCCTTGCTGTACTCTCTTTATACCCATAACTGTGTGGCAAAGCACAGCTTCAATACCATCTACAAATTTGCCAACAACACCATTGTTGTTGGCTGAATCACAGGTGGTGATGAGTCAGCATACAAGAGTAAGATAAAACACCTGGTTGAGTGGTGCCACAACAACAACCTCTCGCTCAACTACAACAAAACCAAGGAACAAATCATTGACTGCAGAAAGGGGAAGTCGGGTGATCATGTGCCAGTTCTCTTTGGTGATCAGCGATGGAGAGAGTTAGCAACTTCAAACTCCTGGGCATTAACATCTCAGATGACTTGTCCTGGCCCCAGCACATAGATGTAATCGTGAAGAAGATGCGCCAGTGCCTCTACTTTCTTAGAAGCTTCAGGAGATTTGGCACTTCACCAAATATTCTAACCAAGTTCTACAGCTGCACTGTAGAAAGTATCCTGACTGATTGCATTATGGCCTGGTATGGCAATTCCAACACACAGGAACACAAAAGGCTGCATAGCCTGATCCATCACAGGCACAGCCCTCCCCACCATCAAAAGCATCTACATGAGGCACTGTCTCCAGAAGGTGGCATTTATCATCAAGGATCCCCACTATCTGGGCCATACCTTCTTGCTGCTACCATCGGGCAGGAGGCCTGAAGCCCCACACCACCAGGTTCAAGAATAGCTACTTTCCTATAACCATCAGGTTCTGGAAGTGACCCGCACAACCCTAATCCTACCCCAGCAACTGAACACTATGGATCACCTCTTGCACTACCATGAACTTGTTTCTAATTGTGTTTTTTGCACTACATCTTGTTTTGCACAGTCTCTTTCATCACTGTCTTGTATAATTTATGTACAATTTATGTTGCATATTGTCTGAATGTACATGTCTGTGATGCTGCTGTAAGCAAGTTTTTCATTGTACCTGTACCCCACCGTCCTTGTGCATATGAATAACTCGACTTGACCTGAGCCACCTCAACCAAATGTCAGCTATTCATGACTGGAGACACCTCCTGACATGCCATATGGCTCCAATGCACAACTCACACACATGAAGGCATCATGCATTCAACAAAAGCAATGGTGCCAAATTAAATACAACAAAGCAGGCCAATGGCATGCAGAAATAAAACTTGCGCTGCCTGAACTACACTAGAGGAGCCTCACAATACTCAGTGGGGTATGTTTCAACATTTGAGAAACTCTCTTGCATGTTGCACAACCGCACATCATGAAGGCATGATCCTTGACACGAATTACACAGCAAGGAACTGAGTAGGAGGAAAAAGAAGGGAGGAAGTGACCTAGATAGCCCTTTTCTAGTGAGACTGTCACGAAGCCACAGTCCCATGGTCACACACACAGGCCCACAGTACATCAGTGGAGTTGCCCTCCTCTTTCATATTGGCATCTTTCACTCTTGGTATTGATTGCCATCACTCTCTGAGCACACTTGTTTCTGAGGGTACTTCTGGAAGGCAACTTGGCTCCTTACAATTAGAGCACTGAAGCTAAAGTACATACTTATTCGAAGTTGAAAAATATATTTTTATTATCTAAATTACATTATACTGTGATCCATACATATAAAATTAGATTTTTAGGTCAAGATTCTTTGTTAGGCAGAAATTGTGGCTTAGTAGGTCGTTAAAACTTCACATAATTTGTGCATTAAGATTATATTTTCAGAGTTTTTCCTGTGAGAATAATTAATATATACTTGGATTTCTTGTGATTGCACTGGAGAATGTTGTAAAACACCACAACCCATAAAGGAGTAGGGAATCCTTAGCAGCAGCTTTTGACTACTGCATTTACTACATTTGTGTATGCTCCGGAAGTTGTTGATATTTTCATGGTGTAATCTTAGCAAACGTTCATTACTTTGCTGTAATTACAATTGCAAAACCTGAGTCTAATTATTGAGATGTTAAAACAAAAATTCTGCCATTTGAATTTTTGACAGCCCAGAAAAGGCCTGCAACGTATTTGTGAATCATTGCATAAACTTTGCCAGATGAAAGCAAGTATACATGCAAGAGAAATCTTAGTGCACAGAAAGAAGACAGTGAGGCAGAGGAAGAAAGTTGGTTGTCACACTGTCACAAGAACTTTGATATCCAGCAAAATAGACCATCAATTAAGCAAAATTGATGCTTAAAAGAATCTACTCTATGAAAGTACCCATGACAGTGCCATATTCCTTCAATCATGCACTGAAGGGCCTATCTAACTTTAATTCCTTTGGAAGGGACTTGAACTAACAACCTTCCGACTTAACAGCAAGATTGGTACTGGCTGACTTAAGCTGCCACTTGAACCTTTAAATCATAGAATCATATAATTGTGATATGGAACCAGGCCATTTGGTCTATCATGTCTATGTCAGTCACAAATGGAGTTTTAACTTGGTTACTCCACCTCCCAGCTCTCGTTCTATAGCCTTTGAATGCCTATTCTGATATCTTTTATATGTGAATATGGTCTCAACTTCCACCATCCCTGCAAGCAGTGAGAAAGAACACAGAGACTAGTCTGACCTCTTATACTGGATTAACAGACCTAGAATAAACAAAATCTCCCTAGAGAGCAGAGATTTAAGAGTTTCAGGATTAGCAGAGATCTTGGCTAAACTCTCCCAATTTATGATTCTTTTATTTGGAGAGGTCATTGGTGCTCCGGTATCTGAGACAACGTGGGCAAAACCTTTTAACTCCCCTCATAATGGATGAGAAAAACTCCACTGTATTTTAATTTACTGATAGCTTATGGGCACAGAAAAAATAATACTGATAGCAATTTTTCAGCTCACTAGTGATAAACGATTGCCTACCCAGCTAGAAAATGACCACTGATTTATGGCGATGTCCTCAGGCTCTCTCTTTCAACATCTTATCTCTGTTTCCCATAAGCAACAAATAACCTACTGAAAAATATTAATTATGCTATGGAACTCTTTTCTCTAAGATCTATTCATAATAGTGCTAAGGCAGGAAAACGTGTGGTAAGGTAATTATCTATACTTATCAGCCAAGTCGTGAATTTGATTTCCATCATTAGTGAACATTTATTTGCAAATTAAAATATGTAAGATAGTACTTCTGATATTTCAAACCTTCAGTCCTTAGTTTCATTTCTTATAGTAGTCTTTATAGGTGACTTAGTCACATGATGGATCTCTCTGTAAAGTCAAAAGCTGCATCTCCAATAGAGAGAAGATTACAGAAGTTAGTATTGTACAGTATAGCTATCCCAGCCAGGTACAGACAGATATATTACTTAGAAATGTCCCTAGAATGAAGGGAGCTGAGATTTAAGCCAATTAATCCAAACGTTGTCCCTACTTTGGAGTGTAAATTTTTCAAAGAACAGAGGATTCGGATAGAATCTCTACAGATGGAGGTTCATCAGTAGAGGCTAATAACATTCTCCCAGAGGATGACTCAACACTCAAGCCAGATTAAATTGGCAATAATGCAACATTTCTGGAAAAATTGCTTACTACATCTATATAAAAGTGCAGGCCATCTCTCTAAATATGTTTATTTGTCATATAGCTAAGAAGTCTAATCCTGAATTAATTTTGCTAATTTATATTAATCTCAGTTGTAAATTTATAATCAGCAATCAGGAAGAAACATTCAAACTTCACTTACCTAATTATGTTAATGTAGCCTTTGAAATAATTCTCTGCTTTAAGAAATCTTTCAAAATCAGAAAAAAATCTAATCAAGTAATTTATAAAGTAATTAGTAAGTAAAAAGAAAATTTTTACTTGAAGTCTTTGTGCTTCCTATTTTGATATTATTAGGAGTGGCAGAGCAAAAATTACCATACAGAAAAAATGAACTAGATATTAATTGACAATTGCAAAGCAAAAATGAAGGAAGACTGTGAATAGAAAATATGGGGGAATCAAATTACTCCAGGTGGTTTTAGCACAGATTAAGAGATTCTAAATGTCAAAAGAAATGTCTTTTGCACCATATGCATGATCCTTTCAATATTAACTACCTTCAATATTTCCATGTAAAAAATGTTTTAATCAGAATGTCTGGCGTCTTTTTGGGGAGGAGAGCTTTGTGGCCAAATGTAAACAAGCAAGAGTGGAAATCTTGTACTTGAACTTTAATAGTATATTTAAATTAAACCGTAATCCTTTTATTTTAGCTAAGGAAGTATTTGGGTGCTCCTGATGCCCAGTCAGGGAAAAGCAGATCTCTCATCTCAACTGGTAATGAATAACACTTACTAAAAAGTGCATATGCAAGTACATATGTACTTGCATGTACTTTGCTGTGTATCAAGGGAGACAAAGAGGAAACAGACTCTTAGAGGAAACAAAGTGTGTGGGATGCCCACAGGGATACAGGTAGCCAGAGAGGGAACAAGACATATAAATCCTAAACATGTTTACATAAGGCATTTGAACAGACCTCTGATACGATAAAGATGAACTCTTGATCTGTCAGTCTACCTCATCATGGCCATTGTACTTTATTTGTCTACCTGCACTGCACTTTCTCTGTAACTCTAACATGATATTTGGCATTCTGGGATTTTTTTCTTATATATTACCTTGATGTACTTATGTATGAAATGATCTGTCTGGATGGCAGGCAAAGAAAAGTTTCTCACTGTATCTCAGTACATATAACAATAATAAACCAATTCCCAATCAGGGAAGGTAATCAATAAAAACGTGTACACAAATACCAGTCATTTTAGAAACAGGAAGTAGGAACTGGAGGCTGCCTGTGGAGTAGTGAAACACAGTGAGGTGAGAATATCAAAATAACCCAAAGAAAATGAATAAACTTTCAGGGGGATAGAATGTTTAGAACTTCAGAGTGGGTGAAAAATGACTGATGTAACAGTATATGTAAGGGTAAACACAACAAATGCTCAGATGTTCTAACTAGGGTATGAAATTAATTTGCTGATTGCCGTATCTTGAGACAGTTGTTAGAATGGGGTAATATCGCGGCAGCACAAGCCTCAATTAGAGGGTGCGGTCATTGAAATCAGGCAGAATTTCACAATGAACCAAGGATATCAAATAGAAAGAGCAGTTATTTCATTCCTATTGTTAATTGATGGAGGAAAATTGGATAGGCCACCCAGGAAAATCCATGGGATGATTTGGGTAAAATATAAAATGGCTGATATTGATTCACCCACCCATTACATCTCTCTCCAGGTTTTCATATTAATTGAAGTCAAAGATAATGAAAATGAACAGACTAACAGCTTTGCTTAAAATCCCATTGCTAGATTACTAAAATTAATAATGCTAATAATACTAACATAATGTAAAATCAAAGTTAAGAACAATTTTGCTCCACTTATTTTTAATTGTTGTAGACAACAAATCCAAGCAAGCTGTCAGTGTAAGCTTTCACTTTATATCTAAAGGTCAGAACTGCTCAACCTCTATTAATAGATGGGAACATTCTGCTCTAATGCACTTGAGCTGATAGTGATGAAGTTTCAACTCAAAGCAGTATTGCTTTATTTAAATTGATCTTTGAGAATTACAGCTAATAAGCACAGTGAACAATCTGCAACACTTTTAATAACTTGCTTTTGAGTTTTTCCTAATATTTCATAACTGACGATCTGTATTAGTGCAATGGTTTTAGAGGGTTCCAAATTAGAAGTACCTATTTTCCCCCAAGTCACATTGGGCCCAAAGTGTAACATATCAATGAAAATAGATTGATCGACTTTATTACTTACATCAAGGGAACTTCATTTCCTTGTGTTTGTATGAGGGAATATGAGGTTACTAGCTGTAGCATGCGCAAATACATTGAAGATGCTTTTGATGACATACTCTCATCATACATGGCGATACTTAGAGTGCCATTGAATAAACTGGCCCACCTTATCTAAACTCCTGAGTCCTTATTTATTTCTTCATGCACACCTTGCTATAGTTTCCCCAGGAACCAAACACAACCCTGGTATGGGATCCTTTGAAATGCAGTTCCTTTGAAATAAAATGATGCTGGTGGAAGTGGTGTGGTCACATTAATAGGGCAATCTGAAAACCTCAGAAGGAAAACCCTGACAAGTTTCAGGTATGAGCCATAGCTCACAAGGCAGTGCATGTAAAATGGAGTAGAAAGATGATGGCAGGCTACACTCAGATTGGTCATATCAACAAATTAGATGATAAAATGGGGGGGGGTGTCCAATACATATGTGGAGTGAGTGAAATACTTCTCTGCACCAACAATATTATAGGGGTGGATGAAGTAGATAATACACAAAACAAGGCTATTTGTGAATGAAACAAATCTATTCTACCAATGAAGATGGGTTCAGATACCTGTTCAACATGAATTAACTTGCTACTACAGTACCTCAGAGGACAATTGACGTCCTATTCAGTGAGGATGTGAAGTGCTGCGGAGCACCATCTGAAATCTTTGAACCTATAAATCTAGCACTTTCTTCTGAAAGCACGACGAAACAATCTGCAACTCCATGGTTGAGTTAAAGAATTTGCCACATTACTGCAATTTTGCGACAAGCTCATGTTGACAACATCCTACCAAACATGAGATTGAAAAATGCGATATATTTCAATTGACACAGGATGAAAATGTGCATGCAGCATGTAAACCTCAAGTAACAGTGGTATCTTCTTCATAAGGCCTACGTCATGCGGGCACAAAGGACAGTTTCATTGGGAAGCTCTTCCAACATGGCAACCATTCAGCTATGTCTATATAGGACAATAATTAGTTTTAAGACTACTTTAAATGGAATACATAGCATAATAAGATCCCAGTAACAAGCAGCAACATAGTATCCAGGTGAAGCACTGAGCCTTCTGGGGATGATCACGTGTACAGTTTTCCCACAGTGGTCAATCTTCAGTAGGTGTGGCCTATCCCATGCATATGTTCAGCTCATCATGGACCAGGCCAATCAATGGTACTTTACAGCAAATACTCATTAAGGATTATGTGCAAGCATCAAACCATTTACATGAGATAAAATTGTTCCCAAAAGTGCTTCAAGCTATTAAGGACACAATATTGCAGAGCATTCCTCCTTGTTTCTGTAATTTGGATCATGTATTGACCTCCACACCAGTGGAGGAATAAAAACTGAGGGTGCTTGAAGAAGTTTTCCCAAGGACTCCATGGGCACAACATGTGACTAAAACAAAACAAGTGTGCTTTTCTCCAGAGGGAGGTCATATACTTAGGCCTAAAGGAGGATGAGCATGAACTGAGGTTTGTCAAGGAGAACATCACAGCACGGACTGAATGTCTGAAGATCAGAAAATATTGTGGAACTCTGTTTTATCCTGGGCATTCTACAGTGTCATGCTTGACTCTTGTCAGATCTTGCAACCACCCCGCCTCCATCTGCTGCTGAAAGAGGATGAACTATGGTACTGGAACGAGGAGCCGCAAGCAGCGAATGATGTGCAACAGGAGCCTCAGAGTGAACTATTTCTGGTTCACGATGGCAGTAAAAGAATGCTGAAACCTGCATGTGATGCCTCAGAAATGTTGTTGTAGCAGTTATGTGTCATGAGCAACCAATTGCATTTGCTTCTCACACACTAATGAAGAGTGAAATGAGTTATGCTGAAATCTAAAAAAGGGATTCAGTTATTTTTAGAGTCACATTTTATCAATTTCTATTGGGATAACAATTCACACCTATGAATGATTACTGACCTTTGCTGGCCTTCTTAGTATCCTGTATGCAGATGTGAGCTATTTCGCTATCTCAGCACAATTATAGTTTAGAGCATCAGAGAATGCAAATGCTCTCTCAAAGCTCCTGAAAAAAAGGCATAAGAAGATTTGGAGAATAACACCTTTGCATTATACTGTAAGTAGTCAATGACTCCCTTGCAGTCACAGCTGTGGAATTGCAAGGACCACTGAAACAGAAACCATTTTAAAACAAGTGCACAAATTTACCCTGACTGGTTGGAATGAGTCAGATGTTAGGCTGAACAATGCCATTCAAACATATCACCTATGAAGATATTGAAGAAATAGTCAATGGGTATCAGTGTCAGATTTGCACAGCACAGTTTCTGAGGTCACCAGTCCAAATCTGCATTGACCATTGTGAGAGGGCAGCAGAAGAACTTTTATTCCTAGTAGACCTGTCACTCCACACATTTGGTGACATGTTAAATCTTGCATCACCACCAAAGAACCATTGAGGAAGTGCAGTTAATTTTTGAAACCAATGGGTGACCAGAAGAACCTGCCTCTGGCAATGGGCCACAGTTCCATTCCACACAATGTAGAGATTTTATGCACACAATTGGCATAAAACACACCATCACTTCTCTGTTCTACCCTGCCTCAGATGGTATGGGGTCAGAATGTTCTGCCCACACTATGAAGGAGGAACTCACAAAACAGTTAATGCAAGGCAGGTCAAATATATCTGTGAAACATGGATTAACAGCTTCTCTGATGAAAAACACTATGATGCTGGAGGAACTCAGCAGGCCAGGCAGCATCCATGGAGAAAAGCAGGTGGTCAATGTTTCGGGTCAGGACTCTTCCCCAGGACTGAAGATAGGAAAGGGGGAAGCCCAATATATAGGAGGGAAAAGCAGAGCAGTGATAGGGGGACAAAAGAGGTGATAGGTAGATGTGGGTAAGAGATGGTGATAGGCAGGTGTGGGGGAGGTGGGAGCAGATCCACCAGGGGGTGGGTAAAAGGTGAGGAGAGAGAGGAGAAAAAGGGGCTAAGAAAGGGAAGAAGAGCATAGTTGGGGGGGGGGGGGGGGAAGGATTACCTTCAGTGGGAGAATTCAATATTCATAGGATTACCTACAGTGGGAGAATTCAATATTCATGTCATTAGGCTGCAAGGTTCCAAGACAGAAAATGAGGTGCTGTTCCTCCAGTTTGCGCTTGGAATTCTCCTGGACTGACATACCAGTAGTAGTGTGGGAGGGGGAGTTGAAGTGAAGAGAAGAGATCAGCTTCTCTGATCTTCATAATTTCCCCAGATCCTACAATTGCCTGATTATCTCCAGCACCTCCAACTCCACCCCAACCCAGCCCACAATCTCCTTACTGATCCACCACCCTCCACCATGGCATAGTTTTGTGCAAATGTTCACACGCGGCCCTTGGATATAGCATGGATTAGAGTTTTGGATAGTTGCAACCTCACACCAAACTGGGGGAGGATCCCCCTCAGTGCCTGATCAACACAAGAAAGCATGCATTGCATAATTTCCAGTTCAAGGAGTCAAGCAACCAGGCTATCTGAAAAATGTTTAGTACTGACTCAAATTTCTCACCAATTATACAAATGCACAACACAAACCCTATTCCCCCAAAAACTGCAGCATCATCTCATCACATTCACAAAACTATTTCAGTTAATTAGAAGAAATTCGGTTACTTTTTATTAGTTTGAAGAAATTGAGTTTGCTATAATTCCTAATGCAAGATTAATTGTTCATTGTAATTGAAATGTTAATTTAGTGTTTTGGGGCAATTCTGTTCTTATGTAAAATTTTCTAAGGACAAATCAAACTGATTATAAATTGGACGGTGATTCCATTTAATTGGCCTGTGGAAAAAGACCAAGAAATGTGGATGCCCTTTTGATCTCAAAGATAGAAGATTTCTGTCAGCATTATCCTCATTTAGCTCAATTTTTATACAGCAAAACTGTAATGTTCTTCCCCAACTCCAGGGGCAAGATTCCGTGTGCCATTTCTATTTGTGCAGATTTTGGAAAAAATACTGTTTCTAGAGGCACACTTTGATGCAAATGAGTATCACATGTGGTATTAACACTCATACAATAGCTGTTTTGCCTTCTCCAACCTGCGTGTCTAAAATCCCTTCAACCAGAGATGCACAGATATACCTCAATCAGGCACAGTTCTGTGAATTTAACTAAGGGCATCTAGACAACATATTTACTGATGCCATAATGAAACTCTAATCTATTTTGTTTTGCAAACATCATCAATAGTTTTTAAATTCCTATTAACTTTCCTCCAGACCTTGCCCCACTTCCATTGTCCTCACTAACTCCCATGAACTGAATTGCTGTGGGTGCATAGTAGGGTAAAGTTGCAAAGACAGCTGTGAAACAGGGGGACTGTAAAGCTGACAGCTAAAAAGAACTCTGGATAAAAAGCTTGTGACAAGTGGAGGAAAAGAGTTATACTGAGAGCTACAGGTGGGGCCACAGTAATTAAATTGTGTATCTCTATGCATTTAATCAATTTAATCAGAGAACACAAAAAAGCTGCTTCCAGTGGTATGAATTTGGAAGCAGGAGAATTAGTCCAACTGGAAGAAGTGTTTTTTGGTGCCTGGGGAACAGCCGCACAACAAGGAAAGCAGGCCAGGAAGATCAGCAGGCCCAGCAGTGAGAGAATTGTTTTTTTGAAAGATTCCTCTGGGAATCCCAGACATCCCCTGACAGACACCTGGGAAATTTCCTCTGCTCTCACCTAACTTGATGGACTGATCCCCCAGGTCTTCCACTGCAGTCTCGAGCTGCAGGCAGCTGATTCCCTTCCACTGGCCTGAAGTCATTGGTGCTGGGTTTGGATGGGAGGTGGGCTTGATCATTTTAAATTGGCCTGAGCCTCAGGTTGACAAGTCAGTTCGACATTCACATTGCTGCTCCAATGCAGTTAAAATTGGAGCTTAAATTACAGTGGGAAAACAAAGCTGATTTTAAAAGATGCACAGTAGCAGCTTACTTGTTAAACAGAACTTCTTTGGGAACAAGAGTTACTTGTAAATGCAACTCATGGCAGTTAATGACATGGCTTAAATTTTTGTATTCCTCCTGGTCAATGCAGTTGTCAGGCTCTGATGATGTGAATGCAGTGTGACGAAATGTTCAGTGACATGGTCAAAGTCAATGAATAAATGCTACTTCATCTGTCATATCTGTCATAGGCAGGCACTGTAGTGTAGTGGTTAGCGTAATGCTATTACAGTGCCAGCAACCCAGGTTCAATTCCAGCCGCTGCCTGTAAGGAGTTTGTACGTTCTCCCCGTGTCTGTGTGGGTTTCCTCTGGGTGCTCCAGTTTCCTTGCACATTCCAAAAGACGTACAGGTTAGGACGTTGTGGGCATGCTATGTTGGCACCGGAAGAGTGGTGACACTTGTGGGCTGCGCCTAGAACATTCTACACAAAAAAGATGCATTTCACTGTGTGTTTCGATGTTCATGTGGCCAATAAAGAAATCTTATCTCATCTTATCCCTCCAAATGATATTTCCTTACAGGGTAGAAGGAAGCCATTCAGCCCATTGAGTCCATGCTGGCTCCTGTCAATCTCAATCCCACTCTTATTTCCTTGTAAATTCTCACATGCCTACCAACAGCCTCCAAATCTCCCAACAGCCACCTATGCTAGGGGTAATTTGCAGTATCAAATTATCTTAACAGCCAACATGCCTTTGGGATGTGGGGTGTGGGGGTGGGGCGGGGTGGGAGGGAACAGGAACTTCCGAGTGAAACCCACACAGTCATAGGGAGAACAGGCAAACTCCACACAGACAGTACTGAAAGTCAGAATTGAACCTGGGTCACTGGTGTGAGACAGCTGCACTGCAGCTCTGTGGTGCCACCTGCACTGCTAGATTCAGCAACTGTTCAATGCATCGCTCCCCATCACTCATGTACCAACAACCTCTATTAATCAGAGCTCATACTGAAGATTCAAAGGTCTATCACAGCCTCACACACCTAGTACTCCTGCAGTCATCACACTCTCATCTCGCTTGCCACCAGCTATTCAACCGGCACAATACAAACAGTTTGCTCATCACCAAATGACGTATTTACCTCTTTCTCTTAGAACAAGGGAAGCCACATCAACTAATCAGAAGAGAACAGGATGGACTACATGACTATAGACCAATGACGGGCAGTGTTGGTTCTCACCATTGGTAAAGCAGCAGCCTATGGTGAGGTAATGGCCAGTGGTGGACTGAAATAAGGGTGATGATATCCAGGTGCCCTATGCCCTTTCTTATTCCATCTCTTCCCCAAATCTCGCCAGTGGTTACAAAGTGCACCATTCAACAGGCCGGTGTGAATCCTAGCACACAATCTCTTCAGTACTGACATTTTCTCCAGAGGCTCAGAGAGTGGGTTAGTGGTTTTAGGGCATCCATGGTCTGCTCCATCTCATTTTATGTGGCAGTATTACTTTCATTGTTGGCATGCTGCTCGTATGCCTGCAAGCTACAACTGGAGTCAGGAACCGTAACCTTTGCAGATACCTCTTAGTCATCCAATCACCACCTTTTGATTTTTCATGGTGGCACGAATATACATAGCACAACAGACTGCTGCAGAATAAAGTCTTCATAATTGTTGCCAGGATATTGGGCATAGCGTCGAATGATGTACTTGCCCTGTTGTCACACTCCAGTTAGACACTGATGGAGTGGAATCCCTTTTGGTTCTACTGTAGAGCAGAGCTGAGTACTCAAAACGTGATGTGCATTCAATCAATGAAATGCTGTAGCATGAGAAACCTTGCAATCCCAAAGAAGGTGCCTCTTGCTGCTCTCTGGCAAGAAAGAATGAAATGAGATCAGCTCTCTTCCAACAGAGAATATCAGTGACTTACTTTATAATGTATCAGATAGAAAACTAGAAGATGTTGGAAATAACTCCAGCATCAGCCTGGAAGGAGCCCAATGCATAGTGTTCATGCCTAAGTTCACATTGACAAAGGTTGCATTTGTCGATGCAACTGAGGGCAAATTTCAATGGAAACTTCCTCAAAAGAAAGGATTTGAAGATGAAATCTAGTGGCACAAATTGCATTCTGTAGTGCATAATTTTTGGACAGGACATTGCAGATCTTAGTGTCCCTATCACATCTTTCTGGATAACTGTCTGCCATTTGAGGTAGTTTGTAAAAAAATCCTAAACTGCTTTAATGTATGCTGTGAAATCTCCTTCATACTTATGAATATTGAATTCTACCTCAAATCAAACAGCTGTTATTCTCATCATTACATTGCTTATTTACACCACCCACTTACCTCTAAACTTGTTTTAATTTACATTTCATTTGGTTCAGGTTTCCATAGAATTTTTCCCTGAATGATACTTGTTTTTAATTCCACTCTTCTCACCTCCTCTACTGAAAGTTCACGATTTGCATGAAACTAGATTAAATGTGTTCATATCATTTTAGCATAAGTGCATTACGGTTAAGTTGATCAGATCTTACCAGATGATGAAATCTGCACTTTCCAGCAAGGATCACAGGAGAGATAATGAGATTGGGAACCAGAATTAGATTTCCTCTACCCTGTGCAGAGGTATGATAGTAATTATATTCCTGAATAGTGCTTGGTCTTTGATGCAGGACAGGATGTTAAACTGATGGAAAATTATCTCATTTCTGTTGTTGGCTCCAACATGACAACTTGAGTTTAACTCTGATAAAAATAGAAACAAAATCCACAAATGCTGGACAGCTGAAATAAATGGAAAATGCTAAAGATACTAGTTGATCAGGCAGCACCAGTGGAAAGAGAAACAGAGTTAACCTTTCATCTGAACATGGCCTTGGACTTGAAACATTACATGTTTTCTCTTTTCACTGATGCTGCCTGACCTGCTGAGTAATTCCAGCATTTTGTGAATTTAATCCTGGCGTTATGGGCTCATGTGCTTCACACTTTATGGAGCAGGTTACCAATTTAACTATGCTAATCACAATATCAGGGATATTTCAACCTATGTTCACATTTAATGGCATATGTATGAGTTTCCAGCCTTTCAGAAAGTTGCCATTGTAACCAAAGTGAGAACACAAAGGCAATTGTCAAAGTTCAATTAAAGTCTGGCATATCCAACAATAAACATTCAGCACTCAAAATTGTTACGTCACTTACACTGGGAAAGGGTTTGCTCAGAATACTTGTGGAAGGAATTTGTTCCTGAAACTTGGAGGTGTTGAAACTGAGATGAGGGTGGGTGGTGGTTTGGCTGTTGAAGATTCCAGACAGGAACCAAGGAACCAAACCACTGAGGGGAGGTTTTCCAGGACTGACAATCATGCAACTTCACCTGTGACTCCTACCGGAAAAAGCAGGTTCATATCTCTGCCTGAACTCCCACCGGTGCAAAGCATCTCAGCACATAGGAACATCTACACAGGCCCAGCCAGGTGGTATTTGTAAACAGAGAAGTGTCCTCCTCAATCATTGTGCAGCTGACATACAGTCACAAGAAATTAATGCAGGTGTGGGTAGGATTTCAGAAGAAACTGCCATGGCACTTTCAGGTTGTGTCAATCCAAGTTGCATCACACCAATGTACACGAACATAGGCTGACAGAGTAGTTGCTAGGATACAAAGGATCCTTCAACTTGGCCATGAAAAACCTGACCATTGAAGTGAAGACCGGATTTGTCATTGGCTAGCCATCAGCATGTTCTGGATATGCTTCAGGTGACTGACGCATCAGTTCACAGTAGTTGGAGTATCCAGAATGGCCCTGGTTTGTTGTCTACTGCACAGCAGTGGGGCTCAGAATTGCAGGAGGAGCAAGGCACAGAGTGCACTGTGGACAAATCAGAGTAAGGAGGAGCCAACTGACTTGAATGGAAATTTAAAAACCTGTAGGTGCTGGAAATCTGAAATAAAAACAGAAAACGTTGGAAGCGCTCAGGAGGTCAGGCAGCATCGGTGGAAAGGGAAACAGAATTAAGGTTGAAGATAATGATCCCAATCCAGCACCAACCACCCACACTGCTGCCTGGTTTCAGTTACTTACCGCTGCTATGCCTGTGTACTAACCATCACATAGAAAACAAGAGAGATCAGCAAGATGGCGCTGGAGCATGGCAACTCGTTGCAAGCTGCTCTCTGCTGATCTACTCATTACTTTTATTATAAATCATTCTACAATATCAATCCCTCTCATTCCAGTACCAGTCCCTCAATCCCACCAACATAAAGCAGCTTGGGTACCAACTAACCACCTACTGCTAAAAATACCCACTCCTCTCCACATTAGTATTCTTCAATTCATGCCGTTCTATTCGTCAAACAACCGAATTGGTGAGTTGTCAACCAGGGACCAAAAATAGGCAACATGTGAAACCAGAAGAAATGAAATATTTTATCCAATTCTACTAAACAACAGAAACTTACAACATAATTTTTCAGAAACACCATGTGTATATTTCTGTGTGGCCACAAAGCCTTACACTCTCAATTTTTTTGCCTCACCATGGAGGATACTGCAAATATCCCTAAGAAAAAAGATGGGCTAATTTCAAATAACAGGGATGAACTTGTAAAATTCTCAATCACAAGGGATGAAATATGAGGGAAACTCGCAGGGCTAAAGACACAGACAAAGCACTGAGATATGATGGCCTGCACCCAGGGGTTTGAAAGGAGGTGGCTGAAGAAACAGTGGACCTATTGGTTGAAATTTTACAAAACATACTAAGTTCCATGAGGGTACCAGAAGATTGGAAAACAGGCTAATGTGACTCCTTTGTTCAAAAAGGAAGACAGAAGGCGGGGAACTGTAGGCCAATTAGTTTCACATCTATTGTTGGCAAGATGCTAGAGTCAGTAATCAAAGAGGAAATAACTAATCATTTAGGAAAGATGACTATATTCAAATCTGGTCAATACGGTTTTATGAAAGACAAATCATGTTTGACAAATTTTGCTCAAAATCTTTGAGGGTGTGACAGGAAGAGATGATAAAGAGGAATCTGTAAATGTAGTGTATTTGGTTTTCCAAAAAGCATTTGACAAGGTGCCACATGAGAGGCTGGTGCATAAGTTAAGAGCCCAAGGTACTGGAGGAAGTGTGTTAGCGTGAATTGACAACTGGTCATCACATAGAAAACAGAGAGTTGTAATAAATGGGTTCTTTTCAGGCTGGAAGGATGTAACAAGTGGAGTACCCAGGGATCAGTTCTTGACCCTCAATTATTTAGATTAATGACCTGAGGGAGGGAATGAAATGCAAGGTTTCAAAGTTTACCAATGATATGAAAATAGGTGGAAGGGCATGATATGATGAGGACTTTGTGACCCTGCAGTAGGATATAGATAGATGGAGTGATTGGGTGAAAAACAGGCAAATGGAGTTTAATGTGGGGAAGTATGAGGTCATGCATTTTCAGGAAAATGAATTAAAAGACAGATTATTATCTAAATGGAGAGAGACTGAAGTTCAGAGGGATCTAAGTATCCTCGCGCATGAATCACGGAAGGTTAGCAGGTCCAATAAGTAGTTAAGAAGGCAAACAGCATGTTGGCCTTTATTGTGGAAGGGTTGGAGTTTAAGAATAGGGAGGTTTTGTTACAGTTGTACAGGGTGTTTGTGAGGCTACACCTGGACTACTGTGTATGGTTTTGGTCCCCTTATGTAAAAAAGAATATAGCAGTGTGGGAGGCAGTCCAAAGGAGATTCACCAGGCTCATTCCTGGAATGAGAAAGTTGTCCTATCAAGAGAGACTAGGCAGTTTGGGCATGTATTCCTTGGGGTTTAGAAGAATGAGGGGTGACTTTATTCAGAGATATAAGATCATAAGGGGGCTTGACAAGGTAGATGTTGAGATTTTTCGCAAGTGGGAGAATCATGAACAAGGGGACATAGCAGCAAAATAAGGGAGCACTCATTCAAAAGTGAGGTGAGTAGAAATTTCTTCTGTCACAGGATAGTGAATCCCTCAAATTCTCTGCTGCAGAGGGTGTTAGAGGCCAGATCATTACTTATATTTAAGGTGGCGATGGATAAATATTTGAAAGGTTAAGGGGAATTGTCACAGAAGAAGAGTTGAGGCCTGCATCGATCAGCCATGATCATATTGAATGGTAAGGCAGGCTTGAGGAGCCTGGTAGCCTACTCCTGCTTCTCTTTTCTTGTGTTCCTTTTCCTATAGCTCCCATAAAACCACAATGGCTTCAGCAGGGCTAAATATAGACTGCTCAAACTCCATGATACTCTTGGGTAATGGCCTCTAGGCTTTGGAGTCCCGAGAACCCTGCCAAAGATTGCTTTCTCTGCACCCGTCCATTGAACAGGAAGCAGGATGTCAGGTCGTGACTGTGGGAACCAACAAGTAAGAAGCAGCAGGGCTTTAAGTTGGGTTCAATGTCTGTAGCTCCTTTCAATAACTTCTCATGGACCAGAGATGCACTTCACTTTTAACACTCTGCCAGATTGCAGCTTGATCCAGATAAGAGACACCTCTGAAGACACCAGATGTTTTGGCATCTAGGTTCTGCACGTGAGAACTGATTCAATGACCTGCAAACCCTGAGGTTTAGCATCTGTGTTCAGCTGAGCAGGGTTTCAGACACTTCAGTCCTACCCCAGTCACCATTGTCTGCTCTTGTTCACTTGTGCATCACTAGAGAACTTTCTATCCAGCAGGATCAATTGAAGTGTGAAAACCTCAGCTGGGACCTGGTAAGCATGAGTCCTGTAAAGGTCCACATTCAGAACTAGTCACCTCCTCCATAGATTTATTGTTCACAAAATCCTCTGACTTCTGCACATGTGAAGTACCCGGCAGACAGAAAGATATGAGTTACTGCTAGAAAGGCAAGAATGCTGCAACTGGTCATTATATAGAGGATCCATTTCACTCTCTGCTGAAGTCACCTCAAGAGGACTGAATGTACAATGACAAGTCAGCTGATGATATAGCAATCTGTGACAGGGTCTTTGGGTCACCATCGCCAAAGGTGAAAGCACCATTGATTTCCAGTGCTTTCCTCCTCTGCATTTACTAACTAGGACATCAGTGGAAGACCAGCTCCAGTTCCCTCCCTCTTCCTTATGCTTTGAGCTCTCTTTTTCTGCCACAGAGGAAAAAAGGAGACAAACAAGTGACAGTAATGGGATGTGTATGGATTGGATTTGGTCGGGGTGCTTATCAGGGAGGAAGCTCAGTCTGCAGAAGGAGGAGGGTGAGTGGTGGATGAATAGATGGATAAATATGCAGAAAGGGAAGTAGGGGTAGAGATGTGAAGAAAAATGCTTAACAAAACCCTGTGAGGGAAGGGTGATGTGCACAGCAGGATATGGGTCCTTCCCAGGTTACAGCAGGGTTCCATTCCTGAGAACTGTTCGTAATCCAAACAGTTCGCAAGTCAGAAATGTGGCCATGAACCGAGTTCCCATGCGGCAGGAAATGCTTGGAGCCCCACAGGAGCCAGCAAATCCATCCCAAAAGATTCCCAAATGCTCCTTTGTAAATACAGCTGTACACAGCTCAGGTATTCATAAGCTGGAGAGGTTCTGTGTAAGTGAATATGCAACTATATTTTCCTTTCATGATCAGGTTAGGTCATTGAAAGTTTTCCCGCACGGAATCCTACAGCTTGGTACTGCTGACCTCCTGAGCGCCTCCAGATACATTTTCTTTGGTTTATTCCTCCCATGGTTAGGGTAGAGCAACCACTCATGTTACGTTGAGAGAGGGACTGTGAAAACATTCCCATTTTCCTTCTTCTGGAACTATAGGCTCTGTGCTAACTCTTTCAACTTCAAATTTGATCTCTGGATTAGCCCTGTAACCACAGAAGCAGAAATCATGTCATTTGGGTCCACACCATGTCTATATGTGTGCATTAATGCCACACCAGGAAATAAAAGAGGCTTCAATTTTAAAATGCCAAGGATAGACGCGCTGAAATTACCTCTGATTTTCCCACTAGATATTGGACTAACCAACTCTCAGGGCAACCCAGAATTAATATTGGAGGAACATAGTTGAGGATTCAATCAGATGCCTGCATTGAAATTAAATGATGCAAATTGGTTAGTATAGAGTATTCTAAAACTCTAATAGGAGAGTTTGATGGTCATAAAATTAATGTGGATTTTATAGCCAAAGGCCAATTGATGTAGTGGTTTAGCAAGGAAGACCCAGAGAATTAGGATGAGGCATTTGAAGACTCTATCAGCAAAGGAAAAATAAAAGGAAAAATACATTTCTGGGCCAGATTAGGGGAGTGGGAGGCATGGTTGGTAAATCCAAACTGTGACTAAGTGAGGGCTGAACAATTTTTCTATGATCTTGACATATATCTCCCAGGATACCAAGATCCAGTGCTTACCTAGTTCTTTACTGTTGCCTGCACATCTGAGAGCATTTCAGTTTTAAGAAGTGGGAACTACAAGAAATGTGCCAATCAAACATTCAAACAGAAACCTCAGACTTACCTGTGTTAGATCATGCCCAAAAGGAAATTGGACCTGTCTTTTCCAGTAGCAATTTACATTAACACTGCTAATGTTCTTCGACTGTCAGAGGTACACCTGATGTATATTTCTTCTCCTGTGAGAGAAAGAAAGAGAGAGAGAGGGAGAAAACAAAGGATTATATAAAAAGCTGCGACATCAGAAGACTGTCTGGGAGCTTCACAACTGATTGCAGGCTACTCAAACTCCTTCCAAGGTCTACAGAGTGTGCAAATTTCAGCATGTGATGGGTGCCTCAGTGGTGACTGGCAGCAGCCGTTACTAGAGGCATTGGTATAATTGGCCAAAGAGAGTGGATCGAGGCCTAATTGTGGAAGCAAAGGTATGCCCATCTGCAAAGAGGAGACACAAGAGGCAGTAGATGCAGGGATCAGGAGCAAAAAGCAAGGTGCTGGAGGAACTCGGCAGGCCAGGCAGCATCTGAGGGGACAAAAGGATAGTCAGCATTTTGGATCAAGACTCTGCATCAGAAACATCGCTATCCCTTCCCCTCCACAGATTGTGCCTGACCCACTGAGTTCCTCCAGCAGCTTGCTTTTTGCCCCATCTGCAAAGAGACTATTCCCACAGAATATTCAGAGACACCACATGCTACATGGATCTGTCTGATGAACAGTGCAGGCTGTCATCGCTGAGATATGTGAAATGCTATAGGAAGACCTCCCACACCCCTGTGCTCTCTCCGCAGGAGTCAAGGTCATGTTGTTTCTCAGCTTTCTTACCACGACGTCTTTCCAGGCAGCCAAAGCAGATTTATGCTACGCCTCACTATTTGCTGCAGGTGACAGCTTGGGCACTGGGATTTGTCAGCATGGTTTTCTCCCCCACAGTGCAGGCAGCCAGTACCTGCTCTTGTGTGCCTAAAAGGACTCCCCTTACCGACCCAGACCTTTTCCTCAATAGAAAGGGTTTCCAGTTTCTAAGTGTGCAGGTGGTTGTGGATCACCAGAAGATGTTCCTGATGGTGAAAGCCATTTTTCCAGGAAGCACACATAGTGTATTCATCCTCAGGAAGACTAATGTGATAAATATGTTCTGTGGCCAGTTCTGCTCAATGGTGTGGGTACAAGGGCTACTCTCTGTTCCCCTGGCTTTTCACACCAATGCACAGCCCTACTAAAGCTTCTGGGCACCACTACAACATGTATCCGAATGATGGTGTAAAACACCACGGATCTTCTGAGACTGGGATTCCAGTGCTCGCATCAGTCTGGGGGTGCCCTGCAGGACACTCCCAACAGGTGCGGAGACTTCATTGCATGCTGCACACTGAACAAGCTCAGAACCTGAAGACAATAGCCGGTGTCAGAAGCGCAGCTGGAGGCTGAGGGGCTTGAGATAGAGGCTGAAGGACTGTGGGACCAAGAGGAACAGGAGGTGTTGCACTTGGGAGGTCAAATGTAAGGGGAAAGTATACAGTAAATGGCAGGACTCTTAAGAGCATTGATATACAGAGGGCTCTTGGGGTGCAAGCCCATAGCTCCCTGAAAGTGGCAACACAAGTAGATAAGGTAGTAAAGAAGGTATACATGAAACTTGCCTTCATCAGTCAGGGTGTTGAATACAAAAGTTGGTAAGTCATGTTGCAGCCATAAAAAACCTTGGTTAAGCCACACTTGGAGTACTGTGTGCAGTTCTGATCACCGCATTACAGGAAGAATGTGGAGGCTTTGGAGAGGGTGCAGAAGAGGTTCACCAGGATGCTGCCTGGATTAGAGAGTATTAGCTATAAGAAAATGTTGGACAAACTTGGATTGTTTTCTATGGAGCATTGGAGATTGAGGGTGACCTGATAGAAGTATGTCAAATTATGAGAATAAACAGGGTAGATAGAGTCTTTTCCCCAGGGTGAAAATGTCAAATACTAGAGAGCATAGTTTTAAGGTGAGAGGGAGAAAGTTTAACGGTGATTTACGAGGCAAGTTTTTTTTACACAGAATGTTAGGTGCCTGGAACAGGCTGCCAGGGGAGTGATGGAAGCAGAAATGATATCAATGTTTAAAAGCCATTTAGACAGACACATGAACAGGCAGGGAATGGAGGGATATAGACTATGTACAGGCAGATGAAATTAGTTTAAATTAGCATCATGGTCAACACAGACATTGTGGGCCAAAGGGCCTTTTCCTGTGCTGTATTGTCCTATGCTCTATGTAAGAAGATGAAGAAAGCTCCTGGAGAAGTCCCAGAGAACATCATCAGCCTTATCTCCAAGCAGAGTGTAGGAACGAGGATTGACTGCACAGCCAATAAGAGAGAATATTTTCATAAAAGAATCTATAAATTATTGTGTTTATTGACCCCTCTGTATTCCATTCTTTACATCAACAGCGCTCACCAGTAATTAACCAGAGGAATGCAGATGATGCATAATAATCCTTCACATCCTTCTTTGCCAAGACCACCTGCACTGATCATAATACCTAAATGAATCAATCCCTGATCCATTTGATGAAATGGCTGCCTGTTTTCAGGAGTGTGCGGGATATGGAATGTATTTCTACATTTCTGGAGGAGTCATTTGGAGCCACTGCCTGCCAGGCCCTTGCCATTGTCACACTAACAGGCCTCCTGAACTACCCTTTCCTCACTCCCCGGCACACTGGACCTCCCTCCTAGCCCTTATCTCACTGCTGAGTGTGTCCTAAATCTCATAATCAGTACTCTTACTCCTTATTAAATGAAGCCACCCTCACTTGCACGCATTCAGCCCAAAATAGAACTCCGGCATGGCATGGTAAGTGGCAGGTAACATTTACACCACAGAAGTGCCAGGCAATGACCATCTCCATGACAGAGTCATTCAATGGCATTACCATCACGAAGCTCCCTCCCACTCCACCACACCTGGGGATTACTGTGGACCAGAAACTCAACAGAACCAGCCACATAGGTACTGTGACTACAAGAACAGGTCCAAGGTTGGGCAAGTAACTCAATGGACATCCACCATGTACAAAGAACAAAGCAGGAGTGTGATAGAATACTGCCCATTTGCTCAAATGGGCGCAATGCCAACAACTCTGAAAAGACTTGACACCATCCTGGACAAGGCACTCCACTGATTGGCAGCCCATCCATTACCCTAAACATTCATTCTCTTGTCCACCAATGCACAGTGACTGCAATGTGCACCATCTTCATAATAAACTGCAGTTATTTACTCTATAGCAACACCCAAGACCACAACTCCTACCTCCACGCACATGGGCAGCAGATGCATGGAAGCACCACCACCTGCGTGTACCCCTCCAAGCTGTGCACCACCCTGATCTGCAAGTATATCATCAGTCCTTCATCATCACTGGCTCACCACTGCCTTTCCAAGAGCAACTTGGGATGGACAGTAAATACTGGCCTCCTCTGTGGTGTCATGGCAGCCATAGTGTGTGTTGCTGGTGCAGTTGGGAGTGTGCCTTTAAAGGCTAACAGCAGGTGTATCATCAGGATCTGCACAGGTCTCATTTTAGAACTTAATTCTGGGTGCAAGTCATAGTGCTGATTCTCATGTATATTTGGCTAATTTTAGATTTTTGTTTTGTGTGGGATCCAATTGGCCATTAGTGCTTTATGTAATACATGCTTACTGCACCAAAAGAGGGTGAATTGCAGCTTCTAGGCACCTCTGCAGAGAACAGATACTGGTTCATCTGCAATACATTGCAGGTTTTTTTCTGTTTTCTGTTTCTTATTCTATTTCTGGCATTCTACAACATTCTGTTTCTAATAAGCAGACTTCATGCAGCTCTGCCTCTGATTTTAGGTGGCCTTTTCTTACCGATTTTCTTATTCCCTACACACACAGATTTCTAAAGTACTGAAAGGAAGACAGAGTTGTTATAATTGCTGACCCGTGGTATCATGGATCTGCTTTTAACAAGACACCTGCTGATTGAGAATGGTCCTTTTTATCCTTGATGCATAAGAAGATAGCAAGCAATAGATCAAAGCCTTGAAATTTGAACAACCCCAAAAATGAGCACAAAGGGAGCAATCCCTGTGCCTGGATGGATGGGGCTGAGGCCCTCCTGATATCAGATCTCTTCTCATTAAAATCGAACTGGCAAGATGAAACTGTCTAATAGGTATCCCAAGACAGCGCTTCAGAGAAGGTGACTCCAGATTGAGTTGCTGCATTGCTGGCAATGACTCCCTTATAAGATCTTAGAGGAGACTATCAGAGTGGGATGGCTGTGAATGTGGGGACTATGGTGAAAGGAGGACAAATGATAGAGGTATATTGTTGGCAATCAGGAGGAAGAGTTCTGATGCCTGGGACCTGGAGGGCAGCTAAGGCCAGGATCTGAGAAGAGGGTGAAGTTAGTGATTGGAAGTGTAGTGTTGAAGTTTAGTCGGTGCAATCACGTACATGGGTCACAGTGTCAAGACAAACCTCCAAGACCATAAAAGCATATGTTTGCACATTCATGTAGAGGGCTTTGTTATTTTAAACTGAATGGTTGTTTTAAACTACTGGTGAGAAATGAGAACTGTTAATAAATGGCCTTTGACATTGCTCATAGATATGAAGGTGAATTCAGTCATAAATATCAAAGTACAAGAGCTGCATCCCACTTTTGCTGCACCCACTTTTGGTCATTGCATAGACAGGCACCTGTTCGAATCTCACTTAGTTATGTAACTCATTCATCCAATGTTAACATTAACTTTATAATTCAGTGCAAATAAAAGTTATTTATTATTGTTTAAATGCCACTGAATTAGTATATATCAACTCAACATTTAAAAATTTTGAATAGCATGAAAAGCATTGCTCTCCAAGGATCTAGTGGGTATCAGTAATTTAGGAAAAAGATTATTAAAAATTGACTGGACAGACTTAGAGCAAATTCTAAAAAACTACAAATGGGAGACCAAGCAGACAGCAGAGAGGGTCCTAGAAGCTGACCTGGACAAATCTAATCATAGATTAAAAATACTAATTAACAAAGTTAAAGTTGGAAGTACATGAGAGAGAATGAAAATAATCAGCAACTGTTCTGAAACCTATTGGATGGTTGCAAATTCCATTTGAAGATTTCCTGAGAGTGTGAAACATCCAACTGTAATAATACTGTGACAATGTAGAAGCGCTGAAGCTTTATTTTGGTGCAGGAATGCCAGGACCAAGCATTATAGCTATAGTTATAGCTAAGCACTTAGCAATGGGAAATCCTATTAAGAAGACATGCAGAGACATAATAGAGAATTCTGATAGCCAACCCTTGACATCTGCAAAACTCAAATGCAAATAGTCAACTCTAAAAGACTGTGCAACGCAAGCAATTCTTTTCATATTGAGATGCCAGGTAACTTAGCAAGCCCCTTCTTTCAGGAAGCAGTATCCACAGGCAACACAGACTAGAGAACGTTTTGACCATTCTGCATATTTTTGAATGAAATGTTAAACCAAAGCCCGTGTTACTGTTTAGGTAAGTGTAGAGAGGGAGTGGCAGCAGAACATTAAAGCTACAGGCAGTTGGAAGCTCAGTGTCACACAGTGAAAGAAGCGTTGCACAAAACAGCCATCGAGCCTGTTGCAGGTCATTAAAAGGATAACAGAATCCTATTAGTGCAGGGTTTTTCCACTGTCAGCCATTATATTCTGAAAGACACTTTCCAGGCATTTTAAAATTATATTTAGATCCATATCTGCTACTGTTTGCAAAGTGTTAAATGCAGCTTTTATATTGTTGAGATTACCCAAAGAGCTCAAAGAATGCATGTTTTCCTTTAAGGTTTTCAGTTACAATGAAGCCAATTTGATTGTTACATTTCAATGCTCTGATAGAGGTTCAACTGAAGCAACAATGAAAGAAAGAAATTCATCTATTGCAATTCAATTGCAATTATAAAGTCAACAGACAAATAGAGAGTCACACAAATGGGGAAATAAAATAATAGTCCAGCTGTACATAAAAGGGACCAGGAAGCTCCAGGCTTATCCTGAGCGTGATCTGATTTAGATATCTCAACCTGGAATTAGTCAATGCCACTTTCTCTCACTTTGCCTTTCCTACCGATACACTAACTTTTATTGTTGTATTGCTTATTTCTGGACAGTAGACTTGCCTGTTGGAATATAGTATGTGCTATCTTTTCCCCTTCCCTTGGGTCCTACACCTTTCGGTTTCAACAGCTATTTTCCATACTCCAGAGTTTCTAGTACTGGAACCGGTGTTGTGAGAATAAGACCAAGAGGGAATGGAGCCTCACGACCACTCACTTCATCTAGTTGGCAAGGCCCCACATCTTTGGGCTCTGAACCAAGAAATGCGTGGCTATGGGTTGGAATATGATGTGGGGAGAGGAGAGACAAAGGAGTGCTAATTCCAAGCGCGACTTCTTGTTTAGAGTGTCTGTGAGTGAGGTAGTCTTCCTCTGTTTAATATATTCTCCTGTTTCAATATCTTCCTCACAATTATGTCTTAAAGCAAGGATGCACTCTCCAATTCCAGATTTTACAAGCATTCAGCTGTAAAGTGGGAATCTTAGAAATGGGTGGAGTGAAGACCCCAGGTTGATGCTGCTGCAGACTCTGGGAAAGTGAGACGGAGTAAGGTAGGGGGTGATGCTAATGGCGAGAAATGCTGTTCAGCTTGGTATTGTGATTTGATAACTTTTTTTTAATTTCAGGCTCTTTAGAATATCCTCTCTGAGGCCTGGATTCACGATCAGTGGCTGGCTACCTGACAGTGCTCATTGCTGATCGTGATTAAAACTGCCCTCTTACCTTCTGCAATCTTCCTGCTGCGAGGTGTTCCTTGTCTTTGCTCAGAACTGATGCAGAATCTTAAGCCAGGTTTTTTTGCTGTAAATTCTGGCAATTAGTCAAAATTCATTGATCTCCTTGTTGAATACAACATCAGAACACATCTTGCAGAGTTGCATCAAATCACTGACAGCAACTGCACACATTAAACTATACATGCTCACAAATCCTTAAGTTGCTATTAGTTTCACAAAATAATAGAAGACTATACTGGTGACTTAACTAATGTTGCTTCTACAAAGTCCAGGCCTATATTATTAACACATAACCAGCAGTCCTCAACAGGCATATTGAAAATGGGTAGTTTTCAGTACAGCTGGCAGACTCTTTTTTCCCCTCATTCTCAGCACATCCTTAAGTTCTCTCCCCTTCAACTTACAAGGCCACACCTCAGCAGCTCTCTTTCTGATTCCAAGCACCTCTCCCTTTTTGCTCTTCACATTATACACTAACATCATTCCCTCCTTATGAGTGGTGTTGCTACAACAACTTCGCATTCAAAGTTGGGGGACACACACCAGTCCTTATTGAGGGGTCGGTGGTGGAAAGGCTGAGCAGCTTCCAGTTCCTGAGCATCAACATCTTGAAAGTTCTATCCTGGGCCCAACACATTGATGCAATCATGAAGAAGGCATGCCAGCAGCTCTACTTCATAAGGGGTTTGAGGAGATTTGGTATATCACCAAAAACTCTTACAAATTTCTATAAATGTACAGTGGAGAGCATTCTGACTGGTTGCATCACAGCTTGGTATGAAGGCTCCCACGCACAGGATTGCAAAAGATTGCAGAGGGTTGTAGACTCAGCCAGCTACATCACAGGCACAACCCTCCCCACCATCGAGGACATCTTCAAGAAGCGGTGCCTCAAGAAGGCGGCATCCATCACTAAGGACCCTCACCATCCAGGACATGCCCTCTTCTCGTTACTACCATCACGGAGGTGGTACAAGAGCCTGAAGACCCACGTTCAATGATTCAGAAACAGCTTCTTCCCCTCCACCATCAGATTTCCAAACAGTCCGTGAACCCATGAACACTAGCTCATTATTCCTTTTTTTTTGCACTATATATTCTTGTAATTTATAGTAATTTTATCTCTTTGCACTGTATTGCTGCCGCAAAACAACAAATTTCATGTCATCTAAGTCAGTGATAGTAAATCTGATTCTGATTCTGATATTTTAGCACCTCGGAACTATCAACTCCTTCCAGATACCCTTTTCCATTTCACATTCCCGTCTCCTGTTTTTTTATCCCACACATCACAATTCTTTTTCTGCCTCGCCTCTCTGGTTCTCAGGAAATTCATTACATACTCAAGCCTTAGCCACACCTACCATCACTCCTCTCCTTACCTTTTCAACAGCCACTCATTTACTCTGGCCCTCTTTTTTTCCAAAGAAAATCTGTTCATGATGCCATGCAGAGGAGGAGATTTTGGAAGGGAGTACTGAACATCATGGCAAAGCATGAGTGCAGTGGCTCTAGCAGGGCTGTGAACAAGAGGGCAGCTAGGCTGCTGGCTTATTTAGACAGTGTGCCTGCATAAACCTCAGCAATTACATCACCAGCTTCACAAATGCAAGTTTTATTCTGAAGACTACAATGTACTGATATTCAAACTTTTATTTTTTTAATGTATTCATTCACAGGATGTACACAAGGAGGCAATTAAGAGTCAATCATATCAATGTGTCTGGAGTCACATATGGGTCACAGATTTGTGAATGAGATGGGTTTTTATAATAATCCAGTTGTTTCATGGTTATCATTACTGAGATTAGCCTTTTTTTAAAAAATCCAGATTTATTTAACCATTTGAATGTAAGTTCCCCAACTGACCAATAGTGTATAATTCTGGCTACTAGTTCAGCAATTTAACCTCTATGCTTCCCTACACTGCTACCATTACTCTGGAGACCTTGTACTCTCGAGAATGTAGGCTATTTTGCTTAATTGAGTAGTTTACTGTTAAAACTGGCTTTGCATTTTGTAGTTATCACCACCATATGTCATACCATTGATTCTTTTTTATTTGGTCATATCATCCTGAAACTAAAAAAATTGCCAATATGCAAATGTATGCATCTGAATGGTATCCCTAAAATCTTGAACAATCAAATATTTTCCACTAATTTTGAAAGCATACTATTGACTTGTAAATAAACTTCACTGTTTCAACACTTACTTTAATCCATTTTAGTTAATAGGCAAATTGTATTTATAATATTATGTGCAAGTGTTTAGTTTTACAAGGAGTTTAGTATTCAACTGGAATTCTGGAATCTTAATTTGAATGCAGGCACAGCATGAGGGGTGAAAGGTTCTTTTCGCAATTTTGACTATAAGAGACTTGGGTCAGATTACACAGAATTACTAGACTGTATATACAAATGTGTTTTTAGATAATTGAACAAAGTAACTGGGTTTTCTTTTCACCAGTGACCTTTGGCATTTGGAAGATCTGGCACTTCACATGTTCAGGTGTGGTCTCTGTACAGAATATTATGCAGGAAAAAAAGAGCTAATTAAAAAAAATATTTTTTCACTTAATTTGATGATTAACAATACTAGTGTTATATGTGAGAACAGTCTATTTCATAGTTTGAATTAGGCAAGGGTAGGACTGGGATTAGTTTAAAGTTAAATCAAGGTCTTAAGAACAAAAATTGGCTGAACTTTTGTTTACTAAACTGGGAAAACAATTGGGAGCCTCCACACAGCTTTCCCATTGTAAATGTCTTCACATGTATTTATTTCAGTATTTGCTGATTGGAAACCCCTCCTTTTGTTATTGAGAAGCAATTGGTTACTTTGTCTATAAACCTGTGGTTAATGTGGTAATGTTGATTATTCCATTGTAAAATGAAGCCTCTTTACATCCTCTTCCTCGCCCACAATCCCATTTATCATTGCTACTGAGCGGTGTCAAAACAAGGAAGTGTTTATGGGATTAGTTAATTCAAAATCAAATTTCATGGAGAATGAAAAATAAAGAACAAGTCAAAGATGGATTTGGAAGAGAGAAGTAAAAGAGACAAAGAAAATATTTCTTAAAAACTCAGCTTATTTTTTTAAAGCATCAACGATATTTAATCTTGTGCAAAGAGCCTCCCCACTTATAAAATTTAATATTCCATGCCAGCGAGGTCACATGGCAGGGGTTATGGCTTATTATCTCAGTAGTGGGGTACTTGCATTCAAATGATCAAAGCCTAAGTGCTTCTGTCAGGTTTAGTTCATATCTGTGAGGTGAACATGGGCACTTAATCCTGTTCTCTGTGTTTGAATGGGAAGTCAGAGAATGAGATATTGTTTCTGGGAAGGATTTAGAGAAGCATCGCATGTTGGACACCACTTTCTGAGGATTTCTGCACACATACAGCCAAGAGAATTTGATGGCTCGTTTGTACATTAATTATGATGAGCATCATTTGTTTCCCCATTACTCATACAGTAAGCTCAGGCCCATTATATCTAGTGGTAGATTAGTTATTTTTCACATACCTGTTGAGGCACAAGAAAAAGTCCTATGCTTCCAGGCCATCAGGGATAGAATCCATTTACCCAAGTTTTTCTTTGTCTATTGCAAATTGAGATAGCTCCATAAAAATGCAAATCTGAAACAGCTGTTAATTATGCAAAGACTCAAACAATATTTTTCCCTGTCATTTTTCTAATTCCTCTTGTGGGGCAACTTAGCTGTTACATCTGTTATAAAACTGCAGAGATTATACCTGAAAAGTCACTAATTAGTTGTGAATCACTTTGGGACATCCTGTGGACATAAAAGATGCTTAATAAATGCAAGTACTTTCACACTTGCATCGGGGGAACTCTGGAGAAAACTTTTCAAAGATTCCATAGCACTTATTAAAAGACCCCATTAAGCTATTAGGTTCGAAATGGAGACCTTTCACATGTGTCACAGGTGTTTCAATGGCTCTGCCTCTAACTAACATTCACTTCTTTACAGGATATTAATAAAACAAAAGGAAACATTAGCACCTTTACATTCCTCCAGCTGTGAATAATGTAAGACTGGCAACTCAGAAAGTAAGAAGCTGGAGATACCAATCCCAGTTAGGAAAGTGAACAGAAAGCAGGATTAGATCACTTACCTGCATGTACTCGTCCCCCTCCCCTGACCTTCTTATTCCAGTTTCTGCCCTCTTCCTTTCCAGTCCTGATGAAGGGTCTCGACCCGAAAGGTCGACTGTTTATTTCTCTCCATAGATGCTGCCTGACCTGCGGAGTTCCTCCAGCATTTTGTGTGTGTTGTCAGGTTTAGCTGGGATATCAATGACCACAAAGGCAGATTTTTTTTTTCACGTTCTCCAGTTTGGGAGTAGATTAGAATCCAAGCTAGTTCCCAATGGCACTACAGTGTACATCAAGATGTTGAAAAATGGAACACTTCCATATCAGATGGAATGAACATTTGAAAGTCAGGTATTGGACAATTAGTTTAGAGGAAAATGCCTTCATGCAAGCCTTACTCAGCAATTGACCTAGGATATACCTGACATGGGAATGTTTGTTACCTTGACTGTACTCAAAAAAATTCTATCTCCAGACTGACACTCCTTTCCTCATGCACACAGAGCAGTTTAAAAATACCTTTGATAGGAAGGATATTGAGGCTTTAGTGAGATTCAGGAAACAGGATAATCTGGACCTGAAAACATTATTATGAAACAGAAGTTAAAGAAATACCACTAGCCCTCACTGGAGAAAAGCAGACTGGGAAAGCAGAGGATCAAATCTCGCCAAAAAAGCATTGGCATTTATTTAACTTAAGCTCTGGTCACAGATATGAATAAAATATTAACATACTTCGAGTGAGAATAGATTTAAAAAATCCACAGGTCAACAGATAAATGGAATATATTCACTTAGTAATTAATAATATGCTTTTATCTCCTTCAGAAAGGGGATTGACTTTGTAATGGAATCTGAAGGTTATGGGGATAAGTGCTGTTTAACAAAGCACTTCAGCTGCAGTTCTGTTGAGACCATTGAAATCTCATTTGTGGAATATTACTGTTCAGTAAATAAAGTAAGATTATCTAGCTTTAGCATAATCTCTTATTCTCTGAATATTCCAGATACATTAACGATAGATCCATTTTCCTCTGAGGTGACGATAATTTCCTTATAGTAAACTGTCTGTAGTAATGTCAGAGGAAAGAACATCGTCTACAGTTGTAAAAGGGTGTTTATATGAGAATTTCCTGAATAAGCTCATTTAGGTACCATTATAAAAATAGTACATACAGCTGGAATGTGAGGAAACTGGTGTAGCTTATAGAAAAAAAGCAGTTCAGTATAAAGCTGAGGAACAAAGAAATACTCAGTCACTTGACTGCTAGCTAACTTCAATGCCTCGCTCATCAATTATTTCTATCTGACTTTTCTAGAATTATATCCACAGCAAGAACACTCACACCAAGCAGCTACGCAATGCAGCAAGGCGCAGCATCAAGCGGGAGGAGAAAAGTTTTATTAGCTTTGACCTCAAAGTCCTTCTGAAAAACATAGAGTAATCAACCAAATAGACTTGTTGCGTGTGGAACCTGGAGGGAGATAGCACTGGCACTGTGTACCAACTCCCTCGTTCCCAGGATTGCAGACTATGCAAAAAAAAGGTCCAATAATATCACTATGGGAAGCACTTTGGGATTCTTCTTTACTCACTCTTAATACTCAGCTCTTGCACAAAGCAACCATTTAGCCTTTCTTGCAAGAAGGATATAGTACAAAGATACGGCAACATTGCTACAACTGTACAGAGGTTTGGTAAGACCATACCTGGAGTACTGTGTTTCCTTACTTAAGGAAGAATATATTAGCCCAGGAGGCAGTGCAGAGAAGGTTCATAATTGCTGCAATAAAGGAATTGCCTTATCAGGTAAGACTGAAAACAATGAGCCCAGATTCTATAAACCTCAGAAGAATGAAAGTTGATCTTCTTGAAATATGTAAAATTCTGAAGTAAAGCAGAAAAACTTAGCAGGTTAGGCAGTATCTGCGGAAAGTGAAACATCAGCGTTTCAGGTCAAAGACTAAGGATCTTCGTTAACTGTTTCGTTTTCCACAGATGCTGCCTGACCTGCTGAGTTTTTTCTGAGCATTTTCTGATTGCTGTTTCAAAATTCTAAAGGGGTTTGGGGGTGTAAAACTTCTGGTGGAGGAACTTAAAACTGGAAAATAGTCTGAGGATAAATGCTAACCTGTTATAAGCTGAAATAAAAATCTTTTTTTCTCTCAGAGGGTTTTGAGTCCCACCTGCTGCACTTAACTGCACTCATGTGTGTGGCTATGAGACATACCGAAGCCTAGTGGTGAACAGGCCTCAAGAGAAATTTGTAAACTATTAAACACAGCATAAATAATCAAAAAATAAAAACATAATAAAATAAGAAAGCTAATTAAAAACGCTAAATGAAATAGTTAGACGTTGTTCTTGGGGCTAAATTGATCAAGGGATATAGGGACAAACTTGGAACAAGGGATGAATTTGAGTGTTCGCCCATGATCTTATTGAATGGCAGAGCAGGCTCGAAGGGCAGAATAGCCTACTACTGGTCCTATATTGAATGTTTCTTTAAATATTTATAAATCAATAAAAACCTTCAATTAATATAAAATATTTTAATAATCTTTCCAAATCTCCAGGAGAAAAATTCTCATTAAAATTAATAGGGTCTCTGAGTCTTCATTAACTTTGTTTCCAGTGGGATTTGGGAAGTGGATTACCCAACTGAATGCTTGGAAAACCAGTCACATTTGGCTACACTGTTGGGATCTATGTGGAGCCCTGTGACAGAGCAGATTAACTAATGCAGTGGCATCTGTCACTCCATGAATCCTGAGTTTACAATGGATCTGCAAGAGTCTGGGATTTACTTATGTGGGAATGGCTGAACTGCCATCTACAGCCAGCATGACTCATCCCTCCAAGTATGTCCAAGGCACAGATATATAGATTTTTGGACTAAAGGTGATGGATAGGTTAGGCTCTTGATCATCTTGTTTGATAGTGCCATGGAAAATGTTGCATCCAGCTGAAAAGGCCAACAATGTTTGAAGTATGGACCAGTGAGTCTTACATCAGTGGTAGGCAAGCTATTGGAGACGATTCTTAGGGACAGGATTTATGAGCATTTGGAGAAGCATAGTCTTATTAGGGATAGTCAGCATGGCTTTGTGAGGGGAAGGTCATGCCTCATGAGCCTAGTCGACTTTTTCAAGGAGGTGACAAAACAAATTGATGAAGGTAGAGCGGTGGGTGTGGTATATATGGATGTTAGTAAGGTGTTTAACAAGGATCCCCATTGTAGGCTCATCCAGAAAGTCATGAGGCATGGGATCCATGGAGATTTGGCTGCGTGGATTCAGAATTGGCTTGCCCACGAAAGGTAGTAGATGGAGAATATTATGCCTGGAGGTCTGTGGCTAGTGGTCTTCCGCAGGGATCTGTTCTGGGACTCCTTTGTGATTTTTATAAATGACTTGATTGAGGAAATAGGGGGATAGGTCAGTAAGTTTGCAGATGACATGAATGTTGGAAGTGTTGCAGATAGTGTAGAAGGTTGTCATGGGTTACAACGGGATATTGACAGGATGCAGAGTTGGGCGGAGAAGTGGCAGATGGAGTTCAATCTGGAAAAGTGTGAAGTGATACACTTTGGAAGAATGAACTTGAAGGCAGAGCACAAGGTTAATGGCAGGATTCTTAGCAGAGTGGAAGAACAGAGGGATCTTGCGGTCCAAGTCCATAGATCCCTCAAAGTTGCTGCGCAAGTTGATAAGGTGGTTAAGAAGGTGTATGGTGTGTTGGCCTTCATTAGTCAGGGGATGGAGTTCAAGAGCCATGAGGTAATGTTCCAGCTCTATAAAACTCTGGTTAGACCACATTTAGGGTATAGTGTTCAATTCTGGTTGCCTCATTATAGGAAGAATGTGTAAACTTTAGAGGGGATGCAGATGAGATTTACCAGGATGCTGCCTGGATTAGAGAACATGTCTTATGAGGAAAGGTGGAGTGAGCTAGGGCTTTTCTCTTTGGAGCGACACAGGATGAGAGGCGACTTGATAGGGGTGTATAAGATTATGAGGGGCATAAACAGAGTGAACAGCCAGCACCTTTTAGTTTTGACACCTAATCGTAAGGAGCTACTGCAATCTATTAGGAACTGTGTCCAGGGAAAAAACTGGAAGAGCAGGTGGTACTGTGGGAACAGCATCTTAGAATAAAGTAATGTTGTTGTTAGCATGCCATATCTGAGGCCAATCTAATAGAAGTTTTCTCATTGAAATAATCGTTAACATTTCTCTGCTTCCCAGTTAAGCATGTTCATTTTACTTGCAACTAACATTTACAGCAAGACCTGTGTGCTGTGAGATTATAAATGGAAGATCAACTCTGTCCAGAAATGATCAGAGTTGATGTTGACATTATAGTGATGAATAAAGCAATGAAGCAATATTCATTTGTTTCATTAGGTATGTTGCTGGATTGATAACAAGCATTACAGTTGCTGTGTAGTGAGGTTAAATGGCATGGAAGAAAACCTTTATCATAATGGCAGTCAGTGAGAATGGCATTCTAACTGAATCTGTGAAATAAGGGACGTGCTCACTATGAATAAGTATGTGAACACCCAATATTGATTGTCAGCTTTCCACATTGGCCACATTACAAAATCACTTATATCACAAATGGCAACCTATACCATTGTGGCAAAGGTAAGCTATCCGCCCTCATCCTTCTTGGTATTCCCACAGCCATTGAGAAGATTGACCACAACATCCTTCTCCAACATCTCTCCATCATTGTTCAGCCAGATGGGGCTGTCCTCAGCTGTTCTGTTCTTATCCATCCAGTCAATAACTTGCCTTTGTTCTTCCACACCGATACCTCTGTTGTCCCGCAAGGATTTGTCCTGGGCCTCCTCCCATTTAGCATCTACACTCTGATCCTCAGCAATACCAGCAAGAACATAGCACCAGTTTCAATGCATACACTGATGCAGCTCTACATCTCCATCTAGACTTATACAGAGGTATTCACCCTCAATATCGGCTTCCTGCAGATGCACCCAGCAAATGCAAAGTGTGGTTGCCCACGACATGATAATGAGCAAGCAGTCCAAAGTTGTCATTGTACCTGATTCCCACTCAGCGGGCATGGGTTGGCTGCACTTCATGATTCCTGTACCTGTTTTCAGAAACTATTGAATTTCACACACTAAGCTGCCATTCCATTATTTCATAAATTATTCGGGTAAAAATCCAGCCCAGACAGTTAGTATAAGAGTCCATAGCATGGTGGCTGTGCAACCAATTTGTAATAATGCTTAGAAGTTCCAGCTTCATTTTGTACTGTGAAAAAGTGCACACTAATTGGTATAATTAAGGCACCAGATCTAGAGAAGCCATAAAAATAAATGGTACAAGAAGTGAAAGGGCATTCATGCAGGGTGAAATGTTTCTCTAAGATTTGGGTTGAGATTACAATTTTAGGGTATAATAGTGAAAGCTTGGACCAGCATTCAAACAAAACCTTACTTGTCCTGGGATTGTATACTACAAATAAAATTTCAGAAGAATTAACTATAATAAAAATTATAAAAGGTCCAAGCTAAGTTGTTCAATTGAAGTGCCTCCATTTACCTTTTTGAGAATTCATATAATTCAGTATCACCATTTTTTCATATTTAAATTAATTGAATGGCATTTTTTTTAAATTGGAAGTCTATTTGAAGTATATCGTTCTAACTCAATTATTATTGGAAATGTATTTTTCCTTGGAAACTCCTGCCTTTGGACATCCAAAGTAAAAGTATAGTCTATCATAATAGCTTCTTGTCATTAAATTTTAAACGATATGAATGTAGCCCACAAGTATTCAGCACCATTTAGTTGGATTTTTAAATGAAAGGCCTTTGCAAACCAATGTGAATTTTGACTGAATTGGACATGTACTACAGAAAAGCTTGAATTATGTATACCCATTGTGAGATAGCTTTATGTGGGAATTTGTTCTGAGTGTGGCAGTTTCTTTTCACTGATTATTGATGAATTCTTGAACAAGTTATTACAAGCTTTATGTGAAAAATCAAATAAACTGCAGTGTTGGAAATGTGAAATAAAAGCAGAATATGTTGGGAACTCAGCAGGTCAGATAGTATCTGTAAAAAGAAACAGAACTAACCTTTCGGGTCAATGACCCTTCGTCAGGTGAAAGGTCTTTGACCTGAAACGTTAACTGTCTTTCCACAGATGCTGCCTTGTGTGCTGATTGTTTCCAGCACTTTTTGTTTTTATTATATTTAAATGTTATTAATTTTTGTTCTGCCAATCTAATAAGTATTCTATCCAATAGGAGTTTCAAGTCATTTGAAAAATTGAAGATAGTTTAAAGGATACAGTTTTTCTTGAAGTGGATTACCTCCGTCAGTTCTCAGTGCTGACATTGGTATTGGTGTGTTTTAGCATTACTAGTCGACTAAGTGGTTAAGATTGCCACCTATTGTCAAGACTAAAATTACATGAGAGGCAGGGTGAAGAAAAGACAGGAGAAGAAACACATAATTTGAGTTCTGATGTTTGCTTTAAGCAAGCAAGAGAAGTGAAAGGGGAGTGCAGAAAATATATTTCAATATAAGGATAGTTTTGGTATACAATTAACAATTAAGAAATTTCCAGAGGTAGAAAGCTATATCTCACCATCAAGGCAAGTGTTAAGTGAATTTATAAAACCTGGGGAGGAAAAATAAAAGATTGGTGGATTATAGCATGGGGGACCAGCAACTGACATAAAGCTGGTGATGGCAGCTTCTGGATGAAGTTATATTATTCTGAGTTCAGAAGCTCCAGAAAGAAGCTTCAGAAGTTCTATGAATGTTATGGATATGAATGTTATGGAGTGTCAGAGGAGAGTGTTATGAACCAGGGATAGTGATGATCAGTCAATCAGCACAGAAGGTATTCTGTATTGCAGTAAAGTACCTACTGCTGCAAGAGATATCATCCAGTGGGAGCAAGGACTGAGACAAGAATGAACTACAGGAATGCACTTGTCTGAAGTGAAGGGCCTTCATTTTGTAAGGTAGCTCCATGTTTTATTTATATTTCTGTTACGCGGTTTAGTGCTAGTCCCTCTTTTAGTCATTGTGATTCATTTTAATTTTGAAATGCCACACAAGAGCAGAACTAGGACTTTACCAGAATAATTAGCTTAGTAATATTGTATATTTATACATGTAATCAGACAATTCATTGTGTATGGAAATTGTCTGTTAGCTTGAGAAATGGAAAAGAAAGGGATGTTGTATATTCCAGCAACAGCAGTCCATGAATAGCCTTGGGGGATCTGCAGAGAATGAATCTGACTGCATATTGTATTATGAAATTTCAAAGTAGTTCCATAGTAATATTTCACAACATGGCCCAGAAAGTCAGGCACACTCCTTCTGAGCATGTGTTGTTGCTGGGTGCATTTATTTTGCTGGAATGTGATATTGAGCCTCAGGCCTTGTTGAATCCAGCATGGTGATTCAAGATCACGATCACGTTAATATCACAGGGCTCCAAGTAAGTAGTTGCATGTGCCAGATGCTGCCTAACCTGATGACTAGTGAACAGAATTGCGTTATGAATCACAGGGTTTGTGAGCCAGGATTCACAGTGGAAACCAGTCTTGGAGAGAAAGCATCAAATAACTATTAGGTCCCTAAACTAAGGGACAAATCTGCATGAGTAAATAACATACATTTTGTCCATGGTGAATATGGCCAGAAGTGCATTTCTGATTATAAGGTGTATTCAGATGTAAATATATAAAGGAGCCATGAGTACAAGTGACAAAATAACTCAATAATACATGTGACAGAAGCACATGAAGTAGGTAATGTTAATTTTCCATAAAGAGTTAGCACATATTCCAAAGTTCCCAGTGTCTCACAGAGTTTATTCCATTTAGTACTCACCCACTTTGCAGATCACCTCCTGGTTCGCTGCAACCAGCAACATGGATAGTTTGAAAAAGGTGCAGATCAGGGCCAGTGAGAAAAATGTGGCACATTTTGAAGAAGCTGTAAAAGAAAATGGCAGTGATATCTAAGGTTTCAAAGATCGTTGGAGTATCGTGAATCAGTGAACTCGTGTCTAGTCTTCAGGCGGCATAGTTATGAACACAGCGATTGTAGAACTTTGAGAGGCAGAGAGATGTTGCTTACTAGGAACAGCACAAGAAACCTAATCACTGGAAACATAGTGAAAAGAACCTTGAACGCAACGCTGTCACTGCTAAGGAGAGAAATAGGATAAGATAGCAGTGCAAAGCACATAGAATATGTAGAGAAATAAAGGACTGCAGATGCTGGAATCTAGATGAAAAATGATGATGCTGGAGGAATTCAACAGGCCAGGCAGTATCTGTGGAGAAAAGCAAGCGGTCAACGTTTCGGGTCAGTTACTGCTCCACTGCGAAGTCTCTTCAAGGATGCCCACTTTGAAGAAGTTTTCTTCCTCTCTTCGAAGGAAGGCCCTGACCCGAAACGTTGACCACCTGCTTTTCTCCACGGATGCTGCCTGGCCTGCTGAGTTCCTCCAGCATCATCGAGTTATTCACACAGAATATGTAGGCAGCCTGGAATGCACAGATGAATGTCACATTTTTCACAGCTTATATTGGAAAGAGCAGATATGTTTTTTATTGCAAATAATATTTTGGAAGTGGAGGTTGCAATGAAAATATATGGGCACAGAGTTACTGTCAGCAGAGATTGGATCTGAGACTGACATGCTCACTAATCTGGTGGCCTAACAACAAGCCAATAATGTCTCACTCACTGCGGTAATGCAGAAATTAGAGAAAGGTTAAAATTTAGCATGAGGAATCAAAGAGCAGAAGAAGCAGTCAGCGAAGAGGTTACATAACCACAGTAAATTGCCCTTAGTGTATATATATGTAGCAGTAATGGGGAGTATATGGGAATGTGAGGAGAATATAACCTGATGAGTATAAATGGGTGCTTGATGGTCTGCAAGGAATTGGTGGGCCGAAGGCCCTGTTTCTGTTCTGTGTGAGTCCATGGCTCTAATCTCCTTGTCATAAATTTGACTCCTCCTAATTCAAATTTTGTTGACATTTCCTAATTCTATTATGATTTTTTAAATGCCTTGTTACCTCTTCCGTAATCATAGATTACATCAGTTTTACTGTAACTGAGATCAGGCTAACTGATGTATAGTATTCTCCCTCTCTCCTTTATAGACAGTGGAGTTACATTTTCTACCCACCAATCTGTGGGAACATGCTAGAATCTATGAAATTTTGGAAAATAACAACCAGTGCATTCACAGTCTCCACAGCTAACCCTTCAAAATTCCAGGATGCAGGTTATCAATCCCCAGGGATTTATCATCTTTCAGTCTCATTATTTTCACCAGGATTGGTTTTTATTTTACAAATGCTGGTTTCTTTGAGCTCCCCATGTATTCTGGACTTGTGTTCCTCCATTATTTCTGTTACTACTACTGAGGAATCTGATTCTGATATCATAATGTGAATCTCAAAGTTAATGTACTGTTGTCCAACAAGGTCTCTTGGTTTTAAAGTGGATGCCAATGTTTATAACCTGTCATGGAGTCAAGCATAAAGATGAAACCATTGTAAAAGTGATGAGGCCAGAAACAGGGAAGAGCTCAGATTCATTTTTTTATGATCCAGCATTACTTAAGATACTTACCAGAGTTAGCAGCAGCTGTTTTTAAAGGATGAAGATGGAATGATGAGTTCAGGCAGAAAATCCTTACTAGTAGTTTATAACTTGAGGAAGATATTAAAACTCTTGTTATTTCTCATGCTATGGAGTGGCTGTGTTATCAGGCACGTCATAGCTGAAGGCCAAGAGAAGCTGATAGCACTTGCTTCTCACATTTTAAGTAACAGTGAACAGAAAGAAAAAGTATTTTGGAGTGAAGAGGTTTAACCAGTTTCTACTCCATACAAACCAGCCCTCAAGCCTGCTCGAACATCATAAAATCAGTCTGATTTGATTGTAACCTCAACTCTGCATTCTCATCCCCTTGCTTATCATGAATCTAGCTATCTCTGCCATAAAAATGTTTAAGGACCCTGCTTCCACTGCCTTTTGAGGACCAAATACTCATCACCTTTTGAGAAAAAATATTTCACCTCATCTCTTTTTTAAAAAGGCAAACCCTATTTTTTAAACAGTGATCCCTGGTTCTAGAGTCTCCCACAAAATGAAGCATCTTCTCCAAATCCACCTTATCAGGATCTTATATGTTTCAATCAAGTGTCCTCTCAATCTTCTAAACTCCAGCAGATACAAACCTAGCCTGTCAAACCTCGGTTCATTGGACAACCTTCCCATTCCAAGTGTTAGTCTAGTAAGAGTTCTCTGAACTCAGTGCACTAATGTCTTTCCTTAAGTAAAATGACCATTACAGTATACATTATTCCAGATATGTTCTCACCACTACCTTTCATAACTGAAGCACAACTGTCCTACTTTTATATTCAATTTCCCTCAGAATAAAAAATAACATTCTGTTCCATTTCTGATTACTTGGTGTACCTGGGAAGGTCATTTACTCTGATTGCAGATCACAAACCTCTATTAGCCATTCTTGTTCCATAGTCACCAATATGACCATTGAAACTTCTAGAATGCAGAGATGGGTGATTCTGTAATCCCAATACCACAGAGTACCAGTAAAGTACAATCATAGGTACTTTATTCAGACTGCCACACAAGGATTCTGACATGGGTAGCAAGAACACAACTTTTACCTTCTAACTAGTGGGTGGTGACTTTCCAGTCTCAGCTACAGAAATCATTGGGACAAAACCAAAAGATACTCCTCCAAAGGCAGTCTATGAGCACACACTCAACAGGTGGACTAATGCAGGTAAGTGTCAGATGTGGTCCTGCAAGCATTTTGGATGATTTGAATTACCCACTGATCAAGGCCTTGGGATTTTCATCTCCAATATCTTCAGAAGGTGAATCTTCAATTGTAAGTAAAAATGTTATTCCCTGAAGCCAGCTAGGAACACTTGCACTTTGGAAAGCCTGCACTACAGGCAAATCACCATACCCACCCTGCTATTCTTTGGTGAGCAAAAGGAAAGGTTGATGAAGTTTTCTCTCCCTCAGTGTGGATTTTTGGGTGACCTCTGTAATATAGCAGTGAACGGCAACTGAGAGATGCGGCAGAGATCAGCAGCAGCCATCAGGAATGTTTGTGAGGCTAGAAAAATTAGAGTGACCACAGCCTTGACCTCCAGTTAAGGTACACATGTGATATTATATCTTACATCACAGAGGAGGTCACAGATCTCAGTGAGGGCAAAGAATGCACTTTAAGTGCCGGTCTTTTAAATAGCACAGTTTCGGGGGACATTGGACTACTTGATCCAGCTGTGCCTTTTCAGAGCAATGTGGTTGAAAGTCTCACTGCAGAGGAATTCTTATGCTGTACTGCTGATGTCTTTTGTATGCTGGAAAAGTAATTGCTGCTGGGGAGGACAAAAATCCAACCCAAAATGAGGAGCCAGGTTCATTTAGAAAAGTGTCCACAGTTGCTCTCCTCCAGGTTAACCCAATTTTCAACTGCTTTGGACTGATTTAATGGAGTTGTCTAAATTAGATTTAGTGTCATCATATATAATCTGTCAAGAGTGCAGAGCAAAACTACCAAAGACTCCTCTATAAATTGAAGTTCACTGGTGCAACCATTTTAGAGAGTGTACAATGACTTTTGCCAGAAAGCCAACAAACCTACCAGTCTTTATTGATACTCCTTCCAAATTGATCAAAGTTCAATGTGTGGGATCATGTACACTGGAGGAGCTGAGATCAATTTTCAGAGCTCATGGTACACCTGAAGAATTTGTGTTACATACAAGCCTCAATTCAGATCACACCTGGTTGAGTGTTTTTTTGCTGGTAATGATACCATTAATTCCCCTACACCTTCGTTCCTCTAACAATGCCACAGAGAGGCTAGTATGGATTCTCAAAGAAGCTTTGAAGAGACAAGTTTTCCAGGGTTCAGGTCTGACCAGTCCACATTCCACATAGGATTCAGCAGCAGAGCTGTTGATGCAATGCAGACTTCAGGCATACTTGGGTTTACTGCAACCTGTTTGGAGGAGAGAGTGGAGGAATGGGAGTTGAAACAAAAGCAAAGTCTCAATTTAGCAGTTCAATCAACACAAGAAAGTAAGATTCTAAGACCAATGAACAGGTAATGACACACAGCACCAGAATATTGGGTAGATAGTGCAAGTCGACTACGCTGGAGGAATTGGAGGAAGGTCAGATATGTCGACATTGACAAAATGATTGAAGTGAGAGACATAGCAGAACATATTGAAGAAATGTGCGATGACCGATTTATTCCAGAACTGGATATGGAACTAACCACTGAAGAGGAGATATTTTTGAGAATAAGCAATAACTACAATGACAAAGACCTCAATACAGTTAAAAAGCTCCAGGGATCTGAGACAGGTGATAGACTGAACCTGTAATTGCTCTAAATATGTGAAATATTCTTTCGAAGGGCAAAGTGAGCATGCTGTGTTTGTATGTAAATATACAAGTGAGCCATATGACACAAGTATGCCACAATGATATAATAGCTCATGTGACATGAACATGCATGTAATTAGTGGTTAGTCTTCAACAAAAGAGATGTAGTACATATTCTTTATCTCTCGGTATCTCCCAAAGTTTATTTTATGCAGTACTTACCACCTCTACAATAGTGGCACACAGACTGCCTCTCAGTTCACTGCAGACTCGTGTGTGCAGTTACTTTGTGCCCAACCTCACTCAATTATGACTTTTCACATTGTGTGCACCACGTAAACATTTAAACTATAGCACCACGTTCAATATACCATAGTTAATTTTAATAGTAAAAAATAATCCGAGCTTAGAACTTGCAAAATTAATTCAAGTTGTTTAAGTGTCTGTGACAAAATTTTGAACAACAGTATACATTCCTGTAACACCTTTAACATAGTGGAATATAACTGAGTGGTTCAGAGAAGCAATTTCAGACAAAACAACACCAATTTAGCTGCTGTTTCTGATATAAAAGGGAGTTCCTTGATGCAGGATTGTTGAGGGTGACATAATGTAATTGAATGGAACGGTGTTTGTGTATCAGAAACAGTCAATCCACCCTCATGTAAAATAGTATCTTTGTTGCATTGGTGAAATTATTTGGGTGGCAGAATGCCCATTGTGAGAAATTTCACACACATGGTGCAAAGTACAAGAACCAAACTTGGTTCAATGCCATGTTCATGATTACTCTTCCCCTGCAGAGGCAGCCTGTGGATTTCTCTTGCCATTAAGCATTTTCCTCAATTAGCAAGCTCTCATTATGTGGTCTTTGTAATCATTTTTTCAATGTCACTGCCAGTAACTATTCATCTTTAATAATGATCTAACTTTCCTTGTTCCAAGAGACATTAGACAAGAAGTTCAAACATACCTCTCCTGTTTTCCATGAGTTAAATAGGTGCAGCTCCCAGCCTCTGATTTACCACATGTTAAGCTTAGCTGGCAGCTGATGATGCTAAGACACAGCAAAAATCTCTCTTTAAAGGAACCATGCACGATGTGCTAGTTAGTTACTGGATGATCATTCAGACTATAGTTAACTCAAAGACATTTTGTGGCCTGTTATCAGCCAGACAATAAACAGTTTGGCTGTGGAAGACCCACCATTGGAGCTGGAGGAGGAGGGAGGATGACAACAGAGCGTGGGAGCAACAGCAAAAAGAAGAAAGAGAGTATGGTGCAGGATACAAAATCCACAGTGTACATTCAGTAAGCTTCTCCAAGATGAACTTCTCACAGAAACAGCTTCCAAGATGGCTTCACTTCACTGCCACCAATTGCACCTGAAACGTTCAAAATTCGAGCCTCAGCCCAGGCCAAGAGCAGCATTGCCTGTGGTATTCAAGGTCACAATGCTCTTACCTTTAACTGTTACCTTTTCAGCTTGTGGCAGCTGGCATCACAGTTTGCCATTATATCAGGGAATCTCTCTGTCCCCAGGGAGCAGTTACATCTCTTTCACCACAGATGAGAAACTCAAGGGAGGCTCTGACAGCGATAATCACTGTCCAGTTGATGAAGTTCATTCTTCTTTGCATATTAGACAGAACCAAGATCTGCACAAAGTCTTGACGTATGTTGGAGCTCTATGACATGGAGCTTCTTCCCCTCCGCATCAGATTTCTGAACTGTCCATGAACACTACCTCATTATTCCTCTTTTGCACTATTTATTTATTTTTCTAACTTATAGTAATTTTTATGTCTTTATGTCTTGCATTGTACTGCTACTGCAAAACAACAAATTTCACAATATTTGTCAATGATAATAAACCTGATTCTGATTCTGATCCTGAATGTGAAATTGAAGAAGCAGGCTTGTGATTTTTTGATGTTCATTCCTCCTGGGTACGATTTCCTCTTGGTGTCATGATTTAGTCAAAGCAGCTCTATATTCTCTAACTCCATTGTTTCTTGACCCCATTTTACAGGAATATTAAAACAGCAGTAGGCTGTCAACCCCTTGTACCTGTTCCACCATTCAATGTAATCATGGAAATTTACATCCATAAACCTGCCCTTTCTCCATACCCATTTATAGTTTCTGTTAAAACTATTCACCAGTCTCATACTTAAAGTTAACAATTGACCTAACATTAATTCCTGCTTGCACAGGTCTGTTCCAAATTTCCACCATCTTTCTGCACTTAAAGTGTTACGTAATTTCACTCTGTGCGCGACAATGGCTACTTGTCATAGAGTTATGGAGTTGTACCACATAGAAGCAGGCCTTTTGGGTCTCCACTTCTATGCCAACAAACATGCCTGTCTATAGTAATCCCACTTGCCTGCATTAATTCCATATCCCCCTATGCCTTGCTCGTTCAAGTATCTGTCCAGATGTCTCTTAAATGTTGTTCCTGTTCCTGCCTCGACCATCTCCCCTGACAACTCATTCCAGATACCAACTACTCTGTGTGTGAAAAATGTATCCCGCAGATTTTCGACACTCCTACCATGGGAAACAGAGTCTGGCTATCTACCCTATCTATGCCTCTCATAATCTTATACCTCTTATCAGGTCAACCTCCTTTGCTCCAGGGAAAACAGGCCCAGCCTACCTGATCTCTCCGTATAACTCAAGCCTTCCAATCTGGCCATTTTACGCTCCCCAACAAACAGAAAGCATTTCTTGCTACCAACCTCACCAATTCCCCTTAATCTCTTGAAAGTTTGATTCAAATCGCCTTTTAACCTTTTAAATTCCAGGGAATACAACTTTAGTTTGTGCCGTTTCTCTTTATCATCTCACCTTGGCATCCAGGCATCATTTTGATAAAGCTATCCCTTGTACTCTTGTCTTCTAGACATTTCACCAGCTGTTCTGATTATTTGGTACATCAGTTCATGATAATAACTGATCTAAGTCCAAGGATCTCTATATCTATGTGAACCTCCACTTCTTAGCCATTAGCCATAGAATGTTTGTCGCTCTGTCTTTTCAGGTCCAAGGTGGATGGCCTCACATTATGCCTGGATTGAAATCTGTTTTCCATCTTGTTGTATATTTGCTTAATTTATAAATTTGTAATCTAATACTTCCATCTGCAATGCTTAGAATACCACCTATCTTTTTATTATCAGCAAACAAGAACCACTGGCTTTCTATCCTATCATCTAGGTTGTTTATAAACATGGTGAATAGATGTGGTTCCAAAACAGATCCTTGTGGATCACATGCTGCCAGCTTGAGTGCTTGCCCATTATCCCTACTGTTTGGCACCTGCTACTCAGCCAATTTCTTAAGCAAGTCAATAATTTGCCTTCACTTTCACAAGAATTAACTTTAGCTAGTGGCGCTTACAAGAGAATTTATCAAATGCCTTCTAGAAGTCGACATACATAAAATTCATAGGCACTATTACTTTAGTCACCTCTGCAAAAAAGATTCACAATATATTTCTTCTCTAGTGTTATTTTTCTCAGAATTCTCCATGTGTAAGTTTGTTCTAGCTGTTGCAAATGCTGACAGAATGAATTGAATTCGGAGTTATTGCCAAGCCTTCATGATGCAGCTGGGGTCTCTAAGATACAGAGAAATGAATCAGTCAGCACTCAGATTGCATTGATCTTTCTGGGAGTTTGTCAGACCATAATTCTCGGCCATGGATTTTACCTAATGAGGCATTGACATAGTGCAAATTATTTCTGGTTACATTCTAAAAGACAGGGTCACATTCTTTAAATCAGATGAGTTCCTTCTGCTGCCTAGAATGTGACAAAATGAACAGATGAATGCCACCGCAAGGTCTTTCCCATCAGGTCTCAAGACTATCTCTTTTCTCACGCCATCTGTTTCACTCTTACATGAGGGAAAGTAACCAAGTGTTGAAGTGTGTTATCCTCTTAGGCAGATATATGCAGGCCAAGCAGCCTGACAGCACTTTATTGTTTTTTTGGTAGAACAGTTTCTGCATGTCTCTTGCATTTTTGCTTGATATTTTCAATTTTAAAAGACTTCAGCATCATCAGACCAGCCCTGCACCAGGCTATTGCACATCCCTCATGCAAGCAATAGAATGCATTTCATTGGATGAAGTTTTTTTTTACTATTCCCAAGGAGTATTTGAAATAACAGTATCATTGTGGTCCAGTGTTTCAACTCTCCTTCAGATTTCCACACTCCTTCTTTGGTCTTATTTTATATCCAAAGACGTGCTGGTTGGTAGGTTAGTCAGTCATTGTGAATTTCCCCTAGTGTGTAAGTGAGTGGTAGAATTTGGGGTGGAGTTGACAAGAATGTTGGATTCATGTAGGATTATTGTAAATGTGTGGTTGATGGCACAGACTCCATGGGCGGAAAGGCCTGTTACTGTGCTCATTGGACCTGATAATTTATAACCTTGTGGCTATTTTCCTTTTCTTACAGAATTATCCCAGCAGACATTACATATGTTCCCCTGTTTAATTGGTAATTTGGAGTCCTGCCAATCTCCATATAACTTTCTATTGCACGTGTACATCTAAACCTAAGTGTGGGCAGATCTCTGAAAGGGGGAATTAACTAGATGCCTCTTTCTGAGGATTATAGCAGTTCCCCACATAGTTGTACAGAATAGAAACAGGCCCTTCAGCCCTTCACATCTATGTTGACCATCATGCCTATCTATACCAATCCCACTTGCCTGCATTAATTTCATATCACTCTATGCCTTGCTCATTCAGGTACCTGTCCAGATGCCTCTTAAATGTTTTTGCTGTTCCTGCCTCCACCATCTCCTCTGGCAGCTCATTCCAAACACCAACTACTGTGTGAAAAATTTCCCCTCAGATTGCCTTTAAATTTCCTCCCTCTAATCTCAAACCTATGTCCTCTAGTTTTAAACACCCCTACCATAGGAAACAGACTCTGGCTATCAACCCTGTCAATGCCTCTCATAATTTTATATACCTCTATCGTATCACTTCTCAGCCTCTTTGCCCCAGGGAAAACAGACCCAGCCTATCCAATCTCTCCCTCCAGTCCAGGCAACATCCTTGTGAATCTTCTCTGCATCCTCTCTAGCTTAATCACATCTACCTGTAGTGTGGCAACCAGAACTACCTCACCTGTGGCTAACAAAGCTACCAAAGTGTCTTCCAGGGCTACAGCAATCTCCTCCCTTGCTTCTCATAACTTCCCAGGATACACCTGGTCATGTCTCGGGGATTTATCCACCTTTATGCATTTCAAGACCTGCAACACCTACAAGATGATAAGAGGCATAGATCGAGTGGACAGTCAGAGACTTTTTCCAGAGCGAAAAGGGCTAACACGAGGGGGCATGATTTTAAGGTGATTGGAGGAAGGTATAACGGGGATGTAAAAGGTAGGTTTTTTACACAGAGAGTGGTGGGTCCGTGGAACACACTGCCGGCAGAGGTTGTGGAGGCAGATACATTAGGGACATTTAAGAGATGCTTCGATAGCCACATGAATGATAGAGCAATGGAGGGCTGTTTGGGAGGGAAGGGTTAGATAGATCTTAGAGCAGGATAAAATGTCGGCACAACATTGTGAGCCAAAGGACCTGTACTGTGCTGTAATGTTCTATGTTCTAACACCTCCTCCTTCATAATGTTGAAATGCTCCAGGATATCACTGTTACCTCCCCTGTATTCATTAGCTTCTACGTCAACAGTAAATACATTCCAAACGTGGGCATGGCTTTCTTCCTCTTTCCTCTTTTTGTTCTTTGGCATATTCTGGAATGATCTTCATTTATTAAAAGGACCAAATCAATTTGAAGGACCATTTTTGAGAAAGAAGAAGGATACCAATAGGAATGGTTCAGTTGGTAACTTTCTTGTCTTTGAGACTGAGGTTTGTGGGTTCAAGCACAAGCTGTGATCAGTTGGTAGGGCTCTTGCCTTCGATCAGAAGGCCCTGATTTGATTCCCAGTCCAGAGGCATGAACACAAGACATCTAGGATAATGTTCCAGTGCAAATCTGAGGATGCTGCTTTCAAAATAAAATCCTATGCAACTCTTGTTGATTGAATCCATATATCTTGGGAGTGAAGCCCATGGGATCCAGGGCAAATTGGCAAATTTGATCCAAGATTGCCTTTGTAATTGGAGCTAGAGGATGATGGTGGATGATGGTTTCTGTGGTTGGAAGCCCATGACCAGTGGTATGCCACCGGAATTAGTGACAGGACATGTACTGTTTATTATAAAGATTAATGATTTGGATATCAATATTGGAAGTTAGACTAGCAAGTTTGCACATTCACGAAAATCTGGTAGTGAGAAGGATAGTCTTAGGTAACAGGACAATGTTGATGAGGTGATAAAATGGGCAGAGCAGTGGCAGATGGAATTTAATCCTACTAAGTGTGAGGTGATACATTTTCAGATGACCCAAGAAGTTAGGATATACACAATAAATGTTAGGGCCCTGGGGTGTATTGAGGAACAGACCCCCGAAGGTGGCAGCGCAGGCAAATAAAGTGGTTATGAAGGCAAGCAGGTTACTTTCTTTCATTAGCTGGGGCATGGAATTTAAGAGTAGGGAGGTTACAGTATGTTACAAAACATTGGTTAGGTCACAGTTGGAGTACTGTGTGCAGTTCTGGTCTCCACACTATAGCAAGGGCTTGGGTGCAGAGAAGATTCACCAGGATGTTGCCTGGGATGGAACATTTCAGCTATGCAAAGAGACTGATTTGCTTTCTTTTGAGCAGAGAAGGATGAGAGGAGACTTGATGAAGTGATGTAGGATTATGAGGGGCACAGATAGGATAGATAGCAAGAAACTTTTGAACATAGCAGAGGTGTCAAAAACCAGAGGGCATAAGGTTAGCGTAATCGGCAGGAAATTTAGAGGGGTTCTGAGGAAGATTTTTTGGTTGGAATCTGGAATGCACTGCCTGCATTGCTGACACCTTGCCCCTGACTCTAATATACAGAGGGCCTGAAAGATAAGGGCTCCTTATCCAGACCTGGTGAGTACAGGCAGATGGGGACCAGGGTCAGCTCCTTCAGACGGCAGGCCGGTTCAATGTTCTTCGGTCCAATAAAGCAGGACATCATAGGTAGAGGTGAATATTTGACCCTTACTCAAGATTTCTAAAAAGCAGATTATCATGCTGGTGCCACTTTCTTGCTTGCGGGAGCTTGCTAAATGGGAAATATTTGCCATGTATTGTACGATATGATAGTGACTATACTTCTTTGGCTGTAAAGTCCATGGATCAGCACAGGCCTATATTTAGATATAACTTTCATTTCATGATTGGTTCCATGATTCTTCACAATTACTTGTTAACGTTAAGTCAAAAAAATCTTTTTAAAGATTTAAAGCAAATTGTTTTAGCATCACTTTTGTTTTGAAAAGATTATATTTAGAAAAAAGCATTGTGGAGAGCAAACTTTAGCCTTGAACCTTAGATCTCCAGGACTGAGTTCATATCTTTCAGTTTATAAGTTCATGAAGTGCCTTCAGCCACTGAAAAATTAGAAGGGCTGTAATAATATTTTGGTATTGATTTGCCTTCATCTGTTGTTATAATAAGATGTACTGAAAACTGCTAACTGTGTAACTAATTCCTCAATTTTTGCAGTTTGAACCCCTACACAAGAACAAAACCATTTATTTATAAATCCTGGCAAAAGTCCTAAGGTGATCCATAGGAGCGTCAACATACAAAATTTGACAGTGAGCCACACAGGGAGATAATAGGACAGATGATCAAAAGCTTGGGAAAACAGATAGATTTTAGGGATTATCTTAAAGGAGGAAATAAAGATAGAGATATGGAAGGGTTTAGGAAGGGAATTACAGAGCTTAAAGTCTTAGCAGCTGAAGGCATGATTGCCAAATGAGAGGGATTAAAAATCAGAGATGCTTAAGAGGCAAGTGTCAGAGGAAGGTAGATGCCTTGTAAGGTTGTAGGCCTGGGGGAAATTGAAGAACTAGGAAGGGAAAAGCCCTGTATGGAATCTGAAAAATGAATGAGAATTTGAAAATCAGGGTATTGCTTAACTGCAGCTAGTGTAGGTCAGGAAGAACAGGACTAATGGTGAATGGGATGATGAGAGTTAGGACACAGGCAATTACAGTACCTCAAATTTAATGATGGTAGAATATGACAGGTCACCTGGGAGAGCATTGGAATAAGTCATGTCCAGAGGTGGTTAAGAGTTGTTTGAAGGTTTTTGTAGTAGATGAGCTGAGGCTGGGACAGGGTTGGGTAATATGAGAGGGTGGAGTGGTGTTAAAAGGTTACTGTAGAGTGACTAAGGTTGCTAAGCAGAGGGTTGGAATCAGTAGTAAGGGAATTTGTAGATAAGATTTAATATCTTCACCCAGTGTACAGACATTCAGTTATCAGCACTGAGCCAATCAGGTACAGCTGAGTGCGTTATTAGTCACTTCTGACATCATTAGCTGCCTGATCAATTCATGTGAAGACCCCTTTTCTCTGGTGGTCTCATGATCAGACCCAATTATGTGGATATGTGACTGCTCTAATCAGGTCCCTGATACCATGAAGACGTCCTTGGAAGACACTTTGGAGTTATCTTTGTCACTGCAGGAATCACCTTGGAGCTTGACCTGTTATCCCTAGATACTTTCTTGTATGATGTCTCGGGCATGTAGCCCTGGTATATACAAGGTCTTATTTTGAAGTACGTTGTTCCTCATCTTGTACCATTGAGTTCCCATTAATCCATTCCTCCCTGAGTCTGCCACCTCTGTAACTTTGACTGCTAAGTAGCAGGTATATACTGTTGCTGTTTTATGATCACAGTTAATCCATTATCTTTCAATTTTCTCCCTTCAACAGATAGGTTGATAGGAATGAGGAATGATATTTCTCTCAGAAAACCTGATGTCCAATATTTCTGTTTAAATCTGTATCCCTTGGACAAAAAGAACAAAGGCCAAAGAGAGTGGTGGTAAAAAGGGTGAGAGAAAATAATGTTTTTTATGGGGAATAAGACATCAAAGGTGGGGGTGAAGATGTGGTTGAACAGATCAGTAGATAACTATCATGGTGAATGGAGGACCAAAGCCCTTTATTGTATGATACACCTACTGGGAAAATAATCTAAAAGAAAATCTTTGATTGTATAACCTCCAATGAAAAGAGGCAAATGAATCAAAGATCAAGAGTAACTGGTTATTGCAACCTTAAAGCACTTAATCTCTGTCAGAGGACTGACAGAACCTCTCAATTATATTTTAAAGTGTTCACTGGAGTTCAGCTAAAGGGAAATATTTTCTGTAAAGTATGTAGTCAATTTCCTGTCAGACAAATGACAAGAAAGAGAAGTCAAGGCAGCAAGTTTGAGAAATCAGAGTATCTTTCAATCAATGTCCAGAATGTAATCATTTTCACCTTGGCCTGACTGTTTATTGTAACAATCATTAAATTTCCTACATTCTCTGCTCTTCAAAGTGCCAATCAATACCCCACGATCATTTTGCTACAAGTGCAGTGAAATATTGAAGTGCAGAAAAGTAATTGTCTGAAATTTCAAGTCAAAACTCCTGATGTTCCATCTGACCTGTAAACTTAACATCTGCCAGTTCAGTAAATACTCTAATGAGTTCTGAGTATAACCGTAATATCAGAGTAAGTTAAAGCTCAGTAAATACTTCAACCAAATTTCATTCCCTCCTTTGTTCTAGAACACCTAAGCTTAACATCTACACACCTGAAAAAGGTTTTTCTTCCCAAAGCATAGAACATAGAACACAGAACACTACAGCACAGTACAAGCCCTTTGGCCCAAAATGTTGTGCTAACATTTTATCGTGCTCTAAGATCTATCTAACCTTTCCCTCCCACATAGCTCCCCATTTCTCTATCATTCATGTGTCTATCTAAGAGTCTCTTAAATGTCCCGAATGTATCTGCCCCCACAACCTCATCAGGCAGTGCATTCCATGCACCCACCACTCCCTGTGTAAAAAACTTACCCCTGACATCCCCATTATACCTTCCTCCAATCCCCTTAAAATTATGTCCCCTCATGTTAGCCATTGTCACCCTGGGAAAATATCTCTGACTGTCCACTCGATCTATGCCTCTTATCATCTTGTACACCTCTATCAAGTCACCTCTCATCCTGTGTCGCTCCAAAGAGAAAAGCCCTAGCTCACTCAATCTATCCTCATAAGACATGGTCTCCAATCCAGGCAACATCCTGGTAAATCTCCTTTGTACCCTCTCTAAAGCTTCCACATCCTTCCTATAATGAGGCGACTAGAACTGAACACAATACTCCAAGTGTGGTCTGACCAGAGTTCTACAGAGCTGCAACATCACCTTGCAGCTCTTGAAGTCAATACCTCGACTAATGAAGGCTAACACTCCATATGCCTTCTTAACAACCCTATCAACCTGCACGACAACCTTGAGGGATCTATGGATGTGGATCCCAAGATCCCTCTGTTCCTCCACACTGCTAAGAGTCCTGCCATTAACCTTGTATTCTGCCTTCAAATTCAATCTCCTGAAGTGTATCACTTCACACTTATCCAGGTTGAACTCCATCTGCCACTTCTCAGCCCAGCTCTGCATTCTATCAATATCCTGTTGTAATCTACAGCAACCTTCTACACTATCCATTACACCACCAACCTTTGTGTCATCAGCAAACTTACTCACCCACCCTTCCACATCCTTATCCAAGTCATTTATAAAAATCACAAAGAGCAGGGGTCCCAGAACAGATCCCTGTGGAACACCACTGGTCACGGACCTCCAGCCAGAATACGCTCCATCTACCACCACCCTCTGTCTTCTATGGGTGAGCCAATTCTGAATCCACACAGCCAAGTCTCCCTGGATCCCATGCCTCCTGACTTTCTGAATAAGCCTTCCATGAGGAACCTTATCAAATGCTTTACTAAAATCCATGTTCACCACATCCACTGCTCTACCTTCATCGATGTGCTTTGTCACATCCTCAAAGAATTCAATCAGACTCGTGAGGCACGACCTGCCCCTCACAAAGCCATGCTGACTGTCCCTAGTCAGCCTATGCTTCTCTAAATGCCCATAAATCCTGTCTCTAAGAATATTCTCCAGTAATTTGCCCACCGCTGAAGTAAGACTCACTGGTCTGTAATTCCCAGAGTTATCCCTATTCCCTTTCTTAAACAAAGGAACAACATTTACCACCCTCCACTCATCTGACACAACTCCTGTGGCCAGTGAGGATGCAAAGCTCATCACCAAAGGTGCAGCAATCTCTTCCCTCGCTTCCCTTAATAACCTTGGATATATCCCATCCTGCCCCGGTGACTTATCTATCCTAATGTTTTTCAGAAGTTCCAGCACATCCTTTTTCCTCACGTCAACATGCCCTAGCATATCAGCCTGTCGTACGCCATCCTCACAAACCTCAAGGTCTCTCTCTGGTGAATACTGAAACAAAGTGTTCATTAAGGACCTCCCCTACTTCTTCCGACTCCAGGCACACGTTCCCTCTTTTATCTCTGATCAGTCCTACCGTCACTCTAGTCATCCTCTTATTCTTCACATACGTGTAAAACGCCTTGGGGTTTTCCTTGATCCTACTCGCCAAGGACTTCTCATGCCCCCTTCTAGCTCTCCTAAGTCCATTCTTAAGCTCCCTCCTGGCTACCTTGTAACTCTCCAGAGTCCTCTCTGATCCATGCTTTCTAAACCTCAGGTAAGCTTCTTTCTTCCTCTTGACAAGACATTCTACAGCTTGTGTCAACCACTGTTCCTTCACTTTACCATCCTTACCCTGCCTCAATGGGACAAACCTATCTAGAGCCCCATGCAAATATTCCTTAAACAACCTCCACATTTCCACTGTGCACTTCCCCAAGAACATCTGTTCCCAACTTATGCTCCCAAGTTCCTGCCTAATAGCATCATAATTCCCCCTCCCCCAATTAAATACTTGCCCACATCATCTGCTCCTATCCCTCTCCAAGGCTATGGTAAAGGTCAAGGAGTTATGGTCACTATCTCCAAAATACTCTCCCACCGAGAGATCTGAAACCTGATCAGGCTCATTGCCTAGTACCAGGTCCAGTATGGCCTCTCCTCTAGTCGGCCTGTCTACATACTGTGTCAGGAATCCTTCCTGTACACACCTAACAAACTCTGTCGCATCTATCCCCTTTACAGTAAGGAGGTGCCAATCAAGTTTCTAGTTCAAATCATACCATGCCAAAAATTGCTTCCAGTCACAAATCCCTCTTGTTCAATGTCTATAATAGTTGCACAAGAGATGACATCATTCAGCATGCAACACATCTTTTGATGCATTGCAGTGAACATTGTTGGTCATTCCCAGAACAATTAGGTCTACACAGCACAGAATTGGTTTGGGGCCCATTGAGCTAGGCTGTGCACTTACTTTTCATCCATTGGGTCCATCAACACAGCACCAATTCCCCCCCCCCCCCCCGCACCTACTCCCAACTCATCCAGCCTCCCTCCCAACCAACACATCTCCCCCCAGAACCACCAATATGCCTGCTGACCCACTGTTTGCCCTGTTGACCCATCACTTTAGAGTCATGGAGTCACACACCACCATGTCTATGCCAACCATCCAGATACCATCTATACTAATCCCATTTACCAGCACTTGGTCCATTGCCTTCTATGCCTTGTTGATTCAAGTGTTCATCCAGATACTTCTTAAATGTTGTGTGAGTGTCTTCCTCCATCACTTTCTCAGGCACTGCATTCCAGTTTGTAGCCACCCTCTGGGTGAAAAATCTTTACCTCTGATCCCATTCAACCCCTTTAATCCTCAGCATTCACTATGTCTTCTGGTTTTTGATGTTTAGTGTGGTAAGGTTTCTCACTATCCATCCTATCTATTCCCTCATAATTTTGTAAGCTTCCTCCATTCCAAGGCAAATAAATTCAGCCTATCCTGTCTTTCCTGGTGAATCTTCTCTGCTGTCCTCCATGCTTTCATATTCTATGCCTCATCTGATAGTCAGCATCTCACATGCTTCTTCACCCCTTTGTTAACCTGTGCTGCAACCATTCTTCCTCCAGACCTGCCCATTTGCTTCCTGACCCACTCTTCTCTCTCCATTACCACTGATCTCTCTCTCTCTCAACCAACCAAACTCCTTCCCAACCCACTGATCTCCCTCCAGACCCACTAATTTCCCTCCTAACGTGCCTTCCCACCAACTCAGCTGAGGCTCATGGTGGAAACCCTGATCTCCATTTACCCACCATCATTTCACCAACAACCCTCCAACCCCCACCCCCCTCCACCCCTAATGGTCAGTTAACTGATTGCCATTCTGACGAAGGTCCTGATCCTCAAAGTACCACCCCTGACCTCCTCACTGTCTCCCCAAGCCGGGCCCAGTGTTAATCCCAGGCTGCACATTGCCAGCCACACACTCGTGCAATGTCCTCTGGGCAGCCTGGAGACCTTGAACCTCAGGTGCAACTGAGATATGTAGCAGCAGGCCTGCAAATGAATTGGGTGGCAGCAGCCCGCTGCTGAGACCATCTAACACACCCACCTATGTGCACTATATGCACTTTCTAGGACTCTGTAGCAGACACTGCTTCTGAGAAATGTATTGTTACCTGCTAAAGGGTAAAGAAAACTCTGAGTCAAGTATTTGTTGAATGGTAATCAGAACTTATTAGGATCGATCCCTGAGGTGGGAGAAGGTCCAAATTTGTAAACTGCTGGATTCTTGCTCCACTTTCACATTTTGCTGAACTGTCCAACTCGACACCCAGGTAAGAATTTTTAAATTTCTTTTTCAGTCTGTAGTATTTCCTTTAAGCCACAGATAATCTTAGTTATCTTGAAATGCAGCAGGCTTGATTCAAGGCAATTTTCCAATTTAAGTCCGGGCCTTGGTGGGTGGTAAACATCTGGTGTTGAACGTGTGTGCACACCACCCACCACAGTGGGCAACAATTAATGTTTAGGTGACACCAATTAAGGAGATTGTAAAATCTGCCATCTCTACCTCTGAACAGAGTACTGGGGAGCTAATTAATTTCAGCTTTTTAAAAATGTGCGTGGTATAAAAGAGTGTATCTCTCAGCTTCATTTTTTTTCTGAGAATGCAAAATAAGTCAGTAAATGTATAATCTATTTTTTTTCCTAGTCTTTCCCTTTTCCACACATAGACACAGGCATCCTGTTTTTCATTTGTTCAAAAGGTAGCATTAAGTCTCAACTGGGCTCTTAAAATGTGTTCTCTGTGCTGTCTTCAAATAATTCTTGATAAAAGAAACGATGGATACTAAAGAGAAGTATTCTATCAGCAATGCTGACTGAACAGTATTCTCTGGCATTAATTTACATCGGATACACTGCATGTTCCAAATTCAGCCTCAATGTACTCATTGAGTCTGAGACAGGACTTCAGGGAGAGGAGGGGACATTTTAAGTGAAATGTAACTAAAATCTATGATTTTTTTTCAATCCCTTACATGACCTCAGATCATTCCAAAGTGGTTTTCACCAAATGAATGCTTCAGGATTTCACCCATAGCACTAATCTGGCACAACATAAATGCTAATACCCATTTGTTTATCCGCGAAAAAAAAACTTGAAATTGGGCAAAAAGACATTTAAACCTGGATTAGAATTAAAAATGGGGAAGTCTGTGATTACTCAGCAGGTCAGACAGCATCTTTGAAGAGAGAATTGGAGTTAATGTTTCAGGATGATGATCCTTCATCAGAATTCACGTTCTGATGACCAAGGAACAGAGGGACCTTGGTGTACATGTCCATGAATCCCTGAAGGCAGCACCGTGGCATAGAAGGCTATGAGCTGAGTGCTGGAAAATGGGATTAGTATAGATAGGTGCTTAATGGCCAGCATGAACACAGTGGGAGGAAGGTCCTGGTTCCATGTTTATATAACTCTATAACTTCTGGCTTCACTCAGGAGTTCTGAACTCTCATTCTGTTATGTCAGTGAAAATTATCCAGGCAGTATTTTCTCCCATCCTCCTGCATCCCTCAACCTCTCCTCCTGCACATTACTTATTCATCCCATATCCTCCTCTCCCAGGTGTTCGCCCTTCATTCATTCCCCCTTACTCCCATTTTTGCTTCCAGGTTTGCCCTCTAATTATTAATCTACTGTCCTGCCTTATCTTGTCTTCCTAATTGTTTCTGTGAGTCATCATTGTTTTAAAACAGAATGAGGAAAGACATTGCTTACTTTTGTGTCTATATTGATGTTTTTCACTCTCTATCTCACAGGTATTAGAAATTAGATTTTTTTTCTCACAGCTTTTGCAATTGCATTCCTCAGCTGTCAGCTAAACACAGATGGTATAATTAGTTTTATAATCCAACTTTTTTTTTGAAAAATGACAAATGACTGAGATGCGTTTGGGTAGAGTTCGGGGTAGATTTTTTCCAGTTGTTGAGCATTCCATGTGATGTCCACCTGTTGGCACCAAGTATGAAGCATTTTAACCAAACCTTGGCAAATTGGTCCCCTCTGAAAATAGTACAGGTAACTTGTTCAGAATGTTATGTAAATCATAATTTTAGATACTCAAGGTACCATGATTTTGAGGAATTTACAGGGGAAATCTACCCTAAAATCTGATTAAGCAATTATAAGAAGATGAGCTAGAAATTCATCTGCATAGCATTAGTTTCATGAGTGCAAACTGGATTTCTGAGCTTCTGTACAATGGACGTAATGCACTCATTAAGAGCCAATGGAGCACTGCCAACCTTGTACATAAATGCAAAATAATCACCATTTAGTGTACAGGCCAGAATGTGCTGTTAGGTTTTCTGGATGTACTAACAAGGATTTTGAGAACTGTTTCAGGGCTGGCTTGCCCAAAGGCTGTATTCAGGGAAACCATGTGTAAATTTGATGTAAAGGGATAGAATGTATTGATCTTGAATAGTGGTTCCACAGAGGCCAGCCAGCTGACTGCAGCACGTGGATCAGCTCATGCCTGACTTCCGTGCCTGTACATTGCAGGGCAGAAGTTAGGAATACACTGGAGGTAAGACGTAGACCTGGAGATGAATGGAGATAATTTGACCTGGTGATCTACAGTATATGCAGTTTAATCCTCCCCCTTGAGATAATTGATGTATATGGCATCATCCCATTCATTTGAATGGGGTCACTGATCTTGATTAAATGGTTAAGTGCAGGGTTTTTTTTCCTTTATCTCACTTAATATCCATACGTTTAATTAGTTGCTAACACTTACATGTAAGAGTATTATTATTTTTTAATCATTTAAAAAAAATTATATTAGTCCTTTTGAATTGTTTCTAAGCATCTCTGATCATTGACAGCAGTGAGAACAATGTGTAGCTGTAGGAACAGCACGGGAATGAATGCAGGCAAGGGGTCAGACCATATCTGTCCAACAGTGGTCCTTAAACTGACTAATGAAGTTCAATCTACACAGCTCCCCTTCCCAACATGTGGGTGTGTTTCTTTTTGTAAATGTTGAACATTTAAACATGGCCACCTGCAAGAATTATTTATGATTGCAAATAAAACCTGCTGTGACTGCTCGAATTTGCTCCCTCCCAGATACAGATACATCCCTGATGATGCTGAAACTACATTTTTAAAATGTATTTTTTGCATAACATTTAGCAACTCACTCCTTCCTAAGTGGTACACTCAATCCCTTTTAGTCTGTTAAAAACATCGTCTCTGTCTCAATCCAATTGTAGGCCTCTCGGGCTGTTTTGCCAGTATTCGTGTACAGTCAGTTACCCCATCAATGTTTTGATCCCAGAACAATGCCATTAACTGTGGACTCTGTCACTACTCACTCCAAAGCTCTTAATGTCTCCAATTTCATTTTGATCCTGTGCTCAAACATTTCAAAATCAAATTCCCAGTGATCTCTGGAAGCAGTCCCCACAATACTAGACATCTTCCAGCACTATTAAAAGCTATGACTCTCCTAATTCAAAATTATACTCCCAGGAATGGTTGAAAATCAGCCTTTAAATTGAAAGCCCGGGATTCATATAGGTTTTCACCAATTAGTGACACTCTTGTTTTTTTAAACTACAAAGGTTTGAATGAAGTGATTTTCCCCAAATCTAATGCCAATTCATTTTGTGTCTTTTCCATTTTCTTTCATTCTGGTATTCATTGCAGTTGGCCAACCTTGCCTTCTCACTCTCCCCTCAACCATCTAAGCACCAGACCAGAACATCTCTTTCTCTCTCCTCATACTGTACACACTGAGACACCTGACCAACAGTTCCTTTCCACATCCTCCTTTTCTTCACTCTCCTGCTTCAACTACCTCACACCTTTATCTTTCCTTCCACTAATATTATCCCAGAACTCTTCCCTCCCAGCTGCCAGGCTGCTCTTTTTTATTGTAAAACATTATCAATGCCATACTCCCCTCTCCAAACCTATATTGCATGGTCTGTTCTCCAAAGGATATCTGTGACTACCTAAAATGATCCCTCTCCCACCCTTTCTCTCTCTACCCCACCATTTTTCAAACTCCCTTCTACTTTAAGCATCATGAATTAGTACCTGTCTAATGAAAATTTAAGCCTGTCTGCTTTTTTTTGGGAATATTAGGTCTGAGTTTTACATTCTGCCTTATAATCAGTAAAGGAAAGGTTATAATAGGTTTGTGGCATATTTGAAAGTGAAAATAGAGCTCCTTTATATATTTGGAGTGTACTTTAAGCAATATTCCAAAATGTAAAGGATGTACTCATGGAAATTAGGCTGATTTGTGTCATTATTTATTAAAAGAAGAACTAAATTGGAATATAATGGTCACCATTTTCACAGACAGATCATTGGCAAAATACATGACATATCTTAGGATGATATTTATGCTAATTCAATATATTTCATAATCTTCTTTACCCATATCCTAACATGTCAAGCAGTCAGGAAATAAAGAACCTCACTCTGGATTTGTCAGTTCCCAATTAATTTTAATCTTTCTTGTTGACATCCACTTCAAAGTCAAAGATTAGATTAACTGTAAATGCACCATATCAACTAAAATTCATATTCAGAAAAATAATTTTTCAATTTTAATAAATACTAGAATATCACAAGTTAATAGGAATGTAAGAGTCTCTAAAGGCATACATGTAGCTAGAAGCAAGAGATAATTGTAATTGAGGTTATTGTCTGGATGCAATGCACTTGACAAAAAAATATTCATTTAATGCTGCATACAATTAAACATACTTGAGCCACTCTAAAGAATATTAACTACAAGTACTACTGCAACTGCCATGGCTCAGTTATGCACTCTTCATAGACCACTCTGGTATCTAGAACTTTGAAAATAATTTACTAGTTAAGAAATAGTGAGTGAAATTAGATTTTATTTCTGACAATCTTAGATATCTGCATTTAAATAGTAAAATTCATTGTTTGACCAAAGTAAATTAATTTTTAATTGTCGTGTAATTAATGGACAATTTGGTTGTCACTTCTGGCACACCCACAAGTTATGGGCCCTTTAACTCTGAACTAAAGTTTGCCGCATCGACATCCTCTACTGGGAAGAAGCTACAAAATTTCCCATGATCCAGGCCTTTGGTTGCCTCCCCTTGCACATAACCCTGCTCCTGGTGAAACTTTATGAGCTGGTGACCAAGCAAGAGGAAGTGGGTTCCTTAGCTGGTAAGCTGGAGAGAATGTAGCCAGAAGAATATGAGCTATGATACTGGAAACTCGGAATGGAATAGCCTTCATCCCACCCGCCCATCATCATCCAGAACAAAGTTCCCCAGATCATCCTCATAAATTCCTTCAAGTGTCCTCCCCATTGTTGTGGTAGATTCAATGACATTACCATCAACAATTCCTCCACAATCAATAGCCTGGGGAGAAACCATTAGCCAGAAACTCAGTTGGAGCGACCACATAAACACCATGGCTACAAGAGCAGGTCAGAGGCTAAGTAATTTATAACAAGTGATTCACCTCCTGACGCTCCTAATATCCTAACACATACCCACTTCTGACCTTATGATGGATGGGAGATCACTGATGAAGCAGCTGAAGATGGTTAGGTATAGGATGCTGCCCTGAGGAACTTCTGCAGTGATGTTCCATGGCTGAAATGATTGACCTCCAACAACTACAACCAACCTCCCAGGTGCAAGATATGACTTCAGCCAATAGAATGTTTTCCCTTTGGTACCCATTAACTTCAGTAATACTATGGCACCTTGAAGCCACACTCATTCAAATGTTGACTTGATGTCAAGGGTAGTGATTGTCACTTCATTTCTGGAATTCAGTCCCATGGTTCACATTTGGACCAAAGCTGTGATGAGATCTGGAGCTGAGTTGTCCTGGCAAAGCCCAAATTGGGCAATGGTGAGCAGATTTTTGGTGAGAAAGTAACACTCAATACCACTGTCACAAAATTTTCCATCATTTTGCTGATGAATGAGAGGAGATTGATTATATGGTGAACAGCTGGATTGGATTTGTCCTGCTTTTTACAGACAGGAGATTCCTGCACAATTTTTAAACACTATCAGGTAGGTGCCTTGTAACAGTCCCAAAACAACTTAGCTTGAAGTATGGTTTGTTCTGGAGCATAGGTCCTATCGCTGGGATGTTGTCTGGTCCCATGGCCTTTGCTGTATCCATTGCTCTCAGCCATTTCTTGACATCATGTGGATTGAATAATATTGGCTGAAGGGTGGCTTTGGTAATAGTGGGGATCTCTGGAGGAGGCCGAAAAGAATCACCCACCAAGCTATTCTGGCAGAATGAGGTTGTAAATACTTCAGCCTTGTCTTTAACACACACATGCTGGGCCTAGCCATTATTATGGATGAGGATATTCTTTATACTTCTTCCACCCATTAGCTGTTTAATATGTACCACCATTCACATTTAGATGTGGTAGTACTGACAAATTTTGATCAGATCTGTCAGCTTTAAGATTGATTAGCTCAGTTTATTGCACACTATTTTTGTTTTTTAGTATGCAAGTAGTCCCATGTTGCAACTTTACCAGGTTGGTACTTTCTTTTAAGTATTGCTGGTGTTGCTCCCAGCTTGTCCTTCTGCATTTCTCATTGATCCAGAATTGGTTCCCTGCTTGATGGCATTGGTAGAGTGAAGGGATTGCTGAGTCAACAGGTTACTCATTGTGATGTTATGCATTTCTGCTGCTGCTGATGGTTCATTGCCCACAACAGATGGCCAATTTTGAGCTGCCATATCTGTTCTGAGATAAATGTTAACTCTTGTTTCTCTCTCCACAAATGCTGTTGGACCAGCTGAGAATCCCTAGCATTTGCTGTTTTTATTTTGTCTAGCATATGTCTATCTCAGCCATCGTGATCAAAATGCCAGACAATGTGATGGAGGATATGCTCAGGGTAAAGATGAGACTTTACTTCCACAAGAACCATGCAGTGGTCACATCTATCAATGCTGTCATGGACAGAGGCATGTGTGACAGGTAGATAGGTGAGAATGAGATATCCCTCGTGGTGGTTTGCTCACTACCTGTCACAGACTCACTCTGGCAGCCATGTCCTTCAGGACTCAGCTGGCTTGGAGGTGCTCACCAAGCCACCCTTGGTGATGGAAGACCCCATCCAGAATACATCCTGACCTATGCTACTATTTGTGATCCTTCCATATACTGTTCAACATTAGTAGCATTGACCATCAACTGAGGGAGGAGGGACAGTGGACGGTAATAAGGAAGGTGTTTACCTGCCTACGGTTTACTTAATGCCATAAGGCTTCGTAGGGCTATAGTCAATGTTGAGGACTCACTCCTGCCTGTATGTGCAACCCTGACTGGTGAATCTGTCTTGCTAGTGGGACAGGATGTACTCAGGTAATGAGATGGATGTATCTGGCACTATAAGATATGAGTCTGTGAGGATAAATAGGTCAGGCTATTGCTTGACTAGTCTGTGGGACTCCAATGTAAGTTATCAACCCTCAGATGTTACTGAGGGGGAATTTGCAAGGCTAACTAAGCTGGAAATGGTTTTGCCCTGTCTAAATTCAGTGCCTGAGTTGATGTGTTACTTTCCCAGCCCTGGTGAGATCATTGAACTTCTTGCAGCATTCTCTGCAACTCTGATGTTGAGTGAGTTTGCTCATGGAGGCAGTGCTACCTGCCTAGAATCAACATAAGTGGAAGTGCTGGCTAGCTTGGTAGATTGTACACACTAGAATCTATGCTTTCTATTTCTAGTCTCAACCTGATGGCTTAAGTTCTGCATCACAGTTCCTTGCTCCCCTCCTGCTGCCTTCTGGATACAGATGCCACTTGAATTGTCGTAATTCTGTTAAGTAAAATAATTGACAGACATGCAGTGAAGTCAACTGAGAGTGAAGAGCAGCTGAAGAGAAATGCAGCTTATAAAAGGTTGCTCAGAAATCTGTTCTTATGACACATTTACACCAATTCTTGCGCAAATGTTTGTGTCAATGAGCTCACTCAGGAAATTTAAATGTTTATCCTTGTTTTCATATCCTCCATGATCATGCCATTCAGTTCAAGCTTTACAACTCCTTGAGTGACCTGTGCTCCTCTGCTTATTTGTTCGATCTCAGATTTAATTATTCACCCTTTGCCAGCTGTGCTTTCACCTCTCCCCCTCTCAAAACTTTCCATCTCTGCTGCTAACTGCTTCTCCTCAAACAAAGTTTTTGGTTAATGGCCCCTGTGTGGCTCACAGTCAATTTTGTTTAGTAAGACTCCCATGACACCTTAACTAAAACAGAAAATACTGAAAACATGGAGGAAAGGTCATTGACTCGAAACATTAACTGTTTGTCTCTCTACAGATGCTGCCTGGACTATTGAGTATTCTCAGTATTTCTGTTTTATTTCAGATTTCCAGCATCAGTGGTATTTTGCTTCTGTGATATTTAGCTACATTATAAACACTCTCTGTATAAGCATATACATTAGAGCTGTGAAACAAACATGTGCATTAAACTCAATTTGAATGCATTGTTATATGAAGAATATGTTTTCTTTTTAATTCTCCAGTGGAAAGAATATGCTTAGTTTTTAATTCAAATTGTTCCACGAAAACAGCTTTGCTTTATCAGTGAAAGAACCCCATGAATGTGCAGTTGGGCCAAGAAAATGTGGCAGTTGGTGTCTGAAGAAGCAAGGTGGCCTGATCTTGGTTCATGGTATGTATTGCAAAACTTCTTTTTTATTCTTTGAAAGTCCTAGAGATGGGGAGGGGAGCAGTGCCGGGGTCAGTCCGTGACAAAGGGGCAAATAGGGCTCTAAGGAAACATGCAGGCTGGATTTGGCCCATGAGAGGCTATCTATTATGCAATTTTTCCCTGATGAAGCACATGATTAACAGTTTAATATATTGACCATTATAACTTTAAAAGGATCAACACAAGACACTTGAGTATAAAAACCTAGGCTGATATCCCAGTACAATACTGAGGGAGTGGTACACTGAGTTGCTATCCTTTGAAGTTATTAAACTGAAGACCATCTGCTCTCTCAGATGGATGTAAAAGACTTCATTGCACTGAATAACAGAGAAGTTATCCTTTGTGTCTTAGGCAATATTTATCTCCCAAAACAGCATCACTAAAACAAACAGATTAATTGGTTATTATCACATTGCTTTTTGTGAGATTTTACCATATGTGTATTAGCTGAGAAATTCCCACATTAAAGCAATATCTGAATTTCAAAAGTATTTCATTGGCCAGAGAGTGCTTTGGGGTGACCGTGAGTTCATGAGAGGTGCTACATAATTGCAACCCTTTTCTTACAGTAGTGCAAGCCATACTGAGATGATTACCAATGTACTTACACCTGTGAGATGGTATTAATTGATAGTAACAGTTCCCAGCATTCTCTCAGGATACATTACAAGTCTTTATTATAAATTGGAAAAGTCCATTTTTTTAAATTATAGGTTTTATTTAATTATTACTTTTTTGGAGGGGAGGCAGGGGGTTCTCCTGAAACAATTTCTTGTCAATAATTGCTCAAATGATGGTATAATCAAATTCACTCATATGCAAATTAAAATGCAAAATATATTCACATATACTTTTTTTTAAATCCCAATTCCACTGCCTCTATTCATTTAATGACATTCAAGTCTATTTGAATGCAAATTAGATACATATTCTGGATGTTTATAGGAGGAAAAAAAAAGTCAAATTAGCATGCAGTTCATAGGCAGTGGCCATTTATATGCTAGTCAAGTGGTTTAAAAGCCAGGTCAGTATATTACTTGAAATACAACTGTAACAAATTGCAGTAATTCTTACTTGATACTTAGAAATAAACCCAGGTTATGAAAAATCCACAACTGTGTAACAACAATTGCAGGCAGATAATCCTATTTTCCCAGATTATTAATAACATGACTCAAAATTGCAGTCTTTTAATGAGGCTAAGTTTGTCGCAGAACCTTGATTATTGACCATAATGATAGAAATTAAGATTCCACCGAACTTCACATGTTCCTTTGTTAGAACACTCTACACAATGGTTCTATCTTAGCCCAAACCTTAATATTTGTGAAAAACATCGAAAAACAACTAATGTGACGATGAATACACATCCAAAATATGTTTCATTTATCTTTAAAAGTGCTGACTGACTTGCAATATTTCTCCTGCATTCTCTTTCCATTTGCTGCTTTTCATATTTATCTGATCTAATTAATGTCACTGGATTTTCCCACATCTTTTCAATGTTTGAAGCATTGTAGTGATAATGAGGGTTAGGTTCTTTGACAGACTGGCATTTATTTATAACCTGCTTGCACGATTTAAGGCAAAGTGTTCTTTTACTCTCCTGATATTACTACTCAAAATTTATATGGTTTGATCAGTAGGATATCACAGTCACAAGCCCCTGGATTCGTTGAGACAATGGTGGAGATCCTTGTGGAACAGGTGAGAGAATACGAGCTGCTCCTGTTCCCCGGGGCAGCAGGGGTGGAAGGATACACGCTGTTTGCCTGCAGGCAGCTGCCTGCCAATATGAACACATCCACATCACTCCCACAACATGATAAATGCATGAAAGCTTCAATGACCTAACTCAGATACCTCTCTCTTTCTCTGAGCTTTTATGTCCTGCATTCCCTAACTTGGCCTGACATCTGAGTATTTACTCCCTGCTCCAAATGCCTCTTCCCCAATCACAAAAAGACACAGCCATCAACTCTTGTGCACATTCCAATGCACACAGTTGTTTCTGTACTTATGACAGAAACTGACAGCATGTACCTAATGCTTGTACCTAATAGTAGCTGCAAAGAATTCAGTCTCCTGCTGAATACTTTAATGTTCATTTGCTACTCAGAATTTGTTGCTTTTTCCTCTCACCTAGCACACCATTTCTGGTCCACAGAGATGATAATCGAACCGGCCATTAAATCTCTTTGTTTTTTGCAGATGACCTGACTTTCAACAACCAAAACAGGACCAGGACCAGGGAAGGCCAACTCAGATAACAGAAATCATTAGACCAGGCAACTCCTAGAGCATTGACACTGATAAGGCTGAAGCCCATATTCAACATGGCATCTGCCAGATTCTCATACCCCTGTTCTTTCTGCAAGAAGTTATCTAAAAGGGCAGATTGAGAGCCTGTAAGCATATTGGAAAGTCCTGCATTTGGCAAATAACAGAGTGAAATGACGTGTGTAAAACAGCCCTGGGACAGCTCATCACAGGGCAGTTAGGTCATAGCTCCTTTGAAGAGGTCAGAAATGCCAACTTTAAGGTCCAACTTCAATAGAATAAAACTTCTTTCAAGACAATTTTATCATTGATATATTGGAAAGCCAAGCAGCCTTTGTAGGGATGCGGAGCAGATTGTTCATGGATTATGTGGCCACTGATGCAAGGTATCAGCTGCCTGCCACCTACAATTGTGTGCAGGGTCTCCTCCATGGATGTCACACCTGAGCTCTCTTACAGCTTTGATCAAAGCTTTAAGTGGTATGATCAAAGTTCTAACTGGTGCCAGTCAGGACTTGGGCTTCACCATCTGCCATTGAAAGGTGCGAGGAAGTCATTGATTGGAGTCTTCAGTCACATTGCTGATGCATCCTGTCTACCATCCCCCAGATTAGTGGGGATGATGAGGTGTGTGGGAGAGACAGTGGTCTCTCTCAGAAGGGTGGCATGACTCCACCTTCATTTTACGTTCACAGTGCTTCAAACAAAGATGTTGCTATCAGACCTGAGCTGCTAAAGACACAACAGACACCTCAGAAGCTCTCATCAAGGCATCAGCAACCTTTCACTATTCAGGCTGAAGCCACTGGCGGTGCATTTTGAATGAACAGTAGTGTAGGTACAGAGATTGAATAAGGCAGACACCATCGGCTCACATTCAGGAGCTAATTAGTGTGTAGGCTTTTGAAAAAGACAGTAAAATGATAAAACTGTTTGAAATATTTTTGAGTTGCTTTTTTTCTGAGTATCTGGTGACTCTACAGTGTCAGCTAACTTGGATTTCAGTGGTGGCCTTTTGACAGATGTAACTGGTTGAAGATTGCAAGAGCTGAGAGAAATTGTGGACTGTTAATGCAGGGGAACAAAGATTGATCACCTGACATGCTATTGAATGAGCTGCTGACAAAGAGCTGTGGTTGCAGGCAGATGCTGGAGGCTTCCTGTTTCTTTACGTCCATTGTCATCAATGTCAATTCTCTCATTCCACAGATGATTACAGCCACTGACAGCTATTTGTGTCATCCCCATTGCAAGGCAAAGTCATGCAGCTTACAGTAATATAGGCTGTTTCGGAGGAAACCACCAGATACGTTGCTTCAGAAATGCAATTGTCTGCTTCATAATAGCTTTCCTTCCCATGTATCTGGTCTTAGCAAGTTGCCGTGAAAAGTGTGGATTCATTGTGAAGGGATGAACCAACTATTGATGAACCAAACCAACTACTTCTGATGAAAAGTCATCTAGCTGAAATATTAAATCTGTTTATAGAGTTAAACAGCATAGAAACAGTCCAAGCCAGCCATCAAGCACTCAGTAACACTAATCCTATTGTTATTCTTCCCACATTCCCATTAACTCACCTACAAAGGGGAAATGTGCAACCTCCACACAGATAGCACCAGAGGTCAGGATTGAACCTAGGTCACTGAAGCTACACGGAAACAGCTCTATTAGTGTGCCTCTATACCGTCCTTTTCTCACTGCAGATACCATTGGACCTGCTGAATTTTACCAGCACTTTCTGTCTGTTTTCCCTTATGTGCGGGACAAAGAGGATGATGGTTGCAAAATGAAAGTATTGATGTAGTTGCCAGGCGCGCAGGCATAGACTTGTAGGCTGCAGTGCTGGGGTCGCATATGCCATGAGGACTCTTGGTATTCCTGACGGTAGTTGGCTTTTTGTAGGATAATCTTGTGGATCTGTGTATAATCAATGAAGCATTGGACTTAGAAACATAGAAACATTTGAAGAATGTCTCCTCAGATGTGGCAGTTCTGTCTTGGTCCTGCTCCCCAAGTCTGGAACATCTGGCTTTAAACTTTATACTTTATTTATACAGCTCGGTAACAGGCCCTACCAGCCCAACGAGCCTGCGCTGCCCATTTAAACCCATGTTAACCTATCTTTTGGAATGTGGGAAGAAACCAGAGCACCCGGTGGAAACCCACGCAGACACGGGGAGAAGGTACAAACTCCTTACAGACAGCAACGGGAATTGAATCCCGATCGCTGGCGCTGTAATGGCATCATGCTATCCGCTACACTACCGTGCCTCCCCTGTGTTGCAGACAAGTGTTGTCAATACTATCTGCCGAGGGAGTTCTCCTCCATTACGCTGGTTGCAGTATATATTCCACTCCAGGCAGACGTCAAACTGGCACTGGAAGAATTGTGTGCCGCGATTAACAGGCATGAAAAGGTGGACCCCGATGCCTTCCCCATCATCGCAGAGGCCTTCAACCAAGCTGGCTTTAAGAAGCCTCTGCTGAACTACTACCAGCATGTCACCTGTAACACCAGAGGACCCAACACACTCGACCACTGTTACATCACCATCAAGTGCACCTACCAAGCCACCCTGCAGCCGCACTTCAGGAAATCTGACCACCTGGCCATGCTTCTACTTCCTGCGTTACAGGCAGAGACTGAAGACCTCAGCACCAGTGGAGAGGACCACGAAGGTGTGGTCAAGGGAGGCGGAGGAGCATATACAGGACTATTTCAAATCCTAGACCGTACCTTATTCAGGAATTCATCGACAGACCTGAACGGATATGCCACAGTCGTCATGCACTGCATGGATGAGTGTATGCCTACAAAGACATGTCAAGCCTTCCCAAACCAGAAACCCTAGATGATCAAGAGATTCATGGACGGCTAAGGGCTAGATCTGTGGCGTTCAGGACGGGCGATCCAGAGACCTACAAGAAGTCCAGGTATGACCTCCAGAATGTGTGAATGAAGAGGGAATTCTGGATGAAACTGGAGACACAGACACTCGGCAGCTGTGGCAGAACTTGCATGTCATTATCTCCTACAAGGCGAGAACAAATAGCATAAACAGCAATGACACATCACTCCACAATGAGCTTAATGCCTTCTATGCACGCTTTGAGAGGGAGAATAATGACACACCTGCGGGAGTCCCCACAGCATCTGAAGACCCTGTGACCTGTCTCTGAGGTTGACATCAGAACATCCTTCAGGAGGGTGAACCCTCGCAGGGTTATCAAGTCCTGACGGTGGACCTGGCCGAGTGCTAAAAACCTGCGCTGACCAAATGGCTGAAGTGGTCAGGGACATCTTCAACCTCTCACTTCTGCAGTCTGAGGTCCTCACCTGCTTCAAGGTTGCATTAATTGTACTGGTGCCCAAGAAGAGCAGGGTGACCTGCCTCGATGACTACTGTCTGCAAGTGGTTACATCGATCGTAATGAAGTGCTTTGAGAGGTTGGTTATGGCTTGAATCAACTCCTGCCTCAGTGAGGACCTAGACCTGCTTCAATTCGCCTCTCTATACCCATGACTGTATGGTTAAGCATAGCTCTAACGCCATCTACACATTTGCCGATGACACCATTGTTGTTGGCAGAATCACGGATGGTGACGAGGAGGCATACAGGAGTGAGATAGGTCAGCTGGTTGAGTGGTATCATAACAACAACCTTGTGCTCAACATCAGCAAAACCAAGGAACTGACTGTGGAATTTAGGAAGGGGAAGTCGGGCGAACAAGCACCAGTCCTCATTGAAGGGTCTGCAGTAGAAAGGGTGAGCTGCTTCAAGTTCCTGGGTGTCAGCATCTTGTAGGATCTATCCTGGGCCCAGCACACAGATGCAACCATGAAGAAGGCATGCTAGCATCCATACTGCCTTAGAGATTTGATCAATGACTCTGACAAACTTCAACATATGTACAGTGGAAAGCATTCTGACAGGTTGCATCACGGCCTGGTATGGAAACTCCAATGCACAGCAATGCAAGAGGCGACAGAGAGTGGTGGGCTCAGCCAGCTCCATCATGAGTACATCTCTCCCCACCATCAAGGACATCTACAAAAAGTGATCTCTCAGAAAGGCTGCATCCATCATCAGGGACCCCCACAATCCGGGCCGTGGCCTCATCCCAATGCTGCCATCAGGCAGGAGGTACAGGAACCTGAAGACCCACACCTCAAGGTTCAACAGCAGCTTTTTCCCCACTGCCACTGGGTTTCTTAAGTGTAAAACCCTAACACTAGCTCAGATTATACTTTTTTACTTTCTCTCTCAGTCTTGCACTTGTGCCAATATGTTTACTTTGTTGTTAGTTTTGCACACGTGTTAGTTATGTATAATTGATGTTAATTTTAATTTGTGTTAACTTATATTTGTCCTCATCTTTTAATGTATTGTGCTGCTGCTGAAAAAAGCCAACCTTCATGGCATTTATATGTATGCCTATTGCAACAATAAACTTGAACTTGAACTTATATTTGTGAAGTTCAGAAATGTACCCTTTTGTTTCCAAAGGTGAGATTTTTGGCTTTAGCAAATAATGCAAGAGGTATTCCAAGGATTCAGACTCTCAGCTCCAGATCTCTGTTTCCTCCAGTTTTTGTGGACACTATTTCTTCCCTGTTTTCCCACCCGTACCTTGATCACTTTCTGTTTTTCATCACCCTGCTTTTGTCCTACAACCAGTAGTGTCCACAACAAAACTCTCAAAATGTAGAGATTTATATACCTGAAAAGATAAGGTTCAGGTAAAATAGCCCAGACACCCTGGCCAAGTGCTGCTCAAGAAATAATGGTTTGGGGGAGAATATCAGTAGAAAAACAAATATTTCAAAAGCAGGATAAATGGCAGTAACCGTCGTAAAATTCATACAGGTCCAGTGGAATCCCTGCAGTCACGCAGCAGTGCAGCAACATTTAACTCACCATTTAACTGAAGAGTTATGGAATGGAAAAAAATAATTACAGCATTCAGAGTGCTCACAACTCAAATATTCGTCTCATACATTTATCATGTGATGCCAGAGACCTCTGACATTTATAGACATCAGATTTTGCATCATTCTAAAAATAGAGATGATTACACAAGTCAGGTTGATCTGGTGTTTATGAGGAATTTAAATGTGAGAAATTTAATTTTCTATCTGATAACAATTTTTTGGGGGTCAGTGGTTTGAGATTGATGAATCTCTTAAAGCAATCTGTCGATGCAACCTTGGCTATCAATTAGACAAAGATGCAATCAGGTTAAAAAATGCAATTTAAAATTAACCAATGATTTCATGATAAAGCTCAGAAAATAACAATGTTAAGTAGATGAAATTGGAATTATTTATATGATATATTTGATTCAAATGTTGCATCTGACACTTACTGTTGCCAAAGCTTCAATTACAAGAAATTCAGAGCCAGGTTTCTAGGATGTTTAGAGGTAACACCCAAAACAATTATTTTTGTGATGGAGATCTTATATTTTCTACCTCTGCAAAAAAAAAAGACTGTCATTCTCATTATATCAGCAATGTGACCAGTTTCAGATCTCTGAGCCTCCAAGGTTGGAATTAATGAAGATAGAAGGCAAGATATATCTCCCTGAACAGCATTCGTCTATCATAAGATGGCTGTGAAAATCCCAATAGATAAGTTGTTAACCATGACAGGTTCCACCACACTATATATTAATTATAGAACAAATTACAAAGTTTGAATCAATAAGTTAGTTTATTGATTGTTATTTTATGTGGAACATGACAATTTTATGTTGCACCTGTTCAAGTTAATCCAATGACCAATTTATTACTTAATGATATTTGTACCAGTGAGTTATTAAAATCTATCAGAATTACAATACTAATCACACGTTTTACAGTTGATTGTGACAAAACGTAAGGAAATATATATTATCCTGAAATATGTGCTGTAAGCTGAGTAAATAATGCAGCAGTTTTCCTGCTGTTCTGGCAGAGACCAGCCTATTTTATTTCCTGCTGTAATTATTTTTATGACCTTTGTTCCAGCATTAAACCAGCTGCATTTCTCTCTCTATTCCAATACTGTGAGGATACAGGCAATTGATTTCATTGCTATTACAAAATGCTACCTTATTCTATTACTTATTCAGGTTTGAAGTGTAGCTATGAAAAAAGGCTGCTGGAATACACTACAATACTGAGTGAACTGCAATATAATTTGCATTTTTCAGGGTTGTCAAAGATTGAGCAAAACATAAATGCATGCTAACTAACATCTTTAGTTGACTCCCACTCCACGCCCAACCCTGCAATAATAAAATTCATTCTTTCTGGGAATTACCACTATTAAGTAGAGATTTTTGGAGGTACAGGCCATGTCCTGTATGGGTTGTTTTCTTTCAACAGAGTTGTAAAAAAATTAGCTATGATTGAATGGCATAGCAGACTTGATGGGCCAAATGGCCTAATTCTGCTCCTTTATCTTATGGCCTTTACAGACATCCATAAATCAATTTTGTCCATAAGTTAGAAAATACACAAAAATCACTCTATATGGTAACCATAACCATGCGTCAATAGTATTGTAATGAATGGCAGCAAAAGCACATAAGACTGATAAGAAAGAACAATTACTAAAAGTGGAAAGAGAGGGGAAACTAATTGTGCCTTTCGTAGAAACAAAATGTTTGAATTTAATAACATTTTGGCTGCCCGTTCATAAGTAGGGAAGTCTATCGGTCAGGTGTTTGTAACCTGGGGACAGCCTGTATATTGGAAGAAAGTCAAAGTAAACTGGCAGAGTTAGGAAACACAATCTAAATCTTTAAATTAATAAACACAATAATAATTTAATGCTTCACAATAACTAGGACAAGGTTGATTTTCACTTGGTAACATAGGTGAGCATGGGGGAATTTGTTTTTGTGGGATGTTCAGGGTATTCAAACATCTCCAGAAATGTCTTTTGGAATAACACCTTAGGTCAATTGATAAATTACAGAAACAATAATGGATGTTCTTCCTGATAATCAGTTCTGCAATTCGACCCACGAAACACGATTAGTTAGATTTGCATAAATAAATATTCATTGCAATATTGTAGTGAATAATAATTAAGTTAGGGTTAGATGAATAACACTCAACAAGTACTGGAATTGATGCCACTTTTTATTTTGTCAATTTTTAACATTTCCTTTATATATCTCTCAAATTAATGTAAATGATAATGTTATTGTTTGAATGTCATTGTGAAATTCTTATTCAAAAAATTAATCTTTTGAGGTTTTTTCATTTGTTATAGTTCATATCCAAGTACTGCTCAAATGTAATCCTAAATTTGTCACTGCATAGCCCAACAGAAGAATTGTAAATATTATGGCCAAAAATTAGTATAAGGACTTAACAAGAATAATGCTAATCTTTTGTGACATGAACATGAAATCATTCAAACATGGGTATTCACAGTGAAGGAGACTATTTGGTATGTTGTATCTTTTCCAGTTCTGCTAGAACAATCTACTTCTAACCTTTCGCTCTGCTCTACACACGTTGTCCCATATCTTCAGCTTCTTCTTTGGCAACCCTTTAGTTTGAGGGTTCTGAGGTGACTGACGAGGACAATGTGGGAACAAACTGTGGACTCATCCACTGAGGTGGCAGGAGTTGCCTAATGGGGTGGCAGGTGGGTAGTATGTGAGGTGGTGCATTTCTTCTGCCATAGGTACAGGGTTTCTGTGTGCTTCTGATGCAAGGACTCAAGGTTTGTAATGCCATTCCAAATGTTTCTTCCCCTTTGGGGTGGCATAGTGGCACAGCCAGTAGAGCTGCCGCCTCATAGCACCATAGACTCAGGTTCAATCCTGACTTCAGGTGCTGTCTGTGTGGAGTTTGCATGTTCTCCCTGTGACTGTGTGGGTTCTCCAGTTTCCTCCCACATGCTAAAGACATGCAGGTTAGTAGGTTAATTGGCCACTGTAAATTGCTGCTAGTGCATAGGTGAGTGGAAGAATCTGGAGGGAATTGAGAATCTGGGGAGACCAAAGAATGTGCTTAATGTAAGATTAGTATAAATGGTGGTCAATGGTCATTGCAGACTTGGTGGCCTGAAGGGTCTGTTTCTGTTCTATGACTCTATGGCACTTTGAGCAGTTATAGGCCATGGTTTCCTCGGATTCAATGGGAATGTTTCATTTCCTCAAGGAAGCTTCGAGTACATCTGCCTGTGACCTATTCCCATGACGGAGTTCAGCACTGTGAATGTCGGCCCGGGGGAGGACACTGACATTGGTTCCCTCCTCTTTCCGGTGAATTTGGAGGACTTTGTGACACCAGTGTTGGTGATATTTGTCCAGTGTCTTGAAGTACCAGCTGTAGGCAGTCCAGGTCTCAGAAGTCTACAAGGGGGCAGGCATCGGATTACCAATGCTTGGTGGGCCATGAGTTCCACTTCCCATACCTCAGGAGCCTCTTCTTGACGAAGGCAGACATTAATGATGAAATTAATCCAGTGGCACAACTGATGGTCAATTGCCTAAAAAGCTCTTTGAAGATCCAGACTTCAGTCTTATCGTGGTTCACAGGCACCAGTGATCCCTGCCCTCCTACGTGCTTCTGACACCTGGATTACCTATAGCAGGTACCTCAAAGCTCTGGGAAAATACCACCAATGCTGTTTCCACAAAATCCTCCAAATTTATCAGAACATTGTAAAAGTACAAGTACAAAGGTATACTACCATTAGAGTCATAGGGTACTACAACACAGAAACAGGCCCTTCAGCCCACCTAGTCCATACCGACCTGATCTTCTGCCTAGTCCCATCAACCTGCACCCGGATCATATCCCTTCAAAACCCTCCCATCCATGTACTTATCAAAACCTCTCTTAAATGTTACAATTGATCCCGCATCTACCACTTCCGCTGGCAGTTTGTTCCTCACTCACACCATCCTCTGAGTGAAGAAGTTTCTCCTCAGGTTCCCCTTATATATTTCACCTTTCACCCTAAACCTATGTCCTCTAGTTCTAGTCTCACCCAACCTTAGGGGAAAAAACCTGTATGTATTCACCCTATCTACACCCCTCATAATTTTGTATACCTCTATAAGAAATCCCCTCATTTTCCTGCACTCCAGGGAATAAAGTCGTTACCTATTCAACCTTTCCCTGTAGCTCAGGTCCTCAAGTCCCAGCAACATCCTTGTAAATTTTCTCTGCACTCTTTCAAGCTTATTGATATCTTTCCTGTAGGTAAGTGACCAGAACTACACACCATACTCCAAATTAGGCCCTCACCATCTTGTAGAACTTCAACGTAAAGCCCCAACTCCATACTCAATGCCCTGATTTATGAAGGTCAATGTGCCAAAAACTCTCTTTTACAATTCCTATCTACCTGTGATGCCACTTTCAAGGAATTATGGATCTGTATTCCCAGGTCCCTTTGTTCTACCACACACCTCAGAGCCCTACCATTCACTGTGTAAGTCTTACCCTGGTTTGTTCTCCCAATTTGCAACGCCTCACACTTGACTGCATTAAATTTCATCAGCCATTTTTCAGCCCATTTTCCTATCTGGTCAAGATCACACTACAAGCCTTGATAGCCTTCCTCGCTGTCCACTACACCCCAATCTTGGTGTCATCTGCAAATTTGCTGATCCAGTTTACCACATTATCATCTAAACCATTAATATAGATGATAAACAACAACAGGCCCCAGCACCGATCCCTGAAGCATCACCACTAGCCACAGGCCTCCAATCAGAGAGACAACCATCTACCACCACTCTCTGGCTTCTCCCGATAAGCCAATGTTGAATCCAATTGACTACTTCATCCTGAATGCCAAGAGACTTAACATTCTGGACCAGCCTCCCATGTGGGACTTTGTCAAAGGCCTTGCTAAAGTCCATGTAGACAACGTCCACTGCTTTCCTTCACCAACCTTCTTGGTAAGCTCCTCAGAAAAGTCTGTAAGATTGGTTAGATATGACCTACCACACACAAAGCCATGTTGACTATCCCTAAACAGGCCCTGTTTATCCAAATACTTATATATCCTGTCCCTTAGAATACCTTCCAATAATTTACCCATGACTGACATCAGGCTCATCAGCCTGTAATTTCCCAACTTATTCTTAGAGCCTTTCTTGAACAACGGAACAACATTAGCTATCCTCCAGTCCTCTGGCACCTTACCCATGGCTAAGGATGTTTTAAGTAATCTCTGCCAGGTCCCCTGCAATTTTTGCACTAGCCTCCCACAAGGTCCGAGGGGACAGCTTATCAGGCCCTTGGGATTTATCCATCTTAAATCGCCTCAAGAAAGCCAGCACCTCCTTTTCTGTAATCCAGATACGGTCCATGGCCTCACTACTCTTTGCTTCAGTTCACGAATGCAAAAATTCATTTAAGATCTCCCCACCTCTTTGACACCATGCGTAGATGACTACACTGATCTTCAAGAGGACAAATTTTTTTTCCTTGCTACCCTTTTGCTCTTAATATAACTATAGAAACCCTTGGGATTCTCTTTCACTTTGTCTGCCAGAACAAACTCATGTCCTCTTTTTGTCATCCTGATTTGTCTCTCAAGTGTTCGCTTGCATTTCTTATACTCAACTGCCTCATTTGATCCTAACTGCCTATACCTGAAATGCGCTCCCTTCTTTTTCTTTACAAGGGCCTCATTATCCCTCAATAACCAAGGTTCCCCTAAACCTGTTAGCCCTGCCTTTTATTCTAACAGGAACATACAGATTCTGTACTCTCAGTATTTCACTTTTGAAAGCTTCCCACTTACCAAGCATCTCTTTGCCGGGAAACAGCATATCCCAATCCATGCCTGCCAGATCCCTTCTGATGCCATCAAAATTGGCCCTTAATCCAGTTTAGAATCTCAACCCGAGGACCAGTCCCTATCCTCTCCCATGATTATCTTGAAGCTAATAGAATTATGATCACTAGATCCAAGTGTTCCCCTACACACGCTTCTGTCACCTGCCCTGTCTCGTTCCCTAAGAGGAGATCCAGTATCGCGCTCTCTCTAGTTGGAACCTCTACATATTGATTAAGGAAACTTTCCTGAACACATTGACAAATTCTATCCCATCCAATCCCTTTACAGTATGGAGTCCCAGTCAATGTGCGGAAAGTTTAAAATCACCTGCTATCACAACCTTATTTTTCTTGCAACTGTCTGATATCTCACTATAAATTTGTTCCTCTAAATCCTGCTGACTATTAGGAGGTCAATAATATAGTCCCATTATCGTGGTTATCCCTTTCTTATTCCTCAGTTCTACCCATATTGCCCCAGTAGACAAGCCCTCTAGTGTATCCCTCTCTGAGCACTGCCGTGGCATTTCCCTGATGAATAATGCCACCCCTCCCCCTTTAACACCTCCCTCTCTATCATTTCTAAAATATCGGAACCCCAGAACATTCAGCTGCCAGTCCTGTCCCTCCTGCGACCAAGTCTCACTAATGGCTACAACATCATAATTCCACGTGCCGATCCATGTTCTGAGTTCATCTGCCTTACCTACAATACTTCTTGCATTGAAATAGAACGTCTCAGAACATTAGTCCCACCATGCTCATCAACCAGTCGATTTCTGTCTTTGCTTATAGGCTTAACATCTGCTTTCCCACAGCCACTCCACTTTCTGCCCTGCCACTCTTGGTTCCCATCTCACTGCAACTCTAGTTTAAACCCCCCCTCCCCCTCCACCCCACTCAGCGCAAGAAAACTACCTTCCCCACAAGAATATTGGTCACCCTCCAGTTCAGGTGCAAACTGTCCCATTTGTACAGGTCCTACCCGCCCTGGAAGAGAGCCCAATGATCCAAAGATCTGATGACCTCCGCCCCCCCCCCCGAACCATCTCCCTAGCCACGTGCTAAACTGCACTATCTTCCTATTTCTTGCCTCACTAGTACGTGGCACGGGTAGCAATCCTGAGATCACCACCCTGGAGGTCCTGTCTTTTAAATTAGCACCTAACTCCGTGAACTTGCTTTGCAGGATCTCGTCACCCTTCCTGTCTATGTCATTGGTACCAATGTGGATCACGACTTCTGGCTGCTCACCCTCCCCCTTAAGAAAGTTAAATGAAGCAGACCAACATCGCCAGCACTGAGTGCCTAGTTACACTCACTTGGCTATATTGGGCAGGTTATGTCGATCATAAGCCTGATAGCAAGCTCCCAAAACTTTGGAAGAGATTAACAGCTGGACAGAGGAAAGGAACGTGCTCAAAGCCAGAAATGCAACATTCCCACTGATTCCTGGGAATCCCCGGCCCATGTCCCCTCAAAGTGGAGGAATATTCAGGATGATTTGAGAATCTCGAGGCTATGCTTTAGGAGCAGACAGATGCTCTGTGTAAGGAACAGAAGAACCACAATAACTCAGAAAATACAGACCAGCCTACCCAACCGGCCACTACCCACCTCATCTGTGGAAGAGTCTGCATTTCCCACATTGGCCTCATTACCCACCTCAGCACCCACAAAACCAGAGTGGAATTAATTCATCCCCAATCCTGAGAGAGCATCTAACAAGAAGGAGAAGAATTAAAAGGAGCAATTTCCAGTGCCTAATTGGTTAAACACACAGCTGTCTGAGGGACAGCCACCACCAAACATCATCCTGGTGAGTAGCAGCTGGGCCTCCTCCAAGTAAAGCACAGCCTGCAGCAGGAAGTGGTAAAAGTTAGAAAATGTGCACAGGGCACGTGAGGAAGAGCAGAAGTAGAGAAGAGGTAGGAGCTGTCTGGTTCAGCCTGACTTCCCCTCCATGCCAAAATAACTTGAATGATATGTACATCAGATACCAAATTTTTATGCTCTGAGCAATATAACTTTATTTGAAAATCAAAGTCTAATGGTGATTGGTTATTCCATGTGCATTTATTACATTTCAGGAAATAATATTTTGCTCTTCTGTGAGAGTATTGTTATTACAACAGCAATCACTGGTGTGCATTTTCTCCACCCCTTCCCTGTTTACTTCTGCAACTACTCCTGAGTGTGGCCCCATCAATTCAGTGGAACTGCAGAGGGCAGCAGATTCCTGCAGGCAATTCACTCCACAACCTCAGTATTCTCTCTGTGGGTGACAGATTGGAGCCAGTCTTTATGGGATTAGGAAGGTGGGTTCCTGTAGACTTCATACTGAATTTTGTATTCCAAAGGAAAACATGGTCTTATAAGTTTTGATAGAGCCATGATATAAATGTAAATATTCTGCTACAAAATAATGATAATTAATGAAAATTGACATCACACTGAATTCCACATGACTACACAGCAACTCCTTATTCAGTGACTACTTATCTTATTAAGGACTCTCCCACCCTAAAATGTTCTGAATTTTCACACTTGCTATCTGGAAATGATCCTGGGGACTGGCAGTTTTTGCTAAGCTCAGCTTCTGCCTGGCATGTTCTAGCTTCATCACAGAATGCATGAATGGTTGCCATCTTTTTGTTTGATCTCTCTTAATATTACCTAATGCTGCACTTAACATGTTTTACTGTGCTATGCATACCTGAATTCTGTGGTTCAAATACCAGTCAGGGCATCAGTACCTCACTTCCAACAAGCACACTTGAGCAGTCTTACATGGAGATCAAGGATTTGTTGTTTAAACTGTCTCACAAGTATCTTGCTGATAGACCCAGCATTGAAATAGATTGAAGAGTTTTCAGTTGTGTTATATGCTAACTATAAACACACTAAATACATCAGAAAAAGTTAAGACTTATCCATTGAAGTCAAAGTGGATTTAAACAGTATGATAATTCTTAATTACTGCCAAACTGCCTCTCTGGCCTACAAATTAACTTTTACAAGCATGGAGTCTCATTTCTTCAGACTTTAATTATCATTAACAGCAATTTCATGCTGCTTAGTCATTTAAATAATTTCTTCACACAGCCAGTGGTAACTGTGCAGTGGATTGGCTGGACATAATAGCAAGGGACCAATAAAACTGGCTAATTAAATTGAAAACTAGCCTGCACTGTTTAAAGCTTGTCTGCATTTCTTAAAGATGCATTGCAGCTGGAGTGAGTTCAGGTGGTTGTTCAAGAAGTGATTATGATCTGGGAAACTAATGAGTGTCACATTGTGGGAGAGGACTGTCTGTGATATCTATTAATGTTGCAATGGAGACTTTGGTGGAGAAAGTGGAAACCTAGGGAGATTGCTCCCATCTCTGAAGGGTTGGGAGGCTGTGAGAGTAGTTAATTATGGTAGTTGATGCTGGGATTCAAGACCTCAGGAACTGAATGCAAGGTCAAAAAAAAAATTAAATGACTTCTCATTAATGTCCCTGATCAGTGACTTGATCTTCAAATGCCATGTGCTGCTAACTGCACTACTCAGCTCCTCATGCTGTCATCATTAACATGTGGGGCTGCCAACAATACAGTATGAAATGGGATGTCTTTACTTCAATAGAAATCTTGTGATGAGAATGTCCGATAACTTCCCAACTTGGGTACTGTACCTACAAAGGTTGAATCCAGGACCAAGAAGAGCATAGTGACCAGGAACTCTCAGTTGGCTCAAGCACTTACCACATCACTGCAAGACTACCTTCATCAGAAAGACAACAGATGTTTGAACAAGGAGCATGAGGCAAATTAAGAATGGGCTTTAAATGTGATTTTTTTTTTGCCAGAAACACTAGGATCCTGTTTTTTTTAAACTTCCTTCAATTACACCAGAAGGTGAGTTGGTTTGTTGCCTGATAAGAGCACCCTTTACAAAAAAAATACCATTTTTTACTATTGCATTTTTTTCTTTTTTGCTATTAAAATCTATGTCCTCTTTCCGATTCCTTCTGCATGTTCCCTTCTCCAAAGTTTAATTTAAATCTACTGATAACAATCCCTCCTCCTCTTGAAATGCTGCAACTGCTTGCTTGGCTACAGTGAGCTCCACACACCTCCTCCAAGCTCTGATGCAAGTGCATTAAGTTACTTTCATTGTCTCTCTTTATTTTGTACACATGTAAATGCATTTAGCTCCTTGTAACGCTTGGCATCTTTACAACCTTTGTTCCCTCCACTCCACCATTAATTAGCCATAGTACTTGAACATGCTTAAGAATTTTGCAGAATGCACCTCTGTTACAGACATTGACTCTTATCTGATCTCAGCTAGTTTGTTGTCATGGTATTTCAAGACCTGATCTGACCATAGCTTATCTCATTGTTTGTCCACTTGCAATCTCAGTCACTTTCCTCAAAGATATATTTTATTAATTATCTCACTGTCCATTGCTGATATAGATTTTCTATTTCTTTGATTTATTGGGTAGTAAGGAAAAGAAGTCAAGTCATGGCTATACTATGGTTTCCTTGATTAGGACTGTGAGGAACACAGGAAGGTTGACTCAGATTTAGGAAAATTTCACTGAATGGATAGAAATGTTTGCGGAGGGTGGGGGGGGGGCAGTAGTCTTTATTTCTAATTGTTTGCCTGAGAAAAGTGAAAGTAATGACTATTTTAGGAATTTCAGCCTTTTTACAGTAAGTTAGCTGTAAGGTTTGCGTGAGAGAAACACAATTCTGACCATGTGTAAAAGGTGATTTGTATTCTACCTGAGGAAAGAGTTCTTGAAATATTTATAATTATGTTTTCAAAATTCCTGAAGCTATTCCCAGTAGTAGTGGATTGTGAATGAATAATACTGCTTTCAATTATCAATGGATCTCAAATGTGTTTAAATGTTTTATCATCCAAAATAGATTTCCCACACTTGTCTTTCAAAATGTATTGTAATTTTAATTGTACACTGAATTCAACTAGTGATAAGGTTTCATCTTGCTTTACAAGTAAAAGGTTTCAGATCTGATGAAAATAAATGGCACACTCGATAAGGCAATGACACCAAGCACCAGAGACTGAGGTACTGTGCTACACTGCCCCAATGAACTTGCTTCTTACCTTGACTCCATCCCTTCTCACATGGGCCAGTCCCTTCCCAATTACAGTGGTGACCCTCTGCCACTTTGACAGTTTCCAATTCACTGATCCTATCTGGCTGTCTCCATTCCACACCAGGATGGTTTGAGGGATTTCTGTTTGTGTGTTCCTTGAACAGAGGTCCAAACAGCTCCCTTTCACCAACGTATTTATTTGCCTGTCTGACCTCATTCTCCCATTGAACAACTTCTCTTTCAACTGCATTCACTTTTTCTACAGATCAGGTGTAGCTATGGTCATGTACATAGACCCAAGCTACGCCTTTTTTTTGTGCGATCCAGTGGAAGAGCCCTTGTTTCAGTTCTACTCCCCATCCATCAACCCATTTTCTGGTATATTGGCAACGGTATTGATGCTTCTTCCTGCACTCATACAGAACTCAATTCTCTTAACCTTTGCTGCCAATTCCCACTTTGTTCCCACCTTCATATTGTCCAACTCTGACTCTTTCCTTCCTGGACCTCAGTCACTAACTCGTGGGATAGGTTAATGACAAATATCTATCACAGGTCCAAAGGCCCCCACCTCTGTACTGCCACCTGTAAGGACTATGTTCCTAGTTCCTCCATCTGATTACAAGACTTTCTATGACACATGCCTCTGAAATGTCTTCCTCCTTGAACCATGGTTTCCCCTCTCCATGTTGGGGGGGGGGGGTGGTGGGGTGGAAATAAAGGCCCTTGACCAGATCTCATCTTTATTCTGAACCTCTGCTTTCACACCCTCTCCTCCTGGACAGAGCAAGGATAGAGTTCCCATGACCCTTGCTTTCCACTCCAACAGCATCTGCATTCAATGGATCATTGTTTCCAATTTCTGCCCACCCTCTATGGGACCACCACCAGCAAACACATTTTCCCTTTTCCCTCTCCTTGTCAGTATTCCAAAGGGTCAATTCCCTTCATGAATCCCTGATCCACTCCTCCATCTCCACCATTGTTCCCTATCTCAAGGCACTTAACCATGCAACTGCATGAGATTCGATGTCTGCATTTTTACATTGACCCTTCCTGATGAAGCAGTGATTCACTTCCACCTTGACCAACCAAGTGTATTTCATTCGGTGTTGGCAATGCCTCCTCTATGTTAGAAAAACCTAACACAGATTGAGTAATCACTTTGCAGTGTACCTGGAGGGGTAACACTGAACTTCCAGTCACCTGTCACTAATTCTCCATTTCTCTCCCACTCTGACTTACCTCTCCGTGGCCTCCTACACTATGCCAGTGGGGCCCAAAGTAAGTTTGAATAACAGTACCCTATGTTTAGTCCAGGCATATTGCAGCCATTTGGACCCAATATCAAAATTAACAATTGCAACTTACTGTCTCTGTTTGTAGCAGAACTAGTCATCTCTCTGTAAAATTAACTGTTTTCCTATCTCCACTGATATAGCCTAATTTGCAGAGTCTTTCCTAGAGCTCTGCATTTCACAGCTTTTATGTGTTCCTTTTATTTGTATTATTGCTCTCCAACTGGCCTTGCCAACAGGCCACAACAACTCTGGCCTCATCGTAGAGATATTCCCTTTGTGCCCTGCCTCTCACTCTCAGCAACTTAAAACTAGTTTTCTCTCTTTCCTGGATCTGGTGAAAGATCTTTGACCTGAAACATTAACTCTGTATCTTTCTCCCCACATGTTTTCTAACCTGCTGAGTGTTTCCAGCATTTTCTGTTTTTATTATTGTTTTCAAAGTCAATGTCAAATTTATTGTCACATGCACAAGTACACATTTGCAAAGGTACAATGATAAACTTACTTGCAGCAGCATCATAGGCACATAGCATCGTATAAGCAGCATTCACAAGAAAATCATAAATTAAACAAATTATATCTTGAGTATGAATCTATGTTGCTGTTAGCTGCCTGCAAAGTGTCACGTCTCCGGCACCATTATAGGACTCCCTCTACCATTCCCCAATATTTTAATTATTTATTGAGAGTTTATTAACTTAGCCTGTTATGGTGGTCATGTTAGTCCAAGAATACTAACTATTCAGCAAATACTCAAAGGACATTGGTCAAGTCTACTGGGGTAATAGGCAAAACTAAATGGGATTACTGTAAACTCTGTGCAATGTAGACTCGGTGGGTCGAAAAAGGTGTTTCCACAGTCTATGGCTCTGGCTGTCCTTATCAATGGGTATAGCTTAAAATGTGTGGCCTATGGACATCCTGATATCTGGAGGGAAAGAATTAGACTGCAGCAGCAACCAGGTTGAATTGGTCAATCTCACTGCATCTATTTGTATTTCAAAAAACAATCTGCTGGAGGAACTTGGTAGGGGGAGGAATTGTCGATGTTTCAGGTCAATATCCTGCATCAGGACTTTCCTTCCCCCCCCCCCCCACAGATGCTGTCTGACCAGCTGAGTTCCTCCAGCAGGTTGTTTGTTGCTCAAGATTCCAGCATCTGCGCTCTGATGTGTTTCTATTTTTATTTCATTCAAGTGAGAAAAAATTTATCAACAGGAGGGAGAAATATCTTTCCTACTTGATAGCACAAATGAAGCTCAAGGTTTCATGATGGTTCATGAAATTGAAGGTAAGAACCTGTGTTACACCTAGACTCATGAACTTTTAAGTTGTAGTTGATAATATGGGAAGATATTGAAATTTTGTTGGCACTTTGTCTTTATCCTCAGCAAAACATGCACTCTCTTCCATCCTGTTATTTCTGTACCATTCCATTCGTTCCATTGAGGTGTTTTGAATGATGGTTCACAGTAAGTTAAAACTTAAATGTTCCTAAATTCATTCAAGATGAGAAGATTACTTGGAAGTTTTGATTTGGTAGGACTCAGAGATTCTGCCTTTGTTTATGAATGATTTATTAGTTTGTTGGATTTTTTAATGAAACTTAATATTATTGAAGGTTTAATTGAATATGGAATTACATAATTAAAAATTGTGGAAATAATGGGTGAATACAGAAAAGTATGCACAATACCAGAGAATTATAAAAGGAAGAAAAATTACCTAACTATTAGAAATTCAGTATAAAAAGTCCATTGACATTTTGAAATGGATGAAAACTGAAGATGAATCATTGAAGATCTAAGTAAGTGTACCAGTTGACTGAATACTGAATTATCATTGGGCCATGGCTCTAATCCGACGCTATGTTGACCTAAAAGCAATTAATGCAATCATAAATGAAGCAAACATTTTCATTGTTGGCAAGGTGGCAGTGTTAGAGGTTTAAGTTACTTGTAGTTAAATAAATAAAAATTCTTAACATATCATTGCCTCATGCACCTCCAATTCTGAAGAACAATGTGGCATACATGCAGTCTAGGACCATTGGTAGTTAAATGGACTTCAAATTATTGATCTTGATTTGAATTAGGGTTATGTTGTGACTAAGTATGTTGTGACTAAACTAAGTATGGTACCTCATACTTGGCAATGCAAATTCTGGCAATGTTACTCTATGGGGAAAAGATAATCTATTTGTGGCCTGCTTGAGGCTGATTAATTTAACACTCCTCTCTTAATACTCTTTCACGTTCTTAGTAACAGCTTACATCTACTTTATCTATGCCTCTTGGCATGTTAAAAACCTTCTTGTGGTATTTCTCAATAATTAATCGGTTTCTACACATTGCTGTTGCTAATCTCTGTGCAATCTGCCCAGTACGTGAATGTTATTCTGAGCAAGGTATCCAAAATTGCACTTACAGTTCTAAATATTTTCATCAATCAGGTTAATGTAAATGGTAGGGCACTAAGGAATGTTGCTGAACAGAGGGATATAGAGGTCCAAATCCATAGTTCCCTGAAAGTGCCAACATGGGTAGATAGGATGATGAAGAAGGTATATAGCATGCTTGACTTTATAGGCCAGGGCATAGAATATAAAAGTTGGCACACCATGTCACACCTTTACAAAACACTGGGTAGGTTGCACTTGAATTATTGTGAGCAGTTCTGGCCACCATACTCTAGGAAGGATGTGATTGTGCTGGAGAAAATGCAAAGGAAATTCACCAGGATGTTGCCTGGATTGGAGGACTTTAGTTATGGGGAAGGTTAGAACATAGAGCTTGGATAGGCTGGGCTTGTTTTCCCTGGAGTGAAAGAGGCTGAGAGGGGACCCCCTAGAGGTATATAAGATTATAAGAAGCATAAAGAGGGTAAAATATTTTCCCTGTTTTAGGTGTATCAAAAACAAGGGGGCATAGGTTTATGGTGAGAGGTAAGAGCCTTTAAGGGGATCTGAAGGGTAAGTTTCTGCCAGAGGAGGTGGCAGAATCGGATAAAGTTATGATGTTTAAGAGACATTTGACACTTAAATGGGCAAGACAAAGAAGGATAAAATCCTAATGCAGGCAAATGGGATTAGTGCAGATGGATTAAGAGTTCAGCACTGGAATGCTGAGCCAAAGGGCCTGTTTGTGTGCCGTTTCACTCTGACTCTATGACATAAGAAAAAAATCAGTTTGAAAGTACATAGACTGATTTTTCAGAACACTCTCTCCAGCGAACTGTTTATAAAATGTTGAGAAGCATAGATAGGGTAGACAGTCAGAATTTTTCTCCCCAGAGTAGAAATGTCAAATACTAGAGGACATGCCGGTCAGGTGCAGGTAGCTGGGATCAAGTGAATCCTAGGAGGAGTAGAGAGGGTGCAGGAGATTTAACAAGGAAATAAGAAGGGTAAAAAAGGGGATGAGATAACTTTGGCAGAGAAGATTAAGGAGAGTTGAAAGAGATTTTACAAGTATATAAAGGGGAAAAGAGTAACTAGAGAGAAAATAGGGCCACTCAAAGACCAAAGTGGACACCTATGTGTGGAGCTGCAGGAGCTGTATAGAATACGTCCTCTATAAATATTTCTCCTCTCCTTTTGCCATGGAGATAGACATGAGGGCTTGAAACTTGAGATAGTTGATGAGGATAGCTTGAGGATAGTCCGTATTACAGTAGAGGGACCTTAAAACATATGAAGGTAGATAAATCTCCAGGGCCTGATCAGGTATAGAACATAGAACAGTACAGCACAATACAGGCCCTTCGGCCCACAATGTTGTGCCAACCTTTAAACCTCGCCTAAGACTATCTAACCCCTTCCTCCCACATATCCCTCTATTTTAAATTCCTCCATATGCCTATCTAGTAATCTCTTGAATTTGACCAATGTTCCTGCCTCCACCACTGCCCCAGGCAGCGCATTCCATGCCCCAACCACTCTCTGGGTAAATAACCTCCCTCTGATATCTGCCTTGAACTTCCCACTCATTACTTTTAAGCCATGTCTTCTTATATTGAGCATTGCTGCCCTGGGAAAGAGGTGCTGGCTGTCCACTCTATCTATTCCTCTTAATACTTTGTACACCTCTATCATGTCTCCTCTCATCCTCCTTCTCTCCAAAGAGTAAAGCCCTAGCTCCCTTAGTCTCTCCTCATAATGCATACTCTCTAAAGCAGGCAGCATCCTGGTAAATCTCCTCTGCACCCTTTCCAACACTTCCACATCCTTCCTATAATGAGGTGACCAGAACTGGACACAGTACTCTAAGTGTGGCCTAACCAGAGTTTTATAGAGCTGCATAATTACCTCACGGCTCTTAAACTCGATCCCTTGACTTATGAAAGCTAACAACCCATAAGCGTTCTTAACTACCCTATCCACCTGTGAGGCAACTTTCAGGGATCTGTGGATATGGACCCCCAGATCCCTCTGCTCCTCCACACTACCCAGAATCCTGCCATTAACCTTGTACTCCGCCTTCCAAAGTGTACCACCTCACACTTCTCTGGACTGAACTTCATCTGCCACTTCTCAGCCCAGCTCTGCATCCTATCAATATCCCTCTGCAACCTTCAATCCTCTACACTATCCACAACTGCCAACCCACCCTTCTACCCCCTCATCCAAGTCATTAATAAAAATCACAAAAAGCAGAGGTCCCAGAACAGATCCTTTGGGACACCACTAGTCACAGCCCTCCAATCTGAATGCACTCCCTCCACCACAACCCTCTGCTTTCTACAGGCAAGCCAATTTTGAATCCACACGGCCAAGCCTCCCTGGATCCCATGCCCTCTGACCTTCTGAAGTACGGGATGACCGTGTGGAACCTTGTCAAATGCCTTACTAAAATCCATGTAGACCACATCTACTGCACTAACCTCATCAATCTGTCTGGTCACCTCCTCAAAGAACACCATCAGGCTTGTGAGACATGATCTGCCCTTCACAAAGCCATGCTGGCTGTCTCTGATCAGACCATGATTCTCTAAATGCCCATAGATCCTATCTCTAAGAATCCTTTCCAACAGCTTGCCCACCACAGACGTAAGGTATATCCAAGAACACTGTGGGAAGCTAGAAAAGAAATCACAGGAGCCCTGGCTGAGATATATGCATCAATGTTAGCGACAGGTGAGGTTCCAGAGAACTGGAGGGTGGCTAATGTTGTGCCTTTATATAAGAAGGGCTGCAAAGAAAAACCTGGGAACTTTAGACCAGTTAACCCTGCATTAGTATGGTGGTAGGTGGTATGGAGGGGATTCTGAGCGATAATGCATTTGGAAAGACGGGATGATTAAGCTGATGAGGGAGGGTGCTTGATGTGGTCTGTATGGACTTCAGTAAGGCCTTTCATAAGTTTCCACGTAGTAGGCTGCTATGGAAAGTTAGATAGCAATGGATCCTGGAAGAACTGGCTAATTGGAGACACGATTAGCTTGATGGTAGGAAGCAGAGGGTGATGGTGGAAGGTTGTTTTTCGGATTGGAGGCCCGTGACTAATGGTGTCCCTCAGGTCAGTGCTAGGCCCGTTGTTATTTGTCAATTATATCAATGATTTGGATGAGAATGTACAAGGCATGGTTGATAAACTTGCAGATGACACTAAAATAGGTGGTGTCATGGACAGTGAAAATGGTTATCAGGAATTACAGAGGGATCTTTATCAACTGGGAAAGTGGTCCAAGGAGTCACAAATGCAGTTTAATTTGGATAAGTGTGAGGTGTCGCATTTTGGGAAGACAAATGAAGCCTGAACTTTCACAGTGAATGGTCGGGCCCTGGGGAGTGTTATTAGAACAGAGGGACCGAGGAGTACAAGTAATGGTTCCCTGAAAGTGGTGTCACAGGTTGACAAGATGGTGAAGAAGGTTTTTTGGCATGCTGGCCTTTATCAGTCAGGGCATTGAATATAAGAAGTTGAGATGTTGTGTTGCAGTTGTACATGACGTTGGTGAGGTTGCATTTGGAATATTGTGTTCAGGTTTGGTCACCCTGCTATAGAAAAGATGCCATTAAGCTGAAAAGAGTGCAGAAAATATTTATAAGAATGTTGCCAGGATTTGAGGGACTGAGTTATGGAGAGAGGTTGAGGACTTTATTCATTGAAGCACAGGAGAATGAGGGATGATATTAGAGGTGTATAAAATCATAAGGGGCATAGGGTGAATGCACACAGTCTTTTTCCCAGAGTTGGGAACTAGAGGGCATATGTGTAAGGTGAGAGGAGAGAGATTTAATAGGAACCTGAGGGGCAACTTCTTCACCCAGAAGGTGGTCAGTATATGAAATGAGCTGCCGGAGGAAGAGATTGAGGCAAGTACATTAACAACATTTAAAATACACTTGGATAGGTACATGGATAGGAAAGGTTTAGAGGGATATGGGCCAAATGTGGGCAAATGGGACTAGCTTAGATGGTCATCTTGGTCGGCATGGACCAGTAGGGCCTCTTTCTGTACTGTGTGACTCTGTGACATGCATTTAAGGTGAGAGGGGGGAGGTTTAAAGGATATGTGTGAAGAAATTTTTTTTTACACCAAGTGGTAGGTGCTTGGACCGGGGCTGTCAGGGGTAGTGGTGAAAGCAAATACAATAGCGGCGTTTAAGAAGCTTTTAGATATATGAATATACAGGGGATGGAGGATGTGGATCATGTACAGGCAGAAGAGATTTAGTTTAATTTGGCATTGTGTTCAGCACAGACATTCAGCTATTCGTTGGAGAGTTGATATAGCGGACTTCAAGTCTCTATATGTTGAAGATATAGTGGCAGATCTGACTTGTAGTTGGAGAATTCAGGAAGGGGATGGTGAAATTCTAAAACATATTGCCATTAAAAATGAGGTATATTAAGCCTTCTAAGACATCTAATAGCTCCTAATGGGTTGCTTTATCCCAGGTTGCTATAGGAAGCAAGGGAGGAGATTGTTGGGGTGCTGACAGATTTTTAAATTTTCGCTTGCCATAGGTGAGGTGCCAAATGAGTGGAGAACAGTAAATGTGGTAGCTTTTATTCAAGAATGGCAGCAGGGATAAACCACGTAAGTGAAAGACTCTGAGTCTCATGTCAATTGTAGGGAAGTTATTGGAAAAAGCTGAGGAACAGGATTAATCTACATGTGGAAAGGGACTCTGCATGGCTTTGTTATGAGGAGATCTTGTCTGACCAATCTGATTGAATTTTTCCCAAGACATAACTTTGATGTAGTCTATATAGACTTCAGCATGGTGTTTGACAAGATCCCAAGTGGGAAAGTGGTCCAAAAAGGTAGAGCCCATGGGATCCAAGGCAAGTTGGTATTTTGGATCCAAGATAAGAGCTGGTGTCTGATGGCGGAGAGTTGTTTTGTGATTGAAAGGCTGTGACCAATGGTGCACTGCAGGGATCAGTGCTGGGACCCTCACAGTTTGTTATATACATTAATAATGTGGATGTAAATGTCAGAAATATGATTAGTGAATTTGCAGGTGGCATGAAATTTGGTGTGTTGTTGACAGCGAAAAGGATGGTCATAGCCTACAGGATTGGCAGAGCATGGGCAGATGGAATTTAACCCTGATGAGTGCAAGGTGATGCACTATGGGAGGACTAATAAGAGTAAAACATACAGAATTAACATTAGGGCCCAAGTAGTTGTGAGGAACGAAGGAACCTTGATGTATAAGGTGGAAGCACAGGTAGACAGGGTAGAGAAAAAGGCATGAGAAATACAACTTAATGAACTGAGGCACAGAATATAAGAAAAGGAGGTTATGGGACAATTTTATGAGACATTGGGTTAGGACACAGCTGGAGTACTGTGTCGAGTTCTGGTTCCCACATTACAGGAAGGACATGATTGCAATTGAGAAGATGCAGGGAGACAGGATGTTGCCTGAGATTGTATGTTGTAGTTATGTGGAGAGACTGGATTAAACAAAGTTATGAAGCATTTTATAAGTTTATTAAAGAGGGTTACCAAGGAAACAGTAGGGTCCATTATGAACCATAATGGCAATCTGTGTGTGAAGCCAGAGAATGTAGGTGAGGCCTTAAATGAATATTTCTCATCTGTAGTGACTGAGGAGGACACTGCTTTGGGAGATTTTAGGGAGGAGGATGGTGAAATTTGCTATCAATAAAAGGAAGTATTAGCTGCCTTAGTAGGCTTAAAGGTGGATAAATCTCCAAGGCCTGATGAGAAGTATGCCAGTTGACTTTGTGAGGCAAATATGTACCTTTATTCCAGAAGGGTAGCAGGAATAGGTCACGTAATTACAGGCCTGTGGGTCTAATATCTGTGGTAGGGAAGTAGTTATCTGACTTGTATATAATCCTAATTACAAGGATCTTTTATATATTCATTCAAGGGATGTGGGCTTCGAAGACTGAGCCAGCACTTAATTGCCCATCCCTAGTTGCCCTTGAGAAGGCGGAGTGAAGAGCTGCCTTCTTGAACCACTGCAGTCCTTGAGGTGTGGGTATACCCACAATGCTGTTAGGGAGGGAGTTCCAGAATTTTGATCCGGCAACTGTGAAGGAATGGCGATATATTTCCAATTCCAGGGAGGAATTAGGAGAGACAGGAGGGGCCATGAAAAGTCCTTCACAAGTAGAATTAAAGAGAATCCCAAGGTATTTATACACCTACATTAAGAGCAAAAAGATAACTAGTGAGAAGGTAGGACCACTCAAGGATAAAGGAGGGAATATGCTTGAAGGTGAGGGATCCACTGTGACTTGGCCACTTGGATTCAGAATTGGCTTGCCCATAAAAGACAGAGGTTAGTGGTTGATGGGACTTATTCTGGCTGGAGGTCCATGACCAGCGGTGTTCCGCAGGGATCTGTACTGGGACCTCTGCTGTTTGTGTTATATACTGTATATAAATGACTTGGATGAAAACATGGATGGGTGGGTTAGTAAGTTTGCAGATGATAAAAAAAAAAATTGGTAGCGTTGTGAATAGTACAAAAGATGGCCAAAAGATATAATGGGATATAGATCAGTTGTAGATATGGGTGAAGGTATGACAGATGGACTTTAATTCAGCCAAGTGTGAAATATTACACTTTGAGAGATCAAATGTAAAGGGACAGTACACGGTTAATGGCAGGATCCTTAACAGTGTTGATGTACAGAGGGATCTTGGGGTCCATAGCTTCCTGAAATTGGCTACACAAATTGATAGGGTAGTAAAGAAGGCATATAATGTGCTTGCCTTTATTAGTTGAGGTACTGAGTTCAAGCATTAAAAAGTTATGTTGCAGTTTTATAAAACTCTGGTTAGGCTACATCTGGAGTATTGCATTCATTTTTGATCACCCCATTATAGGAAGGATGTGGAGGCTTTGGGAAGGGTGCAAAAGAAGTTTACCAGGATGCTGCCTGCATTAGAGGGCATGTGCTATAAGGAAAGGTTGGACAAACTTGGGTTGTTTTTTCTGAAGTGGTGGAGGCTAAGGGGAGACCTGATAGAAGTTTATAAGATTATGAGAGGCATAGAGTAGACATCCAGTATCTTTTTCCCAGGGTCGAAATGTCTAATACTAGAGGGCATGCATTTAAGGTAAGAAGGGGTAAATTCAAAGTAGATGTGTGGGGCAAGTTTTTTTTTTACGCAGAAAGCGGTGGATGCCTGGAATGCACTACCAGCTGTGCTACTGGAGGCAAATACAATAGAGACGTTTTAGAGAGTCTCAGATAGGTACATGAATATGCAGAGAATGGAGGGATACGGACTTGCGTAGGCAGAAGAGACTCGTTTAGTAGGCTTTTAAGTACTAGTTTAATTAGTTTGGCACAACATTGTGGGCTGAGGGGCCTGTTCCTGTACTGTACTGTTCTATGTTGTAAGTCACGATGGTGTGTGATGTGGAGGATAACTTCCAGGTGGTAGTGTTTCCATGCTTTTGCTGCCCTTGTCTTTCTGGCTGGTAGAGGTTGTGGGTTTGGAAGGTGCTGTCTAATGAGTCACTGTGAGTTGCTAGGATGCATCTTGCAGATGGTACAAACTGCTGCTACTGTGCGTTGGTGGTGGAGTGAGTGAATGGTTGTGGATGGGGTGCCTATCAAGCGGGTTGCTATGTCCTGTATGGTGTCGAGCTTCCTGAGCATTGATGAAACTGCACTTATACAGACAAGTGGAGAGTATTCCATCACAGTCCTGACTTGTAGATGGTAGACAGGCTTTGGGGAGTTAGGAGGTGAATTACTCACCACAGGATTCCTAGCCTCTGACCTATTCTTATAGCCACATTGTCTCTATAGAGGCTACTCCAGTTGCATTTCTGGTCAGTGGTAACCCCCAGGATATTGATAGTGGGAGATTCAGTGAAAGTAATGCCAGAGAATGTCAGGGGGTGATAGCTAGATTTTCTCTTGATGGTTATTGTCATTGCCTGGAGCTTGTATGGTGCAAATGTTACTTGCCACCTATCAGCCCAGGCCTGGATATTGCCCAGGTCTTGCTGCATTTGATTGTAGACTGCTTCATTATCTGAAGAGTCGCAAATGGTGCTGAAGGTTGTGCAATCATCAGTGAACATACCTGCTTCTGACCTTACAGTTGAAGGAAAGTCATTAATGAAGTAGCTGCAGATGTTTAACCTAGGACACTTGTTGTGTGACATGGTTCCTTTCAGCCTTAAGGATGAGGGACTCTGGACACGAGCTTTGGATATCAAAACTAGTTTAATCACAAAGGCAAACGTGGGGACAGAATGGATGGGAATAGATACACACTCACACACACGCAGGAGACCGCGAACGTGAGGGGGGATCGCAACTAGGATAAGATACACACACACAAGCACACAATAACAATATACAACTTCAGGATATAATACTTCAATGCTTGACCCACACTAGCATTGGCCCTTAACGCTCCCTGAGTCTGAGTGAAACGCTTCCTGACCATGTGGTGATGCACTCTTACCAGTGATCTCTGCAGCATTATCTCACTATTCCTGGGGTCGTCAAAGAGGAAGGGCTAGGGGATTGCAACCCTTTTTATGGTGCTAGGAGGCTGGGTGGAGCCTAAGTAATTTAAATGGGCCAGTGGTCTGGGGGGTCAAGGACAAAGGTGCCTGTCACAGCCAATGGTCAGGCAAGTTCAGAGACAAAAGGTACTCTCACACCTGAGGTGTGGGTGGAGCCGCACCTTGATTGACAGTGGCATCACTTCCAATCTGAGGAACAATGCTGTCCTCCAACCAGTGGGGGTCAGTGTCGTTACTGTCACGTGAAAGCCATGTGTTTTCTCACTAAACACTATTCTTGAGGAACTCCTGCAGAGATGTTCTATGGCTGAGATGATTGTCCTCCAAATCACCACAATCATCTTCCTTTGTGCTAGGTATGATTCAAACCAGCGGAGGGTTTTCCCCAATTACTCCAATTTAGTCAGGGCTCCTTGCTGCCATACTCGATCAAGTGCTGCCTTGATGTCAAGGGCAGTTACTCTCACTTCATCTCTTGTCTATGCTTGGAGAGGCAGGGATTAATCAAAGTCAGCTTGACTTTGTTAGAGGGAAGATCCTGTTGCCCAATTTGACTAAATTTTTCAAAGAAGAGGTAACAAAGTGTATGGATGACAGCAGTGTGGTTAATGTGATCTACCTAGACTTCATTTAGGTCTTTGACAAGGTCCCAGATGGGAGACTAGTCCAATAGGTTAGAGCCTGTGTGATATAAAATTGGCTTGGTAATAAGAGGTAGAGGGTGACAGAAGTGCATTGTTTTTGAGATTTGAAGTCTATGAGTAGTGATAGAGATTGGTATCAAGATCCTTGCTGTTTGCAATTTGAATGTAGGATGTATGATTAGTAAGTCTGCAGATGATACAAAAATTGGTTGAGTTCATAGTGAGGAGGGAAGTCTTAGAGGCTAATGTTGAGTTGGTAAAATGAGCAGAGCAACAGCAGATGGAAGTTAATTCTGATTAAGTGTGAAGTTGTGCATTTTTGGAGGACTTATTAGGGTCAAGTGTACATGATGCATGGTAGAGTCCTAGGAAGTATTGAGGACCTTGATGTACAAGTCGAAGGATTCTTGAAAGTGACAGCACAGGCAGATCAAGGTGGTGAAGAAGCATATGGGATATTTACCTTCATTGGCTAGTCCATATAAGAACAAGCAGGTTGTGGCACAAGTTTGGTTAAGCCGCAGTTGGGGTACCATGTGAAGTTTTGGTTGTCACACCATTGGAAGGTCATGACTGCACTAGACAGGGTGGTGGCTGACTTAGAAAGTTTTGGTTATGAGAGACTGGAGGCCCATACCTAAACAACAAGGGGGGGGGGGGGGGGGGGGTTGAATGCAAACCAATGAAACTAGACTCGGGATATGTAAAATTGAAAAGAGTTCCCTTTAACACAGTCGTCTGACTTTAATCTTGGACTGTTCAATACATTCTTGTAAGATTGTATGTAAAACTGTACATTTTAAACTATTTGTAATGCTATGAGAAATTCTTTTAAAACTTGGGAGTTTGAATATGGTATTCTGATTAAAAATATGGCTTCAGATGTATTGGCTTTATCTTGACCTATAACCTATTTACCACTAAATTTGTGACTGCAATACTATGAAAGGAACAGTGAGTAAGAGTTTTACATTAAATGACAACTCAATGTTATCCAATCTCTAAATGAATATGGGTTCACACTTGCATACTGTTTTTCCCCATTTGTAAGTTTTTCTTAATCTTCCACTGTTTGAGCAGATACAACAGACATGGTGTTACAGTAACTCAATTTTTAATAAGGTAATGGCATTAGTTCTTGTACTTCTAGAACTTATTATCACTGATCATAAGTATTCCATTAATATTAATAGATTTGTTACAAATCCACATTATGCCAATGCAAAATTCAAAGCACAAATTGAACCCAAGTTAGAATATGGTCTTTTTATTGTTTGACAAATTATAAATATTTTGATCATTACATGATATAAAACATGCAAAACAAGTCATCAAAACAATGGTTGTTACTTTAATACAACGAATCCTTTTATCGTAGGAATAACATCTCAAAAATATATTTTGGTGCATTGTATACAACAAAAAGGAATAATTAAACATTTTAAATTTCACAGGACATTTATGGACTACCACATATATGATAGTACCAAAACATCTTAGCTCGAAAGCAGTTTTATTCAGAGCACTTGCCCAGTTTTCAGCTTTAGGCATCATCACCAGCATTGGGTTATAATATGTAAATAATTTAGCCAACAACCAACAGTGCAAACAACCTGAATTACATTTTCTCCCTGTACCCAGTTTACAAAATTAGACCAACCTTTCTACAAATTTCCAAATAAAACACATAGTACTGGAAAGGTTGATCTCTTATTGCTAGTATAATTAAAGAGGCCATTATTGGACAAGATCTAATAGTTTGCAATAAAGGTAAAATTTTAATTAAAAATTTGTTCATAAAATACTATGATTCAATATAAAGATGGCATCCAGGAACCAATGAGAATTGGGAAATTCCAGCATTTTTAGTATTGACAGTTAAAACTCTTCCACAATTGCCTAATTAATTTTGCATTTGTGAAGTGTATTGAATGTGAGCAGTTCATTCAGAATGTTAACTTGGGATGTAAAGTCAATAACAAATGAAATCTCACTCCTAACCCAAAATATGACTTTATTGCTAAGCATGTGCTAGAGACATCAGTTGCTGATTTTAATGCATATTTATTTCAACATTAGAAATATATTGTCAACTATCTACATTTATATTATACAATTATTTTGTCACCTTAAAAGAAACATTGTCAAAAGTTATTCAAGTCAAAAAACTTCAAACAAGTTCTATAGTCTTGTAAACCACTAAGTGTACATGTTAGCTCTGCAGTTAAATAACACTGTTTGCTCCAGCTGTTAACAAGCTCAAGCTGCAAAACAAAATCCCTTTTCTGACTGGACAGCAACTAAGAGAGACTTAAGTTAAAGATACCCCAGTTCTTAAATAAACTATGGAATGGTTTACAAGAAATAATAAAGTGTAAATGAATATAAACAAAGACAAAAAAAATACAGCATTTGGTTCCAAGAATTTCTTTACACTGGTTTTGAACTGTGTCAGTGTACTACAGGACTTGGACAGAGCAGAAACCTCACATAAACTTGCCACGTTTATAAAGGCTAGCCTTTCAGTGCACCCTCCAGTGTTAGTAAATCCAGCAAGTTTAATTTTGCTGCTGACTGTTTACAATCCACACATTGAGAAGTGCAAGCATTAAAGCACAGAACCAAAATAAAAAGTCTTAATTTCCTGCACAAAAATGGTTGCATTTACTGTGTTATACATATGGGACTTCTGATCTTTGAAAATTTTCAAAGTTGGCAATGCCATGTAGATCAGGAAATGCAAAATCTCAAGATAAGCAGCCAAAAATTATTCTAGTCCTCAAGGCTGACTAAAAAGATTTGTTTCCATTTTAAAATACTGGGGATTTCTGAAACTACTGGATAGATATGTCGGGGGTGGGGTTGGCAGCAGCAGCAGTGGGTGGAAAAATGTGAGAGGAGAGTTCAAATTGGCAAACTTCCTTCTCCCTTCAGCACCACTGGAAGATTCAAAATATGAATTATTTACTTTAATCTTCACCAAAATCAAAGGAAACCTATTTTATACAAGGTTTTAAGAACCTGCCAGTAGTTTGATTTTGAATGGTATATTAAGCCAGTTTATTTTTTTTTTAAGACTAGAGTAAAATTTTAAACAAAAAGAATTTATCCTGAATGATTCAACCCTTACTTGGATAACTCAATTCAAAAGCGGTCTGTTTCATTAAAACAATGTTTGGGCAAGCCCAAAGCTAATGTTAGGAATATTTATTCTAAGTACTAAGCAAATTTTGCACAATAATGAAATACTGTTTAAAAAGGTGCAATTGTAGCAAATTAGAAGTCAGCACTTCAAATTAAAAAAAACTCCACTAGTCCAAATAGATGTGTTGTTCAGTTTCCTATGAACCAATTGCATTGATGAGTTCTGTTTGGGAGAATTTTCCATCTTCATTAGCATCAAACTGTTGAAGTTCTTCTAGATCAGGGGTTTGGGTACCGAATAAATTGTAAAGATCTTGATAAGAAAGTTGGCCATCAGTAGATTTATGGAACAGGTCCTGCAGATCTGCAACATTTAAAACAGTATTAAAATTGTATAACACAGGGACCTAGGAGTACAGGTACATAGTTTCCTGAAAGCAGTGTCACAGGTAGACAGGATGGTGCAAAAGGCTTTTGGCACAATGACCTTCATCAGTCAGGGCACTGAGTGTGGAAGTTGGGATGCTATGTTTTGGCTGTACAAGGGTAATCTCAGAGGTGTATAAAATCATGAGGAGCAGAGATAGAGTGAATGCACAGTCTTTTTCCCAGGGTTGAGGAAATCAAAAACCAGTTGAGGCAGGTACATTAACAACATTTAAAAGACACTTGGACACGAAAAATTTAGAGGGCTATGGGTTAAATGCAGTCAAATTGGACTAGCTTTGATGGGCCAAAGAGCCTTTTTCCATGATGAATTACTGTGTCATATTAAGTTTTAGAAGTGGCAGTACTAAAAACTTAACAGAATTAGAAATATTACTCTTCAATCAAGGACCAAAATATGAAAATAATACTTTGCTACATAAAGTAAAAATGTTATTAGCCCAATTCTTTTCCAAGGAGTCAGGATATTGTTGGTAAGCTGCATGGTTTTAGCTAATCCAGATGTCTTTGAACTGTAACCAAGGTATCTGGACCCATATTGTGGGTTGTTACTTTGCAGCAAAGAAGTGTGCAGACTATCTGAATAGAACCCCATGTGGATTTCTTAGTGGCTTAGTTTGGAGATAAAGTATAGTGATGGGTTATCAAATGCATCAAAGCTCCTCAAAGAAAAGCAGTTTTTTCCCCCTATGTTCTTCACCTTCCCTTAACATCCTTACAAATATTAATCAATTTATTAATCTGAAGTCAGCTGAACACTTCATACACATTGGTTTTGAAGGTGTATGCGCGCACACAATAAAAAGGTTTAATGATACATCACTTTTTTGTTGAATGAAAATAACGGAAGAAATTTTATAGCTTGTAATAGTAGGAATACTATCGATCAAATAGTGAACAAAGGAGAATCACACAAGGCAGATTCCATGATCTGATGCTAATTATCATGCATGCAAAGTCAGAGGTAAAATCAAGTCCTACCAAGTTTCAATGCTTAATGTAAATTAAGATCTTAGCCACAACTTTTGAACCCTGAAGAAACAAGTACTAGATACTGAATTTCCATAGTTGAACAGTCATTCTAGAGAATAATGACAGCAATTTATAGATGCGAGAGGCCATCCAGCTTTTTAGTTTATTAATCCAGCACTCCCCCTGTTTAAGTATCCAAATGTTTCTCAAGTAATTTTAAGTTATTTGTTCTAATAAAGCTAGCGAGGCGCTCTAGGCATTGATCAAAGTTAAGCATACTAATTTAATCCCAAATTTATGCTTCACTAGTTTTTCCTGTTACTTACTTCCGAGCTTCATAGCCCAGCATTCATCCAGGTACTTAAAATCTTTTTGATACATTTCTTCTTCCACCACTCTGATATCCATAGTTGAAAACAAAAATCCTCAATTCCCTTCTATCAATTACTTTTAGTTAGTTATTTAATCACTTGTTAAGGGAAAAAGGTCTTTCTTGCTCACTCAATCTCATGGTCTCAATTTTACACACACTTGCCAATTCCCTTCTCAGCCTATTTTGTTCCAAAGAAAATAAATGCAACCTCACCACTCTCCCCATAGAACTGAAGTTCTCCAGCCTTGGTGACATCCTCTTCCATCTCTTTTGCACCCTCTCATGCCACCACATTCATTTGGTGACCAGACTGTATGCGGTACTTCAGTTGGTGCATGACTGGTATTGTATACAATTCTAGAATAACCTTCCTACTCTTGTTTTCTATGCCCCAGTTAATAAAGAAGTTTTTTTTTTTGTATGTTTTCTTGACCAACTTATCTATTGCCTCAATAATTTTAAGGATCTGTGGGCTCACACTGAGATCCTTTCCCTCATGCTTTTCAGTATTCTATCACTGTTGTTTATTCTCTTGCCACGTTTGCCCACTTATTACCCCTCATTTCTCCACAATGAATTCCACTTAGTACTACTTTGGCTACCTGACCAGTCCATACGGCTCACAATTTTCTTACTCACGATGAATGCCTGCCAAATTTGGTAATGTGTATAAATTTGGGGCCTTGCTTATTGTTTAATCAAGTCCAAATCATTGATCTATACCAAAAAGATACAAGATCATAGAGACCCTGTAAACACTTAAGCAAACTATTCCAGATAGCACCACCAATTAAGCTGAGATCCTAAAACCGATCTCTAAAAGTACAAATAAAATTACAAATAATGTACATCAGGTTTGAATTATGAAAAATGTTCAATGTAGTTCTAATATAGTTGTAAATCTTACCTTTTAAAGTGTTAATACCAGGTAATGATAGATGTTTTAATTTGACATTCCTTTTACTGTTTTTATTAGCTACTGCTTTTACTGGGAATCTTGGAGAAACTAAGGGATTCACTGTAGAAGTTGAGCTTGTGTTACCTGTAAAAACAAAAGTACAGCTGCAGATAGCTATCTATTCATTTATTGCTCACATTCCAGACTTTAGGGAAAACGTTCATGGATTCTAGAGTACAGAATCAGGTCATTCTGTCCAGCTGCTCTCTGCTTGTAATTAATATGTCACACCAATTACTTTGTCACCCTGCCCTTATACTTCCTCTACTCTCTCATATTTGGATCAAGCTTCTATGAAATATTTCTATGAAATATGTCAATGCTTTTTTCTGCTACTCATGTGGCAATTCTACATCTGCATTTTCACAATGTAGAAATTGATCTGAAATTTTTGATCTGCTAGTTATCTTATTTGTACCTTCTGTTTTACTAGCCCATGTTTAATAGATTTTCCATATCCATCTTATCTAATTACTACACAATTTTAAAGACTTCATATTTCCAAAATCTTTTCAAGAGCCTTCATCTTTCTTGATAATGGTACTCAATTCTATAATCCTGAAAATAGTTTCTGCACTTTATTTACTTCTCCTTGGGTGACCCAACAAAAGTTCTACATAAATTCAATATTATCTCTAATTACTTTGTTATTCCTCCAGAAGTTAACTGCAGTCCTAGGTTTTGCATTCTTCAGCTTCAGTAATTTGTGTATCTGCGTTTCCAGATCTCATTTAGTTTCTTGGTTTCCAAACAAAAAACAAATGGACTCTTCTTACATAAATATGCTTTCTCATGTTTGAATTAATAAATTCACCCAAAATTTATGCGTGTGTTTTTGTTCCAGTAACCACCTTGTAATCAACCTCCCATTCCCAATTTGGTACATGATTTGACATCACAGCTCCAATTCTATTCCTTTATGTGAATGGCAATGATAGTTGCAGCATAGATTCTTGTGGGCTACATTTCCTAAGATACTTCCCTTTAAACGGAGCATCTATTTTCAATCTATTAACTATCTTTCAATCCATTCTGCTATCTAGCCCCTGAATCCATATACCTCCAGCTTTGCCAAGAATCCTTTATGCAATACCTTACTGAAGGCATTCTGAATGTTCACACATTACCATTTTCCCCAAACTTGCTGCCCTTCATTGGCAACTTCCAGAAACATTCTTTGCTGTAATGTGAATGTCTGACAATTCCTAAACACTTGTATTGGGAAATGTGCTCAATGATTTTAACAAAGGTGATGTTGGGTATCTGTGAGCATACAGTCTGAAAAAAAAAATGGCTTACTCTATGCTGGACCTACAAGTACTTAATGCTAGAAACAAACTGATTATCCCATCCTTCATTTCCAAGCACCACGCTCATCATAATTAACTTTGCCATCAAGTTGCATGTTGCTGCAGTACCACTGATCCGCTCTAATGCTTCCGACATCATTCTTCAATGAATACAGCAATGCTGCCCTTACAGTAAGATTTTTATCATACACATGCCAATTCCTTGGAGAGAATAAAAATCCTGTTCTTCCAGAAAAATTTCAGGAAAAGCTTAGAACCATAGAACACTACAGCACAGAAAATAGGCCATTCGGCCCTTCTAGTCTGTGCTGAAACTTTATTCCACTAGTCCCATTGACCTGCACCCAGTCCATAACCCTCCAGACCTCTCCCATCCACGTAGCTATCCAATTTACTCTTAAAACCTGAGCGAGCCTGCATTTACCACATCAGATGGCAGCTCGTTCCACACTTCCACCACTCTGAGTGAAGAAGTTCCCCAATGTTCCCCTTAAACCTTTCCCCTTTTACCTTAAAGCCATGTCCTCTTGTACTTATCTCTCCTAATCTAGGTGGAAAGAGCCTGCAACATTTATCAAGATTCCCCTTGATAATCATAATCACTCATTACACTCTTACTAAATTTTCTTAACTAAACCAAACACTTACCCAAATTCAATTATTAATGACTTTCTGAAACCAAAATCATGATATTTAATTCCATTTTCTCTCACATTTTGGAAGCAATACATCAGGCAATAAATGTATTGACCCTTCCTGATTGTGATAACATCTTCCAATTCTATGACACCACTGTTTCAAAAGCATCAGTCAGACTTTCATCAAGTTGCATTCATCATGTGCAAGCTTGTGCAAAACACAAAAGTTATTTAATTCTGGAGATCAGAAAACCTACATCCCTTCCTCATTTGAAGCCAACACACATACATATTCCAAATATCCATTACAAGTAGAATCCCTCAATTTCTTATCTTGCTGTCACAAACAAATTCCACCATCTTGGGCAGTGTATAGCTTAAAAAAACTAAATTGGAAGAAACTACATAGCATATGCAAATCTGAGAACTGGAGATCTCCTAAATGGCTCCGTAGTTAGTCACTTAGAACAGATACATTTTGCCCAGGAAGATCCACATCTATTTTAGGTTTTGCACTGAAACCTAATGAGCACTACTTCAGCCAACTCCAAAAAGCAATTTAAAAAAAAGTGAGCCCCGAGGTAGGTGATCCAGGAATACCAGCTAAATGTGAAGGCAAATATATTTCAACTATTATAATTTGTTGAAAAGCTCATAGGTTTTTAATTTTGCATATTTAGCTGATATTAAAATGGAAGAATGTTCTTAAGAGAAACATAATAATGCCCTAGAAAAGTTCATTTTAGTTCCTCCTCAAAAATATATTAGCTGCACCTGGGGAAATTATTAAAGATTTATCTGTATGACAATGGATTCATCTCCAGTATGCATCTTTGAGATTGCTCATGCTCTTGCTCACAATGGTAACAATGTGCATTACTGTAAACTAGTGCACAATCCAGATTGTGGTCAAGCAAATACATACCTGCCAAAGAGAGACTCCAAGTTCAACTAGGCTTGTGAAATCTCCAGAACATCACTTTTTCCATTGTTCTGAATGTCAAAGTCTATTCTTCCTAATAAATTTACCAACTTTCTAGCTGCTTTTAATTTGCATGTAACATTACCAATGAGCAATGTGTTCCAAATGAGCAGTGTAATACATTGTTATGATCTATGGTGGTCCATGGTTCAAGTCTCATTAGAAACACTAATTTTATATGCAAACTACTCAAAATTTCAAGTTTCTTGTGCTAAAATGTCAATTAACTAACCATCTGAATTAACTAACCATCTGAATTAACCATGAGCCCCAAAGTGCTTCAAAATTGATTTAACATAATTCAATGTTTCTTAATTCAAATTAAGGGTATATTGCACTTGGGGGCATGTCTTTCTAGACGTGCTAGAATTTTCATGTGGAGTCACTTATTACTTTGCAATTAAACCTGCAGCACAGCATAGTCCTATAGGTGCACAGGCATTTAAAACAGTCTAAGCAATGTTTTATGAGTAATCATTATTTGGCTTTTGATCTTTGCACTGCACAGTTGTTTCATTCTTTGGATTCTTCTCCTTTATATGATCAGTTTGCATAACACAGGCAAGATCACCCCAGGTATACAATACATTTCATTGGTTATTCACCTGAGCCTCAAGAAAGTTGGGAGAGAAATTTTTCACCTAGTAAGAGGGACAGATATTGAAGGACGACATCGTTAGAGAACTGATGCTTCTATTATATTACAGAATCTGCTTTCTATAGTGCCTTCACCCCTCCCCACACACATGAAACAGAAAATACAGAAATAAATCTTAAAGCTGTGGGAAAGTTCACAACGTCCACATTTGCACGGAAGCCTTAAATTTCTAGTTATGGAGATAAGTGCTGACAGTCCTAAGTGGAATTGCCAGCATTTCTGCAGCAGACTTGAGCCATTATTTTTCAAATGACAGTTGGAACTTGCATACTTTATAGGTATATGGAAAAAATTAACTTGATGAAATGATCGCTAGATAGATAGCAACTTGTTGCAAGCTGCTCTCTGCCAATCTATTCATTATTTCTATTATTATCGTTCTACTCTTAAATCCAAATTCTAAGACTCCAAGAATTACTAGTAATGTTCTTTTAAACCTATTTACAGGTCTGGCGACCTCCTGGAGTGAATGAACTACCGACCCAACTCCTGGAACCAACCAGCAAGGCCTAGGATGGTCCCGTCCATGTGGTAGCCTGTGCAGAGTGAAGCCAAGACCCAACTCCCGGACCCCACTGGAAGCCCTGACCCGCCGCAATATCAGTGGCTGAGCCCTGACCTGACTGGAGGCTGAGCCAACAGCAGTTCTAGTGGCCAAGTCTCAAGGCCTGACCTGTGGGAGCACCTGACACAGAGGTCCCTCTGGATCAAAGGCCCAACCCTACGAGCACCCGAGGCCGAGGCTCCACTGGATGCCCCCATTTACCTGACAGTGCAGCTCATTCCTCACCAGGACTTCTAGACCTGTCCAGAAATAACAACTTACCTTCCAATCCAGGTGACTCTACTCCAGAAACTGCAGAGAGTTGTGGACACAGCTCAGCACATCACAAAAACTAGCCTTCTCTTCATGGACTGTCTACACACCTTGCAGCCTCAATAAAGCAGCTAACATAATCAAAGACCCCCACCCCAGACATTCTCTCTTCTCCCCCCTCCCAATAGGCAGAAGATACAAAAGCCTGAAAGCACATAGCACCATGCTCAGGGCAGCTTCTATCCCGCTGTTTATAGGACTATTGAGCGGACCTCTTGTACGATAAGGTGGACTCTTGACCTCAATCTACCTCGGCATGGCCTTGCACCTTATTGTTTTCTGTAACACTATATTCTGCATTCTATTATTGCTTTTCTCTTGTACTAGCTCAATGTACTGACGTAATGAAATGATCTGTAGGTATGGCATGCAAAACAAAGTTTTTCACTGTACCTCAGTACATGTGACAATAAGCCAATTACCAATCTTGCAGATCTACAGGCTAGTTTTCTACAGAAATAATTCACGGATGAGGAGCAGGTCCCAGGAAGATCTTGTTTTTAAAATATTAAATGGACCTAATTTTCTGTACAGTTCTTTCTGCACTTTCCATTTAATTTTGATCATTTGCATCTTAGAAGAATTAAAAATATACTACAGGCAGTTACCTACTTCTGCTATTGCAACAGCACCTTCCAATCGCTTAATGACTACGGCCAAGAAGGAGAAAGGCAACATACACACTAGAATACCACCACCACCTGCAATATACCCCTCTAAGTCATACACCATACTAATTTAGAAATTTTGCCAATCCTGCATTGTTGGTATAACTCACTCCCCATAAAAACCACAGGAGATAAAGGTGGCAGTTCTCTACCTCCTTCAAGAACCTTTAGATAATGACAAAAGACTGTTGGCCTCACCAGTGATACCCACATCCTGAAAAAACTTGAAAAGATAAACTGGGATGAGACAACATGTGCTTAGCAGTATTAGATAGACAAAGCAGAATAAGACAGTGAATGAATTTCAGAAGTATATCACCACTGACATCTGCTGGTATTTCTTGTATGTGTAGTTGGGTGCTGAATTGAAACACATTGAAGTTGAAAATATTTTAACATGCATAATATATTCTCCAGAAAAAAGTTCAAATTGCTTCCTTAAAATTAATTTTCCCTTGTACTACAAAAAGCTCTTGCACCTCCCTTCACACTTCTCCCAGTTCACCTTTCCTTATTCCATTCCTCACTCCAGTCACACAAACCCACCCAGTTTTCCTCTTCCCCTTCTTTCTTCCCTTTTGCCCTTTCTCCTTCAGCTTCTCCTTTACATATATCTTCACAATTGGCCTAAATGTCTCTTTAGAATTTTAAAATAAAAAAAAAATCAGGAAGTTTATACATTAAAAGCTTTCCGTGAGTGAACTGAAATACATTAGCAAAGCCAGAAGCTCAATAGTTTAAAAGGAATTAAAATTATAAATGTAATTCCTTATCAAAAATATGCAAGAGCACTTCTTTAAAGAAACCAGGGAGCTAAACTGTCATATCACATTTAGTTCTCTGGCTTCATTAATCCAAGGACATTAGAGGTACTAACATAGATAAAATGGTGGACATCTAAAAGGGTGAATTCCTCAAATTTGTTAAGTATTACCAATTTTCAGTCATTAAGAATACAATACAATTAGATTGTACTTGCATGCTTTATCATTTGAATGACCAATAGCTAAGGCCATCTAACCTCTCCACTAGCAGCAGCAGTACATAGAACTTAATATACAGTACTACTGTAATTAGTCTGGATGATGGTAGGACCTCAGGAAATGCAGTAAGAAAGCTCTGCTCTCAAAATACAGTTGGCAAAACTAGTGATAAGGGAGGAATGTTTAATTATGTATGGAGGGAGAGAAATACATGTCAGTTCTTCTACCTTGGTGCCACTTTCTTGCACATGCTCAGTCACTGAGCCTCTGTACTCTTCTAGGCAGTGATTTCCAAAGTTTTAACCGCACTGACTGAAAAAATTTCATCTCATCCCTGTACTGAATGTGAAACCCTTATTTTGAGATTGTGATCCCTGGTTCTAAATACCTCAGAGTTCAGAAAAACGCTGGGCAGGAATCAGCAAAATCCAGCTATTTGTCCCATAATTGCAGGTACAAATCTATTACCTCGTGTCTCAAGTATCTCCTTGAAATTGAGGCAAGATAAATTTTTCCTACTCCCTTGCTGAAGTATAGCGGTTAGTGTGACAGTATTACAGTGCTAGTGACCCGGGTTCAATCCCCACCACTGTCTGTTAGAAGTTTGTACATGCTCTGGTTTCCTCCCACATTCCAAAGACGTACAGGTTAGGAGATGTGGGCATGCTATTTTGGCACCGGAAGAGAGGCTACACTTGCGGGCTGCCCCCCCAGCACATTATCAGTAATGCAAAAAGATGCGTTTCACTGTGCTTCAATGTACACGTGAAGCAGTATCCTTCAACCACCCTAGTCCACTAAACTTACGACCCTCTTAGCCTGGTGTCTTCCTGAAAACCCATCTCTTGGTTTGGTTCAGGATTGAGTTTTTTCTCCCCTTGCAGCCTCAAGACATTTTTCAAGCCATGTTCACTAAATTCCATTTCGTTATATAGTATATGGATTACATGGAATATTCTATGACATTAAAAGTACTGAGACAATTCACAAAGTGCTAATAAACAACTTTTGACATTGATCAACATTCTTATTGTAGTTCAAAGAGGTAGGCTAACGTGGCATATGTTAACAGGAGGAAAGAGCAGCAGGGAAACACACCGGTAATCTGATTATAAGAATGCCAACATGGAAGCTCTCAATGTAGTTTATGTGTAAACTTTGATCTTTGTATTATTAGGAAAGAATACGCATTACTGATTTTTAGTCTGTAGTCATACTACAGATGGGATAACCATAATTGTGAACATATTAATACTTTACCCGTGAAGGAACCAAATAGATGCTAAAACTGTCTTTTTCCAGGGAGAAAATTTTTAAATGAATAGCATTTTCTTAATACATCATATAAAGGTCACTAAATGCACAATGCACTTCTTCCTCATCTTCAAATTAGTTTACCTTGATTGTTGACTGCACTTGTATTGCCTAGATTATCAGATTTGTTGGCAAGAGCATTCACCATAACCTTCAACCTTTCCCTAAAATTTGGCGTTTGAATGTTGTCATTTTGCTGAAAGAAACAAGTATTGAAAATAATTATTTAAGATCAGGAATTATTAGAAGTAGAGCAGTCTTCTTCTAGAAAGTTGCAAAAGGAACTCAAAGTACAGTGGTAAGAATGCTCACTTCAAAGCTAAACACAATTAAAAAGGTTTTGGGGTCTTGCACACTTGGAAAATATGGTGCATATAAAAGACCAAGGTGTATCAGCCTTTTTTTGAGCCACAAAAGGTCATTAAGCCTCAGATCTATTGGTGTCAAAGCAATAATTAGTACAACCGGTCAACAATAACAGCAAAGGGAATTAAATGATTCATTCAAACATGTGACACTTTCACCATCTGATTCAAGACTACAGATGAATTCTAGTCTACATTTTCAAATACAAGGACTATTCCTCGGGTACACCTGATAATGGAACTGCTGAGTAAGCGGAGGCCTATAAAACTTTAATGTCAAATTATTTGTACATGAAGTTCATAAGCTCCTGGAAGAGACTGGAGCTAAGCCAAATGAACTGGCAATAGAGAGTTTAAAAAATCTGTTTTATTCTTTCAGTGTTTCATTACAACACAAAATACACTCCCCAATTGGCCATACCATGATAAAGGAATATGGGTCAAGATGAATTTCAAAATGACACACCATAACCTGAACACTTCTACAAGTATGTAAGAAAGAGTTGCAACATAAACATCCCTCAAAATTGTGACTAAGAATTAATAATGGAAATTATCAAAATTGCAGGGACATTAAGTAAATAGTGTTTGTACAAATGAGGACAGACAAATGTGCACCTATTATTTTTGATAAAAAGGGAGGAATGTTTAACTATTACTATTATTAGAGAGAAAAGAAACAGTAAGAGCGAGAACTACATGTAAGGAAGTGGTAACAGGACACTTAGAAAATCTTAACACAACTGGGTGCAGTTGACATTACTTTTGGAAGAGAAATAAATGACAAATTTAGTACAGTACCGAGGCTGCAAATGGCAGAATGACTAGTGGGAAACCAGTGAATATACTAAATTTTGATTCTCTGTGACTTCCTTTTCGAGCGAATCGCCATTTGTACCAACCACTCCCTTTATCATGGTATTTTCTATATAACCACAGAAAACACCTGCCCACCTGTCCTGTCTCTTCTCACTATCCTGTCTCTTCTCACTATCCAGGGACCCAAATAATTCTTCCACATGAAACAGCAATTAATTTGCATTCTTTCAATTTAATGTATTTGCTGCTCTTCCACACTGGAGAACACTAAACATTGATCCCTTTGCAGAATATCTTGAAGAAGAGTTGGTGGGAGGACAGATCATCAAGCAAGATTCCTAATTTTAACGGCAATAATGACAATGTCTGATGGAAGAACTGGGTATATTGATGGCCAATGAACCAAAGAATATGCTCAGCTTTTGTGTGTCTGCTGCTAAACTTGAATTATCTGATGTTATCCAGGCTTATATACGAATTGTTAGTGTAATAGGGTACAATTGAGAGCAGATAGAGTTTTAAACTTGAGTCTCATTCACACTTCAAGGCCCACTAAAAAAAAAGGATTTTAAGGCTACAGAAATCTTCAAATACTGACAGCAATGTTTTGGTCAGCATCAAGGCTCACACCTTTTTTTCTTCTCTGTCAAACCTTTTGATTCTCAAATTCCGAGATATTTAAGAGGCGCAGGTGGTGTAATAAATTGAGTTTCATTTTGTTTTTGACCTTCAGCACAGCTAGCTGAAAGCTAACAGCCTTTTGCTGCTGGGCAAGCAATAAATGTCAGCCAGTTGGGAAGCCTTTGTGGAAACAACTATTGGCAGCAATTCCCCCTTACGAGGTACAAGAATGCTAATTAGCATATCCACTACTAGCTACATAGTTTGACATTTCCAAAGTCCATTAAGTGTCTATTTGTACTGCTGGTTCATTGTTTTTTTTCCCGCAATGAACTGATGCAGAAAAAGACACCGCAAATAGTTTGTTTTATAAATGTCAAGTTACCTGTTCTTGGTGTTTCATTTGTTTCATAGTTGAAACGACTTCAATGACAATTTTGAGGTGGGCATGAAATTGCCCAAATATGGACAAATCTTAAAGAACTCAATGATAAGGATTGAAACAATTATTATTTATAAGTATATCAATGATAGTTTGATTTAAACCATTCAGGAGTAACATTTATTTCACCTACAGAATTTTTTTACTCTTACAAAAATATTTTATTTTCACTAATATACAAATAGCGTCAACACAGAATCCATATTTGATTTAATAAAAGCATTGAGTTGATTTAATAAGAGTTTTACATTAAAATATCACAATAGATAATCCATATTTTAGGGTCAAGTCTTGTGTTAATTCTCATTGTTGATCTTATTTAACTGTTTCCAAATCTCTAAGTTGCTACACTGCACATTTTATTTCTTTTATTTCTATTCAGAACTCAAAACAATTGCTTTACAGAAAAAGTATTAAATTTTTTAAAGGAAACATCAAAGAGTAATCCAATTCCCTATAGACCAGCTTCTCCTTCTCTACCCTCTATAAACCAGCTCATCCTAAATACAGCTATCTGTATTCTGTCTCGCACTAAGTGACAGTTGCCCATTACTTGGATCTCAATGCCCTTCAGGGGCTCCCAATTCCCTAATGCCTTGATATTTTAAATAATATTAAAAGGACAGATCATCAGAAGTTGATTATATTACTTATTCTACTTCCCGTGTCTCAATAATCTTCCTTGGAATTTTATTTGTAATTGCCTTGTGTAATATTCCAATCTGCCTAGATACCCCTGTGCATACTGGATGAATATAGATTATTCCCTTCCTGATGTAGTTCAATTCTTTTGAGAGCCTGCAGTGTGCAGCATGTTTTCTTGCCTCTATTACATTTTGTATTTATTTTCCCAAATGATTTGAACATCAGCTATGGCCATAACAAATTGAAAGAAAAGAAATTAATGTAACTTTGTTAAACCATTACAAAAAGTTAATGTGGTATTTGCCATTACACAGAAACAGAGAAACAAGGAGCCCACACAAGATGAAAGAATGATTAATATTTTTAAAATGTTAAAATTTTGGCAAAGTTAAAACTGAGTACGCAATTAAAAGGGACAAACTTTAGCAATCAAGGGAAGGGAGGCTGTGACTAATGGCACAGAGATCGATGCTGGGACCTCAGCTGTTCACAGATTTAGATAAGATTTGCTGATGGTGACAGTGAGTTGTGAAGTGAATGCAGAGAGGCTGGCTAGGTGAATGAGTGTGGAAATGGCAAATGGAATATAAAATGGGAAAAATTCAAGGTTATCCACTTTAGCAGAAAAAAAAGCAATTTTTGTTTTACAAGGTAAGAGATTGAAAGGTGTTGGTGTTCAGAGGCACCTAAATATCCTTGCACACATACCACTGAAAGTTAATATGCAGGTACAGCATGCAATTAGCAATGCAAACAGTATATCAGCCTTTATTGCAGGAAGTTTTGAGGACAAGAGATGTCTTGTTCCAATTATATTGGAACTTAGTAAGACTGCATGTGTAATATTGGATACTGGAGATACTGCAATAGGAGTGCAACATAGTTTGATCAGATTTGTCCAGGTGATTGAAGGGACAGAAAGAAAGAGGAAAGTTGTCCTGTGAGGAGAGATTAAGCTGACTGGGCCATACAGAGTTTGAAAGAATGAAAAGGAATCTCACTGAAACATACAAATTGCCTGCAGAAGTTGACAGGATTAACATTTCCTGTAGTTGGGATGTTTAGAACCAAGAGTCATAGTATCAAAATATGGGAATCCAATGGGAATGAACCTTTGGAATTCTCTACCTAGGAGGCCCATGTCATTTAGTATGTTCAAGACAAAATCAATATACTTTCAGATGTTAAGGGAATCACGCGATACAGGATTAATACAGGAAAATGGCAGAGAGATAAAAGATCAGCCATGAACTTAGTAAATAGCTGAGTATGTACAATAGGCTGCATGGCCTGATAATATTTCTGATGTTCTTGATCTAACACTATCCTCAACCATCTTAATCCGTCATGGGTGGACCATTTTTGTTGTTTTTGAATTTTTAAAATTTTAAGTGGAATGTACATCCATTGAAAATTTTGAATTTGTTCTTTAAATGCTTGCCATTGCTTATCCACTGGTGAAAATGTTTAATCTAAATTTCCTGTCAATACATCCTTATATCTACATAATTATACTTGAGTTCTGTTTCCAACTCAGTTATGTCCCTATTGAAATCCATACAAATCTGTACAATCCCTTTCATGACACCGTATTCCCTAGATGAATCTTCATCAACGTTCCAGAAAAATGTCCCATCGAATCCTGCAAACTCATTCTCCACACTATTTTTACCCCATTTGACCTTGCCCAGTCTATAAGATTAGTCGTCCAAGATTACTGTATGACCTTTGCCACAATTTAGTTCTTAAATTCTCTCTTCAGCTGAGTTTTTCCTTTGAGGGCCAGTAAAAAAAAAAGGAACTCCAAAATTCTTCTTTCATCCCTTCTCATCTCTTAACCCACACAGAGCTCCTTCCTGTTATTCCAAGCTAAAATCATTCCTCAGCAATGCCCTTATATTGGCCTTAGTTATCAGTGCTAACATTCGCCACTTTTTCCAATTTTGCTTTTCTTTGTAACATAGTATCCCAGAGCTTAAATTTATTTTTTTATTATTATATAAAAATGCTCTACATATTCAGCTACAACACATTTAATTTTACTACTGATCTTGTTGAGTGGTGCACTATTACCATTGGAATTCTGTCACTTCCTCTATCACTCAGTTTATCATTATCCAAACAGGGACTTCGCTCAATGATCTGTCAATTACACTTAAATAACTAATCCCTCAAATTGAACACTTCAGCAAAAATGCAACCTATCTTTTTTTTAAAAAAGTTTAAATTCCTATTTCCATCAACAGTTATGCACTTCAAAAAGGAGTGGGGGAGGTGGATGGGCAAGAGAGATGAAATGATAGAGACGGTGTATAGAGGGAAGTCCAGACCTTTCCAGAATGTAGCGTTCAGGGTATTTCACAGCAGCCTGGATCCAGATCCATTTGGTGTCAACTGACATGCTGAAAAATCAGTCCAATTGATCTTATTCTGGCTCTGAAACCGTATACAGTGCAGGTGGAGGGGCTGAGGCAAGTGAAAGAGTCCCAAATTTGCTCATTAATTTCCTTTCCTAGGCACATCTTTGCTTTGCCCCACAGGTTTTCAACCAAAACAAACTGCAGAGAGCACCAGCAAGCTATTTAACAGTATGTGCAGAGTTGCCAATTGTGAAGTTAAGAACAAAATCAGGAAATGACAAATAGCTGGAATTAAAGAAACACGAGATCCAAGGAGTGTAGGGTTAGAGTTTAGATAGGCATAGGTAAGCCCACAAAGTGATTAGAACATAGGAAAATTTTACATTTTGTTATTCCATTACAAAGGAAGAGCATTTTCCATTTGCTCTGAAAATATTAGCATTTGATAGTGATTAAGACCACAATTAACATGATTATTTTAAAATTATGTAATTAATCATGATCCAATTTATTTTCTATTAAATTGTTCAACAGCCTTAGTTGAGAATAAAGAACGTTTTATGCATCAAATTATTTTTCTCCATTTTTGCTCATTTCTAATTTTTTGTAATACGTGTACCTTCTTACAGTCAAATGCAAGAAAGTCAAATAGACCACAGTTTGGATAAACCTGTCAGCCAGCCAGCACATTGTTTGAAACTAAAAATAATTATACTTACCATAGTACTATTTATGCTTTTGATTTTAGTAGCATCAGCAATTAAAATATTTCCTTCCAGCAAGGTAACTCTCTGGCTCAGATGACTAACAACTAAATCAATGTGATGCAGCTTTTGGTCGTTATGCGTGTGGTAAAATAGAAGGGTGGCGTTCAACTCATTTACTTCATCTTGCAGGTCCAATATTTCCTGAAACAAAAAAAAGGCTGAATTTCTAATGGTGTTAGAGCACAAATTAAAACCATTGCTAATCCAAACCCAACTCAGTCCAAGTACTTATAATTTTCCAATACCTAACCCAATCTGGAAAGGTTGCAGAAAAGCAGAAACAGATGACTTGCTATGCTGCCAACACATTTTTATTTAACCATAGAACAATACAGCACAATACAGGCCCTTCAGCCCACCAGTTTGTGCCACCCTTCAAACCACACCGAAGACTATCTAACCCCTTCCTCCCACATATCCCTCTCTTAAATTCCTCCATATGCTTATCTAACAATCTCTTGAACTTTTCCAATGTATCAGCCTCCACCACCACTCCAGGCAGGGCATTCCATGCACCAACCACTTTCTGGGTGAAAAACCTCCTCCTGACGTCACCCTTGAACTTCCCACCCAATACCTTAAAGCCACGTCCTCTTATTTTGAGCATTGGCACCCTGGGAAAGAGGCGCTGGCTGTCCACTCTATCTATTCCTCTCAATATCTTGTATACCTCTATCATGTCTCCCCTCATCCTCCTTCTCTCCAATGAGAACAGCCCTAACTCCTTTAGTCTCTCCTCATAATCCATACTCTCTAATCCAGGCAGCATCCTGGTAAATCTCCTCTGCACCCTTTCCAACGCCTCCACATCCTTCCTATAATGAGGCAACCAGAACTGGACACAATACTCTAAGTGTGGCCTAACCAGAGTTTTGTAAAGCTGCATCATCACTTTGCAGCTCTTAAACTCCATCCCCCGACTTATGAAAGCTAACAACCCATAAGCTTTCTTAACTACCCTATCCACCTGCGAGTCAACTTTCAGTGATCTGTGGATATGAACCCCCAGATCCCTCTGCTCCTCTACACTGCCCGGAATCCTGCCATTTACCTTGTACTCTGCCTTGGAGTTTGTCCTTCCAAAGTGTACGACCCCACACTTCTCTGGATTGAACTTCATCTGCCACTTGTCAGCCCAGCTCTGCATCCTATCAATATCCCTCTGCAAGTTTCGACAGCCCTGCACACTATCCACAACACCACTAATCTTTGTGTCATCTGCAAACTTGCTAACCCAGCCTTCCACCCCCTCATCTAAGTCGTTAATAAATATCACAAAAAGTAGAGGTCCCAGAACCAATCCCTGCGGGACACCACTAGTCACAGCCCTCCAATCCGAATGCACTCCCTCCACCACAACCCTCTGCTTTCTACAGGCAAGCCAATTTTAAATCCACACGGCCAAGCTTCCCCGGATCCCTTGGCCTCTGACCTTCTGAAGAAGCCTACCATGTGGAACCTTGTCAAATGCCTTGCTAAAATCCAGGTAGACCACATCCATTGCACTACCCTCATCAATCTTCCTGGTCACCTCCTCAAAGAACCCTATCAGGCTTGTGAGGCAAGATCTTCCCTTCACAAATCCATGCTGGCTGTCCCTAATCAGTCCATGATTCTCCAAATGCTCACAGATCCTAGCTCTTAGGATCCTTTCCAACAGCTTACCCACCACAGATGCAAGGCTCACCGGTCTGTAATTCCCTGGACTATCCCTACTACCTTTTTCGAATAAGGGGACAACATTCGCCACCCTCCAACCCTCCGGTATCATCCCCGTTGACAACGAGGACTCAAAGATCCTAACCAACGGTTCTGCAATCTCCTCCCTCGCCTCACGAAGCAGCCTGGGGAATATTCCATCAGGCCCCGGGGACTTATCTGTCCTAATATTTTCTAACAACTCCAACACATCCCCTCTCTTAATATCTACATACTCCAGAACATTACCCTCACCTACACTGTTCTCAACATCAAGACCCCTCTCCTTGGTGAATACTGAAGAGAAGTATTCATTGAGAACCTCACCCACTTCCACAGCTTCCAGGCACATCCTCCCACCTTTGTCTTTAATTGGACCTACCTTTACCCTAGCCATCCTTCTGCTCTTTACATACGAGAAAAGCACCTTGGGATTCTCCTTAACCCTGCTCGCCAAAGTCTTTTCATGTCCCCTTCTCGCTCTCCTCAGCCCCTTTCTTAAGCTCCTTCCTTGCTACTCTATATTCCTCACAAGCCCTGATCCTTGCTGCTTACACCTTATGTATGCTGTCCTCTTCTTCCTAACTAGTTGTTCCACCTCTCTCGTCACCCACGGTTCCTTCACCCTGCCATTCCTTCTCTGCCTCACCAGGACAAATTTATCCCTAACATCCTGCTAGAGATCCCTGAACAATGACATCTCCATAGTACATTTCCCTTCAAAAATGTCACCCCAATTTACACTCCCAAGTTCTCACCTTATAGCCTCAATTCGCCTTTCTCCAATTAAATATCTTCCCGTCCTCTTTGCTCCTATCCCTGTCCATGACAATTCTAAAGGTTATGGAGCAATGGTCACTGTCCCCCAAATGCTCACCCACCGATAGATCTGTCACCTGACCCGGTTCATTACCTAAAACTAGATCTAGTATGGCATTCCCTCTAGTCAGCCTGTCAACATACTGCGTCAGGAATCAGTCCTGGACACACTTAACAAACTGCACCCCGCCTAAACCTTTGGCAATAAGTAGGTGCCAATCAATATTTGGATAGTTGAAGCCTCCCATTATAATAACCCTGTTATTTTCGCACCTCTCCAAAAACTGCCTCCCAATCTGCTCCTCAGTATCCCTGCTGTTACCGGGGGAGGGGGGGGGGCCTATAGAATACTCCCAGTAGAGTAACTGCTCCTTTCTTGTTCCTAACTTCCACCTATACTGACTCTAGAAGAGGATCCTTCTGCATCATCCACCCTTTCTGCAGCTGTAACAGTGTCCCTGACCAGTATCGCCACCCCTCCTCCTCTTCTCCCCCCATCCCTATCCCTTTTAAAACACTGAAAACAAGGAATATTCAATAGCCATTCCTACCTTGATGTCAACCATGTCTCTGTGATAGCCAAAATATCATAGTCCCATGTACTTATCCAGGCTCTCAGTTCATCTCCCTTATTCCTGATGCTTCTTGCATTTAAGTAAATGCACCTTAGCCCATCCACTTTACTACTTTTGTAGCCTGTACTCTGCTTCTCCTTCCTCAAAGCCTCTCTACCTGTCAGATCTGACTTTTCCCCCATCCCCTTTTTCCTCTGACCTACTCCTCCAGTTCCCTTCCTCCTCGCAATCTAGTTTAAACCCTCCTGAACCACCCTAGCAAACCTGGCCGCAAGGATATTGGCCCCCCTCAGGTTCGAGTGTAACCTGTCCTCTCTGTACAGGTCCCACCTTCCCCAGAAGGGATCCCAATAATCCAAAAATCTAAAACACTCCCTCCTGCACCAACTTCTCAGCCACGCATTTATCTGCCATCTCCTCCTATTCCTCCCTTCACTATCGTGTGGCACTGGCAGCAATCCCGAGATTGCTACCCTTGAGGTCCTGTCCTTCAGCCTTCTGCCTAGCTCGCTAATCTCACTTTTCAAGACCTCATCCCTCTTCCCACCTATGTCACTGGTACCAACATGAACCACGACTTCTGGCAGTTCTCCCTCCCGCTCTAGAATCCTGTGGACCCGATCAGTGACATCCTGGACCCTGGCACCTGGGAGGCAACAAACCATCCAGGATTCATGCTCACTGCCACAGAACCTCCTGTTTCCCTGACTAGAGTCCCCTATCACTACCGCCTTCCTCTTCTCCTCCCTTCCCTTCTGAGCAGCAGGACCGGTCCCAGTGCCACAGACCTGGCTACTGCTGCTAGGACCCGGCAGGTCATCTCCCTCAATAGCTTCCAAAGCAGAAAACCTGTTACTGAGGGGAACAGCCTCCGGGGTCCTCTGCTTTATCTGCCTGTTCGTTTTCTTTTTCCTTTTCCCTCCCCTGACAGTTGCCATTCTATCTACTTCCTGGACTCCAGAATTACCTGCTCTAAGTAGGGGAGGGGGGGAGTGGTGACCTAGACCAGAGAGCACATGCATGACTACTAAGCAAATCATTCTGACCAAAAGTACTAAATAGTACTCATTTTCCTTGTTTCTTTCTCAATGCATAAATCTCAGTAAGGAAATGCACAAGAAAATCAGCTGTTTTAAGTTCCTCAATGTCCATTGCTCTCAGTACACTATCTAGCCTGCCCTAACCAAAACATTCCATCAGAATCTGTACCTGAACCTGACACATTGTTGGCCCCCTATCAAGTAGCATGACTTAACAGCAAACTGGCAAAAACCACTGCTTGAGTAACACTTCAGTTACACAAATATCAACAATTTGATTGGTCACATCTTAAGAGATTTGCCTTCAGAATTTATTTGCTTCAAGGGAATGGCAGGCATCTTTGGGCATGGCAATTCTATTTGCCACAGGTTAAAAGAAAATGAGGCCTCATCTTTGTCTGGCAGTTTTCAGTACTTACAAGTTATTTAGAAGTAGAAAGAATGTAAACAACGAAACAAAATTACTCCAGAATGTTATTTGTTTTATTCTGTCTAGCCTTTTACGGGCTAAGTGGGACTGTTATTCAGGAAAACCTCTAACACTCATTTCTGCATTTGTATCTGTCAATAGTGAAATCCAATTTATATCCTCTTTGTCCATTATTTCACTATTTCAAAACTAGTTTATTTTTTTTAAATTCTAACCATTTAGGACCACCTCTTATAGGGCAAGATTTGTTGCACGCGAACAAATTCCAAAAACATCAACCTAATCTAAGTAGCAAGTCCTTACTTAGGGCAAAAAGAAGATGGAAAAGCTCAAAATTGGCATTAAATAATTCATTGCCACATTAGTAATGAAAAGCAGCTTTCTATTGTGGAAAAAGTGCAATCAATGCTGAAATTTCTGGAACTGAGCTTATTTTTGCAACTCTGACAGATATTGATATTCTTACTTTGAAATATTCCCCCAATGTGTGGTTCATATGCAAATTAGTCAGCAAATTCAGGCTTAGGTTTATTGTGAAATACCAGAACTTGCTTGTTCATTGCCTTCGTATTTGCCTTAAAAAAAACTGCCATCTCACCTTGGCCTCCATGATATTTTATTTAGGAACTTGCTGGATTTGCATATTAATAGACCAATAATTTACCCCAGAGACAAAGATCAATCAGTAATCTTATAATTCAATATTGATCAATTTCTCTGGCTCAGAGAGAAGAATTCAAACTGCTAAATCTCATTCATGCCATTAGTTTAGAAATTTCAAATTTACATTTTTAATTTTATTTTGAAAGTGTCTGTTATCGTCATCCAATCTTGCTTTCCTTGTTTTCTGCATCTAATTTACCCTCTTTCCTGGTTGCCTCTTTCTCAATCCTGTTGAGAATTAAAGAGATAAACAGCAGAATCAACAGTGTAAGTTCCTGCTGTCCATTGCATCATCAGACGGCACCTCCAGAAGGTTAGGGAACTAAAGGTTTGAGTTTGAAAGTGCAGGAAAAAAAAAATGGTATATATTGGGAGATGTTCTTTTTCAATATAATTTGCTCAGTTAGCTGTTCCAGCTTTTCTACTCTGAACAGATTACAGCACTGAATTTACATAAATAATTTTACCCTGATCTGTACAATAGATTTCTTTCAGTAACTCAATTTACTGTACCGGCAAAAGTGAACAATGTTAACTGCTGAAATAGAAACAGCTCTGTGTAAGCAGTACATAATCAAATGTGTGCACAGCATAAGCATATAGTAAGAATAGGCTTCATTGTAGTTTCTGGGAATTTCCAAGAAATTTATTCTCAGTACATTTCTTTCTACTTACCTATTGCAGAAATTGATCTAATCACTTACACACAATACAGTTAAACAACACACTTGAACATTCCCATTTTTTAAAAAATATTTAAAGCAATCACTACTTTTTTTCCTCTACTTATACAGTACATAAGGCAAGCATCGAGATCTGTTTATTTTCAAAGGCAATATATTAGGCTCTTAATTATTCTGCTTTTACTTAGTCTAAAATCTGACTTTATTCATGTTCAGGGTTTTATTTCCTGTCAGGTTTCTACTTTGGATTATTGCATTTTGTTTTAAACCCTTTTTTATAAAAAGTATAAAGAGTCACAGAGTCATACACCACAGAAAGAGGCCTTTGAGCCCAACATGTCCCTTCCAATCTATACTAGTCCCATTTTCCAGTACTTAGCCCATAGTCTTCTTTGCCACAACATACACGTGCTCAAATGCTACGAGAGTACCCACATCCACCACCCCCTTAGGCAGTGCAATTCAGATTTCACCCACCTTCTGGGTGAAAGAGAAAATCCACAAATTCTCCCTAAATCTCCTCAAAGCTATGCACACTGATTATAGTCACCTTTGTTCAGGGAAAAAAATGTCTTACTTTTTCCCTCATCTATGCTTCATCAACGTTGCATACCTCAATCAGATCACCCCTCAGCTTTCACTACTCCAAAATCTCCTCACTACTGAAGCTCTTCATCCTAGACAACATCTGTTGTGTGAAAAGGTTCTTTTGGAATCTTAAAGATGGAGGACTCTGGACACAGGCTTTGGATTTTAAAAATAGTTTAATCACAAAGGCAAACGCGGGGACAGAATGAATGGGAACAGATACACACTCGCACACACACACACAGGAGACCGCGAACGTGAGGGGGAAATCGCAACGAGGATGAGATACATACACACACAATAAATAAGGTACAGCTTAATAAAGGGATAAACACTTCAATGCCTGAACTCCTTGACCCAGACAAGCATTGGCCCTAACACTCCCTGGAACCTGACTGAGATGCTCCCAAACCACGTGGTGGTGCACACCCTTACCAGTGGTCTCTGCAGCGTTGTCTCACTATTCCTGGGGAAGTCCAAAGAGGAAGGGCCAGGAATGTGCAACACCCTTTACAGTGCTGGAAGGCTGGGTGGAGCCCGGCCAGGTAATTTAGACAGGCCAATGGCAGGGAGGTCAAGGACAAAGGTGTTCTCCAAGGCCAATCCCTATGCCCACACCTGATGGGTGGGGTGGAACCAAACCTTGATTGACAGTGGTGTCACTTCCGATCCGATAAGCAATGCTGTCCTCCGACCAGAGGGGTCAGTGTTGTTACTGTTACGTGACAGCCATGTGCTCTCATACTACAACATCCTGGTGAATCTTCTCTGCAATTTTTCCAGTGCAATCATATTCTTCCTATAACATGGCGACCAGAAATGCAGATGGTTCTCCAGCTGTAACTTAACTAATGTTATACACGGTTGTACCATAGGAGACGACCCCCCCCGCCCCATTATGTGGGGGGCAGGTTGCCTTCCTAGAAAATGGTCCACACTATGATTTTGGGTAATGTTAAGCTGCATCATTTGTGCAAGAGTCAAGAAACACATGTTGAAACAAATTAATTGTGTTTACTTACTTTTTTCTCCCCCCACATGAATGCCCTGAGAGCGAATTTTATTCTGCACCTCAAATTTTTAGGTAACGATCTGTCAATTCTGTAAGGGCCTGTATACTATGCTTTGGCTAATGAGGCCAAGTATTCTGTACGCCTTCTTCATTAACTTACCTACCCGTGCTATTGCCTTCAGAGACCCTTGGACATGTACATCAAGGTCCCTCTGCTCCTCAGTACTTAGGGTCCTACCATTCATTGTGTACATCCTAGCCTTTAGTCCTCCCAAATGCACCATCTCACATTCTACAGGATTAAGTTCCACTCACCTTTGCTACCTATTTAATCCACAGTCAATATCATTCTGTACTTGAAGACTACCCTCACTATCAACAAAACCACCATGTCATCTATACATATTTCCTACAGTCACATCCATATTTTTAAACATGCATAACAGCAAGGTCCCAGAACCAATACCTGTGGTACATCATTTGTCTCAGGCCTCCAATTGTAAAAAAAAAACCCTCTACTGTCATGCTCTGCCTCCCATTACCAAGACAGTTTTAAATCCATTTGCCAATTTGCCCTGGATTCCATATGACACAGGTTCAAAGACCTTACCGAATTCCATGTAGACTACATCAACCGCACTATTCTCATTAACACATTTAGTCACTTCCTTGAAAAATTCAATCAAATTAGTCAGAGACAAAGTCCTCTTAAAGCTATGCTGATTCTGCCTGAACCCTGCCGCTCCAAGTGCAGAATCTTCTCAACAAATGTTTATGGTTCAATCTTTTGTGACTTTTTATTTTTATTTTATTTACAGCATGGTAACAGGCCCTTCTGGCCCAACGAGTCCGCGCCACCCATTTTAAACCCAAATTAACCTACCCGTACATCTTTGCAATGTGGGAGGAAACAGGAGCACCCAGAGGAAACCCATGCAGACCCAGGAGAACGTACAAACTCCTTACAGACAGCAACGGGAATCGAACCCCGATCGCTGGTGCTGTAATAGCGTCGTGCTAAACGCTACGCTACCGTGCTGCCCATCTGACTTTATTTGCATTTAAACTTCAAATCCCTTTATCCAGAAAAAACAGAAACTGGAAAGCAGCAATTAACACAATGGGCCAGATCATGCAGGACCCAGTCCACTGCCTGGACTCACTCCCTCAACTTCTCCACATGTGGAGGGCTGAACAAACTGACAAGTGGCACCCTGTGGGTTCTTAAAGGGGAGCAGGCCTCAGACTCACCCAGATGCTCTTATGGTCATAGTGTTATGGAGTCATACAGCATGGAAACAGGCCCTTTGGCCCAACAAGGTGCCCGCTTAAGCTATTCCCATTTGCCTGCATTTAGCCCGTTTCCCTCTAAACGTTTCCTATCCATGTATCTGTCTAAATGCCTTTTAGACATCGCAATTGTACCTGCCTACACCATTTCCTCTTACAGTTCATTCCATATAACCACCACCTTCTGCATGGAAGAACTCACCTCTCAAATCCCCTTTTAAATCTTTCCATTCTCACCTTAAATCTATGCCCTCTAGTTTTAGACTCCCCTACCCTGGGATAAAGACTGTGACTATCTACCCTATCTATGACCCTCATGATTTTATAAATCTCTATAAGGTCACCCCTCAGCCTCCTTCACTCCAGGTAAACAGACCCAGCCTATCCAGTCTCTCCTTATAAATTAAGCCCTCTAATCCAGGTAACATCCTTGAGGATCTTTTCTGCACCCTCTCTAGCTTAATCATATTCTTCCCATAGCGTGGTGACCAGGACTGCACACAATACTCCAACTGCATTCTCACCAATGTCTTATACAGCTATAACATTGTTTGACAATTTGTCACTATCAAAGGCTTTTAAACTATTTTTAAATGACTCTGATAATTCACATGCCTGCAAGGCCATTCACCCATGGTATAGAAGTGCAGAGCCAGTTATTTTAGGCTTCTGTATTTGGTTAAGCAATGTGGAAGTCAGAAAGGATTTGAGTTGTGAATGGCTAACAGCTAGCAGAACCCTACTGAACATCCGACTGTCAGTCACCTCAATGCAGCCCATAGTCATGACAATAAATGACTGAGGAACAGCACATTTTGTCTTAGGTGCAGACCTCAAAAATATAAAACAGTAATGATGTCAACAGTCTGTAGGTCAGGCAAGTCAAACAGCAGCATCTCAAATGATGAAACGTAATTATCCTGAAACACCAACTCAGTTTCTCTTTGCAGAGGAGCCACCTGACCTGCTGTAAACACTCACCCTTTTTAGTTTATATTTCAAGTTTCCTGCATCTGCAGTACTCTACTTTTGAAACTTTTAAAATGTAGGCCAGCTGTCCACAACAATATTACAAATGGCAAAATATGCTTATACTGATTTAAACTTTGCATAAAACATTCAATGGATTTCAAATTGGCATTTCTTTTTCCAGTAAACTATAAAGTATGAATGAAAAATTACGTAAAGCTGAGTAGCATTTTAAAATTAGTTAATGAATGCTGCAAATAAAACATTTTGATGGATTCTTAGCAGCAGTCATTTTCCAACAATTTGTTTATACTATAATTGCAGTATTAGGTTGCAGGTTCAACTACAACATAGTTCTACGAATTCTATATTGCTTGTAATGACCTCAAACAAATTGATTTTTACATCTGCTTGGGACACTCAAAGTTAATATGGGTAAAATGATATTATGAAAGAAAAACATACTGATAACTATGTAGACTTTAAAAGCCAAGTATATGCAATCTAAATGGCAATACATTGATGTGTGATTTGCAAATCAAAGGTGACAGATTATGTTGATGATTAGAGCATGAGAGGATATCTGACTTTGTAAATTAGAGCATGAAATACAAAAGCAACAAATTCACTCAAATATACATCTTTATAAATCACTTCCTAATTTCTGCTGGGAGTACTGTGCACAATTTAAGGCACACACTTTAAGAAGAATGTCAAAACTCTGCAGAGGTGTTTTATTAGGATAATAACGTGGATGAGGGATTTCAATTTTGGGGAGAGATTGGAAAAGTTGGAGTTTTCTCCCAAGATAGCAAAGGTATTTCAAATATTGAAAATTTTAAACACTCATGCAAGGAAACAATCTTTCCTCTGGCAAGATAATAGATTCAATAATCAATAACTAAAGATCTAGAAGGGAAAACTGGAGGAGGGGTGTGGAAATTGCTCAAGGACAATAAGCATAGCTGCTTTTCAGCCTGAAAGGTGGTAGACAGCGGCATTTCTCAGGAGTCAGTGCCAGAACTTACAGGTAGTAATGATTTAAGTATGGATGTGCAGGGTAAAGTTTAAACATTTGTAGATGACATCAACCTTGGAGTGGTGGTGAACAGTGAGGAACAGGATACTGATAGGCAGCAAAGAATACCGATGGACAGCAAATAACAATGACAGCCTGATATAATGGGCATACAAGTAAAGAGGAATTTCATGCAGAAAAGGTTGAAGTGTTAAATATTGGTAGAAAAAAAGTTAAACAGCTGCGTAGACTAATATTACAGTAGAAATGTGCATTAAAATAGAGACCTGCATGGATATGTCCATTCAAAAGGTAGCAGGGCACATTGAAATTGTTGTTAGTAAAACATATGGAATCCTGGGTTAGATAAGCAGAGACAGAATACAAAACAGGTTATGCAAACATATGAACTTTGGTTTGGCCACAACTGGAGTAGCATGTTCAAATCTGGTCACCACACATTAAGATGTGAAGCTCCTCAAGAATGTAAAGATTTACAAGAATAGTTCAGGAATGAGGAGTTTCAGCTTGGCTGGACTAGGAAAGCTTGTTACTCATCTTAGAAAGTGTTAAAAGGTATGATAAGGGCTGCAGGAATTAATCAGAAGCAACTGTGGAACAACCTCCTTAAATTCAGGTGCCCACAGAGATTCATCTCCCCTTTATGTTTGCTCCACAATACTAACCAAAGGGTCTTCAACAGAGCCAAATGTCAAAGATCAGAGTCAAACAAGATTGCACTATTGCTTAAATCTTTCTTATGGCAATGTTGCACCCACATCCAATAAACTTCTTTGAAGAGTGGAACTAATCTTCACTACCAATGGGAAACTGTTCAACTCATTATGACTACACACTGGAACCAAGGTCATCCAAACTTCAGCAGTCGAACTGCAGTATGCAGATGATGTTTGCATTTGCACACATTCAAGAGGCCAAGCCTTTGTGACTCTTTCACTGAAGCACACCAGGATGGGCCTTACGCTCAACATCTGCAAAGCAAAACATCTGCAATTCTGTTGTTTGTGATATACAGGTAGATGTAGGTGGGCTGATTAGTAAGTTTGCAGACAACACAAAAATTGGTGGAGTTGTGGATAGATAGGAAGGCTGTCAAAGGACTCAGCAGGATATAAACCAGCTGAAAATGTGGGCAGAGAAAAGGCAGATGGTATTTAATCCAGATAACCGTGAGGTGTTGGATTTTGAGAGGTCAAATGCAAGAAGAACGTATACAATAAATGGCAGGACCCTTTGGGGCATTGATGTACAGAGGAATCTAGGCGTGCAAGTCCATTACTCCCTGAAAGAAGCAAGACAAATAGATAGAGTGGTAAAGAAGGTCTATGGCATACTTGCCTTCATTGGTAGGAACCTCAAGTATGAAAATTGGGAAGTCATGTTACAGTTGTATAAAACTTTGGTTAGGACACATCTGGAGTTCTGTGTGCAGTTCTGGTCACTCCATTACAGGAATAATGTGGAGGCTTTGGAGAGGGTGCTGAGGAAGTTCACCAGGACTTAGCCTGGATTAGAGAACATTTGCTATAAAGAGAGATCAGTCTTTTTCCCAGGATGGAAACGTCAAACACTAGGGGCATAGCTTTAAAGATAAGAGGGGCAAAGTTTAAAGGAGATTTATGAGGCAAGTTTTTTCTCCCCCCCACACAGAGACTGGTAGGTGCTTGGAATGCACTGCCAGAGGAAGTGTTGGAGGCAGATACAATAGCGATGCTTAAGAGGCATTTAGACAGGCACAAACAGGCAGGGAATGGAGAGATACAGACCATGTGTAGGCAGATGGGAGTAGTTTGGACTGGCATCATAATCAGCACAGACACGGTGGGCCAAAGGGCCTGTGCTATACTGATCTACATTCTAAAAGTCCCCAACCAACCTGTCCCTGCTGCACCAAACATCCATAAAAACACTGCCCTCTGACAAAAAATGTTCACAAAAACATGGATTGGTTGCTACATCTCACATGTCACCTCAGCAAAGGCAAGCATCGCTGCCTTCAATGCCCCAGTACAGCCTTTGATCAATTGAGAAAAAGTTTAAGGTCACAGACCTGGCACAAAACTGATGGTCTACGAGGCAGCAGTGATCCCTGCTCTTTCGTACGCTTCTGAGACCTGGACTACCAGCAGCAAGCACCTCAAGCGACTGAAAAATGACTACTTATGCTGTCTCTGCAAAATCCTCCACATTCCAACATCATTGTAGTCTCCTAGAATTTAGGTCTTAGTTACCCAGTTAGCAACGTCAAGTAGGCCATGTCGTTTGCATACCCGACAACAGACTACCAAAACAAGCACTTTTTCTCTGCACTTTCATGATTCTACAAATGAATACATTTTTTCCCATGCAATTCAGGTGACTAAATTGGTCAGTTCTTTCAAAGAGAAGAAATTACTTCAGGAAAGGGGGCGGTGTACATACACCTGTCTACATCAATGGTGCTGAGATCGAGAGGGTTGACAGCTTCAAGTTCCTGGGAGTGAACATCACCAACAACCTGTCCTGGACAAACCACGTGGATGCCATGGCCAAGAAAGCTCACCAGCACCTCTACTTCCTCAGGAGGCTGAAGAAATTTGGTTTGTCCCCTTTGACTCTCACCAACTTTTACCTATGCACCATAGAAAGCATCCTATCAGGATGCATCACGGCATGGTATGGCAACTGCTCTGCCCAAGATCGCAAGAAGCTGCAGAGAGTTGTGGACACAGCCCAGCGCATTACGGACACCAGTCTCCCCTCCTTGGACTCTGTCTTTACCTCTCGTTGTCTTGGCGAAGCAGCCAGCATAATCAAAGACCCCTCCCACCTGGGACATTCTCTCTTCTCTCCTCTTCCATCGGGTAGAAGATACAGGAGCCTGAGGGCACGTACCACCAGACTTAAGGACAGCTTCTACCCCACTGTGATAAGACTATTGAACAGTTCCCTTATACAATGAGATGGATTATGACTTATGACCTCACAATCTACCTTGTTGTGACCCTGCACCTTATTGCACTGCACTTTCTCTGTAGCTGTGACACTTTGTACTGTTATTGTTTTTTTTACCTGTACTACATCAATGCACTCTGTACTGACTTGATGTAACTGCACTGTGTAATGAATTGACCTGTAAGATCGGTTTGTATGACAAGTTTTTCACTGTACCTCGGTAAAAATGACAATAATAAACCAATACCAATACCAAATGGCCTCCTCCTCTGCTATTGAGTTCTGTGTTAAAATGATTTTAAACTTGCACTAACACCATAGCCAGTAATGTTTTGTTTCACAAAAACATCACGTTCAAAGGCTTCAGAGCCATATCCTGCAGAACCTTCTGAGGAAACTAGCCCACGACCTGAATATGACAGTGTTATGGTGGATCCACTTGTGACAGCCATGTTTGTCAAGAGCCAAATGTTGAAAATTTCTGCTTCAAACTTAGCATGGCCCCTATTCATTTGAATGGCAAGTTTAGCTAAGAATGCAAGAACATAAGAAATTTTAAAAAATAGGAGCAGGCCATTCAGCCTCATTGCTTTGTCTGCCATGCCATCAGAATCGTCTAAGCTCAAGAGAATAGGCCCAGTCTGCTTAATTTCTCTTCATATGACAGACTTGCAACCCCAGAAATTTCCATCACAAGTATATCTTTCCTTAGATAAGGAGATGAGACTCGTACTTAATATTCCAGATATGGTCACCATATAACTGGAGCAAGGCATCTCTATTCCTGTACTCAAATCCTACTGCAATAAAAGCCAACATACAAAAGCCTTCTTAATAGCTAGTTTACCTGCATGGTAACTTACAATGGTTCATGCACAAAAACACCCAGGTCCCTTTGAATACCTTTCAAACTCTCATCATTCAAAAAAAAAACCTCCCTTGTTTCTTCCTGCCAAAGTAGATGACCTCACATTTTTTCCATATTATATTCCATCTGCCATGACCTTGCCCATTCACAACTCATCTGTATCCTCAAGATGCCTCTCAGCATCCATCTCATATCCCACACTGCCACCTAACTTTATATCATCAGCGACCTTGAACATTGTACATTCCATCTTCTCATCCAAGTGACTGAATTGTTAGTAGATGGGGTCCCCAGCTCATTTCCTCTGGCATCCCTCACATTGCAGTCTATAAACCCATAAGGTACCCACTTATTCCTATTCTCCATTTCAATATACATTTATGTTTTAATTAATTTTTAAAATTCATTTTTTTCATTCCTACCCAGCCCCGCCCCCCCCCCAATCACCAAATGTCTCTGATCAAAGTTGTTATGAAACAGTGAAACAGCCTTCCACAGCACAAGCCATCAAGATGTCATCAAGGTAATCCATGGGTGGGACATTAGCCACTTAGTTGTTGTTCATGGCCCATTACATCTCATGGAAAGGCCATGTTGGCATCACCAACAGTGCAATGGAAGTAATGCAGTGGCAAAAATTTAGTGCAGTAGCAGGGCTAGTACATGGCATTATCAGCAAGATCTGGTCCAAAAACAAATCAAGTAATTCAGCAAAATTATGGCATGTAACCAGTAATGAAGTCATTCATTTTGAAATGACAAAAGAATATAACATAGAACTTTCAAGTTAGTGAAAAGCTGGCAACAATGGATCTGTGAAGAAATTTAGTGGCTGCATTTACAGAGATTATTAAAATATGATTGATGGTTACATAAAAGGAAAATGAAGAGGTGGACAACGTATTCCAAGGACAAGAATATCACACGGCTGAAATTATACTACAGCTATACTAAGTCCTGATTAAAGAACTGACGTTTTGAGAAGTGAATTGATTAGTAGTCATATAAATGTGCAATGGATGAATACCCTCTTGCAGGTAACAACGAACATTATCTCAAATGTTAACTTTAAGTTGATAGATTCTTGTTAACCAAAAGTTATTAAGAGATCAAGGGAAAAATGAATCTCTTAGATCACAGACTTAAATGGTAGGGGTAAGGCAGAGTACTGAAGGGCCTTGTTCATTTCCTATAATCAAATCCAGAGTTGCATGTACCAACCTCAGGAGGGACTGATAGGGGCTCCTGCAGTGGTTCGCCAATATTATACCATGGGCACCAATGATTAAGTTACATGAACAGATCACTTAAATTAGGGCTGCGTTTCCTGAACTAAAGGTTCTGCAGGTGATTTGATTATCATTTTCAATATATTAAGGGGACCTGATACAAAAGCAAGAAAAGGAGAGTACCGTGTGCGAAAAGTCTAAAATTTAGAACCAGGGTTTTCAGAGGTGAACTTTGGTAATGCTTCTACATGCAAGAAGTGCTGGATGTTTGGAACACACATCCACAAACAACGGTGAATATATCAATTGTAACATTAACATTGAAGTTAATGGACTTCTGTTAATCAAAAGGTATTTAATAACATTGCAAAAGTATTTGCAATTAGGTCACCAATCAATCACTGTCTTAGTGTCTTGGGGAGTAGGAGTGCCTTAGGGATTAAACAGCCAACTTCTGTTCCTACATTGAAGTGCATTTGCTTGTGCCAAAACAGTGAGCAGGAAGAAAATAAAAACAAGCCAGAAAAACAAAAGGGTCTTTCAAATAACAGAACAGCGAGGGACAAATGCTAAAGTGAGAATAATAGCAGATAGATTGGAACTGGGAAACTACCAAAAATTCAGAAAAATTGAATGTTCAACCACGCTGTCATCCATGCATTTGGACTCTTTAGAAGTCACACTAGAGCAGTATTTACTGTATGGTAGCTTGAGTTTGACACACAAATCAATATCCCAGATGCAAAAACATTTAAGAGTGGAATTGACAAGCACCATATCTGTTACGATTATTTTGAAAACAGCCACAGTAACGAAAGCCAAAAGTAGGGGTATTGGCAAAGTAAACATGAATATTCCCGATGTGTTAAATTGCAGGGATGAGAAAATAGAAAATGTATTTGATAGTGGGATTCTGTAGTGACTTGTGGGGTTGGGTGGGGTGACAGTGGAGGCATCGTTACTATGTAAACAGTGAAAGGGTGAGAGCAGAGATTCACAGATTCAGATGAATGCATTAGTGTAGATGCAACAGAGATGAGAACAAGGGAAAGGATGCAACCTTTGCAGGAGGTGAAAGTCAGAGCACAGGGACTACAGGGTTTAGAAGATCTGGATAAACTCATGCAAGAAGGGAAGGAAAGATGGTGTACAAAAATCAAGAGGATAACATTTACTTGATTAAGCTCTCTAGATCACAGTGAAAGCGAAAAGGAGCAGTAATATATTCATCATAAAAGAAAGGAATCAGCGAGAATGTCAGCAGAACTGGAATCTTTCTCACATACTCAAAGATAGGTAGGCACATTTTGGACCAAAGGTCTCCAGATACACACTTTTCATCTACAAGGAGAGGACATAAAGAGCCAGACTGTGCTGATGAACTTCTGCAGTTCCAATTGGAATCGCCTGCATTAAGTCACTGAAATTGAATTGTCCCATACTATCACATACGCACTGTCAAGTCCTGTGTGTACTGACAGATTCAGTTTGAATATGTTGGTTTGATGGAACCCACACTGAGGACAGCAGTGGGACCTCGCAGAGATTACCCAGCATTGCATGGAAGAGAAAAATTTTGCCAGTCAAATCCTTCACCAGGTCAGAGGCCCATTGATTGTATTGAAGGGCAAAGGATGAGGAAAAGGGAAAGGCAAGTTTTTTTAAATTTATTTTTCATCAAATCTTTTTAAGTATATTTTTTCTTTATAATTTTTTTAAAATCTTAATAGTTCTTGCATATCTCCAAATTAAAATCAATGACCAATTTCAGTTGATAATCATCACCTCCAGTTTTACCAGTTGAGAGAGGAAGTCATGGGAATTTTGGGAAATGAGGCCTCCCTATTGTGCCAGCAAAGCCCAGCAAACATGCTGAACATAACAATGAAGCCAGCCCAAAACAGAAGTCTTTAGGTGGAAACAAATTCAGTTAAACAGAGAACAGCTTGCTAGATGGGGTCTGGCAGGTGAATATAGAGAGAAGCCTGGGTATGATTTGGAATGGTGTAGAGGGACCAAGGCTGTAAAGCTGTTAAAAGGAGATACCAAAGAAAACAAGTATATGGATTGGCAGAGACCAAATTGACACCAAAGAAAACAAGGGCATGGATTGGTAGATGCCACATTAGTTCTGAGGAGCAGAAGCAAGGTAGAAAGTACTCCAGGTATAGGAAACTAGTTTAAAGAGAAGGAATTTAGTTAAACAGTCCAATCTGTATATTTTTGAGGATATGCAAAAAAAAATACAATTGATATGTATAGATTTGAGTAAGAGCTCAAGTCTGGGAAGTCCCTGAGAGGGTGGCAGATAAGAGAGAGTGAGGAAGAAGAAAGAAATCTTTAGCAGTTGGGTCATGGTCTGATGAAAAACAGGAAGAGAAGTTACATAGTTGACAACCAACTTCAGCTGGATAGAGATGCTTTCCACAGTTTTGAATCCGAAACTGACATAGTGAAAATGGAATGTTCTTAAGTGCAGAAGGAGAAAAATTACAGGAAGGGGTAGAAGAACAAGCTTGGGTAGTTTATGCCACAGTGCCATAAAAGGAATGAAAGTCAAGTGGAAAGTTTGGTTCCTTTCCTTCTAATCTGTCTTTCATTTTCTTCAGTTTTATCAAGAGAGTTTGTTCAGTTTCCAAATCCATATGGATCTATCCTTGATAATAGACATTTTTATCATCTTTTCCAAATATTAATAGACCTGTTGTACATTTAGAAGGCTTTCTGCTTTTACTAAATCAAATAGAGAAATCTTTACCTAATTTAAGAGTATTATCACAACTATTCTATGCTTTCAGGTAAAAAAAGGTTTTTATATAAATGCATACATGCAAGGAAAATTATGCTCAAAATTTTGGCATTTCTCATTTTTCATCTCAACTAGCCAACAATATTACAAGCACAAAAATCCACATTAATAGATTATTTAACTTTAATGACAGTCCATTCACCACTCAATCCCACAAAACAATTGCCAGTGGGGAGAGGGAGGTCTAGTGGAAAAGCTTTAGGAAGCTAAGCCAGTCTGACCAGAGATTGAACCCGGTAAGTTCCTTTCCTGAATGGCTTAACACTAGACGATACAAGTGACTCCTGCATTATGGCAGTTCTGGTAACAGAAATGCACCCTTGCGGAATTCACAAATCACTAATCAAAAATTTGAGAACAAATTCCATAAAAGTGAATCTTAATCTATGTGGAAAAAAGTAAATAAATCAACACAACATTTATCTTTTTAAACTTGCGTTTCTTGATATATGCGCAGGTGACGCATCTTCTCATTACAGAAAATCGCAATATGGCCTTTTTTTTAGGAACCCAAACCCTCTGTAATATGGGGAGGGGGAATGCCTGTATAATTTGCCTATCTACAGAGATACAAAAACAGCTATTCTATACATCAAAACACTATAACTAACAGACCTATTATTCAAAAGGAATATTTCTATGAAGTATTTTGCAAATTAGCCTGTTTATGGCACTAAGCAATATCGGTAGAAATTGTTAAATTAACAGGTTAATAAATGATAGAAAAGTTGTGGCATTCGCTGTCGAACCTCAATAATATTCTTCTACTTCCTTTCAGGCATTATTTTAATTGAAATGCCAGTATGTAAACCATGTCAACAGCAATTATAGAACTATTACATTAATGTAAACAATCTTATTACAACTCCAGTATCACAAACAAATTATAAATGCAAATTAAGGATACAAGGAAAAATAATTGTCTGTGCATTCTACATGAAATCGGAAAAAAAATCTATTTGGAATATTCTTTTCCTCATTCCTTTCAAATGCATTCCTTACCTCACTCTGCTGAAGTGTCTCCACTTTTTTCTTCTGATCTTCTAAGGCTGCTTTTATAGTACCAACATCATGCTGAACACTTGTAAGTGTGCTCCCGATTGTGGCAACACTCTATAATGATCAATGCAGTAAGCTCAGTTTTTTTGAAATTACACATACATTTCTCTTCTGCAACTTATTAACTTCTTAAACTTTCCAAAAATTGGAAGCATTTGCTCCCAGAAATCAGAGTTTAATGTACATCAGTCTTTTTTAATACTGATTTTCTAGATACTAGTGACGCATTTATGGCTCAGCCCCAGTTAATGTTCAGAAGTGATGGTTGGCTGCCTTCTTCAGCCACTACAAAGTTGAATGGCTGTCCTCCCACAATTCTGTTGGCTAAAGAATTTTATTCATTGAACACTACAGCACAGTACAGGTCCTTCAGCCCACAATGTTGTGCCGACATTTTATCCTGCTCTAAGATCTATCTAACCCTTGCCTCCCACATAGCTCCCTATTTTTCTATCATTCATGTGTCTATCTAAGAATCTCTTAAATGTCCCTATTGTAGCTGCCCCCACAACCTTTGATCAGATTTAATTCCACCTAAACATTATAGACCTACAGTAAGAGAATATGTACAAGAGAAATGACTCTACACATTTTGTCTATTCATTGAGTCCTTTCAACAACCTAAAAATCAGCAAATTACATGTCGCAGACATATTTTAAAACCTATAAATTAGGTTTTATACTTTACCACAATGGAATACAAGTTCAATATAAAGGCTGCACATTTTACTTTATCAAAACCATCCTTACAGCCAAGCCCATGGTTGCACACAAGGTAAATCCAACTCTTCTAGAGCCCCACATAAATGATGTTCACCTAACATTCCCACTGTGATTAGCCTCCAAAGGGGCCAAAATTCTTAAGTGTACATATTTTAATATTGTTTGTTTGTCCCTTTCCACAGATCCACACTTCTTCTCTGCAAGCTGACCTAGTGTAACATCTTGCCAATGTACCTCTATCTTCCAAATCTGGTCTTCTTCACTCACATATTTGAAATATTAGGATTGTCAACTCTTAATTGATTTGCAAAGACCAAATAGGATATGTCAAACATATGCTCTGCATACTATCTTTTGCAAGAGTTTGATCAAATGATAGCCAAGTTAAAAAAAAGTACTATTCTAGGCCTATTGTGTATCAATATATAAAAAACACTCCTTCGTAATATTAATATATTCTCCTACAAAGACTTCTTTTGACAGTTTTCTGCTAATGCTTTCAGTCACTTCCTTGATCTTCTAACCTATTTGGGTTTAAATCCCAATTATAAAGTAAAAAATAATATTTTACTGTTGCAATAAATGGTACATAAAAAGCAAGTAGTTGTACGTATAAACAGAAGAACTGCTACATCTGATGTAAAAGATTAAAATCAGTGTTTTTAGTCAAATAGATCATGCAAATAAAACTACACAAAAAATACCTTCTGGAGTTCTTCAACAGTGACTGGAAGATTGATTAGATCAGATGCTGACTTGACATTGGCTTTTAAATGAGCAACAGCTGAATTCAGTTGGTTAATCTAGTAATAAAACAAAAATGTGATTTGAGTTACATTCAAATACAAGTTGAAAATAAATTTTAAAAAAATCAGATTTAAAGGCTTGCAATCAATTTCTCTTCCACTTATGTGACATCTATTGCTTTCTCAGACAATAACATTATCCTCAGTTCATAATATTTTCCCCAATTCCTGCAAATGTGCTGCCCCAAGCCAAAAAAAAACAACTTTTTGCTGAAGTTGGCCAATATGCAAATTTTCAGAGTTTAAATAATATTAAGCAGACAGAGCAAATAAATAATCTAAATTAAAAGCATTCATCAGCAGATAAAACTTGAACAATTTTTTTTTAAAAAAGCAGGCAGATCTGTCATTGGACTTAGTCAGGAAGTTCTGAAAATAGCAAAACATCAGAAACATGGCACTGGTAGAGACAAAGGCAAAGATTGGGCTGAAGACCAGAGAAGCAAAAGACACAGTAGAAAAGATAAAGCAGGGCTATAAATACAAGAGGTGGAGGAAGCTGGGAAGGAAAGAATCAGAACAGATTTCTCAGAACTTTACCAATTATGCTATTTCAATAGTAATCATGCTTGCTTGTATGGGAATGCCACACTTTAGAAGCCCAAGTTTCACTAGGCAGCAGTGTATGTTTAGGACTGTGAAGAGCCATACAATATATATATTAAAAAAAACTGGGAAAGGATACCAAAAACAAACTGTAACTGCATGGGTCAGATCAGCTTAATTTGAGCTATTGCCAACAGTTATTCCCTGTGCTAATCTCACAGCCGGACTTAATTGCAGTAACATTGCAAAGTATTGGTGGATTACACATTTGGCCCATCTCCCTCTAAACATTTCCTATCCGGGAATCTGTTCAAATGTCTTCTAAGCATTGCAACTGTTCCCACCTCTACCACTTCCTCTGTCAGCTTGTTCCATATACCCACCACCCTTGAGCAGCACCTGTGGAGGGAAAGAGATGCTCAATATTTCAGATCAAGTTACTGCATCAGGACTGAGTGTGCAGAAGGGAGATAGCCAGTATAAAGAGGCGAGAGGAGGGGTAAGGCAGGGACTGACAGGCAATAAGTGGGACCAGGTGCAGGATGATGGGCAGATGGAGCCAGGTAGGGTGAGGGGAGGTGGAGGTAGAGAAAGAATCTTAAAGGTGATAAGTGGAGACACAAGAGGCTGTAGATGCTGGAATCTAATAAGTAAGGATGATGATAAGGGAGGGATGACGGGCAGATGGAACCAGTGGTGGAGGGGACTGGAGACCCAATAAGTATAGTGTGTGGGTGATAGGCTGATGGAACCAGATGGAAGAGGGGAGAAATTGGGTAATCATTTAGATTACCTGTAAATGGAAAATCCAATGTTCATACCATTGGTTTGTAGATGATCCAGACAGAAAACGAGGTGTTGTCTTCTAGTTTGCATTTGGCCTCACCCTGGCAATGGAAAAGGCAGAGGACAGACAGGTAGGTGTGGGAATGGAGAGCTGAAGTGCAATGTAACTGGGAGCTTGGGATGCCCATTAGGGACAGAGCACAGGTGTTTTGCCAAATGGTTGCCTAGTCTACACTTGTCTTGCCATTGTAGAAGAGGCTGCATTGGAAGCACTGAATGGAGTAGACGAGGTTGGAGGTGGTGTACGTGAATCTCTGCCTGACTTGGAAGGGCTGCTTAGGTCCCTGGATGGTAATGAGGGACGAGGGGGTAGGGACAAGTGCTGCACCTCCTATGGTTGCAGGGGAAAGTGCCAGGGGACAAGGAGGGTTGAGTGGGTGGAGATGAGCAAAACAGGGTTACAGAGTGGTCCCTGCAGAAAGCAGAAAGGGGTGGGGAGGAGAAGATGCGACTAGTAGTGGGATCCCATTACAGCTGACAGAAATGACGAAGGATGAAGTGCTGGATTCGAAGTCTAGTGCGGTGAATTGCCACAACCAAGAGAACTCTGTTCTGTCTGGCTGGAGGTGGGGTGAGAGCAGAAGTCCAGGAAATGGAAGAAATGCAAGTGATGGCACCAAGAGTGGAAGCCACATTTCCTGAAAAAGGACATTGCAAACGTCCTGAAATGGAAAACCTCAGTTTAAGAACAGATGCAGCGCAAACCGATAAACTGGTAGAAAAGGATGGCATCTTTTCAAGAGACTGGGTGGGAGGAGGTGTAGTCAAGGTGGCTGTGGGAATCAGTGGGTTTAAAGTAAATGTCAGTAGATAGTGTGTCTCCTGAAACAGACGAAGATCCAGGAAAAGCTGAGAAGTGTCAGAAATGGTCCAAGTGAATGTTCATTTCCTGCTGGTCACCGACTCTCAGATGTGGAATTTCCTAGGTATTTTTAAAGCCTTCTCTCTTCATTTGTTTTACTTCTTGCTATCCTCTTATCCTTCTATTTTCATATCTGGTGATATGTATTCACTGCCACTTCACCAACCATCACTTACTGTTTTAGATAGTACAAGAACATCCATTTAGTACATTCCAGATTTGCAATAAATTACTTCTGTTGTCTTTTGAGCCATTACTTTCTTCATTATGCAAAAACAGCACATTGTTTGCTTACTTGCTTATTTAGTTCCGTGATGTTGGTCCATATTTTGCTTATTCCTTTGTCTCCAGCGTCTAAATTGATAAGATCTTTCTGTACTGCAAGAAGATCTTCATTTAGCTTTGGAATGTCACTAAACGAGGCCTTTTGACTAGATTCCACTACAAGGACAAAACATGTTTTAGTTTTAAAACTAAAATTTGAAGAAAGATAAATCTATACAAAGACGACAAGTCCAAATGGAAAGCTGATTTACTCCATATCTGTGTTCTCAAAAGTATACTCATGAAAGGAATGGGAAAACTGGATGAAGTAGTGGGCCAAATGCAGGCTTTTACTACATAGCTTTTGATCAAAATAACAGAGTGGTGCAGCAGAAATTTGACAATTACAAAGCCTACTTTAATCAGAATTACTTTTGCCAGAAGGGAAACTTGCTAATAGGGGAAAAATACATTCCCTCGAGTGTTGCTTCTTACAACTTTATTATTGCATGCCAATAAAGACACTAAAAGGCTAAATGCAAAACCCTGTATGAAGAAAGACATACACCAATCATTCATGACTCTTTACAACAGGTTCATTGGCATTTATATTGTAAACATGCCTATTACTATTTAGAATAGAAAGTTGACGGAGGTAGTTGGAGTTTGCAATTTAATCGGTCAACCACACAAATCACATTGGAGACATGAAGAACAATGTGTTTAGGTCATGAGTCACTGCCAGCAATCAGTGAATAGAGCCATTTAGCTGGAACAAAAACAGCTGAAAAAGAATTTCAAAGTTGTACTTATGCTCCTACCATTAGCGAATGTGCAACTGTAACCACAGCAATTACAATTAGTCACCACCACACTATGATCTTGCAAGATATGTCAATGGAATATAACAAACATAAAATACTTGATCATTACTTCCATTTGAGGGAAATGAGCAAGTAATGCAGTTACTTTTGCAAAGCACCGAGTTATGTTATTTTCTAATCATTTTTCTATCTAAATAGCAGATCAACCTACTGCTGTACTGAATCATTTGAATTTCAAAGGGATTCTCTTATAATATTTCAAACAGACCAAGTTAAAAATGTCACAGCTCAACAACTGAAAGTAGTGAAAAAAATCAGCATGTGTATTATACTAAACTAATAATTGCCTTTCCCAGGAACTAAAAGAAACAGCTTTATTTCAGCAGTATCTTAATCAGTCTACTGCCTACATGTTTATTTTAAACTGCTCCATTCTGACTATTATTTAATCTCACGTTAGCTTGTTTAGTAATTTAATGTTTCCAGCAATGTCATAATCTGTACAACTCCATGGTTAATGCCAAGTAATAACTATCATAATTTATAATAACAGAAGCATTGCATAACACTTAGACCACAAAATAGTACACCCTCCAACATCACAAAAGCCTTTCACAACTTCTGAACATAACTAAAATGTCCAGGAGCCAATCACATAATTTTTTTATACTGTGGTTATTGTTGTAATCTGGGAAGACAACAATTAACACCAACAAGTGTGATAACGTCTAGCTAGTCGTATTTTTAGATCATGAATAAAGACTGGCCATGACCCTAAGATGAATTCCCACAACTTTCTTCAAAATATTGCTATAAGATTTTTTTAATATAAAATACAAGCCTGAGAAGGGAGAAAGGACCTCAATTTAATGTTTCACCTAAAGGTGAGCATCTCTAACAGTATAGCACTCTCATAGTATAGCATGCAACAGTTAATCTGTAATGCAATGAAATGCCAGCCTAGATTGAAACAGGACTTGAACCCACTGACTTTTGACTCAGTTGCAAAATGCTACCAGAGTCAGGGTTGAGCACAGGTTCATTACCAATATGCTAAACAGGTTTTCATGTTTATCCAATGAGACACTGTATCACACCAACAGTTTAACCTCAATCAGATGAATAAGGAAATACATTTCCAAGCAGATTATAAAATATTCTTGCACAATTCACAAGCTCCAAAAAACAAACAATGTGATGACCAGTTAATTTGTTTAAGTAAATGTCAAACGAGGGATAAATATCGACTAAGACCAGGAATAACTTCCATTGTTAGTAAAAAATAGTACCAGCACATTATTCATATTTATTCCAGGACGGTGAGCAGGGCCTCAAATTTTAATGCCTTATGCAAAAGCTGGAGTCTCAAACAGCACAATTCGGTACCTGTTATGCTGGATGCCAGCCTTAATGTTTGTGTGCAAGTCTCTGCAATGAGACTTGAACTTGTGAACTACTGCCAGAGATGAAAAAGCTACAAATTGTGTGATGGCTGACATTATTGTAGGTCACAAAGCTAAAGGAAAAATTTACCATGAACCCAGTAATCATCTTCCCACTCAAAAAAAGTTAATGTCTCCTAGTTACAAGAGCTTTAACACAAAAGGAAAAAATAATCCTGTAGCTTCAAATTGAATGGAACTTGTTACTTTTATCAGTGACCAGTATTATGGAGTCATAGAGCACAGAAACAGGCCCTTCAGCCTAAAGGTCCATGCTGACCAGAATGTCCCTCCAAGCTAGTCCCATTTGCCAGTGTTTGGCCCATAATCTTCTATACCTTTCCAATCTATGTACCTGTCCAACTGTCTTTTGAAAGTTGTTATTGCCATAGTATTGCAACTCCCACGCTAGGGAATCCTGGGATCTTAAATCAAAATGCAAAGCCAAAGCCTTTGACCTTGTATCCAGAGACTATGCAAGTTTCAGGCCAATAATGACCCTAGTGTGGTGGGAAGTTACGCAATTGTATTGGGATTGAACCTAAAGTGGAAATGGTTAGACTTCCTCTTCAATGTATCTGGTGTAATCAGGCTTTTATGATATCACATGGGGTGAATTCAATTGGTCCAAGACTGACATTGTGATGATCAGAGCAAGAAGTCTGAATCATAGTACAAAAGGAGGCCATTTGGTCCATTGTATCTGCGAGTTTCAAAAATAAGTTTACATAAATAGCACATCCCAGCTCTTGTTCTGTAGACCTGCAAATTATAGCTCAAGTACGTATCCAGGTACTTTTTAAAAAAAAAATGAGTTACCCCATATTTTATTTATATTTTTCTATGATGTAGAAAGCCATTCAATGCTGCTTCAGACTTTACCAATCAACACCCCTTTGCTTCTTGTACCAGTTAACTTACCCATGCCCTCCAGTTACTGACCACTTAAGAGAATTAGGTTTTGTTTATCATTTTTTTTTCAATCTTTTTTCTTTAACCATGATTAAACCTTCCATTTCCTTTGTTCAAAGAAAACCACCATGACCTACAGTTTCTCCTCACAACAATAATTCTCCAGCCTCAGCAGCACCTTCATATGTCCTCTGAACCCCTCCAATACTATTGCATTCTTGTAGAGTGGGAACCAGAACAGTTTCTATAATTCAAACTGAAGTCTAATTAAATGTTTTATAGTATGATGTCCATGCTCATGTGTTCTATGCCTCAACTGATAAAGGCAAGCATTCTACAGGCCTTCATAACAACCTACCTACCTGTCCTATTACCTTCAAGGATTTGTGAACGTGCATTATAGATCCCTCTGATCCTCCACACTTCTAAGTATCCAGCCATTTATCATGAATTCTCTTGCCTTTTTGCCCACCCCATATTTTTACTCGTATTATCCTACGATGTAGAAGACCATTTATCCCACTGAGTCTATAGTGGCTGTCAGAGAAATCTCATTCCCTTAGTTAGTTCCATCTAACCCATTCTTTCTCATATGACCATCAACTCTACCCTGATTCTACCACCCACTTACACCCTGGATAATTAACAGCAGCCAATCAACCTACAAACTAGAACGGGAGAAAACCAGAGGATGTGAGGGAAACCCCTGCAGTCACATACAGAATGTGCAAACTCCACCAAGGTTATGAATTGAATCAGGTTGCTGGAGCTGTGAGGCAGCGGTACTAACTGCTGCACTATCATGCCACCCTCACATAGTACCTCATTTATGGCCGCGTAATTTCTTCTCCCAGAGGCTGGAGAATCTAACTAATCTACCCAGAATGTTACTCCTTATTCTTGATGCTTTCAGTGTTTCTACCAAGTGATGCTCAATATGGAATATTATTGATTCATTAGCTGAGGGAAGAGTAGTAGCTGGTAATCACGAAGATACCTCACCCCATTTAACCTGATAGCATGAAAGATGCAGAGGTCCAGGGTCAATACTGAAGGCTTCCAGTGCAATGACCACCAAACATGCATGCTGGCACTTTTACTTATCTATCCTTCTACTGGGATTGGAAGACTCCATTAATGATCGTTGAGGACATTTGTTGAAAAGGATATTTCTAAATGACTCTGTCAGGTTATTGCTTGTCTGAACTGTGGAACAACACTCCCTATTCTTGTCACCTCCCCAATGTTAATGAAGTGGTTCAGCAGGATCGCTCAGGTTAGTGTGCCTGCCTTTATCAAATTAAGTATCTAGGTCAACACTGGGCAGTCTGTTCAGTTCTAAGATGACTGCACTTCCTTGGAGAAGTGAAGTTAACCATTTTGCAGTGGATCTGGAATGACTGATAAAAATGGTAAAGATGGTAGACTTACTTTCCGAAAGGAGAACTGCATGTTTTTTTTTTAAAAACAGCTTTTTGCTTCACGCTCATTTCATTAACTGAATTTGCAATATCCAGCTGCCATGGACATAAACTTGAACATATCTCCAGATCATTAGTTCAAGCCTCTGGATTACCAAACTAATAGAGGGTTTAAGCCTCTAACATCATCCTGAATTCCAAGTTCCAAATCTGGGTGGAAAACGTTATCTTCATCCTTATCTTTAAACCTTCTACCATTACAACCTACAATTATAAAGCTTGAACTAAAAATAGAACATTGTCGTCAAAATTATATTCAAAGAAACATATAGCAGGGTTTCCTTCTCAAGAAACACACCTCTTTGGACCTCCTATCTGGAATTCAACATCTTAATTTCTATACAGGCTTCTACTTTACAGTCCAGGAATTAGTCTTGTGCTATACATCTCTGGGGAAATTCTGCTTTTGACTGAATATGCAGCAATATGAAGCAGGTAGCATTTTTCCCATTCTAATGCAAATCTCGGGAACTTCTCTTTAACCAGTCCCTCAAAATTCAGAGTCAAGTCTGGATCCAATCATAACTTATGGGATGAAAGTAACCTCTGATGAATATCTCTTCTGTAACTTTCACAACACAAGCTTTGGACTTAAGGGTGAAAAAGTGATCAATACAAAAACTCCAAGTGTTTTGAGACACCAGATGCATTTGTACTTTAGTGCTGGTGGAATATAGCATTTTGCTTTTTTTTTTGCATCCAGAATCAACACTAATTAGGTAAAACACCAGTTAGAGACAGGTTAAAACTCCTGCCACACCTAATAACTGACCTTCATGCAAGGTTCCCTTCCATGTCACCCAGGCCTGACTTGGAAATTTATCACCAAGTCATCATCTTATAGCCTAAATACTGGAACTCCCAATCCAACAACATAACAAGAGTACCATCATGAGAAAGACTGAAGAAGTTCCAGAATATAGTTTGGCACCATCTTTGCATGGACAATTAGGAATGAGCAATAAATACTGGCCTTACTTATGAAGCCCGTACACTATGAAGAGTAGATAAAATTTACACCCTGTACTGTCCATTATGACATTCCCATTAATCATTTGAAATACTGGAATTATTTCCAACAATTGATAAACTAACTTAAGGAAAAACTGACCAATGTTGTATTGGCAATGAACCACAAAAACATTTTGATTTCCTTAGAAGTTTTGTTCATCTAACATAAATTTAATGTTTATCTCTGCATCCTGGCATTCCTATTCTCCACAGGCCAATCATTTTTGCTCCTCATGTCAAATGCAAAAGTACTAAAATCCCTGATCCTGTGAGAATATCTCAAACTACATTTTTTTTTAAGTACTTCTCATTTATGATTGATTGTACATACATATTCTATTTATACTTACATGTTCTAAACTTTTCTTTCAGTGCATCCAGATCTTCTTTGAGAGCAACCTGCATCCAGACCAAACCAACACAAGCTACCACACAAGCAGCTAGCATAACAAATGCACATAGTGGATAACAAATCCTGCAGCATTTCACGTAGCCTCCCCTGCAAAAGAACGAAAGGCAGAGGTTGAAATGCACATAGATTATCTGAAACTCTAAACACAGTAACTGACATTTTGATCCATTTAGTTTGTATAACACCTGAATAAACTTGAGTAATGGACAAAAAAGTTAAATGCCACCATTTCAATGCCATTTGAAATGAAAAACTTAAAAGTACACATCTGACATTTTTAAAAAATTACTTCAGTGATCAAGAGTGATAATGACATTCAGTTAAAGTTGTTCTACATAGATTGACGCTTACATAAAAGAAATATATAGACGCAAGGTGAAATTGTGCACTGCCTGTATATTCTAAATGCCTGGAAATGTGCCTGCAGAAATGGCATACACTGTATAAGGATGCAAACCAATACAATAGTATCATTCAATTTTACATGCTAGAAGGCAGCCATTCATCCCATGACACCTATACCACCTGTAGAAGATATCCACAGAGAACATTTTCTCAGATTCTTGATCCAGTTTTTTTTCTTAAAGGGTTTACCCAATTACTCCGATCTCTGTTTTGATGTTCAATTTGAACATGTTCTCCAGTGACCACTGGGCAAGTAATATCAAAATATCTAAACTCAACTTTTGATCTCTATTAAATGGGCTTTTTTGAAATCTTGAAAATATAAGGGGTCCCATACATCTTCAAACTTAACTTGCACATGTGGTGCCTCTGCAGCAAAAACACGCCAATATATAGTCTAAATGAGGAGAATGGATACCGAATTAAAGATGTTAGCAACAGAAACTTTGACCAAACAAAAGCTTGGTCAAAATTACAAATCTTAGGTTAGTAGCAAATGAGAGCTCGGTGAAGGTTCCATTGCATATCACTTATTTGGATGAAGATCCTGTTATCAATAATGAAAGACGTATACCCATGGATACAGGCCTTAAACAGATTGCAGCTACAAAGGGTCATAGCTATAGAGAAGTTTGAAATGGGTTCTTCGGAACTGAGACACTGTGCGATCAATGCAGGTCTACAATGGAGGGATGATAGGCTAAAGGGACTTGGTATGGAACAGAATACACCCAACAGACTTTGGTTAAGGGTATTGAAGAGCCGCCTTAGAAGGGTCGGTGGGGTGTAAAACACTGTTCTCATGGCAACAGATTTGCAAACAAAATTTGACAAAGTCAAGCAACCGGATCATCGTGGCAAGTCGCATTTTAAAGCTACATTGCTTCATCTCCGCGCCAGAGAACCACCCGGCGCCGTTCCGTTCCCGAACACCAAAATCTGAAAACGCAGTTGGAGTTAAAGGGCCTCATCCTGCGCTCATTCTTACTTTGCGAACAGGGAGCTGGATGCCGGCTCGGCGAACTCGTCGAAATCGGAAGATGATTCTGAATCCGAGGCCATGGTCTCGGTCCTCAGCAGCAGCTGATGCCCGGAGCTTTTCTTCGGCTTCTTTTTCTTGCCGTCGCCGGTGAGACCGATGAGCGCGTTCAACTCCTTCCGCTTCTTCATTTTCTTCTGCGGGGTGGCCGCTTTATACTGCACATCAAGCTGCCCGTGCTTGCTCTCCAGTTTGCAGCGGTTCGTAAGCCAACATATAACCCAAGAGAGGGGGAGGCAGGAGCTGTGGAGGAAGGGGGTGGGGGGGGGGGGGGGGGAACCGGCCGATCAACCAGCAGCCCACACACACAGCGCCGACAGTCCACCCGGCACCGCCCCGTCACACCGCGTCCCCCCGTTGGTCAATGCAACCGCACGCTCGAGGACGTCATGGGATGCGGCGACGTTTGACGTGCTAAGAGCGCGCGAACCCACGACGGAAGAGGATGGAGGTGTGTAGGTACCGGAGAGGTGGCGGTGTGTTGTCTGTCAGTCAGTCAGTGTTTGTAGCCTCTCCTCCATCAGGTTGTTGCTCAGTACCCGGCAGGACAATCCTGCAGCTAGCAGAGCTCCAGGGTTCAGCGAGGAAACAGGAGAGCAGGAGGTGTTGTTGGGATATCTGTGGGTTTATCGTGGACAGTCCTTGCCTGCCTACCTACCTACCCCCTGAGGTGAACTTGGAAGGATGGCCTGTCGGAGATGGAACATGTTGAAAATGAGAGTAAGGAGGAAGTTTGGCACCGAAGGTGATTAAACCATCAACAAACAATCTGCTGGAGGAACTCGGAGATACAAGAGAGACTGAAGAAGCTGGAAATCTGCGACCAAAACGCACGAAATGCTGGAGGAACTCGGCAGGTCGGGCAGGCACCTATTGGAGGGAAATGAATAGTGGACGTTTCCCTCCATAGATGATACCTGATCTGCTGAGTTCTCTCCAGCAGATTGTTGCCCCAGATTCCAGCATCTGCAGTCTTTTGTGTCTCCATTGATTAAACTATCAAGTTATGTACGGGAGCTAGAAGCAGCACCAATACTATCATCAATACAGTGGAAGAAGGACCTTTCCACATATCCCAAAAAGAGAAGGGCATGACATGCAGGTTCCCATAGCTGGTAAATGGAGTTAAAGGAGAAATTGTACAATGTAGGGAAGTAGGTGGTTTGAGTGGAGGGGAAACTAGTTGCCCTGTTCAAGGAAGAAATGTGGAGCCCTGATGCTATCCTGGTTTGGAACAGTTGGGACCAGGAAAGTGGAAATTGTCAGAGGTGTTGTGGATGTAAATGTGAAGAAATTGGTGAAAGGGGGAAAGAATAAAGTCAGGGTAGGAAGAAATACATTTTGTGGGACAAGAACAAGCTGAGACAATGGGTCTACCAGCACAGTCCTCCTCGTGGATTTTAGAGAGGAATTAAAAGTGGGGTTCCCAGACCATGAGTCTACAGGCTTGGAAGGGAAGATCTGAGGAAATGAGGATGAGGTCACTAACTCTAGGAGACAATGGGGTGAAGTTCAATGGTGGATTCATGGTTAGGGAGTGTCAATGTTGCTTAATTACCAATTTGGCTGATCTATATTGTAAATCAATTAATCTGGTCTTGGCTCCATAGTGTTGTATATCCTTGGGGAACAAAGCTCCTTCGAACTCAGACTTAAAATTAATTACTTTGAAAATATAATCCAGACTTTTAATCATGCTTGTGAAATATTCACAAGGCTTGTTCAGCTTCACTCATGGCTATTTTAACATGATTCACATGAAGAATATTTTTCCTTTGTACGTCTAGTGCTTTGCAACTTCAGTAATAAATTTCGTCTGCCATTGACCTGCCCACATACATACTTTGCCTGACTCTTCCTGTAATTTCTGTTGTGTTTTCCCTCCTGGTTTGGCAGCATCTGAAAATCACTGTATTGTATCGATTTTCTAAATCAAAGGCATTTATTTAATTTAAGAACCAGAAAGGCATCAGCACTAAGCTCTGGCACACTCCACTTTGGTTTGTCAAGTAGGATTCTCCTCCTGCATCAATTTTGATTGCTGTTAAATAGTTATTGTTGAATATTATGTTTACTCCTATTAATTCAATGATTTCATTTATCAGTATATAATGAATTTCCTGCCTAGTTTTGCACAGCATTTTGGTATAATGTGATCTATCCTTGGATGTTGGGAAAGCCACTGGTTTACATGGAATATACAGCATGGGAATGAACCATTTGTCCAAGGAAGTCCAGGCAGGTGCTTACATTTCGCACATCTTTCCATTCCCTCCACCTCTTTTCAGCCTTCCTGCACCAATTTTTCATCCTTATTTCCTATGTTTGTCTATTTCCTTTTACAAACATCTATTTGCCTCTGATGACGAGATCCCTTTGCTTCTCTGTTTCATATTTTCTAATTTTTTAATACGATAGTTCTGTTTTTCTGACCAAAGTGAATCATCTTGCTTGTACCTGTTACAAAAGGAAGGTTTGTTCTGGCAATGAGCACCAGCGAAAACATTCAAAACATTGAAATGGCTCCCTGGAGGCCCTGATTCAGAAAGATGACAGCAAAGATAATGTTTTAGCATTGACACTTCTAAATATTTTATCTGGCTTTTGCCATTTAACATTTATCTGATGAAAGTTTTTGGATGCATGTGAGAAAGCTATCTATGATAAATAGAAACACACCCTAAACATCCTCCATGTATCCTGGTTCAAAGTCTAATAATTAGCTAAACGTGGTAGATATGACATGGATGATCCATAAACCTTTAAACTCATTTACAAATCATCTTAGAGTGCCTAATTAAATATAAGAGGGGTTTAGATGGGGTGGAGTTTAAGTGTTTTCAGGAAGGATTCTTGACACAATATGTAGATTGGCCTACAAGAGGTAAGGCTGTGCTTGATTTGGTATTGGGAAATAAACCTGGAAGGTGTCAGACCTCTCAGTGGGTGAGCATTTTGGAGATAGTGATCATAATTCTATCCCCTTGACAATAGCATTGGAGAGAGATAGGAACAGACAGACTAAAAGGTGTTTAGTTGGAGTAAAGGGAATTACGAGGCTCTCAGGCAGGAAATTGAAAGCTTAAATTGGGAACAGATGTTCTCAGGGAAAAGTACGGAAGAACCGTGGCAAATATTCAGGGATATTTGTGTGGAGTTCTGCATAGGCATGTCCAATGAGACAGGGGAGTCATGAGAGGATACAGGAACCGTGGTGTACAAAGGTAGGATTTATGAACATTCGGAGAGGTATAATATGAATAGGAATAGTCAGCATAGCTTGTCAAGGGCAGGTCCTGCCTTACGAGCCTGATTAAATTTTTTGAGGATGTGACTAAACACATCGATGATAAGGAGAGCAGTAGATGTAGTGTATATGGATTTCAGCAAGGCATTTGATAAGGTACCCCATGCAAGGCTTATTGAAAAAGTAAGGAGGCATGGGATCCAAGGGGACATTGTAATGTGGATCCAGAACTAGCTGGCCCACAGAAGGCAAAGAGTGGTTGTTGAAGGGTTGTATTCTGCATGGAGGTCGGTGACCGGTGGTGTGCTTCAGGGATCTGTTCTGGGACCCTTACTCTTTGTGATTTTTATAAACAACCTGGATGAGGAAGTGGAGGGATGGGTTAGTAAGTTTGCAGATGACACAAAGGTTGGATGTGTTGTGGATAGTATAGAGAGCTGTCAGAGGTTACAGTGGGACATAGATAGGATGCAGGGTTGGGCTGAGAAGTGACAGATGCAGTTCAACTCAGCTAAGTGTGAAGTGGTTCATTTTGGTAGATCAAATATGATGGCAGAATATAGTATTAATGGTAGGACTCCTGGCAGTGTGGAGGATCAGAGGGATCTTGGGGTCCGGGTCCATAGGACGCTCAAAGTGGCTGCGCAGGTTGACTCTGTGGTTAAGAAGGCACATGGTGTATTGTCCTTCATCAATCGTGGAATTGAATTTAGGAGCTGGGAGGTATTGTTGCAGCGAAATAGGACCCTGGTCAGACCCCACTTGGAGTACTGTGCTCAGTTCTGGTCGCCTCACTACAGGAAGGATGTGGAAGCCATAGAGAGGGTGCAGAGGAGATTTACAAGGATGCTGCCTGGAATGCGGAGCATGCCTTATGAAAGCAGGTTGAGGGAACTCGGCCTTTTCTCCTTGGAGCGACGGAGGATGAGGGGGGGATCTGACAGAGGTATATAAGATGATGAGAGGTATTGATCGGGTGGATAGTCAGAGGCTTTTCTGCAGGGCTGAAATGGTGGCCACAAGAGGACATAGGTTTAAGGTGCCTGGGAGTAGGTATAGCGGAGATGTCAGGGGTAAGTTTTTTACTCAGAGTGGTGAGTGTGTGGAATGGGCTGCCAGCAACGGTGGTGGAGGCGGATACGATAGGGTCTTTTAAGAGACTGTTGGATAGGTACATAGAGATGAGAAAAATAGAGGGCAATGGGTAAGCCTAGAAATTTCTAGGGTAGGAACATGTTTGGCACAGTTTTGTGGGCTGAAGGGCCTGAATTGTGCTGTAGGTTTTTTCTATGTTCTAAGAATTGTTGCCTGGTAATTAAACTTTTATTTTGAAATGATGACATTGATTGGTTTTATTGGTATAGGTTGTACAAACTGACAATCCAGTCACAGACTAATTGCAATGAAAAAAAATCCTCAGATGCTGGAAGTGGAAAATGAAAAACACAGGTTATTCAGCATTTGAAAGATAATGGCTAGTTAATATTGCAAGCAGGGTCTAATCAGTTCTCAAATGTTTCCTGTAACAACAGTGAGAAGATTTTTACTTTCAAGTTTGTAAAACTCAGCTGTGTCATATCTTTAAAAAGGAATCTTTTAGTGTTCTTTCATGTTGAAATGATCCATGTTCAAATACCATAGGCTTTGTTGCACTATATTGGACACACAAATGAAAGCTAATCTAATAAATTCTATTTAAATTTGATAATTCTTTGATGAAACTGACTAACCGAATATTACAGCTTGGACTACAGTGCTAGCAATCTGAAATTGTGCTGTGAGAAAATTATGTGCAAGTTGGTTACTAATGTACAATATATTAATTAATCAACTTCCTTTGAGTTAGTAGATTAGTAAGTTTTCCATTAATCATGAGGATCCATGATCATAAACTTTTTTTACATCCATTGTTCCATCCAAGTATATTACCTTCTTAAACTGTATCTCCTTCATCTAACCACATGTTCCCTGAGTCTCATAAATGGTTTATTTCCCTTCATTGTACATATTTTCTCCAGTTAATCACTTTTACCATTAATCATTGCATATTTTTCACATAAATTCTTTATGCTTTATTATATTTTACTTATTTTGCTTTAACATTTTAAGCGTTCTAGTTAACAATATTTTTATGTTTAAAAGGTATTAATTTTTGTTTTATTAATTATTGCTTTGAAAGATTTTAAATGTCAGGGATGTTTAAAAATTATTAATCGTGATGATAGCTTTCACAGTCCTGCCGACATGCTTTGTCAATTGTTATGGACTGTCAGGAACATTTCAGGTCCTCCTTACTGCAAGTTCTGAGGATCATTCACCTTCCATGCCTTGCTGCTGGGTTGCAGAGGGCCAGCAGGTTTGGCCCTGTACATTCAGACAAGGTAAGTGGGTGGTGAGCATTGACTTCAAGCAGTGATTCTATGTAGTGGCACCAGCCTAGGATGATTTGGTCATTATTCATGGAGAGTTTAAGTAAAATTGAAGCTGTTATCAAGATTGGGAAAATACTACAGGACAGAATGTTCCAATTGTGGCGACTGACCGTTTAGTCGGGTGAACTGGCTCGGCAGTCGGGTCGCGCGGCGTCGGAGCGACGAGGCCCAAGGTGGCGGCGGGCCTCGTCTTTCCAAGCGACAGGGAGAACCCGCGCGCGCGGGAAAGTCTTGATGATGTAGTACTTACGTCATTGCCGGTTGTTTTGGGCAGGAACATTCTCCCTTAAAGGGCCCCGCGCAAGGCGGGAAAATAAACCAGTTCTTGTTTGGCAATCCTCCGACTAGTGTCTTGTTTTATTCCGCAGTAGCAACCGCTACACAATGAACCTTTTGAAAACCCTGAAGGAGCCAGAGCGATCCAGACCAGATTATTGAAGCATATTTATTAATATTTAATTATTTCTGAATCATAATTATTCTTGCAAACATATATGCAGACAAACACAAAGAAGGAAATATGGCAGGGAACATCAGAAATAGTATTATGTTACGGACTCAGTGTAAGTCCCTTTAAGATAGAGTATGTGTGTGTGGGGCGTGCTTACGTCAATAGAAGATAAAGGACGTAATGATGTTGTTTGAAGAAGTCAGCAGAAGAAGAGAGAGAGAGAGAGAGAAGGGAGAGAGACACCAGCCTGCTTGTTTTCTCTATCGATGGATGAGAAACAATTAACCGTGTTTGCTACTGAATCCATGTATGGAAGTTGGAAGTAATCCGGTGGAGTTCACTTTGTTGCTGACCTGTAGAAGGAAACAGGTATTTGTGTGTGGATGACCACGATTCGGATGCTTTTCGGGGTGAGGAAGTCACTACCGAGTAAATGCTGAAGTGTCGTTTGGGGTTCCATCGTGGAACATTTGGGTTTCGTATTTACTCTCCCTATGTTTCTCTACGTCTACGTCTTATCTTCAGACAACGGTGGTTGTTGAAGAAGCCCTTGCTCATGTTTCACCTTATGGCTTGCGGAACTGAACTTTAAGAACCATTCCGGAACTGGGAGTTTTGGACTTTGTCACACACACACACGAAGAGTTTAGTTTTGGGGTTAACGTTGGAGGTTTAACATTTTTGAATTCTAACATACTAACATTTTTACTTTTATTTTACGTATTATCATAAGTATTAATTAATAAAATAGTTTTTAACACTGTATCATGCTCAGTGTGTTTCTTTTGTTGCTGGTTCGTGACAATACCATCGATAGATTAGAAAAAGGGAAGGATCAGAGACGCAGCTAATCATGAATTGATATTTTTTGTTCAACATAATCACATAATTACAAGGAATATATGTGATGATTGTTAACTTAAAATATTTTCTTCCACATGCCATTTATTTAATTCAAATTAGACAAAACAGAGATAGCCTATTAGGTCAGACAGCTTTTTTCTCACCATCAGGCTCCCCCTTGGTTTATTTCATTTCACTCTATCAGTAAAATCTTCCATTTTATGCCTTGTGTATTTCAAGTTTCCATTTAAATGTATCAACTATTTTGCTTCAGTCACCAAATGTGTCAAATTTCACCACTCTGAGCAAAGAGCCTTTTTTATGGATTTACTGATGACTGTCTTATATTTGTGTACATCATATGCAGAAACATTTTGTCAATATTCACTCAATCAGACCATAATTTTACTTCAATGGGACCATCCTTCATTCAGCATTTTATCAAGGGGAAAGATCTTTAATCTGTTTAGTCTTTCTTGATGGTTGTACACTCTCATTTCTAATAGCATCAACGTAAATATTTTCTGTACTTTTCCAGTGCTTTTTGTAATATGGGGACAGACTGCAAATTATGTTTTAATTGTGATCTAACCAAGTTTCATTCCTTTTTAGTATGGTCTGACCAACTTCGATAAAAAGTTAAAATAACGACTGCTCTCAAATTCTTTTCTTCTTGACATAAACCTTGGTAGCTTGCATTTTTAAACTTGCCTTACTCCTTCAAATAACGTTTAAATCTGTTTCTGTATATCCCATTGCTTCTCTGCCTTGTATAGGTAGCAGAATTTCTCTATTCATCATCAATGTTTGGGTGCTTATGGTGGCAAATCAATTCCAATATGCATTTGATGCATGTATTCACATTTGTAGTGCAACTTGTTGCAGTCATTTTATTGGAAAAAGTGTAAACCCTTTTAATGTTTGTGTTTTCACAATATTTGTGAAATGTTGATTTGACAATAGGCTTGCCAAATTAGCTCCAGCTAACACCATGTGTTAAGCACCCAATTCAACAGCAGGAGCAACCTTCCCACCTTCCAAAAATATTTAAAAGGATCATTTGCTGATTGATTTCAGTGGAATGTTTGTTTGAGTAAAGTGGGTTCTGGTGTTTTTCATTGTTTATAAAGCCTACAGGCACAGGGTTTTCTTGGTCAAAACTGACTATGTGCAGAACTTGGCCGTAAACTAACTTTTGAATTATGTAGAGTGTCATGGTCTGAGCTGCTGTTTGATAGTGTTAAATTGTGTAAAGGTTATTTCTTTACCTTCTAGGTTGCAATTCTTGGCTATCAGAAAATGTTAGGGTAGTAATGAGGGAACGGTGAAAGAAGTTTTTGCTTGCATTATGAGAGGGAAATGTGATGTGAGGTGGATAAGAGGGATTGTCATCTTTATTAGTTTCAGCTGTCATTGACCACAGTCTCAGTCATGCTGCTTGAAATACGACTGCATCACTTTCTCCAGTAGGGTGAGATGTTGCTACCAGAGATTATGCACCACCTGTTTTCTGAGATGGAAGTGTGTTAATGAGTAATGCACAATGTGTTTAGATAATGTGTCTGTCTGTAGCTTAGATGCACATTGTGAAAAATGAATGTAAGCCCCTGCGGTAAATAAATTTAGAATAAAAAATTGAATGTATGGAAATGGGTTCTGAGTCATTGTGACGTTGGTACATGAGATGGGATATGGTACTTCAAGCTGTGTGTGAAGCTATGCAGCTTGGCTGAATACAATGTTTGAAAATGCAGTCATATCTTGACTACTCTGTAGGGTGAATGAAATTTCCACACTATCGCATCCAGATCCTCAGCAACTGGTTGTAAATGTTACCTCCTTATCCATCACCTCCCTCTGTTTTCACAGTACCTTGAAAGCCTCCTTTGGATATCTGACATCGTTCTTGCTTCCTCCTCCTCAATCAGTAGTTCCAGTGGAACAATGGAAATGCATGGACTGCACTCCCTCCCATATTGTGTCATGTCTTGAATAAGTTGCATTCAATGTCTCACTCACCCTGTCAATTTTTAAGGCATAAAACATCACTGCTTTAAGAGATGCAGCCAAGCTAGTTTCAGTGGGATTAAATTTCAAATGCAAAACAAGTGACTGAATTTTCAGGCACACATTGCTCATGAGGTGTAATTTTACTTTTTAAAAAAAGTCATAGCTGTTAAATGGCAACATTTCAGACCATTTGACAGTTCTTCCATGCTTTACAAGAAAAATGGCGGTGTCAATCAGATCATTTGAAAAGGAAGTCAAGTGTAATTAATTGAATATCAATTACCTCATTTTTATCGCAGGCAACTGTGAAACAGAAACATATAGAATCATCTTCTTTTCTAGAGAATTCCAGTTTAATTTTAACTACTTGCTCTCGAAGGGAATATTTACCAAATTATCACAATTCAACTTCCAAGCACATTTTTATTTTCTTAGAAAATAATCAGTTGACACATACCTAATTGACTGACTGAAACAGGTTTTAAAAAAACTGCAGATGCTGGAAATCTGAAATAAAAACAGAAAGTGCTGGAAAGATTCAGCACTCTGACAAAGGCTCCCAATCCTGAAACATCAATTGTTTCTCTTTCCACAGATGTTGCCTGACCTGCTAAGTTTCAGCATTTTCTGTTTTTATGACAGATTGAAGCTGCTTATTTTTAAAAATAAGATATGGTAAACATTTACTGGTGTGATGCACTTATTGACTCTAAGAGAAAAATATGAAAATATTCTAACAATATGTTGAATCAGATGTCAAAAATCAAAACATTGTGTGTAGGCATCCATTTAGCGCATAATTCTCATGCCTTTAGCAGTCATATCTGATTCTTGAATCACAACTGCTGACATTGCTTTGGGTACTGCATTATAATTAATGGAACACAGGTTAAGTACTTGAAGCTTAAACATTTGCTGGATCATAAGGAAAGAAGAGGAGAGTGTGATGAATTAGGCAATTCTTTCAAAGAGTAACATGAACATAATAGGCCAAATGCCCCACTTCTGTGTTGCATCAGACTGTGATTTGTGCCTGAAAGTGATGAGATGAAAAAGTATTTATATTAGTCCATCAAGTTCTGTTTCTTCTTACAAATTCTAAATTAAGAGTATGATAAGGTGAATGAAAGTACCTAACAATATAAGTTGTGTATTGCTGCAGAATCCTTGATTTTCCTTATGAGGTCATTGAACCTTTTCCTGCACTGTGTGGAAGTTCTGATGCTGGAGGTTCCACCGGCTCCCTCAGCCTCCTCCCTCTGTTGGAGCTTGTGTCGCTCTTTTCTGGAGTCTTCTGTTTCCACTGCACATCAGAACACCATACCAAGGCCTCATTCCTGACCCACTAATTCTACAATTATATTGGAATATTCGAAGGGTCAGTCCCGTTGCTGCAAAGTCCAAGACTGATCATGCCATTTTACACATCAATTGCTTGTAACCTTTTAAAGGCAATGACAAACTTTACTTACACCCTCTAGTGGTAATAAGCAAACAAAAAAAGGTTACCTGGCTTCAAAGTATCCTACACACCTAAATGACTCTTTACCTACTATTATTACATCTGAGCAGAATGTTCTCTTTGTATACTTTGATGAAGAAGTGATACAAGGAATGTTTGACATACTTGCTGACATTTTGCTGCCCAGGCAGGCGAGTTGGATGTGGTTGATTGGGAAAATGCTTTAAAAATATATGACAGTGGACAAGCAATGGCTAGCATTTAGTTTGCAAAACAAAATTCATTTAAGCACTAAACTCAGCAGGAAAATTGCTCCATCCGTGACCAACAGGAGAAATTAAAGGTACTGTTAAATTTCTTTATTATGAAATACTCCACGCCAGCCAAGATTCCCATCTAAGCTGCTTCCACTTGCTTGCATTTGGCTCATATCCTTCTAAACCTTTGCTCTCCATGATCCTGTCAGAATGTCTTTTTTTAAGTTTTTTTTAAACAGCACAATTCAGGCCCTTTGGCCCACAAAGCTGTGCCGAATAAGTCCCTACCTTAGAAATTACTAGGCTTACCCGTAGCCCTCTATTTTTCTCAGCTCCATGTACCTACCCAAAAGTCTCTTAAAAGACCCTATCGTATCCGCTTCCACCACAGTTGCTGGCAGCCCATTCCACGCACTCGCCACTCTCTGAGTAAAAAACTTACCCCTGACATCATCTCTCTACCTACTCCCCAGCACCTTAAACCTATGTCCTCTTGTGGCCACCATTCCAGCTCTGGGGAAAAGCCTCTGACTATCTACCCGATCAATACCTCTCATCATCCTTATATACCTCTATCAGGTCCCCCCTCATCCTCCATCATTCCAAGGAGAAAAGGTCGAGTTCCCTCAACCTACTTTCATAAGGCATGGTCTACATTCCAGGCAGCATCCTTGTAAATCTCCTCTGCACCTTTTCTATGGCTTTCACATCCTTCCTGTAGTGAGGCGACCTGAACTGAGCACAGTACTGGGGTCTGACCAGGGTACTATATGGCTGCAACAATACCTCCCGGCTCCTAAATTCAATTCCACGATTGATGAAGGATAATACACTATATGCCTTCTTAACCACAAAATCAACCTGTGCAGCCACTTTGAGTGTCCTATGGACTCTGACCCCAAGATCCTCTGATCCTCCACACTGCCGAGAGTCCTACCATTAATACTATATTCTGCCATCATATTTGACCTACCAAAATGAACCACTTCACACTTAGCTGGGTTGAACTGCATCCGTCACTTCTCAGCCCAACTCTGCATCCTATCTATGTCCCGCTGTAACCTCTGACAGCTCTCTATACTATCCACAACACCTCCAACCTTTGTGTCATCTGCAAACTTACTAACCCATCCCTCCACTTCCTCATCCAGGTCGTTTATAAAAATCACAAAGAGTAAGGGTCCCAGAACAGATCCCTGAGGTACACCACTGGTCACCGACCTCCATGCAGAATACAACCCTTCAACAACCACTCTTTGCTTTCTGTGGGCCAGCCAGTTCTGGATCCACATTGCAATGTCCCCTTGGATCCCAAGCCTCCTTACTTTCTCAACAAGCCTTGCATGGGGTTCCTTATCAAATGCCTTTCTGAAATCCATATACACTACATCTACTGCTCTCCCTTCATCGATATGTTTAGTCACATCCTCAAAAAATTCAATCAGGCTCGTAAGGCAGGACCTGACCTTGACAAAGCCATGCTGACTATTCCTAATCATATTATACCTCCCCAAATGTTCATAAATCCTGCCTCTCAGGATCTTCTCCATCAGCTTACCAACCACTGAGGTAAGACTCACTGGTCTATAATTTCTAGGGCTATCTCTACTCCCTTTCTTGAATAAGGGAACAACATCCGCAACCCTCCAATCTTCTGGAACCTCTCCCGTCTCCATCGATGATGCAAAGATCATCATCAGAGGCTCTGCAATCTCCTCCCCTCACCTCCCACAGCAGCCTGGGGTACAGCTCATCCGGTCCCGGCTACTTATCCAACTTGATGCTCTCCAAAAGTTTCAGCACCTCCTCTTTCCTAATATCTACATGCTTAAGCTTTTCAGCCTGCTGCAAGTCCTCACTACAATCCCCCAGATCTTTTTCTGCAGTGAATACTGATGTAAAGTATTCACTACCTACCTCCGCTATTTCTTCCGGATCCATACACACTTTCCCACTGCTGCACTTGATAGGCCCTATTCTTTCGCATCTTATCTCTTGCTCTTCACATACTTGTAGAATGGCCTTGGTGCTTTCCTTAATCCTGCCCGCCAAGGCCTTCTCATGTCCCCTCCTGGCTCTCCTAATTTCCTTCTTAAGCTCCTTCCTGTTAGCCTTATACTCTTCCAGATCTCTAACATTACCTAGCTCTCTGTACCTTTTATAAGCTTTTCTTTTCCTTTTGACTAGATTTATTATAGCCTTTGTACACCACTGTTCCTGTATCCTCTCGTGACTCCCCTGTCTCATTGGAATGTTCCTATGCAGAACTCTACACAAATATCCCCTGAATATTTGCCACATTTCTTCCGTACTTTTCCCTGAGAACATCTGTTCCCAATTTAAGCTTCCAATTTCCTGCCTGAGAGCCTCATAATTCCCTTTACTCCAACTAAACACCTTTCTAGTCTGTCTGTTCCTATCTCTCTCCAATGCTATTGTAAAGGAGAGAGAATTATGATACCATCTCCAAAATGCTCTCCCACTGAGAGGTCTGACACCTGACCAGGTTCATTTCCCAATACCAAATCAAGCACAGCCTCTCCTCTTGTAGGCTTATCTACATATTGTGTCAAGCATCCTTCCTGAACATACTTAACAAACTCCACCCCATCCAAACCCCTCACTGTCTGGAGATGTTTGGGAAATTAAAATCTCCCATTGCAACAGCTCTGTTATTATCACACCTTTCTAGGATCTGCTTCCCTATCTGCTCCTTGATATCCCTGTTACTATTGGGCCGCCTATAAAAAAACACCCAGTAAAGTTATTGACCCCTTCCTCTTCCTAACCTCCACCCACAGAGACTCCGTAGACAGTCCCTCCATGATGTCCACCTTTTCTGCAGCTGTGACACTATCTCAACAGTGCCACTCCCCCACCTCTTTTGCCTCCCTCCCTGTCCTTTCTGAAACATCTAATACCCGGCACTTGAAGTAACCATTCCAGTCCCTGAGCCATCCAAGTCTCTGTAATGGCCACCACATCGTAGGTCCAAGTACTTATCCAAGCTCTAAGCTCATCCACCTTGTTCACAATACTCCTTGCGTTTAAATAGACAGATCTCAAACCGGTCTGATCACGTCCCTTCTCTATCACCTGCCTATCCTTCCTCTCGTACCTACTACTAGTTTTCTCTATTTGAGAGCCAAACACCTCTTCCCCAGTCTCTCCAGTTCGGATCCCACCCCCCCCCCCCCCCACCCCCCCCCCCCAGTAGCCTTAGCAAACCTCCCCTCCAGGACATTGGTCCCCCTGGGATTCAAGTGCAACCCATCCTCTTTGTACAGGTCATACCTGCCCCAAAAGAGGCCCCAATGATCCAGAAATCTGAATCCCTGCTCCTTACTCCAATCCCTCAGCCACGCATTTAACTTCCACCTCATTCTATTCCTATACTCACTGTCACGTGGCACAGGCAGTAATCCTGAAATTACTACCTTTGAGGTCCTGCTTCTCAACTTCCTTCCTAACTCCCTATAGTCTTTTTTTTGGGACCTCATCCTTTTTTCCTACCGATGTTGTTGGTACAAATATGTACCACGACTTCAGGCTGTTCTCCCTTCCTCTGCAGGATAGCTTGGATTGATCTGAAACATCCCGGACCCTGGCACCTAGGAGGCAAACTATCTTCCGAGTTTCTTTCCTGCATCCACAGAATCGCCTGTCTGCCCACCTAACTATAGAGTCCCCTATCACTACTGCCCTCATCTCTCCTTCCATACCCTTCTGAGCCACAGGGCCAGACTGTGCCAGAGGCACTGCCACTGTTGCTTCCCCCAGGAAGGCTGTCTCCCCCAACAGTACTCAAGCAGGAGTACTTATTGTCAGGGTATACAGCCACAGGGGTACTCTTTAGTACCTGACTATTCACCTTCCCCCTCCTGACTGTGACCCACTTGCCTGACTCCCGTGGCCCCGGTGTGACCACCTGCCTATAACTCCTTTCTATCACTTCCTCATTCTCCCTGACCGTACAAAGGTCATCGAGCTGCATCACCAGTTCCCTAACACGGTCCCTTAGGAGCTGCAGCTCGACAGTCTGGGTGCAGATGTAGCCTTCCCGGAGGCAGGGAGACTCCGGGAACTCCCACATCTGACACCGAGTACAGAAAGCTGCACTCCTACTACTTCCTTTCCTCACGTCACCTACCCTTCCTCGCCCCTTTAGCGCCTAAGCCCCTTGAGCCAAAGCCCAATCACTCTGCTCCCTCTCACTCCGCTGCCCACTCTGACGCTGTCCGCTCTTTTAAACATTGTAGTTGTACCACTTTACCACTTTCTCTGATAGCTCGTTCCATATACCCACCACCCTCTGTATGGAAAGACTTGCCCTTCAGGTCCCTCTAAATCTTTCCACTCTCACCTTAAACTTATGCCCTCTAATCTTAAACTCCCCTACCCTAGGAAAAAGACTGATCATCCTCGTTATCTATGCCCCTCATGATTCCGCAAACCTTAATAAGATCACCCTCAGGCTCTTTTGCTCCAGGGAGAACAATCCAGGCCTAACCAGTCTCTCCTTACAATTCAAGCCCTCCAGTTCTGACAACATCCTTTTGAATCTTTACTGCACCCTCACTATTGGTATTGGTATTGGTTTATTATTGTCACTTGTACCGAGGTACAGTGAAAAACTTGTCTTGCAAACCGATCATACAGGTCAATTTGTTACACATTGCAGTTACATTGAATTAGTACAGAGTGCATTGAGGTAGTACAGGTAAAAACTAGCTTAATCACATCCTTCCTATAATGTGATAATCAGAACTACACACAATATTCCAGGTGCAGTGACATTGTGGGAACATTTTAGAACTTGGAAAAGGTAACCAAGAAATTGATAAGGAAAGGCAAGATAGAATATGAGAGTAAACTGGTGAGAAACATACAACTGGACTGTAATAGATACATAGGTATGTTGTCATCTTTTTAGGCAGTCCCTCAAAATTAAAGCTGACTTGTATCCAGTTCATTTTTTGGGGTTCTGAGGTGACTGATGAGGCCAACATGGGAACCACTCTCTTCTGCAGATCAGTCAAGAGGTGCCTGATGGGGTGGGGGGGGGGGTGGTTATGGTCAGGGAGGGGTATGTTTAATTTATGAGGTGGTGTGGGCCTTCTTTGGGCTTTTCTGTGCTTCTGATTGCATGGACTCGAAGTTCTCAATACCATCCAAAATGCTCCTTCTCCACTTTCAATCGTCATGAGCCGGAGATTGTATGTCAAACTAGTGAGGGCCAATGTGGGCCCTCAAAGACAGAGACTGGAGAATTTTTAACAGGGAATAAGGAAATGGCAAAGAAATTAAACAAATACTTTCTCTGCCTTCACATAACAAGACCCAAAATATGACAAAAATGCTAGCAAACCATGGATATACCGCAAATGAGAAACTAAAGGAGTTTGTATTTGCTAGAAAAGCAGTACGAGAAAGGCTGATGAGACTAAAATCTGACAAGTCCTGTGGACCCAATGATTGATATTCTGGACTCTGAAAAAGGTGACAATAAAATTAGTGGATGCATTGCATATCATCTTTCAAAATTCTCTGGGTGTTGGAATGGTTGTTGTAGATTGGAGGATAGTAAGTGTGACCCCATTATTTAAGAAAGGAGGGAAAGGGAAGACGGGCAGCTACTGATCTGTTAGTCCAATATCAATAGTAGAGAAAATCCTCTAATCTATAATGAAGGATGTAAAAACAGAAAACCTAGTTAATAATAGAATTGAGCAGAGTAAAAGGAAGATCATTTTTGACTGACTTGTTGGAGTTCTTTAAGGACAGGACTAGTAGAATAGATAAGGGGGAACCAGTGAATGTTGAGTATTTAGATTTTCAGGCAGCTTTAAATGAGGAGGTCGCCAAATAAGTTTGGACTACAAGGAGATAAGAGGATTCAAAACTGGGAAATAGTCAAGCTCAGTGAGCAGGCAGAGACATGGCCAATAAAATGTAATGTGGAAAAATGTGAGGTCATTCCACCTCAGTGCACAAACCAGAAAAGCAGAATATTGATGTTCAAAGGGGTCTAGGACCACATGTGTCGCTGAAAGCTAACATGCAGGTGAGGCAAGCAATTAGGAAGACAAATGCTATTTTGGGCTTTTTATGAGTATATTTGAGTGGAGGATGGATGTCATAGTTCAATTATTTGGGGATTTGGTGACATTGCACCTTGAGATTTGTGTACAGTTTTGGTCTCCTTGCTTAAAAAAATTCCAATGAAGATTTACCAGATATACTGGCCTGTATTCTCTGGAGTTTAGAAGCATGAAAAGTGATCTCAGTGAAGTGTGGACGCTGTGGCAAGGGCAAGGGTTAAGATAATGTGCAGGCAGAGATGATTTGCAGACAGTCTACAATCACCCGTGCTGAGCAAGGTCCTTGAGAGCATAGCCCCTTTTGTACAGCATGGGAGCCGAGGTCACCAGGCATACCAAAACAAGATTAGGATGCAAACAAAGGATTGCAAGGCACACACTAACTATTGGACAATTACTTTACCAACTCGAAGGTATTATTGGCCGTTAACATGTAGTTTCTATTGGTCATTAACACCTATATTAATGGAATGTGATTAGTATTTTATGTACACAAATGAGGGTTTCCAAGGTGCCCAAAGATTTTAATTGGTCAATATCTGTTTCAAAAAAAGACAGCTCTTTGTTGAAACTTTAGAATAGTTCGGTGACAGGGGCTGGACTGTTCTCTTTGTGCACAAGTAAATAAAGAGTGATTAAGAAATGAGTGCAAGTTGTCAGAGTCCAGTTTATATCAGCGATGACAGAAACCTACAAAATACTTAAAGGACTTGATTGGATACAGGATAGGTGTTTTCCCTGGCTGAGGAATATGTAACCAAATGACACATTATTGGTGAAGAGAAGTTTCTTCACTCAGAGGCTTCTGAATTTTTAGAATTCTTTACCCTGGAGGGCTGTGGAGGTTTGATCATTGAGTAAATTCAAAATGGAGACAGATTTCTAGATATTAAGGAAATCAAGGAATATTGAAAATGGATTTATAGCGTCTTAGTCCTACAGCATGGAAACAAGCCCTTTGGCCCATCTGATCCATGCTGACCAAGATTCCATCTAAGCTAGTTCCGTTTGCCTACATTTGGCCCATATCCCTTTAAACTTTTCCTGTCTATGTACCTGTCTGAGTATCTTTTAAATGTTGTTAATGTAGTTGCCTCAACCACTTCTTCTGGCAGCTCGTTCCATATACTGACCTCCCTCTGGGTGAAAAAGTGCCCCTCAGGTTCCTCTTAAATCTTTCCCCTCTGACCATAAACCTATGTTTTCTAGTTCTTGATTCCCCAACAATAGGAAAAAGACTGTGCACATTCACCCTCGCTATGATCCTCATGATTTTATACACTTTTATAGTATCACCTCTCATTCTTCTATACTCCAATGAATAAAGTCCCAGCCTGTTCAACCTCTCTCCATAACTCGAGTCCCAGCAACATCCTCATAAATCTCCTCTCCACTCTTTCCAGCTTAATGGTATCTTTCCTATAGCAGGGTGAGCAAAACTAAACACAATATTTCAAATGCGACCTCACCAACATCTTGTACAACTTCAATGTAACATCCCAACTTCTATACTCAGTGCCCATGAAAAGTCCTTGGCAAGGAGGATTAAAGAGAATCCTAAGGCACTTTATACATACATCAAGAACAAGAGGATAACTAGGGAGAGGGTAGGGCCACTCAAGGATAAAGAAGGGAACATGTGCTTGGAAGTGGAGGATGTCGGTGAGGGCCTTAATGAATACTTTGCATCAGTATTTACCAAAGAGAAGGATATGGAGATAGGGAGATCTGTGTGGAGCATGCTAATATGCCAGGACATTTCAAGATAAAGGAGGAGGTAGTGTCAGGTCTCTTAAAGAGCATTAAGGTGGATAAGTCCCCAGGGCCTGACGGGATATACCCCAGGTTATCGAGAGAGGCAAGAGATGAGATTGCTGGGGCCTTGACCAATATCGTCATGTCCTCTCTAGCCAAAAGTGAGGTCCCGGAGGACTGGTGAGTAGCTAATGTCGTTCCATTATACAAGAAGGAAAACAGGGATAATATTACTAACTATAGACCGGTGAGTCTCACGTCAGTGGTAGGGAAGTTACTGGAGAGGATTCTTAGGGATAGGATTTATGAGCATTTAGAAAGCCATAGCCTAATTAGGGACAGTCAGCATGGCTTTGTGCAGGGCAAGTCGTGCCCTACTAACTTGATTGAGTTTTTTGATGAGGTGATGAGGGTGATTGATGAAGGTATAGTTGTGGATGTTTTCTACATGGATTTTAGTAAGGAATTTGACAAGGTCCCTCATGGGAAGCTCACCCAGAAGATTAAGATGCATGGGATCCATGGTGAATTGGCAGTTTCAGAACTGGCTTGCCCATAGAAGACAGGGTAGTGGCCGTTAGGACTTATTCTAGCTGGAGGTCTGTGACTAGTAGTTTTCCTCAGGGATCCATACTGGGACCTCTGCTGTTTGTGATGTATGTAAATGACCTGGATGAAAATGTACATGGGTGGGTTAGGAAGTTTGCAGATGTGGATAGCGTAGAAGACTGGCAAGGGACACAGCGGGATATAGATCAGTTGCAGATATGGGCGGAGAAATGGCAGATGAGTTCAATCTGGCCAAATGTGAGGTGTTGCACCTTGTGAGATCAAATGTAAAGAGACAGTACACTGTTAATGGCAAGACCCTTAACAGTGTTGAAGAGCAGATGGATCTTGGGATCCAAGTTCATAGCTCCCTGAAAGTGGCTACACAGGTTGATAGGGCGGTAAAGAATGCATATGGCATGCTTGTCTTCATTAGTCAAGGCACTGAGTTCAAGAGTCAGGATTATGCTGCAGCTTTATGAAACTTTAGTCAGGCTGCATCTGGAGTATTGCATTCAGTTCTGGTTGCCCCATTATAGGAAGGATGTGGAGGCTTTGGAGAGGGTGCAGAAGAGGTTTAGCAAGATGCTGCCTGGATTAGAGGGCAGGTGCTATGAAGATAGGTTGGACAAACTTGGGTTGTTCTCTCTGGAGCGGCGGAGGCCGAGGGGAGATCTGATAGAGGTTTATAAGATTATGAGAGGCATAGATAGAGTAGACAGCCAGTATCTTTTCCCCAGAGTTGAAATGTCTAATACCAGAGGGCATGCATTTAAGGTGATGGGGTAAGTTAAAAGTAGATGTGGGGGGCAAGTTTTTTTTTTACACAGAGAGTGGTGGGTGCCTGGAATGTGCTGCCTGGAGTGGTGGTGGAGGCAAATATGATAGGGGTGTTCAAGAAGCTCTTAGATAGGCATGTGAATGTGAGGGAAATGGTAGGATATGGACACTGTGTAGGCAGAAGGGATTAGTTTAGTTGGACATTTGATTACTAATGTAATTGGATCCGCACAACATTGTGGGTCAAAGGGCCTGTTCCTGTGCTGTACTGTTCTATGTTCTAGGAATGGCCATGATTTTGATTAATGGTAGAGCAACTTCAATGGCCAGATGGCCTACTCCTGCTCCAAATTCTAATGTTCCAAAACAGCTTCACTTAGGTTTTTATTGAAAGCCTGGTTTGGAGAGTATGGATTATGAGGAGAGACTAAGGGAGCTAGGGCTTTACTCTTTGGAGAGAAGGAGGATGAGGGGAGACATGATAAGAGCTATACAATATATTAAGAGGAATAGATAGAGTAGACAGCCAGTGCCTCTTTCCCAGGGTACCAATGCTCAAAACAAGAGGGCATAGCTTTAAAGTAATGGGTGGTAAGTTCAAGGGAGATATCAGAGGGAGTTTTTTTACCCAGAGAGTGGTTGGGGCATGGAATGCACTGCCTGGGGTGGTGGTGGAGGCAGGTACGTTGGTTAAATTCAAGAGATTGTTAGATAAGCATATGGAGGAATTTAAAATAGGGGAGGAAAGGGTTAGATAGTCTTAGGCGAGGTTTAAAGGTCGGCACAATTTGGTGGGCTGAAAGGCCTGTATTGTGCTGTACTGTTCTATGGTTCTATAAACTGGCAAACTGATCCTTTTGGTCACTTGGAGGATGGGTGAGGCAGTGGAACAATTTTGTGCTTAAGGCAGTGAATGTGGATTCAGTTCTAAGCACACCTCCAGAAGTTTACACTTTATGTTTTATTGCTTTGAACATCTACCTAAGGTGTAAATTACATTAATGCTCAGTGCAAAAATTCACACAATAAACAGGCAGATCAGAAACTGCTTTCCCAATTACAAACTATTCAGATTTTCCAAATAGTAACCTTACCCTGTGACTGACACTTTTGAAAACAAAAACATGTTTTGTCCTTACAAATTAAGAAAATAGATTTACTTATCTGTAATTTTCCTTGCCTCTCTAAACTTCCCAAATTGGAAAATCGATGTAATGGCATGACAAGTAGTGAATAGATGATTAGCTGGCAAAATGGCCAAATAATTTCTGATAAATATTGAAGTATGCTTGGAAGTGTATAATAATCTCCAAAGTAAAATAATGGAAAGAAAAATGAAGGATCTTCAAGCAATATTGCAAACTACTAACAAAGTTTTGCTGAAAATAAAATCTATTATGTTATTGCTCTGAGTTTGACCTGTATAATAAAGGTATACATTGTTGTAGGGAACAAAAGTAGGTTGACATTCCTCTGTGACAGAAATTCCAGAAATCAACCATACAATGTATTTATTTACAAAGGCATCTTGCCCCTGAGTCAGTGATTATAGCTTCAAATTCAGAAGGTTAAGAACAAAAAGTTAAGCAGGAACTCCACTAGTGTTCCCGCTTAACTTTTTGTGCTTAGCAGTAGCAGGAACTGACATAGGACTGCAGGGCTCAGAAATCTTGTCTTTTGGCTGAGGCAGTAAACTGAAGCCTCATATGCTCTCCCAAGTGGATGTAAAAGATTCCACGGCACTATTGGATTGAAGAACTGCATAGATTTCCCCTGCCTAATAATTTCTTTTCTCGGTTAATTTGAGTAAAACAAACTAATTATCGCATTGCCATTTATAGGAGCTTTCACTGAGCACGTTTCCAGCATCACAAAATGACAGAATACTTAGAGCATGGAAAGAAGTCATTCAGCCCACTGTGACTTATTCTGGCTGGAGGTCCATGACCAGTGGGTTCCACAGGAATCTGTACTGGGACCTCTGCTGTTTGATATATATATAAATGACTTGGATAAAAACACAGTTGGATGGGTTAGTAAGTTTGCAGATGGTACAAAGATTGGTGGCATTGTGGATAGAGTGGAAGATTCCCAAAGGATACAATGGAATATAGATCAATTGCAGATATGGGTGGAGAAATGGCTGATGGAGTTTAATCCGGCCAATTGTGAAGTATTGCACTTTGGGAGATCAAATGTAAAGGGACAGGTCACAATTAATGGCAAGACCCTTAACAGTGTTGATGTACAGAGGGATCTTGGGGTCCATAACTCCCTGAAAGAGGCTGCATAAGTTGATAGGGTAATAAAGGAGGCATTTGGCATGCTTTCCTTTACTAGTCGAGGCAATGAGTTCAAGAGTCAGGAAGTTATGTTGCAGTTTTATAAAACGGTAGTTTGACCACATCTGGAGTATTGTATTCAGTTCTGGTCACCCTGTTATTGGAAGGATGTGGAGGCTTTAGAGAGGGTGCAGAAGAGGTTTACCAGGATGCTGCCTGAATTAGAGGGCATGTGCTATGAGGAAAGGTTGGACAAATTTGGGTTGTTTTCTCTTGAGGATGAGGGGAGACCTGATAGAAGTTTATAAGATTATGAGAGACATAGATAGAGTAGACAGCCAGCATCTTTTACCCAGGGTTGAAATGTCTAATACTAGAGGGCCTGCCTTTCAGGTGAGAGGGAGTAAATTCAAAGGAGATGTACTGGGAAAGATTTTTAAAGAGAAAGTGGTGGGTGCCTGGAGACAAATATGCTAGAGGCATTTAAGAGGCTCTTAGCCACATGAATATGCAGAGAATGGAGGAATATGGACTTGCATAGGCAGGAGAGACTAGTTTAATTAGGCATTTAATTACCAGTTTAATTAGTTCAGCACAACATCGTGGGCTGAAGTGCTTGTTCCTGTGCTATATTCTCTTATGAGACCATACTCCCTCCATGTAAAAGCAATTCAGCTTGTCTAACTCAGCTGTCCTCTAACCATAGACCGTAAATTCTTTCCTTACAAGTACTTATCTGGCTTCCTTTTGAATGCTATGATTGAATCGGCCTCTACTACGACAATGAGTGGAACCAGACTACTCACTGTGTAAAAGTTATCATCATTTCATCGGCCATTCTTTTACCAATCCCCTTCATTCTGAGCCCCCGAGTTCTTGAACCCTTTGCCAATGGAAACACTTTATCTCAAGCTATCTCTATCTTTTATGATTTTAAATACTGCTATCAGATTCATGTCAAGTTCTATAGCCACTTTAAACATTATGCTTGCTGTTTTCTAGGTGTTGACCAATTTGTCTCACTTGGCCTGGCTTATTTGCCAGAACCTGCTCAGGAAATGCTGCTATACTCATTGGGCCAGAGAAGTACTGATCAAAAATGTTCTCTTAAATCAGCAAGCTCGGGCTGATGGGTGGATGGGATGTTGCGAGCTGATGTGGACAGCAGAGCTTCATGGGACCTCAACCTTAAGGAAAGTAAAGGAAGAAAAACTGGCTTGGCGTGTTTTGGAATAGTTTAGATTGGAGGTAATGAAAGTATGGATGAGGGATTGAAATGAGCTGAGGCAAGGGTATAGTCAAGCGATACTTTGGGGTGAGTGTAGGTGGTCTCAGTGACAGCATGTAACAGGGCTGAAGAATTCCCAGTGTGTCTCTGGAGACCAAATGGTGATTCTTGCATAGTGTATGCACATTTGTTCTTTAATCTGTTTTTTTTCCCCAACTTTTCCCAGTAAAAATTTACATGTCTCTGTTTATAATGACAAAATTATACAAAAGCTTGACAAAAATGAAAGTAATGTAAAGGTTTAGAGGGACATGGGTACAATGCAAGCACATGTGACTAACTTAGTACCTTGACTGGCATGGACGAGTTGGGCCAAAGGACCTGTTTCCTTGCTGTATAACTCTATTTTAATAATGTCAGTCATTACCTTCCCACCTGTAAAATACCTCAAATAGCAACAATACTATCAATGTCAGCTCTCCAAATTGCCATAGTGCCTTACTTTCAACTACTATAAAATGGTTTAGAGAAAGAACATAGAACAGTACAGCACAGGAACAGGCCCTTTGGCCCACAATATTGTGCCGACATAGCTATTCCCTCCTACCTACAGAATGCCCATATTCCTCTATTTTCCTCCCATTCATGTGCCCATCCAAGACCCTCTTAAAAGCCCCCAATGAATTTGCCTCCACCACCCTATCAGGCAACACAATCCAGGTATCCACCACTCTCTCAGTAAATAACCATTTCCCTCACAGTTAAGTGCCTATCTAAGAGCTTCTTGAAAACCCCTATCGTATTTGCCTCCACCGCCACCCCAGGGAAACGTAATGAATTTAAACTGAAGAGGGCCCTGGTCCAAAAACCTATTCGTTAAGCTCACTTCACAGGCAACTGCACCTGGTTTTGGTTACAAAACTGAATCACAGAGAAGCGGTGAGCATGTATCAGGTGATTTGCTGATGAGAGTAACAGCTTTAAGAGTGGGAGCACTTACAGCGAGTGCTGTCGATGTCATTCGTCTTACGGGCAAATGACACGGAGAGGTGCGGCTACAGGCAAAGTCAATCATTAATGTCAGTCCTGGCAGTTGGGAGATCTGTGAGGCTCGTATCTCGATCCCATCGTTGTCGGTACAAATGGCATTGATGGAAGCGTTAAGGGCGCTGTGTTTTCCCGTCGAACTCTGCAGGCTGTTGCATTTGATTGCGGTGTTTTGTTTGGTTTTCCTCCTGCTCAAAACGGTGAAGCTGTGTGACCATAGATGGAAGATGAAAGAAGTGATGCAGCTTTTCCCGGGACCGTCAGCCCATTGGTTATTTGGACACGTACTGGAGGTCGGTAGTATTATCCGGCCCGGGCATTTGAATGTCTATCCGGTGAAATATGACAGGGGAAATTAATGGCAATTATGTGATCTGTTCAAAAAACGCGCACGCATTGGGTGTGAGGTGGGTTCGTTTGTCTTTGACTGCAATTAAAGAATTCAGCGGTTCAACATTGACTCAGAGCAAAACACTATACCATGTCCTTGTGTATAAACATGGCACAATGCCGTCTGTTCACTCCACATGTTTAGCTCTGGTTTTCTTTGATACTAAATGTATACAGCGTGAGCGGCATCAAATAATTTGCCAAGTTAGTCCTGGAAGACAGTTTGCAAGAAGTTATCACTTCATTGGTAAATTAGTTTATTATTGTCACATGTACTGAAGGACAGTGAAAAACTTTGTCTTGCATACCATCCGTATAGATCATTTCAACAGTGCATTGAGGTACAAGGGAAAGCAATAACAGAATGCAGAAGTGCTACCGTTGCAGAGAAAGTACAGTGTATGCAGACAATAAGGTGCAAGACCATAACGATGTAGATTGTGAGGTCAAGAGTCCATCTTATTGTACTAGGGGGCTGGTCAATAGTCTTATAACAGCGGGATAGAAGCTGTCCTTAAGCCTGGGGGTATGTGCTTGCAAGCTTTTGGATCTTCTGCTGGATGGGAGGGGGGAGAAGAGAGAATGTCCAGAGTCGGTGGGGACTTTGATTATGTTTTTTGCTTTACCGGGGCAGCAAGAAGTGTAGACAGAGTCCATGAAAGGGAGGCTGGTTTCTGTAATGTGCTGAGCTGTGTCCACAACTCTGCGGTTTCTTGCGGTCATGGGCAGAGCAGTTACCGTACCACGTCATGATGCATCTGGATAGGATGTTTTCTATGGTGCGTTGATAAAAATTGGGGAGAGTCACGGGACATGCCAAATTTCTTCAGCCTCCTGAGGAAGTAGAGGCATTGGTGAGCTTTCTTGGCTGTGGCATCTACGTGATTGGACCAGAACAGGCTACTGGTGATGTTCACTCCTAGGAACTTGAAGCTCTCAACCCTCTTGAACTCAGCACCATTGATGTAAACAGGAGTATGTGCACCACCCCCTCCCTAAAGTCAAGATCAGCTCATTTGTTTCCCTGACATTGAGGGAAAGGTTGTTGTCATGACACCATGCTACTAGGCTCTCTATCTCCTTCCTGTACTCCGACTCATCATTATTTGAGATTTGGCCCACCACGGTGGTATCATCTGCAAACCTGTAGATGGAGTTAGAGCAGAATCTGGCCGCACAGTTGTGAATTTATAAGGAGTAAAATAGGGGGCTGAGGACACAGCCTTGTGGGGCACCAGTATTGGGGATAGTCATGGTGGAGGTGTAGCTGCCTGTCCTTACTGATTGTGGTCTGTTGGTCAGGAAGTCAAGGATTCACTTGCAAAGGTAGGTGTTGAGTCCTAGGACTGGGAGTTTGAAGATGAGTCTGCTTGGAAATGTAGTATTGAAGGAGGAGCTGTCGTAAATAAACAGTAGTCTAACGTAGGTGTCTTTACTGTCTAGATGCTCCAGAGATGAGCCTAGGGCCAGAGGATGGCTTCTGCCACGGACCTGTTTCAGCATTAGGAAAATTGCTGAGGATGGTGTTCTGAGAGGCTGAAGTTGATGTGTGCCATAACTAGCCTCTGGAAGCACTTCACAATGTTTGATGCTAGAGCCACTGGGCGGTAGTCATTTAAACACATTACCTTATCTTTCTTAAGTGTCAGGATGATAGTGGTCTTCTTAAAGCAGGTGAGAACCTCGGATTGAAGTAGGGAGGGGTTAAAAATGTCTGCAAATACTCCCGCCAGCTGATCTGCACAGGATCTGAGGACGCGGCTGGGGACTCCATCTGGGCCAGATGCTTTCCGCTGGTTCATTCTCCAGAAGACTGATCTGACGTCTGCGGTGGAGACTGTGGGTTCAGGTGCATTGAAGACTGTCGGAGCAGGTGGTGACATTCCATTCCCCTTCTGTTTAAAATGTGCATGGAATGCATTAAGCTAATCAGAAAGGGATGTGCTGTTGTCAGCGATGCTGCCTGACTTCATTTTGTAGCCTGTTATAGCATGCAAGCCCAGCCACGGCTGGCGGCTGGTCTGAGACTCTATTTTTGGATTGGTATTGTCTCTTGGCATCCCTGATAGCTTTACGGAGGTCGTATCTCAATTTCTTGTATAGGTCGGCGTTACCTGATTTGAACACTGCACTCCTAGACTTCAGTAGGGAGGGGATCTCCCAGTTCATCCATGGTTTCCTGTTTGGGAAAGCCTGGATTGACCTCTGTGGTACACAGACTATGTTAAGAATGCAGTCTCCCAGACTATTTAGTTATGACGATCATAAAGATTAATTATTCCTCTCATTTTGAGGAGGCACTTGTTGGGATAGGATTTGACGAGCAGTGGGGTATCTTACCCAGGTTGTTGTCATTATGTGGATTTAGGTGGTAAGTAACTCTGAATATGCAGGATATCACCATTTTATGCAGTGTTTGGAATTCCCTGACTGGGTGGAGAAAATGAATTAGGAGAGGGGCACACTAAACACGTACAGACTGCATGTATAAATGCATTCATCATAACTTTAATGTACTCAGTGGTTATTGAGGGAATGGTTGGGGGGAATTCCTGCACTCCTGCTCACAGCCCACCCTGAAAACAATATCCCCTGTCCCATTGTGTCAGAGGTGACAATACATGTCTGATCTGATGTCCTTCTCATTTCCTTTTGATTAGAAGTTTTCTACCCGTAAGTATTGTTCCCTACCCTTCAAACCTGCTATCATTGTCTTCTCTTCAGAAACACTATCCTTGACTTTTATATACTAGCAAACCTATGTCCCATTTCTAAGCTCCCTTTTTTGCTGTCCAAGTCCTTGAATATGGTGTGCCCTTCCAAATTTGTCTCTGTGACAACTCCCTGCAGTCAGGATTGTGGCTTCGTCAAAGTACTGAAAGGGCTCATATGAAAGCCACTAATCGTAGCATTGAGATTATTATAGAGTTAATTTGTCCTTCCTCATTCTTCTCAACCAGTCATCAGTTGTTGAAATGATTGACCACGACAACAATCTGCAATGCTTTTCCATCGTCACCTAACCTGGTTTGGTCAGCACTTGGCCGATTCTGTTCTTGCCTAACCTGTCAAAATCAGAGAATAGCTGCAATGGTTTCCCTTCCTTTGCTTGCACTGATATCTCGGGGAAACCCCCAAGATCTATCTTTGGTCGCTCTTGTTTCCCATCTACATTCTGACCATCAGCAACGTCGTCCAAAAGCATGGAATCAGTTTCCTTATGAATGCTGACAACGTCCAGTTCCACCTGAACAATACCTTTCTTGATCCTAGCACTGCATCTAAATTGTCATATTACTTGTCTTGTACAGTTGGAAGATGAAACCCTGTCTTTGGACCCTATTACAGACTTTATTCCTTGGCCACTGACTCCATGCTTCTTTCTGGCATCTGTCTGAAACTCGACCAGAAAATTTTCCCAACCTTGATGTCATATTTAACCACAAGGTGAACTTGGGTCCATGTATCTCAGCCATCTGCCTGTGTAACATAACCTTTCAACACTACTATTTCAGCTCAGTGGTAGCTGAAACCTTCACGCTCACCTTGTTACTTCTAAACTTGACCGTTCCAATGCACTCCCAGCAGGCATTGCTTGTTCCACTATCCAAGAACTTAAGCTGAGCTCACCCAAAACTCTGCTAGTGTCCCAATGCCTACTCCCTCCCATTCACCCAACACCTTTGTACGCGAGAACCATATTGTTTCTCCACTAAGCAATATCTATAATTACTAATTTGTTTTCAAATCCCCTTTCTGGCTTTGTCTCTCCTAACCTTTGTACCTTCTTCAGCACTCCTAACACTTTGACATATCTGTACTACTCCAATTTTGATAATTTCTGAATTTAATTGTTCCACCATTGATAGAGCATTCAGCTCTAAAGGCCCTGAATTTTGGAATTGCCTCTCTAAAATCCTCCTCCTTACTACCTGATTTTCCTCCTCTAAGTTCCTTAAAATCTACCCTGTTAATTAATCTTTTGGTCATCTGCCCAAATATCTCTAAGTGACTTGTGACAAATTTTGTTGAATAATGCTTCTTTTAATTTTCTCCTTTCTCTCCGATGATGGTCATTGATTCTGTGGTTCATTTCCTTCAACGCCAGCTAATCTCCAAAGCATTATGCAAATGTTTTATTTCCTGGAAATGGAGCCTGAGCAATAAATTTTGGCAGATATTTAAGCAATTCAAGGCATTATATTGGGAATAACAACCAAATTCAAAATATACTTCAATGTAATGCTTTTTTGCAATGCTTGACATAAAAAGAATTGTTTGTGTTTTTAATAATAATTTCAGTTATTTATTGAACAATGTATATAATTACATTGTTATTCTAACCAACAAAATCATCCTTAGATGTGTAATGTAAACCAATCTTTAAAAAACAATCAGATTTTTAATTTCATTGTTAATTTAAAAAAATACAGAACTTTTACAAAATAATTTTATGATGAAAGATGGATTCCTGCTTTAGCTCAGTAACATGGGATTTTTTTTCTGAATCAACATTTATATTCATTACAGTTATTGTAGAAGTACCAAGAGACTTTTTTCCTTTTAACTAAATTGTTTTAATTCACTTAAAGGGAAATAAATTCAAATTTTTACCAACAGTTTTTGAATCATAAAAAATTTTCTTTTAATTATCAAATGCAATTGAGATTACAGTTATTATTCTCCTGTTGGAGTGGTCTCAACCAATCCTACCAGTTTAATTTGCTATGCATTTAAGATTTGCATTGATTACATTTAGTAAACAATAATATGCCTGTGAAATAATTTGTCTGTTTTCTTCCATCATCGTACTTTGACCATGATCATGTGCTCTATCTGTAAGTACATTGCACAGTCCAGAAACTAAAATAGAAATGTTGTTTAAAAAAAACAAAATCCTCGTTCTGTTTACAAATCACAGATGGATGTTGCTTTTATTGATTCTTTGAAGAAAAGTTGTTAAGTGTGCACCCCTCAAACCCCCATTTCTATTTACTCTAACCGAAGTTCTGTCCAGATTTTGTAAACTTTTCTGTAGTTTTAAATTTACATTCCTTAAAGTAGTGGTCACTGAATCTGGTCTTTAAAAAAAGAACGCTTTCTGCAACCTCATCCTTTTTCAAGATATTTTGTTTGGGTAATGAAAGCTTAACAGTACAAAATTCACCAGCCACTATGATTTAAGGCTACTAATCAATGTGTTAAAGACTCTTAATAACATCATTAAAATTTTGAAATAAGGAAAATATTTTTTTAAGTTAAGGATTCCAGCTGGAAATTCTTTCAAGTTTGTCATTCTTTTGTTTCATTAATATCTCATTGCAGTTTCCTCAGGATGGGACAGATTTAGACAAGACCGTGATATGGACAAACCAATATCCATATGCCTACCCAATTTGGTTTGGTCCGTTCACAGTATATTTAAGTATCAACCACCCTGATTATGTTAAAACTGTATTTCAATCTACAGGTAAGATTTTTAATTTTTTGTTGGAATGTAACATATTCCTAATGTCTGTTACTAGGAGAACTACAACACGGTATTTGTTCACAAGATTGTACATGAGGAACTAATTTTAATTTTGGAACTAGTATAAAAGGGACAATATCATTTCACCTGCTCATTATCAACAATTTGAAAGGATTGAAAATAGACAGATCCGATATCCTTAAGTTTTTTATTTATTCATTCACAAGATGTAGGCGTCAGTGGTAAGGCCAGCATTCATTATCCATCCTTGGTTGACCTTGAACTGAGTAGCTAGGCTATTTCAGGGTGCCGTTAAGGGTCAACAATACTAGTAGACAGACCAGGTAAGGATGGCAGATTTAGTTCCCTGAAGTACATTCACATGAACCGACTGGGCTTTTATAGTAGTTTGCTAATTTAATGGCCTCCATTACTGATAATAGCATTTTGTTCCAAATGTATTTAAATTCATTAATGCAAAATTACCATCTGCTGTGTTAAGATTCAAACACCAGATTAGTAACCCAGAACGCTGCATGCTTGTCCAGGTACTTAACCATTATGCTACTATACCCTTTTAATTACACTATTGTATTCTTGAACACGTGAGATTCTTTGTGTTTTTACGTAGTGGTGAGGTAGATTTGCCCAGCAATTTATCACGCTAACAACACCTCAGTAAAATATTAGTTGTTTTTTTTTTCCCTTTGATTTCATGCATGTTTTTCAGAAGAGAACTGGCTATTAATTGTTTTGTTCTTCAGTGTAGCTCCGAAGTTTATATTATTAATGGATGACTGCACACATATTCAACTGGGAACTTTGTGGCATTTATTAAAAATTATGTAAAATTTACTGTCATATCCTTTTTAATTCTTCAAAGAAAACTGTAAACTACTTGTGGCACTGGCTTTCTGCATAAGATCATAGGACTATTAGGAACAAGAAAAGATGGTTAAAAGTTCTTGGGAACAGTATTGAAGGGTTTCAGGGTTGGTAAAAGCAAGAACAGAAACACCAATGGGTTATGATCTGTATACACAGTCAATGGTTTCTGAGTGGTGCAAACATATACACTGAAATGTTGCAAGGCTAAAACAAGCGACAGTAATTCTTTCTCTATGGTGGAATAATTCTTTTGATGCTCAAAGTCAGGTGTTCTGAGCACGGGATGGTAGCATAAAATGGCTTTCAGCTTCTTAAATGCTTCTTGACAAGAATCTGTCCAAACAAACTTTACTCCCTTCTTCAGAAGATTAGTTAGGGGAAGAGCAATATCAGCAAAATTTTTACAAAATTTTCGATAATATCCAACCATTCCCAAAAATCTTCTAACAGTCCTCGTACCTGTGGGAATAGGGAACTCAGATATTGCTTGAACTTTTGCCTGAACAGGAGCTTGCTTGCCTTGACCTACAACATAACCAAGATACGTCACAGTGGCATGGCCAAATTCACTTTTAGCCAAGTTAACTGTAAGGTTAGCCTTGGAAAGTCTTTCAAACAACATTTCTAACGCAGAGATGTGATCCTCCCATGTATCATTCCCAGTCACTAAGTCGTCAATGTAGGCATCTGTATGTTTTAACCCATGAATCACTGAATTAATCATTCTTTGAAATGTTGCCGGAGCATTTTTCATCCCAAATGGCAAAACATTTGGCAAATGGCAAATGGCAAAACACTAACTGTATGCGCGGTTAAAATTTTCTTGGGAAAATTTTTTTTTAGGTGGGAGGTGTTACGGACTCAGTGAGAGTCCCTTTAAGATAGAGAGTGTGTGTGTATGTGTGTGTGGGGCGTGCTTACATCAATAGAAAATAAAGGACGTAATGACGTTGTAGAAGAAGAAGAAGGAGAGAGAGAGAGAAGGGAGCGAGACACCAGCCTGCTTGTTTTCTCTATCGATGGATGAGAAACAATAACTGTGTTTGCCACTGAAATCCATGTATGGAAGTTGGAAGTAATCCGGTGGAGTTCACTTTGTTGCTGACCTGTAGAAGGAAACATGTATTTGTGTGTGGACGACCACGGTTCGGATGCTTTTCGGGGTGAGGAAGTCACTACCGAGTAAACACTGAAGTGTCGTTTGGGTTCCATCGTGGAACATTTGGATTTCGTATGTACTCTCTCTATGTTTTTCTACATCTACATCTTATCTTCAGACAACGGTGGTTGTTGAAGAAGCCCTTGCTCATGTTTCACCTTATGGCTTGCGGAACTGAACTTTAAGAACCATTCCGGAACTGGGAGTTTTGGACTTTGTCACACACACACACGACGAGTTTAGTTTTGGGGTTAACGTTCAAGGTTTAACATTTTTGAATTCTAACATACTAACATTTTTACTTTTATTTTACGTATTATCATAAGTAGTGATTAATAAAATAGTTTTTAACACTGAATCATGCTCAGTGTGTTTCTTTTGTTGCTGGTTTGTGACAGGAACAGTATTGAAGGGTTTCAGGGTTGGTAAAAGCAAGAACTGCAATAACCTGCATCTCCACATCATCTATATAATGTAGTAAAACATCTCAAAGCACCTCACAAATCAGGGTATTGCTGGGTGCAGAAACTGATGTAGAGTTTTTGAATGATGCCATGGGGGAGCAAATAGTTGAGAAACCAGAGAAGGCCTGGGCAGTGGTGTAGGATTTTCTACAGTGGCATAGATTATGCTGCATCCTCACAATTTAACCCTTTGAATCCACCATCTCTCTGAAATTCTAGCTACTGACCATAGTTTGTACAGAACTATATCTCTCTGGGAATTATAAAAGTGTACTGCTTCAATTACTTGAAAAACACTATGATGCTGGAGGAACTCAGCAGGCCAGGCAGCATCCATGGACAAAAGCAGGCGGTCAATGTTTCGGGTCAGGACCCTCCTTCAGGACTGAAGATGGGGAAAAGGGGAAGCCCAATATATAGGGAGGAAAAGCAGAGAAGTGATAGGTGGACAAAAGAGGGGAGGTGGGGTGGGCACAAGGTGGTGAGAGGTAGATGCAGGTAAGAGATAGTGATAGGCAGATGCTGGCAAGGAAAGGAGGACAGATCCATTGATGGATGGGTCACAGGAAAAGAGAGAAAAGAAAAGAGGGGGTAGAAAAAAGAGAGGTAGGCTAGGAAAGGGAAAGAAGAGGTGTGGTTGGGGTGGGTGTGGGTGTTTGTGGGGATTATTTAAAGTGGGAGAATTCAATGTTCATGCTGTTAGGCTGCAAGGTTCCAAGACGGAAAGCGAGGTGCTGTTCCTCCAGTTTGTGCTTGGAATTCTCCTGGCAGTGGAGGAGGCCGAGGACTGACATATCAGTGATAGTGCGGGCGGGGGAGTTGAAGCGACTGGCAACGGGAAGATGCAGGTCGTGGTTACGGACAGAGCGCAGGTGTTCTGCAAAATTGTCACCTAGTCTGCGTTTGGTCTCACCAATGTAGAGGACTCCACACTTGGAGCACTGAATGCAGTAGATGATATTAAGAGAGGTGCAGCTGAATCTCTGTTTCACCTGAAAGGACTGTTTGGGTCCCTTGATGGAGGTGGTGTAGGGGCAGATGTTGTAACTATGGCGGGGGCAGTGGAAAGTTCGTGGGAGCGGAATGGGTGGGGGGGGCGGAGTGAACTAGGGAGTTGCAGAGAGAGCAGTCCCTGCAAAAGGCAGCAATGGGTGGGGAGGGGAAAATATGCTTGATAGTGGGGTCCTATTGGAGATGGCGGAAGTGGCGGAGAATGATGTGTTGGATACGTAGGCTGGTGAGATGAAATGTGGGGACAAGGGGGACCCTATCCCTATTGGGTCCGGCAGGGGTGGGGGTGAGAGCAGAGGTGCGGGAAATGGCAGAGATATGGGTACGAACTCTCTTGACCACATTCGGGGGGGGAGGGGGGGGAAGCCACGGTTAGAAAAGAAGTTGGACATCTCGGTTGTCCTGGAGTGGAAAACCTCAACATGGGAACAGATGAGGCAGAGAAATTGAGAACAAGGGATCACGTAGTTGCAAGAGACTGGGTGGGATGAGCTGTAATTCAACTACTTTTCTGTCTAATTTCCTAATTTCAACATTTACTTCCAATCAGGTAGTATCACAAAGAAATATAAATTGTATTTAAAACATCTTTAATGTGGAAAGCATTTCCAAGGGGCTTCAAGGGAGGATTATTGAACAAAAACTGCTACTAAACCACAATCCATATGTGTAAAAGGTTTTTACTGATGATTGATGCCCCCCCCCCACCAACTGTATCCTCCAACTAAAAATTTTTCCACAGTATATCAGCTCTTGATGCTCTTAAATTTTGCTAGGGAAGGTTTTTCAAAGCCAACAACAGTCAGAGTATATTTCTGTCTTGGAGTTAGCATAAACTATTCAGCACTTATCTGGTAAGGTCAAAAGCCTTGCCTCCTGTCAAAGTAAATATGTTTGTTCCTTTCAAGGGCAGTGCTACAATCCAAAGTGCAATCGAAAATTGTCTTTTTTTTTGTGGTCTGCCAAGTTAAACGGTTTTCAATCAATCATAGAGTTGACTTCTGGTTGGGTAATGGACTTGTTCTCTCCGAGATCACTTATTACTAATAATGTTTGGAAAATGCCTCCAGGACTTTAAGCTTCCTTCTCCAAAACCACATTTCACATGGGCCCATCATCTTCCCCATACTCTTTCATAAAAGTACAGTTTTCACAACCATACAATGCTACTTGGAAAACTAATTCTATTCTATTAATATTCTTAGTTTTGTTGCCATTGAAACATCTTCATCTTGTTGTTGCTCCTGATTTACAGATTGTCAACTCTTAATGGGTGAAATGTGTTTAAATGGTTTTACTTGAGTGTTGTGACTTCTCTGGAGGAATGAGGGTGTAGATACTGTCCCTCTGAGAAGGACATGGTTGCAAGCATTTTTTTATTTGCACTCAATTCAAGAGTCACTGACGACTGCATCCCCTCACTGAACATGGAACATTTTGTTTTCCCTACACATTTGAAAATGCCCATGGCATTCATGATCAGTTAGGTTTTAGTAAGTAGCTGATCAAGCCAATTTGTACTCTGAACTGCGTCGTATACTAGTAGAGGATACCGAATATATTGTATGGTTATCAGTGCATGTGAATTTGATGTTGGATCCACACAGCTTCCCCTTCAGCTTTGCCTCAGCAGCTCTACTTCAATGTGGATGAGACTTCATTAGGTGGAATGATCATGAGTGAAATCCTCATGTCTCTGGGTCCATATTGAAGCATCTCAAGAATAGCTCTAAGGAATGTTTCAGTGCCTACTGCATGTGTGTGAAAACCTCTATCTGCTACTTTATTCTCAGACAACCCATTTGAAAGTGATTTAGTTTAAAGCATGGTGTCAGTATGCTCAGGTTTTATATGCATGTTTCAGGGCTGGCAGCATAATAGCTTTGGTGAACTTCAGTTTTGTTGTTGACTGATGCCTCTGTGTTCTCCCCATATTTGCAAATGGTCTGCTGAACACTACATTTATTTTAGCTGTACTAGCATTGATTTTATTATTGATGTGGATGGCACATGACAGTGTACTGCTTAGGTAGGCAAACTTATCAGTGCCTCGATGGTTTGGACATCCGTTGTGGTGAGGGAGTCTCCGTTAGACTTGCCTAATGCATAATTGACTCCACTGGTGACTAGGAATGGTTCAAAGGACTCAGCACCATCCACAACACAAGTGATCGTGCCATTGTGATGTTGTTGAACCTTTGCATGAATTTCTCCAGATAGCATAATTTAGTCAGGACCTTCCAAAGTGATTGGATCAAATGCTTTTGTCAGGTTAATGAAAGTCATCAGAGTTTTGTTTCTCCCATTTCTCTTCCAGTTGATAAGCTGCAAATATCATCTCTGTGACTCATTTTCATTTCCTGAAGCCACATGTACCCTTAGGTACTGTGTTGCACAAGGGTGATTCAGCAGGACTTGGCAAGAATATGGTCAACTTATAATAGCCAGGAAATGTCAATGTGGCCAGATTTTGTGTAGTTCCCTTTGTATAAGAGGATGATGGATACATGTTCGTACTTCCAGGATACAGTTCCTTGGGTTCACTTTGATTGGAAGAATTCAGCCAATTTCAGAGCCACATGCAAGCCTTTAGCTTCACAGACTTCTGCTGGTGAATCAATCACTCCAAGTGCTTTGCCATTTGATGGCAATTCCATTGTAAACAATTAATTATTTTACATTTAGGGTGTATAGTCGAAGTAATTTGTAATATCACTGTCTGATCTCGCAAAGACACAGAAAACGTTATTCTGACAGCCTCTTAGATCAGAATAACATGAAAAATGTAGTGTTTACTAAGAATTAAAGATCAAATGTAAAAGAAAATCAGATTACGTTACTTCACAACTTTCCACCACCTGCTGAAAACTTCTGTCTTTCTTGTGCTCCAGTAATCTTGGACTATGTATCCATAATGAAAATCCTTCGGTGAGAGGAAATCACAATGGAGACTTAACTTGGCGAGTGAAATCGTCATGAAGCTGCTTATTTTTATATCTTTGATATTTGGTGCAATGCAAAAGAAGAGGATCTCCTGCCCCGTTTTTCAGAGTTGTGAAGCAGTGTAGACCTGGTGATCATTTCAGGTGTTCCAGAGTTGCATTTGTCTTTTGGGCTTTCTGATACAATTTTTTTTACCTTTTTAGAAGAAAGCAAAGGTCTGAATATGTATAAGAATCTCTCTAAGCATCTCTCTGCTGGGACAGCCATCACTCTAGGAAGGATTCTGTATGCCCAACTTTCACCTAACATAGAAAAATTACATGCTAAAATCAGTAACTGAAGCCATCCTGACATTGTTACAAAAGTGACATTGATGGAAGTTCCCAGAAAATCACATAATTTAGAGTCTGAAACAGGAGAGATCCTCCCATCCATTACAATGAAGGCTTCTCTTGGAAATATAAGAGTCTCCTTTGTTCTCACATAGCCAGTTGACAAACAGCTAGTTCATTACTATTTCAAATTCTTGAATGGTTCATGATGTAGGCATTGAAACTTCCCAATTAATATTAAAGTGATTTATGTCAGAGGGTTTTAAAGTTAGCAAAGATGCAACTGTTTAATATTTTGTTCCTCCTTTCATCGATGGAGCTGGCTTACTTTCTTAAAGTGGGCATTTCCATTTATGTTTGGAGCTTGCTTCAGTTGAGGATGCTAATAGTAACAAATTTAAGAATGTCATTTTCTCAGTACATCTCAACTGGCATGATGCTACCAAAAAAAATTGTCGCATTTGTAAAGTTCAAGTTTCACTTATAATACTTACTTGAAGGAAAGGACTACCAAATTTGAAATTTGTGGTCATGTTATAAATGTAATCTTTTTTGAACTACACCGAGTAACTTGCCCCTATAACAACACAGTGGAATTGTATCGTATCTAAGAAATACTAAGCAAAGTTGGAAAATACATATTTACAGCTAATGGAAAATTTTGATAGTTATCAGAAAAAATCAGTAAATAAAACATTTTCCACTCCTTCTGATGGGCACTTGTCTGAAGCAGACTCAGGGAGACCAGTTTTGATTTACAGGTTTATGTTTTTGTATTTTTTTACTTCATATGTTATTTTCCATAAGGGAGCTTTGTGCATCTGTGTTCAGGATTTAGTGGGCTTACACGTAAATTTATTTGAACAGGAAAGTGCTGAACATTTATTGCGTATTGTAAGATAGTGCTGGATACTCCCAATGAAAGTGAATCTCATTGTAATGTCTCCTCAAACATTCAAAACACTATCAAAAATTAATCATAATGTTAACTAATTAAAATTATACTTTAATATTCTAGAAAACACAAAAATAAATAAATGATGTACTGTATTTATTAAAAAGACATTAAATTGCCTGAAATGCCTCCCTCATTTGCATCATTCCACTCAATTGAAATGACTGGAGTTGCAAATCTTGGATAGGTTCCACAAGCAGATTTCACAGTGTAACTGCTGGCAAATTGCAGAAGAGGCATCACTGAACTGCATGAAGTATCCAACATTGCAATTCAGTCAGGATGTAAATGGTAATCAGTTAAGAGAGAGCTCAGAACTTCTGTGTTCCCACACTCCTGCATAAGAGTCTAAATTTCATGCTAGTTATGGTGAAATGACAGCAGTTCCACACAAAACTGCTGGCATGTCTCAAAAGTCCAGGCCAAAATCCAGTTAACGTCAAATTTTGTTTGTGGGATGTTGTTGTGGTTCAGTGTTCCAAGAATCATTGTGGGGAACAAAAACACCTTGGGATGTCTGAAAAGGAAATGAAAGGCACTATTGAGTACAAGTCTTTCCTTTTTGTTAGCTATTCCATTATACATCCCATTGACTTTCCATTACATTGATTCTGAGCATTGCTTGTTCTGCAGACTTGTTGAGATGTCCTGTTACTATGCATTCTCAGGGATGCATTTCAACCCCATCAATACTATGAAAAAAGTTTATTAAGAAGTTTAGATTACAGTTCCTTATTAAAATGCATAGTTTTAAGTATATATTGGTTCTAAGAGCACTGTTACACTGCAACAGAAACTGTTCCATTGCAAAAATTTAACCAGTTCAATCAAAATGTGTTGGCAATTAGAAAACAAATGAATAAAGCTATGTGTGTGTAACAGCCAGTCTCTTGAAATTGCTTTCAAGCATGATTTTCTCAATTTCACTGACTCTAAAAACATTAATTCAAGTAACTTGGTCAAATACACAGTGATGTACTGCAACGGTTGTTTTTTAAAGATTCTGTCCAAGTTGCAATTTTGCTACTGCTGTCATCCAAATTTTAATTTTACAGTTTTTCATCATAAAAGACAAGTGTGATATAATGGTATAAATGGATTCTGCTTGACTCTTCCCACATGTGAATGCATTTCTATTTGCATAGAATGTATTGTGTTTCAACAGTAGAGACTCAAGTTGAAGCTCATTGTTTGCTTGTCTTTAAGTAAAATGGTCTTATGCTTAAATGTGTTACAGCACCAAAAGATGACATGGTGTACCAGTTTATAACTCCCTGGATTGGTAAGTAATGTCATCCTTATTTTTAGCAACATCACAATATTGTGCCCCATTGAACGAGACGTCCACTATTAACGATATTAACACTTACTCGGTGGCTGCTAGTCCCTTCTCTTTCAAGCACCATAGCCCTCAGCTGTCCCTCACACACCACCCTTGCTCCACATCCCTTTACCATAATCATCCCTTTCCTTCACAGTAACCCTTTCCCCCAACATCTCGATGTATCTCTCTTATACTAATGGTTGGTCATTCTACATGTCATTCCACTACTACTCACGCTGATCTGAATTCTAATTTCTTATTCCTTTTTACCTCTTTTACTTCCTTTTCCTTCTGACCTCTACTTTCATTGGCTTGTTCCTCCCATCTCTTCCTCTGCTTTCTTTCCCATCTCCCTTGCGTTTATCTTTACCTCCCTTCCCAAGTCCTCTACATTAATTCCAAAATTCCCTCACCTCAACTTAAAACAAGAAGTGCTTCTTTCTCGGGTTGACCTAAAATTGTAAATACAAATTGGAATTGAATACCTCTAAATTGTTGGGCAATCAACACAAAGTAGAACTCGGGGTGGAGTCATGGTCAGGAATAGTTTTCAGAATGGAGTCAGAGAATGGGATAATTGGACCAGGGTATGAATTTATAATTCAGTATTTATACTTCCTTTATTTTTTTTGACAGTTATAAAATCTGTAATATAGAGTCTTCCAACACCAGAGTCAGGGACACTTGTAGGATGATATGCTTTACATTGGCATGTTCAAGATATAGAATGAATAATGTTGACAGGAAGGGCATTCAGATAGTGGATCTGGAAATTTTCCTTTCCTCCATCTTTCTACCTTAATTCAAATTGGGGATACCTGAACAATTGAATAGAACATTAGAGCACAGTACAGGCCCTTCGGCCCATGATGTTGTACCGACACTTTATCCTGCTCTAAGATCTATTTAACCCTTCCCTCCCACATAGCCCTCCATTTTTCTATCATGTGGCTATCTAAGAATCTCTTAGATGTCCCTAATGTATCTGCCCTCACAACCTCTGCTGGAAGTGCGTTCCATGCAGCCACCACTCTGTGTGTAAAAAAAAAACAACAACTTACCTCTGATATTCCCCCGTATACCTTCCTCCACTCACCTTTAAAATTATGCCCCCTCATGTTAGCCATTTTCGCCCTGGGAAGAAGTCGCTGACTGTCCACTCGATCTATGCCTCTTATCATCTTGTACACCTCTATCAAGTCACCTCTCATCCTCCTTCTCTCCAAAGAGAAAAGCCCCAGCTCACTCAACCTATCCTCAAGACATGCTCTCCAATCCAGGCAACATCCTGGTAAATCTTCTCTGCACCCTCTCTCTATTAATAATACTGATTACTGAAGTAGTGATGGCCTAGTCTAGCCTAGTCTAACCTAGTCACATTGTTATTTGTATAAGGTATTACTCCCAGGCAGAAGCCTTGAGGAGAGTCTCTTTCTTAACAACATTTTTTTTTAATTCAGCCAAGCATTCTCCTGACTTGCTTAGAGATTTTGACTTTTGTTTGGTTACAGATCCATCAGCACCAGAAACTTTCTGGCATGTCACCCAAAAGGCAGTTCCTGGTTGAATCGCGACAGTGACCATTAGCAAGTTTTGAACATGGAGGGTATCCCAGCAGAACCAATTCTCATTCTTGCCCAATGTTTATTAAATGTTTTTTTTAAACATAACTGCATAGAGGTCAGGAGGAACCATCCCAAGCTATATCCCCACGAGGGTGCTGAGACCATTCTGGTGACCAAAAATTGCTCAACTGCTGTTAACTGTGTCTGCGCAGAATGACTGGATTAGACCTGTTCCTTAACCACCAGATTTTTTTGGGGGGGTGGGGTGACTTTTGAACATATTTTATATCAGTGTACATAGGTTCTTAGTGACAGGTTGCTCTAGAAGGGGTACAGATACTTTAAAGCAAAATTATGGTTTTGTCCCATGTTTTTGTTTTGTAGTTTGTCCCTATGTAACTCGCCTATCTTGAACTGTCTCAGCAAAATCTGTAATTGTTTGGAGTCACAAGGTGCATCCAATCTAATCTAAATCCTGTCTTGATAACATTGGAGTTGGGAGCAGTCATTTTTCATGTTTTGTTGAAGGCCACTGAAGTAAATTACAATGTCCTGAACATCAATCTAACTGATGCCAGTAATTTCTGCAGAATAGTGAATTGAACTTGATCTATGTGGTTCGTAGTACATTTGCTCACAGAGTCATAGCAAAACTCAAGGCGATTTCACTGGAGAATTGGGAGATCTACAGTTCAAATGCTAATGATGTTCAGGAGTAAAAATGTTTGATTCCTAGGTGATGGCTTACTGGTGAGTTCTGGGCAGAAATGGTTCCGCCATCGAAGACTCCTAACACCAGGATTTCACTATGATGTTTTGAAGCCATATGTGAAGCTGGTTGCTGATTCAGCCAAATCCATGCTGGTATGTTCTTTTGTAATTAACTTTGTTCTTTCCTGGTTTAATTTCTGTCTTTTTAAACAAAGTGATCTCTCTTATCACAGGAAATTACCAGCCCTTGGTAGAGATCACTTTAAATATATACTTTGTGCATATTGTGCATGTTTTACATTTTTCCCTTGTACTGAAATGGTAATCAGTCTTGAAAAAGATATTGTGCTGCTGCAAAAAGAAACAGGCACATTCAGTCGTTGAACACCAACTTCCATCCCACTACAGCTTTCCCACCACCTGGTACAAAAGTTTACTAACTATGTGGCCATGCCTTGTCCCACAATAAATTATAACTGACCCTACTTCAGTTTTACAGTGGGAAATATATGTACGGTTATTGCCATTCTTTCCTGAAACCTGTCGAATGTTATGTGACCATGTGCTATCATCTGCTCCAATTACCTTTCTTTTCTTTGATCACTGGCCATCACAGTGATATATGGCTACAAAGCAAAAAATAAATGCTACTGCAAAAATTGCCAAATTTATAAATGAATTTACATAGCACCACATGCAAAAATTTCTACTCATCACCCTTAATGCTTGTCATCTCTCTGCCTTTGCATGTTGCATTGCTCCAGCATTATGTTATACCAGTGGAAACGGGGCTGTTCAAAGGCTACTAACTTTCAATAGAGAAGAGTGCAGGTGGTGTTGGCTGGAGGCTTAGAAGGCCTAGCTGCAGACAGCAGCACCTCAGCAGGGATGGCAGTCATCCCAGCTGGTTGGTTGTTAGGCAACAGCATGGGAACTGTTGGATTGGTAAATGTGGGGATAAAAATGAAGTACAGGTGACCTCTGCATTACACCAGTTCAGGTAATGGAAATTCGCTCTTACAGAATTCTCAAATTGCTACCAAAGAATCTAGGATACAGAATAAAAATTTGCTCTTACATAATTTATGTGGGGAAAAAGTAAATGAATATAACGCATATTTTATTCAATTTGCATTTCTTGACGCATGTGCAGATGATGCAGCTTCATGTTACAGAGAATTGCGATACAGACTATTTCCAAGGAGCACAATTCCCCCACCTTCTGTAACACGGGTTGCCTGTACTCCTGTCTCTCAGCAGTCCTCGCGATCTGTGGAAGGACAGATTGCTGGGCTACTTTGAGACCAGTCCTGGTGATCAACAGCCATGAGAAACAAGTGTGAGGTTTCCTAGCTACAAGCTGACCCTTGCATGCTGGTAGTCTGAGCTTCCACTGAGCACACAGACACGAGGTAGCTGCTGCTTGTACTGCAGTGAAGGTTACAAAACAAGCCTTCAGATGCCACATCATGGGCAACTTCACAATTGTGTGTTTAGAATTAACCACTAGTTATGCACTAGAGAAATGAGTTCAAACCGCAGTAGAGAGTCCTGTGCCAAATTGGTGCTTGGTTTCTCAATTCCTTAACACCATTCAGAGGCTTTTGGCAGCTCTCCGCAAGCATTTTATTGCCCACAGCCAACAGTTTTCTTCTGTGCGCTGCCACCAATAAAGCTCCCATCTGAGTCCTCTGCAGCAGAATATTCTCTCCCTCTGAGCTGGGTACAAAGTCTCTGTGCTTTGTTCTCTGGCCACTGGTCACTCATGCCCAGTGGCTCACCACATGCAAAGCCCACCTCAGTAGCTTTGAATGAAGTCATGTGACAGTGTGTCTTCATTGACTTCTTACTGTTCACTGGCTGGAAGGTTACGGCCCTTGGTTATCTCTGATAAGAAAGGGAAATGGGTCAGGTTGTGGTATGGGGAATCATCTAGCACTGCACGGCTGCCTCATGTTGTGCACCTCCTTATTCTGTAAGAGACCGGAGTGAGCATTGTGTGGTAGGTTTAGGTGATGTGGTTGCATTGACTAAATATCTGGTGGTGTGTGTACAGGCTGTGAGATGTAGGTGTGCAGCTTCTAGCAATGCTATGTGTGTGAGGGTGCAATTAAGGTTATAACTGTAGAGCATGAGTCATGATGGAGATTGTTACATGTGATGATGGCGTCTGATGCATTGAGCATTGGAAGAGTTGTGTCAGTAAGATTGTTTGAAGGTTCGCTCGCTTTAACCACTCATGTAGTCATTGTAAACACTGCAGCTGGGTCATTGGGATTTAATTTCTGGCCTTGATTTCTTCTGTTATCTGCTCCAATTGCCTTCGAGCATGCAAGCAAATATACCTCTTAATATTTACTAAATCTCTATCTGTTTTCATGTACATTTATTGCCAACATTTATGGCTTGCATACGTTGTTGGCAATTTTGTGTTTTTGCTGCTACTTGAACTCATACCCAATTCAAGAAAGATTTATCTTAAGCATGGTCAGATCTGGTTAGGGCAGATGCCCTCAATTAAAGCACCACCATTTTCTCAAAGTGGTCACAAAACATATTTGGAAAGTTCACCACCACTCTCACTCTACTCCTTTGATGGTCCATTATCCTAAAATCATTGAATTAACATGGCTCCGCAACTTAAAAAAATAACTGCGGGTGATCACCTTGGTGTACAAAAGAAAATAATATCAGAATAAGCAGAATTTTTAACTGATAAAAATTGAGCAGAAACAAAACATTTAAAATTATCTAAGTAATTCCATGTACTCATTCTGAATTTGTGACCATCTTTTTATTCACATCAGTATAAAACAAAATAAACTCTGGCTTAATTGCAAGCCATTATCCATTCTGTACTCATGGCAATGCTGAACTAGGACATTCATTTTTAGAAAGACATAATAACCAAAGATTTGATTCTAAGTAATAATTATAATAGGCAGAAAATACCCAATTTTACTGTTTCTAAATTATTGCATATTCAGTAAAAATACCTTGTTAAATTAGAGAGACAAAGGTCTGCAGAGATGCTGGAATCTAGACGAAAAACATGATGATGCTGGAGGAACTCAGCAGGCCAGGCAGCATCTGTGGAGAAAAGCAGGCGGTCAATGTTTCGTGTCAGGACCTTTCTTCAGGACTGAAGATAGGAAAAGGGGAAGCCCAATATATAGGAGGGAAAAGCAGAGCAGTGATAGGTGGACAAAAGAGGGGAGGCGGAGTGGGCACAAGGTGGTGACCAGTAGATGCAGGCAGATAGCTCAAGCACTCCAGTCCTAGTAACATTCTTGTGAATCTTTTCTGCACCCTTTCCAGCTTAATGACATCCTTTCAGTAGCTGGGCAAACAGAATTGCACACAATGCTCTCAAGTGTGGTCTCGCCAAAGACTTGTGCATTGTAACATAATGTCCCAACACCTGTATTCAATGCCCTGACCAACAAAGGCAAGCATGCCAAATGCCACCTTCACCACCCTGTCTACCTGTGTCTCTACTTTCAGGGAACTTATGTACTTGTACCCCTAGGTCTCTATTCTACAGTACTCTCCAGGGCTTACTGTGCAAGTTCTGCCCTGGTTTAACTTACAAAAGTGCAACACCTTGCACTTGTCCAAGTTAAATTCCATCTGTCATTCTTTGGCCCACTTTCCCAGTTGATCTCGATCCCATTGCAATCTTAGATGACCTCTTCACTGTCCACTATACCCCAGTTTTGGTGTCATCTGCAAACTTGCTATGTGGGGCCGAAGGGATAGAGATAGTCAACATTTTGGGTTGAGACTCTGCAATAGGACTGCATCAACATTGACTATCCCTTTGTCTCCACGAGTGCTGCCTGATCCAGTGAATTTCACCAGCAGTTTGTTTTTTTTTCCCACATACTTTCCTCCACGTACCAAAGGCAATTAAGGTACAGCACAGTAAGTTCAGTATTGGAGACGCGTGCAGCTCTGCCAATAAGTTTCCTCCAAAGTTCCAGTTACTGAGGACTCCAAGTCTAACCCATAGAGTTCCCAGATATAGGAATTTGCACTGGGTGGACTCTGAAATTGTCAGACTGCCTCCATTGTGCATCATGATTCATGAGCCTGGCACCAATTTCAGCCGGCTATCACATTTAGTTTCCAAAAATTCCAACTGAAACCGCAGAAGTGTGTGAACCTGTAATAGCTTAAACACAGATGTACTGTATTCCCAACATTACAAAATTTGTCAGCCTAAGTTCATAAGAAATAAGGGCAGGAGTGGGCTATTTGGCTGCTCCACCATTCAATAAGATTATGGCAGTCTAATTTTGCCTTAACACCATTTTCCCTCCCTCCCCCCATAATTCATAACTCCCTTGTAATTCAAATGTATATTAATCTCCTCCTCACCATTTTATATGCCAAACTCCTTATTCTGAAACTACGCTCCCAAGTTCTAGATAACCCTGCTAGAAGAAACATCCTTTTAGCATATATCCTGTCAATCCCCCTCAGAATCTTTACAGTTTCAATAAACTCACCACTCCTCCTTCAAAACTCCAGTGAGCATAGGTCTAACTTACTCAAACTCTCTTCATCCTCTCTTCCCAGGAATCAACTTGGTGAACCTTCTCTGCACTGCCTCCATTGCAAGTATATCCTTCCTCAAAAATGGAGACCAAAACTCTATGCAGTACTTCTTGAGGGATTTGGCAATAATTGACTGAAATTCAGTAAAAGCAAAGCTAGAATTTTGGTCCTAAGAGAGAGAGAGGTCCATTCTTCTTGCTAAAATAGACCAGCTCTCATGTTTCAACATTGAACTTCTTGTGGCTATTACACACTACTTATTAATGCTGTATTGTGTGTCACAGGTCACAGACCTCCTCTGTATTAACTTTGCTCCCTAACTTGGTGTTATCTCTAAACTTTGAAATTGCTTTAGATTCTTCTGACCTGATAGTGAGGAGGAGAGTGATGTACAACTGGTTCTTTGGAAATGGTGTACAGCAAAGATCCCAGCACTGAATCTAGTGGAACCTGCGCCAGCCTAAGCAACTTCCTTTAATCTCGGCTCTGTTTATGGTTTGCTAGTCACTCTGCTACTTTTCCTCTGACTTTGGTCATATATCTACAAGGCAAACCCTTATTAAAATCCATTGAAAGATCTAAGTATGCCTTTTCAGATTACTCTTTTATTTATTTCTCGCTCTATCTTTCTCTCATATTTAATCATGAATCTGGTTGAGAAGAGAGATAAAGATGTGTGTTTTTTTTTCTTTTCAGTGCTGATTAATAATATTTTAAATAGTACGTTTATAAATTTTTTAAAAATAAGCTGAAAATAAATATCTGTGTGTGTATAGGACAAATGGGAACAACTTTGCGCAGAAGGAAATAATTCATTGGAGCTCTACCAGCACGTCAGCCTCATGACATTGGATAGTATTCTGAAATGTGCCTTCAGTTACCATAGTAACTGCCAGATTGAAAGGTCAGCATTTGGAAAATATTACAAAATAACTTGCGGTACTAATTTTTTTTTGTTAAGAAATGCATGAAAAATGTGCTTGGAATAATGTGTCAGAAGGAGGAAGAGCTCTAAGTAATTTGAATCTAATATTAATCTGTACATATAAAAACTGAATAGAATATTTTCCCAATGGCAAGTTTATCAAGACTAAACCTCTGTCCTTGTTCCTGCCATGACTCTGTGTAATTTTCAGTGGTTAATTTCATTGTCAGCTGATTCCCCATGTTATTTTCATCCTGTAAAAATTAATACCTAGTGAAAAGCTGATGTAGCTACACATAAAACCCATCCAGGAAGCATATCTGTCCTTCTGTGCCTAAACCATTTCAGATTTCTGTAATGTCTTAACTGTTCTTTTCAGCAACAGATTCCCAAATTTTGGACTCCAATCATAGCCAAAAGTGTACCCTGTCTTTCTGCCCATAGGAAAGTATTCCTGAAGGGGCACATTCCTGAGGCGGTGGAAGGTAGTGAGACCAAAGTGTTATTTGCTTCACATGATGTCTTATTTCTGGAAGACCATCAAAGACCTAACAGAAGGCCCCTAAACACAGTGACAGTGCACCCTAACAAACATTCTATATTTTCAGCCAACTGGCCTTCTGCACACCTAAAATGAAGGATCCTTGACCCTTGCTTCCCCTGTGTGTTCCTTTATTCAAAGGCCAACGCAAGGATTAGTAAAGGAATTTTCTGTTTCTCTTTCTGCAGATGCAGCCAGACCTGTTTCTGTTTCTCTTAGATTTTCAGCATCTGCAGTTTTTTTTTCTTTTTGATCATTTTTAGTGAAACATTTTTACTGTATTTTGTGTCCCCTATTACAGCTGGTTTTCATTCCATTTCCTTCTCCATGTAACTTCAGTCACCTTCAATAACATCAATCTGCCAAATTTGAACCTCAGTTTAGTTGTTTGAAAGAATTGTAGGCATCAAAAGGAAACACTGGCAGTAAAAAGTGTCGTAACTCATAGGTCTTCTTCCAGTTTATCAGCAATCAGATGATGTCTCGAATGATTTGGGATAAATAAGGAGAATGCCAGTGAGAAACTGAGGTAGAATGTTTTTCAGATGGGCCATGGTTGTTATGGCTGAATGTGTATGCCAATAAGTGAGTATATTCATGTAGGGGAAAACTTAGGTGCTAGGATAGCTTATAAAGACCATGGTTTTGGGTGACGTATTGGTAGCACACTTGCCTCAAAAGTTGAAGGCTCCAGTTCCACTCCAGAGATCTCAGCTCAAAAATCTAAATGTGTTTCAGTCCTGAGGGAGTGCTGCACTGCCTTTAGGGTCATCTTTTGGATGATAAGTTAAACTGAAGCTGCTGTCTGTCTCAGCTGCATTTAAAAGATTCAGTGCCACTATAAAGAAAAGCAGATTGTTCTCTAGTGTTCAGGCTATATCTATCCCTCACCTAAACTGTAAAACCAACTGTCTGGCTACTAAAGCATAACTGTTTGAGGGAGTTTGCTCCATTCAACTTTGCTGCTCATTACAGAAGTGACTACATTTCAAAAGCACGTCATTGGCTGAATTGTGCTTAGAAACAACCCAAGGCCATGAAAGGCAGCATACAAAAGTTCGGTTTAAGAAATCATGCCTCAAAAGTATAGATTGGCAGTCAGAAGGAAACAGAGTATTTCACTGCAGATGCATGTAACCCTAAAGGCTGCTCATTTCCACAGTGCCAATGGTGACTAACCCCATGGATGACTCAGAGTTCCTTTGCTCAGAAATAGTGATCACGTGTCAACCTATCATTTGTCTACCTATCACTGGATTATTTGTCCACCTATCACTGCTCTGCTTTTCTTCCCCTTTACCTATTTTCAGTCCTGAAGAAGAATCCTTACCCGAAACGTTGACCGCCTGCTTTTCTCCATGGATGTTGCCTGGCCTGCTGAGTTCCTCCAGCATCGTCATGTTTTCCATCATAGTGATCATGTACTGGCACCACTGTAGTGTCTTTGTGTTGACCAGTTCCTGCAAGGTCACCAGGCTCATTATTAGGTGCCCCTTCAGTTTTAGAGGACTTCAATGTAAAACCAACCACTAATGCTGTGCCACAATGCTCTGACAGGTGGCACAGTGATGCAGCTGGAAGCACTGCTGCCTCACAGCTTCAGTGACCTGTGTTCAATCCCAATCCGCCTGAGTAGAGTTTGCATCTTCTTCCTATGGATGTGGGTTTCCACCATGTGCTTCAGCTTCCTTCCACATCCCAAAGATGTGGCAATAAATTAATCAACTATTGGAATTAGCTCCTTAGTGTAGGCAAGTGGCTAAATAAGAAGGGAATTGTTGGGTGAGAATAAATTTCAGGGCTGCAGGGAAATAAAAGAGGGAATAGACCAGTGGGATTGTTCTATGGGAACTGGCATGCACCTGATTAGTTACCCTCTTGATATTCAGTTTCACTGAACTGGAAAAGTGAGAAAACACATGTGTTTTAAGTTACAGAGGGGGAGGGTTGGAAACAAAGAACAAAGGAATGTCTCTGATAGGATAAACATAAAGGTTGTCCAGGTAATTTTTAGTATTAACAATTACAGGGAAAAATAAAAAGAATGTGGAATTGTTAGATGTTGAAAGCAGCAGTTGCCAGAAGTCTGAAAGAAAAGGCTGAGATTAAAAAAACTGAATGCCTTCCCTTTTGTTTCAGATTTCCAGTAACTATCAAGTTAATTTGCCAGTTTTGTCATATTCTCATGTTTCTTTTCTGTCTCTAAGTGCTGGCACCAAAATTGTTATCTGGACAACCTTGGTATCCACCCCTTTACAGACGGTTCTTTTCTTCTCTTTCCCCTCACGGCAAGTTAAAACTGATTTGTTTTCTCATGTTTCCAGTTCTGTTAAAGGGTCATTGACCTTGAAACATCAACTCTGTTTCTCTCTTCACAGAGGTTACCTGATTTGCTAAGTATTTCCAGCATTTTCTTTTCCCCTTTATAATGGCAAAACTGCCTTGACTGCAGTTAACTGAGAATAAGCAAATTAACTCTGCTGTCTCATTGTTCCCAATACCCAAGTTTGATCCTGACCTTGGGTGCCATCTGTGTGGAATTTCTTTCCCTATGACTGCATGAGTGCCCCCCAGTGCTCGAGTTTCCTCCCATTTCCCACATATGTCCTAGTGGATCAAGTTGTTAACTGTAGTTTACCTCTTAGTTTTTGAATGTGGCATAAAGAATCTAGAACATAGGAATGTATAGATCATCTGGTCAATCAGGAAAAAACCCTATCCGTAGCCAATTGTTCCTCATAACTACAACTTTCCAGTACTGGCAACATCCTTTGCACTCCGTCCAGGGCAATCACATTTTTCCTGTAATGTGAACAACAAAACCATACACAGTACACAAGCAGGAATAAAAAATCCTATCAAATAGGTGTGGGAGACCAAAAATCCCTGACAGCTCCATAAGGAAATGCCAGTAGTTTCATGCAGAACTGCTACAATATCTTGGGTCATTATGTTTGTGTTCAGGCTCCCTTTGAGCTTATCAGAGCACCTTGTAAAGCTCATATGCTGCAGCTTGCAAGTGATGAGAATAACTCCCAGCTGTGGAGTTTCACTGCCTTGTAACCTTTTAATTTTCCCATTTTATTTTCTTGCCTGTGGCTCTCAAAGCACCTAAGCAGCCCCACTGGCTCACCATAGTGGCAGCAATTTGCAGATCTAGTAAAAATGTGGGAATGAGGAGACATCTTGAAGGACACTTGAGCATGATCCTTCCCAATGTATATTTGGCATGGGCATCTGTCAGGTAGCTCACGGTTATTGCAGAAGATGATTTTTGTGGTGAAATTTCCACAGGAGATTTTTCTGCCTGATTCTTTTGGCAAACTGCATTTTTTTCCGAAAGTCCAGGACACTCTGCATATGGGAAAGTTATTTACAAAGTGACAGCTCTGGTATTGAACTTTCTATCAATGTTTTTCTACTTGAATCCGATAATAGTCTTTACACTAGAAATTGATAACTAGGTTACTTAATCATTGTTTGTCTTTTGTTAAAATGTACTTAATCTTAAATTCTAAAAGCACGATGCCTTAATTACTTAGCTAAAGCAATAGAGTTTCAGTTAAAGCAAAGGTTATGCCCAGTTTCTGGAAACATTCAACATAGAGGATTTTCCATTTAAATTGCTTCGCATTTTACCAAATACTTACCTAGGAATCTGGACAAGATAGAAGCTGTTGCAGCAACCTGGGCTTGATACATATACAAGAGATAGATCCACAGATTAACTTTTTCAAGAATGATAAGGTTGGAAATGCCCCAGAGATGTGACATGATATGTGTGTGTTCCTTGAAAAGCTTTTCAATATGTTTCGAAGACTGTGGTGTACATCATATGTGAAACATTTACCCTGTATACATGGGTCTTTCAGCAGATCTAGGCACACAGGTTGTGTCTGACCAATCTGTTAGGATTGTTGTATGAGACACAGCCTGGCCTCCTAACTAGAGCCTGACGAAGCCCAACTACACGTGTTGGAGTCAGGCCGGGTATAAAAAGAAATAATGAGTCCACGGGCTTGGATTGGCTTGGGCTGGGCCAGCTCGTTATAAATAAATGCACCGACTTGGTGGTATGGGACATGATGATGCTGATTGTCCACAAAATCCAGGTGAGTGGAGGTAGCATAGGAAGCAGTTCCTATTTTTCAATGCGTGACTTCACTGTAGCACCTACCTCCCCAGTCTGTGCCACTACAACCTTGACTATGTGTCCTTGGGCTTTGGTCAGTTTTGGACTGGCTGTAGTCGGTTTGGATTCAGGCTGGGATTTTAACCTTACACCCAAGCAAATCTGAAATAGGAAATAAATGAACTGATGAAAGAAGGATGCAATTTAGTTCAGTCTAATTTGTTTAATTTTGTCTTACTGAGGTTTTGAATAAAGGCTTTAAAAGGATTATAATGCATTACTAACATAGAAAGTAGCTGGATTTAAAATTAACTTGATTGTAGAAAAACAGCAGATTGTGATTAAGAGAACATTGGAAAAAGATCATGATACATGTCCAAAAGAATGTCATGATAGTAAAGTTAAAAGTATTCCACTGGCTATTTTTATTGTCCAAGGAGAGTTTCCTGCTAATATACAAATTCACTCATTTTTTAAAAAAAATTGATTTCACCTTTCACCAGTAATTCCAAATTTAATAAGGCAGCTCATTAATAATTTTACCCATTGACTGTGGACACCCTGACAAAGTGATAATTCTCTAATGCTGCTCATTCAACAAACAAGCAATTCAGGATATTAAAGACTCACAAAATAACCTCTATTGCTGACAGTCTTGTTGAAGTTTGCCCAGTTGAATCAATTAAATTTACCATTGGGAAAAAAAAAGTTGCAAGATAACAAACTGATCAATTTGCTATTCTCCTGTGGATGTGAAAAAAAAATGTTAGGGGTAGATGCAGCAGCTCCTTGATGGATCAGCCCACACAACCCACTCTGCAAGTCTGTCATTGTTAGTATTGAAATTACACACATAAGTGAAATGCATCCTCCCACTTCTGAACTTTCACTAGTGTGAGGGGTGTTTAGGTTGAATGTTGTAGGAAAGGAATTACGACCATGCCCTATTTTCCAGCATACTGTCAATCACTTGGAGGTCATTGATGAAGTGGGAGTGGTTAAGCTCCGTCCCCAAGATGATACCATTTCCCAGTGACTACAGAGAGCTTTTTTCAAAATGTAAGTGCCTCTAATATCAGGTGCAGGCATCTGACCTAACCCTTAGCCCCTACCATTGCTGGAGATATTCCTCACATAAAGGAGAAGGGGAGTTCCTGACCTGGTCTCATAAATTCCTGAAATGCTGCACGGTCAGATCTGAATCATAATTCACATCCTGATGAATTCCTGATAAACGTGTATTTCTAATATGCTGCTCTTGTAAATGTCAGATTTTAATTGCATTATCTATTGGAATGAGTATTAACTGAATGGAGTTTTAAGGAGCCCTTTTTAATTTTCCAGTGACAGCTCATACATCCAGGCTGTGTACAAGCTGTGCTTCCTCTCCAATCAGCGGTTTAGAACCTTTCCATATCACAGCAACCTTATCTACTATCTGAGTCCTCATGGATTTTGTTTTCGGAAGGCCTGCAACTTGGCACACCGTCATACTGGTAAATGTGAAGCCTTTGCCATGTTAATGCAGTCATTAAATATACAAGCTCTAATAAAGTGTTCAAAAGTAAAATAAGGTTGTGAGAGTTGTGGAGTTTGTCATTGAATATATCTTTGCATGTTTTGATGACTTTTTTCCTCATCAAATTGAAGAAAGTCAATAAGGGGAATAAAAACCTTAACCCATTTTGACTTTCATTATCAGCTATACTAAAATAGTGAGTAGTGATTCAAAAAATTGTATTGAAACAACAAGGCTGTTTATTTTTGCTTATGTTCCCTGAAACATTAGTAAATGATAGAACCAATCCCCTACAAGTACACTGACATGCTCTGGGTGTCAACCTTGCCTCAGGGTCAGAAGGTTGTGGATTCAAGCCCTACTTCAGGGGTATCATCTTGGCCAGGAAAGATAACCATGTAACTTGTTTCAGTGATGTAAGTTGAGTAATAAATATCTGCCAGTACTCACCTCTTTTCAAACAGTAGCATGGAATCTTTTACGTCTATTGAAGAGGGAAGGTGGAGGGCTTCTAGTCTCCTCTGAAATACAGCACCATTGACTCTGAAAAGTTGGTCAGATCATCTACGTACCCCTGAAGTAGGGCTTGAATCCACAACCTTCTGACCCTGAGGCAAGGTTGACACCCAGAGCATGTCAGTGTACTTGTAGGGGATATGGAAAATTTGTTAGAGATGGTAGAAGTAATTGTTCCTTAAAAAAATTAAATTTACATGGATGTCATTGGCTTCTTATGATACTCAAACAGGTCACTGAAGGAAGTTAATGAAGTGTTAATAGAAGCTGGGTAGAATGTTTCAGTCCTCCAATGTGTAAATTGCTGTATAGGGCTGTAGAATTGGTAGTGCATCACCATTGGATAACAATAGATCATTTAGTATAACATCTGATGTGGATAAAGTTTCATAGGATCATGTAACATATGAGGCTGCATTTAAGCCATTTTCCCTTTAAGCTTGTGTTGTTTTGTCTATCTCTTCTTTCTTCATGGCTGTGCTCTTTTTTTTCTCTTCCCAAGTATATATCCAATTATCTTATAATTATTTTCAGACAGAGAATTCAGATCACAACAACTCACTGTGTGAAACAAGATCTCCTCATTTTCCCTCAGGTTCCATTGCGAATTACCTTAAGTCCATGTCTAGAAGAAACCGTTTCTCTTGCTTACTCCCTCAAAACTCTTCATAATTTTAAACACCTCTTTAGGTCTCACACTAATCTCTGCTCTAGGAATGATGCTAACTCCCATCTATCGCACCAAGCAAACCCCCCTCATCCCTGGTGCCATGCACTCTCTTCAAGGCCTTTGCATGCTTCTAAAATCTCAGTTCCTACCTGCCTTGGACATAAGACACCAGATGAGGTCTAACCACTGATTTATATAAAAAAAAGCATAACTTTCTTGCTTTTCTGGTTTCTATTAATTAAAAACCCAAAATCCCATACTGATGGTCTGGAAGAGCAAAGGTTTTAGATTTACAGGACAATGCAAGGCACCGGGTTTAATTACAAGTGGTACAGAATATAAAGGTCAAAAATATTAGTCTAGAAATTGTGTGATGTCATTTCATTTGAGAGCTCAAAACTACAAAATTCTATTCTACACAAGGTCGAAGGCATTGTTTGCGATGCAGAGGAGAGAACAGGAAAGTATGAAGTCAGGACCATGAGTCTGGTGGTTCAGGTCATCGGAGATGAGGGAAGAAGGGCTGGGCTGCCTTTGGCTGCTGGATGGTGAGCGTCTGGCTTATGTTTGGTGGAAGGACAACTTTGCAACTTAGAGTGGTGATAGAAGTTTGGGCTGGAGATTAGTTTGCAAATGGGACGAGCTTGGATGGGCGTCTTGGTCGACATGGACCAGTTGGGCCAAAGGGCCTGTTTCTGTGCTGTATGCTTGGGGTTCGGTTTGAATGGGTGAGGATGGAGATCAGAGAGGTTTATGCTTAAGAACAATTGAGGTGGAGAAGGCTGTGCTAGATATCAGCGAGGTGGGAGCGTGGTCAGAGAGGGTCCGGCTAGAGGTGGGGTGGGGAATATGGTTTTGTAGGAGACACTTGAAAAGAAGATTGGTACATAGGGTGGGGGGGGGGGTGAAGATGGGGAATGGGTACTTGACAATGTTTGGGCTCAAGGTTTTATAGTGATGGAAGGCTGAGGATGTTGGAAAGGATTTTGTGTTGCTTTGTGTTCTGCCTCAATCTGGCAAAGCCCTGGTCATGGGTAGTAATAACCACTAAACCTGTGGATCATTGTAAAACCACATCTAGTTCATTTGGGTCCAGCAGAGGAGGAAATCTGCCATCCTCGCTCAGTCTGGCCTATATGATTCACCACGGTGATTGGTTGACCCTTAAATGCCCTCTGCAATAGCCCAGAAAACCACTCAGCTCAATGGCAATTAGGGATGGGCAACAAATGATGGCCTTGCCTGAAAAATGAACACATTAACATCAGGATGATATTGTGGCAGTAAACCATCTACGCAACTGGATCACTAGAAAACTGCCAGGGATTACTCTGCTAATTGTGCAACGCTCACCAGTTTGGTTATAGGAGTTTTAGGTGATTGTAGAAATTTATAGAAAGTTAATATCGATGCATAAAATTATGAGACATGGAACAAAATATTAATGTATACTTTCAGCATTGGTTGAGTGATGCAGAAGGAAGAAATAAAGATTTAGAACAGGAGCAGGTGAAACTTTTTTTTTTACTTGGTGAGTGTTGCAGAATTAGTAATTGAAGCAGAAAACGTCACAATCTGAGAGCAAGTGATTGAAAGGAATGATAATTAAAAGGGAGAGGAATAAGGTGTGTGCAGGCAATGAAGGTTACTGCTGGAGGTTAAGCATTAACTTGGGTTGAATGCCCTGCTGCCATTTTAAAGTTCTTGTGCTTCTTTGACCTTTATAATCCTTGACCTGGAAGCACTTGATGTTGATTGTGATAGGAACATAGCAGCAGGAGTAGGCCATGAACCTGTACCATCATTCTGTAAGTTCATGACTTATCTTAATCAATTTTTGTTCCAAAAATCTGTTGATTCTAATCCTAAATAGGCATGTAATTTGTCCTCTTCTCAGCCCTAAATGGCTCACCCATTATCTTGAGCATACATTTCCAATTCTCAATTGGAAATGTATGCTCAAGACAAAACAATATTCAAGCACCTAGTAAGCAATATAGGGTTACCTGTTTCTCAACATCAACATCCCTTAAGTCGATGCCACAGAACTTTATCCAAACAGATAAAAAAGCCTTTAGAAAGAACATAAATGAAAACATGGAAATGTTTCTGCTCAGCATTATTGCCTCCCTGCAGCAGTATAATCATCCTAGTTGTAATGATAATTGAGTGTACATTAAGTCCTAATGAGTTTTTTCTATCTAATAGAGGAAGTAATATGCCAGAGAAAGGAGGTATTGAAAGATGAGAAAGAATTGGAAAAAATCAAGGACAAGAGGTATTTGGACTTCTTGGATATTCTGCTTTGTGCAAGGGTAAGTGACTACATATAGTAATAGTTAGTAGTTCTGGTTAAGCATAAAGTAGATGTTTTCTGCTGTGTAAATAACTTTTGCAGTGATATCTACAGTGGTTTCAGATTTTCCTTATAGCCTTAATACTAATAGCAAAGCATAGATCAGGAATACTATTAATGATATCAAGGTATTGATACATGATCAGCATATATCATTTGATTAAGCTCGTTTCATTGTTCTTGGAACAGACACTTAAGAGCCATGACTGAAAGATTCCTTGCTTCATAGTGATGTGATGAAAAGAGCAATGGTTAAGATGAGACCTTGTCCTCCATTGAGGGTCTGAGGTTGTCATCTGCCTTTTGCCCTTGTATATCTCCAAATAGGTGACTGGAGAAGCTACCAAAAGAAACAAGTTCCTACACCTGCCTTGACCAAGACATCAATTCAAGGCATTTGAGATAATTAGCCAGTTAAATCACTGGATTTACAGTAAACCTTGAAGGCAGACTCCTTGCTATTCTATGAGGCACTACATCCCAAAGGAGTAAAATTAGACTGCATTTATTTATGTCCACAACACACCCTGTTGGTCACCAATTATATTTACTATTCTAATCAATAAATGTTCAATGCTTCAACCTTCCCTTGTATCCCAGTGGGGCTGGATTTTACACAAAACATAATTAATGGGCCTGATTAAATTTTGTTCAGGAGCAATAAGATCTCATAACTACTTTTAACTTCCCACAAGATTTCCATAATGAATTAATGTCTGCCTTTGAATATCTTAATTTTTTTCAGAAGTTTCATATTTCATAATGAATCATATTGGTTTATGCCTGGTCTTAAAATGGGGAATAGCAGTCTATTCCACACAATCAGGAAGCAGTGCACTGGGACTTTTACTCCTGCAGCTAAAATTGTGGAAAATAGGGGTACAGCAATCTGTAGCACATGGCTATCTTGTTCTCTCTGTTTTCATGCATGTGTTCATATTATGATCCTATTGAATAGGAAAGTCCTATGGTGAGCCTGTTCTGCAGCGGTGTGCCGTTGTCTCAGACAGTCTGGAACATTCAGCTTGCCTGCTTAAAGATATGACATGTTAATAGTTTAAATGTGCTACATGGCAGATAAGTAGGATATTTGTGTCTCTCCTACCCTGTGATCTTTGCAGATGAAGATGTGGAATTAAAGGATGCCAGGTATGTGCTCTTAAACTAGAAGCTTTGCATCTGTGTCGGCAACATCCACTGAGATATGTTTCCAGATCCAGGTACAGCTAGCTTGGCTGCAGGAGAAAAAAATCCTTTGTAGTCATTCAAAACACCTCAATCTCAAAATTTCATATCAACTTAGAATCATAAAATATTATGGCATAACAACAGAGCATTCAGATATTCAAGTGTGCACTACGATTGTCTCCACATGAGCTGCACTGTTGAATCCTACTCTCCTGCTTATCTCCTGATTCTCTTTATATTTCAAGGTTCCATTTAATTCCCCTTTAAAAATACTCATTCATAATGATGTGTGATGGAGAATTTCATATTCTAATCACCATCAATATAAGTAACATTTCCCTAATCGCCTTTTTAATTCTTTTTGGATTATTTTAAATCCTCTTGGCACCATGTCACTGTTCAGTGAAAATAATCTGTCACCATTTATCCAAATGTAATCTTCCATTTATTTTTCGGTTGCTTTTATCAGGCCACCCCTTTGCTTTCTCAGCTATGGTCAAAGAAAACATTCTTCTTTTCTTCACTGCAACTATTTATCTCTCTTAACTTCTGAGTAAAACTATGCTGACCTCTGTCTTGGTTTTATATCCTTGCTATTGTCTGCTATCAAAAACTGCATGGTAACTAACTTCAAAAGCATCAAGTCATTCTGGTGGGATAAGTGTAGTGTTTGTTAATCCAAAGAGCACAGTTGCATCAAGCAGGTCACTGACACTCATTTCACCAGAACATCCAGCTGAGGAGAAATATAAACAATGCCCATTGATTCACAGTAGCTGGCTTCTCCTCATGGACATCACAGGGAAATGTGCATTAGTACTTTTAAAATTACACAGTTACACAAAAACAAACACTTTGGGAACCAGTTGTTCCTCTATATGAAAAAAAATCCATTGTGTGGCGACTCACCGTCTAGTCGGGCGAACCGGCTCGGCAGTCGGTTCGCGCGACGTTGGAGCGACGAGGCCCAAGATGGCGGCGGGCCTCGTCTTTCCGAGCGACGGGGAGAACCCGCGCGCGGGAAAGTCCTGATGACGTAGGACTTACGTCATTGCCGGTTGTTTTGGGCGGGAACATTCTCCCTTAAAGGGCCCGCGCAAGGCGGGAAAATAAACCAGTTCTGTTTGGCAATCCTCCGAGTAGAGTCTTGTTTTATTCCGCGGTAGCAACCGCTACATTGGTGACCCCGACGGTCCAAACGGCTTTTGGACCCGCGAAATGGACGATAGCGCAGCAGCCAACGCAGTGGCCCTCAAGCTGCCCACCTTTTGGACACTTCGGCCCAGCGTCTGGTTTGACCAGGCCAAAGCGCAATTCCACCTTCGGCAGATCACCTCCGACTCCACGAAGTACTACCATGTGGTTAGCTCTCTGGACCAGGAGACAGCCGCCCAGGTTGGAGACTTCATCCAGTCGCCTCCAGAGGAAGATAAGTACCCGGCTTTCAAAGACCTTTTGATCCGGACCTTCGGCCTCTCCCGTCGTGAGCGCGCCGCCCGCCTGCTTCATCTGGATGGCCTGGGGGACAGATACCCATCCGCCCTAATGAATGAGATGCTGGCACTGGCCGAGGGACACAAGCCATGCCTGATGTTCGAACAGGCCTTCCTCGAACAGCTCCCCGATGACATCCACTTGTTGTTAGCTGACGCCGACTTCAGCAACCCCTGTGAGGTGGCCACCCGGGCAGATGTCCTGTGGAGGGCCAAGCGCGAGAGCGGTTCGTCCGTCAGTCAAATCACCAGGCCGCGAGCCCAACGCCCACCTCACCCGGCCCCAGCAACCGAGCAGCCACGCCCCAGGAACGCAGACGACGACACGGGTGACCAGCTGTGCTTCTACCATCAGAGGTGGGGTGCGGAGGCCCATCGATGCCGCCCACCCTGCAAGTTTCAGGGAAACGCCAGGGCCAGCCGCCGCTGATGGCTACGGCGGCTGGCCGCCGACAGAGCCTCCTCTTCGTTCAGGACAAGAAATCTGGACGGCGTTTCCTCGTTGATACTGGAGCAGAGGTCAGTATTTTGCCCCCGACAGGCCGCGACACTCGTGACAGGCCACCAGGTCCTCTACTCAATGCCGCCAACAGTACAACGATACGGTCTTTCGGCACCCGTACGCTTCAATTACACTTTGGCGGCAGCCGTTTTACCTGGACCTTTACCCTTGCCACCGTCGCCCGACCACTCCTAGGAGCCGATTTCCTTCGGGCCCACAACCTGTTAGTCGACCTGCGAAGGAAGCGGTTAGTTCACTCTAGCACTCTCCAGACCTATCCCCTGGGAGAAATCAGCCCACCAGCCCTGCGCCTGGACTGCATTTCCCTTTCTGGCGACGATTTCGCCAAGCTCCTAGCCGAATTCCCATCGATTTTGGCACCTTCGTTTACAAATTCTAGGCCCACACACGGGGTACGGCACCACATCATTACCACAGGGCCACCCCTTCATGCCCGAGCACGACGATTACCTCCAGACAAGCTCCGCCTGGCAAAGGAAGAGTTCCGTCACATGGAGGAGCTGGGGATTGTTCGCAGGTCAGACAGCCCCTGGGCCTCCCCCCTGCACATGGTCCCCAAAGCCACCGGAGGGTGGAGGCCCTGCGGCGACTACCGCAGGCTGAATGACGCCACCACCCCGGACCGCTATCCCATCCCTCACATCCAGGACTTCGCAGCGAACTTACACGGGGCCCGCATCTTTTCCAAAGTGGACCTCGTTAGGGGATACCACCAAATCCCGGTCCCTCCGGATGAAGTCCCCAAAACTGCGATTATCACCCCATTCGGCCTGTTCGAATTCCTTCGGATGCCGTTTGGCCTTAAGAACGCCGCGCAGACCTTCCAGCGGCTGATGGACGCGGTAGGCCGAGACCTGGACTTCGTGTTCATTTACTTGGACGACATACTGATCGCCAGCCGTAACCGCCAGGAACACCTTTCCCACCTCTGCCAGCTGTATTCCCGCCTCCGCGATTTCGGCCTCACGATTAACCCGTCCAAGTGCCAATTCGGACTTGACTCTATCAATTTCCTCGGCCACAAAATCACCAGCGACGGGGCAACACCCCTACCCGCCAAGGTGGATGCTATCCGCCATTTTGCCCGCCCCGACACAGTCAAAGGCCTACAGGAATTCCTTGGGATGGTCAACTTTTCCCATCGTTTCATCCCTGCAGCAGCCCGTATCATGCGCCCTCTGTTCTCGCTGCTGGCTGGTAAGGGCAAGGACATCACCTGGACTGACGAGGCTGCGGCTGCTTTCGTTAAGGCCAAAGACGCCCTGGCAGACGCCACGATGCTGGTACACCCCAGGACTGACGTCCCGACTGCCCTCACGGTAGACGCGTCCAACACCGCGGTGGGTGGGGTACTGGAACAGCTACTCGAAGGCCACTGGCAACCCTTGGCATTTTTCAGCAAGCACCTTAGACCGCCCGAACTGAAGTACAGCGCTTTTGATCGGGAACTTCTAGCGCTGTATCTGGCAGTCCGGCATTTCCGATACTTTCTAGAAGGCAGGCCTTTCACCGCTTTCACCGATCATAAGCCTCTGTCCTTTGCCTTCTCCAAAGTCTCCGATCCCTGGTCAGCTCGTCAGCAGAGACATTTATCCTACATTTCCGAGTTCACAACTGACATCCAACATGTCTCCGGAAAGGATAATGTCGTTGCTGATGCACTTTCCAGACCAACCATCCACAACCTATCCTTGGGTGTCGACTACACAGCCCTAGCTGACGCACAGCAAGCTGACGACGAACTGCCCAGCTACAGAACCGCAGTCTCGGGTCTGCAGCTCCGAGATTTCTTGGTTGGTCCAGGTCAGCGGACCCTACTTTGCGATGTTGCGACTGGTCAGCCCCGCCCTATAGTCCCTGCAGCCTGGCGGAGACGCGTTTTTGACTCGGTACATGGGTTGGCGCACCCGTCCATCAGATCTACTGTCCGACTGGTCGCCAGCAAGTTTGTCTGGCATGGCCTGCGCAAACAGGTCAGTGAGTGGGCCAGGACTTGTCCGCACTGCCAGACGTCAAAAATCCAGCGACACACCAAGGTCCCACCACAGCAGTTCGAGCCTACCCGTAGGAGGTTCGACCACATACACGTCGACCTCGTGGGCCCTCTGCTGGTTTCAAGAGGAGCCCGGTAACTCCTTACCATCGTGGACCGGTTCACGAGGTGGCCTGAGGCAACCCCCCTGACTGACATCACAACTGATTCCTGCGCCCGGGTGCTGCTCACAACTTGGGTCTCACGTTTTGGTGTTCCGGCCCACATCACTTCAGACAGAGGCACCCAATTCACTTCCAGTCTCTGGGCTGCATTAGCGAACCTGCTAGGGACGCAGCTGCACACCACCACGGCCTACCATCCTCAATCAAACGGGTTGGTGGAACGCTTTCACCGCCATCTGAAATCGGCCTTGATGGCCCGCCTGAAGGAACCTAACTGGGTTGACGAGCTGCCTTGGGTCCTGCTCGGCATACGCACTGCCCCCAAAGAAGACCTCCGCACTTCGTCAGCTGAGCTTGTATACGGGGCGCCACTAGTTGTCCCCGGGGATTTCATACCTGCCCTTCGGGACCAAGGGGAACAACCCCCAACAGTCCTACAAAGACTGCGCGAGAAGCTTGGCGCCTTGGCCCCGATTCCCACCTCATGGCACGGTCAAGCCCCATCCTGTCAGCCCAAGGAACTACGGGACTGTAAGTTTGTTTTCGTTCGCAGGGGCACACCTCGGGCGCCATTGCAATGACCATATGAGGGACCGTTCCGAGTCATACGGAATAACGGATCCACTTTTATTTTGGACATTGGAGGCAGGGAACAGGTTTTCACGGCGGACCGCCTCAAACCGGCCCATTTGGATCTGCAACAGCCTGTCGAGGTTGCCACGCCGCGACGCAGAGGCTGCCCCCCTAAGCGGCAGCTGGCACAGCCCACGGACCTTGGGGACTGTCTCGCCGGTTCTGGGGGGGGTTGTGTGGCGACTCACCGTCTAGTCGGGCGAACCAGCTCGGCAGTCGGGTCGCGCGGTGTCGGAGCGACGAGGCCCAAGATGGCGGCGGGCCTCGTCTTTCCGAGCGACGGGGAGAACCCGCGCGCGGGAAAGTCCTGATGACGTAGGACTTACGTCATTGCCGGTTGTTTTGGGCGGGAACATTCTCCCTTAAAGGGCCCGCGCAAGGTGGGAAAATAAACCAGTTCTGTTTGGCAATCCTCCGAGTAGAGTTGTTTTATTCCGCGGTAGCAACCACTACAATTGCAACATAAAAAGGCCCCAAAATGAATTGATCAACAGCTAGTGAACCTATTGCTTTCTCCAAAAGTTGCTGAGCTTCTGATAGCTTCCTTCAGTCTCCATCCTGCACTCGTCATTTCTCCTGTGCCACATTGCTGTTCTTCTACAAACAACTATGTGCATCTTCCATACCACAGCCACTCTGCCAGCTCTCGGAGAGACATTCTAGAGTTTAAAGAATGGTAAAAATACAGAAGACAGTTCGTGCACATATCCAATTCTGCCTCTGAAATACCTGTGCTACTTATCAGCCATGTAACCTTTGCAGCAGGATATAAGAAGAACACCAGAAGACAAGAAAATGGGAGCAGGAATGGGCCACTTGGCTCCTCAAGCCTGCCCCACCATTTAATATGATTATAGCCACAACTCCTTCTCTGTGCCAGATCCCAAAAACCCTCAATCATCCCCATCTTTCAAAAAAAAAATGATCTACCTCCACTTTAATTACTTCTCATAATTTGGCCTCTGCAATTCTCTGGAGTGAGAATTACCGAGATTCATCACTATCTGTGAGAAGAAGTTTCCACGTACATCAGTTTTAAATGACTGGCCCCTTACCTTGAAACTACGTCCCCTCATTCAAGCTTCTCCCACCAGTGAAAACGTCTCAACATCTACTCTGTCACACCTCCTTTGGATCTTGTATTTTTGAATAAAGTCGCCTCTCATTCTTCTAAACTCCAAAGGATACAATCTCAACCTATTTAGCCTCTCTTGATTGGACAAGCCTCTCATCCCAAGTTAGGCTGGAAAATCTCTTTTGGACTGCCTCCAGTGCTACCATATCATTGAGTAAGGGGACCACAACTAGGTGCAGTACTCCAGATGTGGCTACATCAACACACTGTACAATTGTAACAAAACAGTCCCTTTGCAATAAAGGCCAATATGCTGTTGGCCCTCTTAACTACTTGCTGCATCTGCCTGCTAATTTTTTGTGCATCATGCACAAGAAAACCTGGATCTTTATGAACTTCATTCATTTGCAATCTCTTTCCATTTAGATAATAATCTGCCTTTTGATTCCTGTAATGAAAGTGCATGACCTCACACTTAAACACACTCCCACATTAAATACCATTTGCCAGGTTTTTGTCCATTCAATCAGTCAGTGTCATGAACCACATTTTAAGCCGCCTTTTGAAAGAACCAGCTGAAAAATATTTGTTATTCTCAAAAAAAAACATAAATGGGCATTGTGCATATATCATGGAAAACATACACAAGTGTGGAATCATTTAGTGATGGAGTACAATTAGATATTTTCTGAACAGTTTTTCTGCTAATAAATAGAACAGTACAGCACAGGAACAGGCTCTTTGGCCCACGATGTTGTGCCGAACTAATCAAATGCCCAACTAATCTCTTTTGCCTGCACAATGTCCAGATCCTTCCATTTCCTGCACATTCATGTGCTTATCTAAGAGCCTCTTGAACATGTAATAACATGGGCATAGATGCACAATAGGAAGAAACAAAATGTTCTCACCTATAGTTTCCAAGTTAGATTATCTAATTATCAATATTTATCTGTACTCTTCATCATTTTTAAAACTCACTAAGGTAGCTCTTTTAAAGTCAAAAGATTGTGGAATGCTAAGTTGTTGGTTAACAAAGGTTTCTGGGTAATAAACTATTTTCAGATTCAGTAGTTTTCCTACTCACAATTTTCCTACCATTCATTTCCATAGTCAGAAAAGCCTGCCCTATTATCTTGTATCTATTCTTGGTGATAAAACTCAACAACAGATTGGGGAAGTTAATCCCTAATTGCAAAATGATGAATTTAAACATTGAGTATGTATTTTTCATTGGTTATTAGGTGTGAGTTGTTGTATATTTCACTGCAACTGTGGTGGCTGCTGTTATTTAAAGAAAAAAGGAAGATAATTTCCTCCTAGTGAACAGTGATGTAAGCAGATCAGGGAAAAGTTTCCCTGGAATTTTTAGAGAAATTGTAATGTGATTTCTCTGTAACAACTAAAGGAAGTTTGCTGAATACAGATAGTCTACAAAAAAACTGTAAAGAAAATCAGATTTCCTTGGTAAAATTCCAAACAGCTGTGTGTTGCATACTTGGGAAAGCAAGACCATAACTGCTGTTTAAGAGTATTAATCACAGACTTTTTTTTTGTTCTATGTCTATTGAAAATCCTAATTGTTAACAAGACTGAGGTTCACTTAAGGCTCATTTAATATGCTTCAGGATGAAGATGGAAAAGGACTATCTGATGAAGAAATCCGAGCAGAGGTTGACACCTTCATGTTTGAAGGTCATGACACTACAGCAAGTGGAATTTCTTGGCTCTTGTATTGCCTGGCCCAACACCCAGAACACCAGCAAAAGTGTAGGGAAGAAATCCAGAAGCTCCTCATGCAGCACAAACAAATTGAATGGTGAGTTTTAAATAAACCTTTTGTATATTGTTACTGTACTTTTCTAGGCTTTGAGATTGTTATACAAAAAGCCTCAGAATGATTTTTCAGTATTTCTCTCTGCCTGAACCAGCTACTGGACTGTAAGTGAGTTTGGCTACAGAACATTTTCAAGTATATGGTACAATATTTTCCCTTATGAACCATGCAGCCATTATTCCACTGATGTTCGAACAATTCTGCAGTTGACTTCAAAGAACTTGTACTACTAACACAATCATAATGAGAGCTGCAGATCAGATGCACCTTAGCATGTTTTTACTGTTACAACATGTTTTATCTATGTTGTTTTTCACAAAACACGCATCTAGTGCTGTCTTTCAAATTAGACTCCATGTAAAAGACCCCAAAGAATTATATTGAAGAAGAGTAGGAGAATTATCCAAAATCTCTTGGTGAACATTTATCCCTCAACCAACACCTCTTAATGAAAAATGATTTGTTCACTTTCAAACAGATGTTTGAAGGGATGGGCTCTGTACAAATTGACTATCATGTATCCTGCTCAGTGGAATCCTCTACCCCAGATGCTCAGTCATTGGGTACATCCAACAATGAGGCTTTTGTGCAGTAAGAGAATTAACGAATTGGCAAGCCAGATCATGTTGCATTAAAGACATGCTGTATAGTAAATTAGCTACTGGACAAGCTGCCTGAGTGGGCCAGTGATCCAGAGACATGAGTTCAGATCTCCCCATGGAAGCTGGAAATTTAAGTTCAAGTAATTAAATAAATTTGTAATGTGCTAGTCTTTGTCATAGTAACCCAATTGTTCTGAAAAAATATCTGGTTCCTTTTTGGGAAGGAAATCTGCCATCCTTACCTGGTCTGGCCTGTATGTGATTCCCGCCGCTTAGATGTGGATGTTCGGGGGTGATTAAGAATGGACAATAAATATCTGCATTGCCAGCATACGAATGAATAATTCAAAATTAAACCAACTATCTAGCCTTCACCCTCATATAAGCAGATGATACGCCTGTAACTATCGAAGGAGTGATAGTTGCACATCCTGAGGTAAACAAGGGAGGATGGAGACAACGTAGCTGAGTGGTGGGGATGTTGAGCTGAGATGGAGGATCATCCACATCTTTCTGTGGGCCAACGCAGTCTTCATGACCACCTCCTGTGTTATTATGTGTTGTTATGTAGTTATAATTAAGAACTACAGTTCCCAGCAGGCAACGCAAGGGGTCACGTGGGGGAACAAGAAGTGGCTGTAAAAGAGCGGGAAAGCAAGGCAGCCTGTCTGTTGCAGCCTGTTGTTTTTGTTTTAATAAATGTTCAGATGTTAAACCCACATGAAGTTTGTCTCTTGATGAAGAACAAACATAACACCTCCTGCCTCTGTTTCTCATGTTCTGCATTGCAAGAATTGACAATAACTTTGTATCAGCTATAAAGTGGTTCAGGGATTCCATAAAAGGCATAATATGGATGTAAGCCTCTCTTTTTATCTTTCTTTCTTTGCAATGTAAACAAATGATCCTCAAGGCCACGATCCACAACAGGCTTCAGCACAACCTTTGCTCAGCATTGTGCCAGTCCAGTGCATTTTGGGATTTATGTAATGCAGTTTGGGGTGTCAAATACCAACTGCACATATGGAGTAAATGACAGGGACCTCAGCAGTGTTGATGTACAGAGGGACCCTGTGGTGTAAGTTCATAGCATCCTGAAAATGGTGACACAGGTGGATAGGCCAATGAAGAAGACATTTTGTATGCTTGCCTTCAGAGGCCGAAGCATTGAGTATAAGAGTTGGGACGACATGTTGCAGCTGTACAAAACATTGGTCAGGCTGCACTTGGAGTATTGTGTACAGTTCTGGTCACCACAATACAGGAAGGATGTGGTAGCATTAGAAAGAGAGCAGAAAACATTCACCAGGATGTTGCACTGGAACATAGGAGGCTGAGGGGTGACCTTTAGAGGTTTATAAAATTATTGGGGTTATAGATATGGTAGATAGTCACAGTCTTTTTCCTTGGGTGGGAGACTAGAGGGTACAGGTTTAAGGTGAGAGGGGAGAAATTTAAAGGAGATCTAAGAGGCAGTTTTTCGCTCAGAGGATGGTGGTTATATAGAAGGAGCTACCAAAGGAGGTGGTGGAGGCAGATACAATTACAAGAACATTTAAAAAGCATTTGGACAGGTACTTGAATAGGGAAGAAGTAGAGGGATACGGGCCTAATGCAGGCAAGTGGGATTAGCGTAGATAGGCATTGTGATCGGCATGGATAAGTTGGGCCAAAGGGCCCGCTTCTGTGCTGTACAACTCTGTGACTCCCAGAACATCTGTGCTGCCTGCATGGAGTCCAATGGGCAGCACAAACTTCCATAGATCTTCCCAGCTCTCAGGCTCAAAAATCTACCCACTGAATCCACACAAGGTTAACCTGGCATGAGTACAGTGAACCTATTGAATGTCAATGGGAGAAATAAGCTGCTGGGAGAAAGTTGAGGAAAGGTTTTTATTTGATTTAATTGTTAGTTTAAAGTTCTTGTTCTTTTAAGTGTATGCATCTTTCTAAACATGAAACATTTTAAAAATTAATTTAAAATATTTTAACACCAGTTTATGACTGGTCCTGAGTGATTGTGAACGTCAAATACATTCACATTGATCTAGACAATAGGTTTGATCTCAAGAGAACTAGGGGGTGGAGTGGAGCAGGCACAATGGGTGGGCTGCGGGTCCTCACCACTGTAAGTACTGTTGCCACTCGCATCAGGAGAGTCCCTGCCCGCCGACACGTAGGGAGCTGGGTTCTGAATGGAAGACTGCAACCAGGAGCATGCCATGGTCCAGGACACAGTAATCTCAGGTTAGCCGAAGATCTGCTCCATTGTCTGCTAAGGAAGTCTCTGTATTATAGCATAGGATCTTCACTTTGAATAAATATTGTGAATCGAGGATCTTTATGCTTTCTATTGAGATAAAATCAAAGAAAATGCTGTGAGATTTTAGAAACTAATAAGTTAATAAATCACAGGTTAATCTGATGTTGCATTTAATATATAAGATCTGGGCAGAACAGTGGCAGATTTCAAGTTTAAACTACCACATGGAGAAAGGAAGCATTCAGTGCATATATACTCTGTGATTGGAGTTGGATAAAGGATGCCATAAAAGACATGGGGGGGGGCGGGGGGGAGGAATTCAACCTATCTTCACCTGCAGTTAACATTGGCATTGAGAGAGTATTCTTTTTGGTACATTCACCCCTGAAAAATATTGGCCTCCTAAATGGAAGCAGGAAGCTCTTAGGCAGGATTGAAAGTGCTACTTGAATATCTATGGCCTAACAATTCCCTCACACAGCTCAAAAAAAAACTCACTGCTGTGCAGATGAAAACTGGTTTAACCTGGAGAACAGCAATACCGTACCCTTTATGCCTGTTTTGGCACCTGGTGGGAAATTCAACCCCTGACTTCACAGCAGGATTTTAGGCTAGAGGATTCTTTTTAAACTGGTATTTAAATTAAATTTTGCTTTCAGTTTAATTTATATGAATCTTTTGAGCTCACATCATGTGGGTGTTTAAATGACTCTATCAAGTATTAACAAATGTCAGGAAATTGCATTAATATTTCTAACTGTGATCATTGAGCCAAGGAGTAGGCCACTCGGCCCCTCAACCCTGCCCTGCCATTCAATATGATCATGCTGATTTGTGCTATCAGCTCCTCTTCTGTGTCAGTTCCCTCAATTACTTGATCTTTCAAATATTTACCTGTCTCCACCTTAACATTGAAACAACTTAATCACCTGTTTCAACAATGTCACCTGTGGTCAGCATGTCACCCTCCAGAAATATGCAGCATTCTTGAACTGGAACACAGAACTCCACCGCGTTTTCTGACTGGATGTAATCACCTTACATCGGGTGCAATCTATTGAAAAATCTACTCTGTTGTCTCAGTCCACTTATCTTTAGTTTGGCAGGGTGCAATCTATTGAAAAATCTACTCTGTTGTCTCAGTCCACTTATCTTTAGTTTGGCAGAAAATCAGAGAATAACCAGATCAACGGCTGCGCTGAGCAGAGCTTGCCAGCCTTGTGTGAAAAGTATAAGACACAGTCTTTACTGCAGGTAATCACTGGCATTAAAAAAATAATCCATTATGAGATTAAAGTGTAACAGAAACTATGGAGATACTGTTAAACCTTTTACTCAGAACCTTCCCCTGTACACTGCCCCTTCCCATCTGGCCCAGCAGGAGGAGAGGATTGGGCATAAGGAAATAGGAACAGGCCACTCGGCCCCTGAACCCTGCCCTGCTGTTCAATATGATCATGCTGATTTGTGCTGACTATCAACTCCTCTTCTGTGTCAGTTCCCTCAATTACTTGATCTTTCAAATATTTAGCTGTCTCCACCTTAATGCTCTGGCCTCAACCACCCTTGAGGGCAGATAGTTCCAAAAATTCAGTGCCTCCTGAGAGAAGAAATTTCTAAGCACATCAATTTTAAATGACCAACCCCTTACTTTGTAGCTATGTCTCCTTGTTCAAGACTTGCCCATTAGTGAGAACATCTCAAGATCTACCCTATCGAGCCCCCTTAGGATCTTGTATATCTGAATAGGTCATCCCTCATTCTTCTAAACTCCAAAGAATACAAACCCAACCTGTTTAGCCTGTTTTGAGAGAACAACCCTCTCATCCTGGTAATTAGCCTGGAGTATCTCCTTTGGACTGCTTCCAATGCTAATAGATCCTTTTGTAGGTAAGGGGATCAAAACAGTAAACAGTATTCCAGGTGTGGCCTCACCAATACCCTGTAACTGTACAAAATCTCCCTATATTCTTAAAGAACAGCAGCTGTGTTTATTGCTGTGACATGTGTTTGTACCACTGTAGGCCAGAACAAGGAGATGTATTTTGTCCTTGTATCCAAGCAAGTTATCTACGGCAGTGAAATCTTGTAACTGCTGATGCACTCTCACCACCCAGCGCTCTCTCCCAACAACTCATGAAATTTCATGTTGCTGAGGATTCCCCAGTGAAGCCTATGTCTGGGAGGACCAGATTTTAAATGTGTCCACTTGACAGGAAGCAGCTGATTGTGCAGTTAGAATTTACCATGCCCCCATCATCAACATCTAGGGGTCATCATTGTCCAGACACTCAACTGTACCAGCCACATAAGTAATGCAGCTGCAAAACAGGTCAGAAGCTGGGCATCCTGTGGTGAGTGACTTGGCTCCTGACACTGCAAAACCTTTGCCCCGTCTACAAGGCACAAATTGGGAGTGTGATGGAACACCTTCCACTTGCTTGGATGAGTGCAAGACCAACTACACTCAATACCATCCAGGGCAAGGCAGCTCACGAGCATCACCCCACCTACTCCCCTAAACATACAGTACATTCCCTCTGCCTCTGGAATACAGTGGCTTGCAGTGTGTGCCATCCAGAAAGGGCACTGCAGTAACTTGCCTAGGCTACCTTAACAGCTCCTTCCAAACCTAAGACCAGCACCACCAAGGACTAAGGCAACAGACACACAGGATCATTACCATGTGCAGGTTATCCTTCAAATTGCACACACTCCTGACTTGCAGAGATATCACCAGTCCTTAATGGTTGCCAGGTCTGAATCCCGGAACTCTCTATTCACCGTGGCAGTACCTTCACTAGAAAGAGTGCAGCAGTTCAAGAAGGCAGTCCACTACTGGCTTCTGAAAGGCCATTAGGGATGGGCAATAAATGCTGGTATTGCATGTGATGCCCAGATCCCAAAATGATGAATAAATAGAACAAACCCTGACACGTCCATGAGTGAAACCACAGGTCCTACCTTCAGTGTCAATCCACTCTCCTGAGCAAGTTGTAAAAATGTGGAGCCGTAGTTGGTGAGGTCCTTTAAACATGCAGAAAATGGTTTCAAGTTATCAGGGAAAGCATTGACGTGCATGAGCAGGTCCAGAACCCTGGTTCATTTCAGGATTCTCTACTGTGAGCTCTCCCTCTCCCTACCCTCCCAGATGCTCTCCTCTCAACTTGCCTGAGAGTCTGTGAGCTGATTTTTGATGGTAGTTGGTGCCCTCCACTCACCTGAGGTGGCATTCTGCCCATTGGGTGGCTCTCCCCTTCTGTTTTGGTGGCTGATCGACAGTACAGAGAAAGCAGAAGAGTTAAGGTCATTTCTGGACTGTCAGTCTGTCCCCTGCCCACCCAGATTCTTACTCTTGATTATCAGCTGTGTACAGAACGTGCCAGTTTTATTTGGGCTGGTTATTTATTAGCATGAGGGAGATTGTGATTGTGTGTGTGTGTGTGTGTGTGTGTGTGTGTGGAGGGGAGGGTGGAATGCTTGTACATTTTAGGTCCCCTGGCCAAAAAGGTCAAAATTCAGAGTGGCTCAGCAACTGGGCTGACTTTTTCCAGCATTCTTAAACAGTCAAAGTGCAATCGCTGACCAAAAATAAACGTAAGACCAGGAACATTCAAACCATTCCACAGCTGATTCATTGTGAGTAGTTCAAAAACTCCTCTCTTCAGACAGGCCAGCTACTTAATGTGGCCTTAATCTCAGTTTTGGCCCATTGCAATTCTCCTGGTTCATGCATATGTTGTGGTCTCTTCATTAACTAGTAAACTTGCACCCCTCTGCGCTTTGGCATTTGCATACAAGTTTGCCCTTCTCGTAGTAAGTTACATCTCTTTATTGCTTGGCAGGGATGTGCTCAGTAAGATGCCTTATATCACAATGTGCCTTAAGGAGTCTCTGCGTCTTTGCCCCCCTGTCCCAGGAATAGCCAGGAGGCTGAACAAACCACTCACATTCTTTGATGGGAGGACGCTACCTGAAGGTTTCATTTAAAATTACATTTATAATATTAGAGAATTCTTCTTAAGCTCTGAACTTCTGAGTTTGTGCATTTCTAATTTGGTTTTTATATAAACTGGCTTTTCTCCCACATAGTGCACTGAATCTAACATTGTAAAGCGCATGGAGTGTAATCATGCCGTATGCCAGCATATCAGTAGTTGTTTATCCAGTCAAAATAAAAGCTTCACAAGGTGATTAATGCTGACACTCATAATGTTTCTTTTCAATGCTGTGATAACTTTGAGTTTAACCATGCACATTCAACTGGGTGGCTCTTAAATGTTATCATTGCCAGATTTCTAAAATGCTTATGCTCTTGGCATAGCTGCCACTTCCTCTGAATGCTTTAGCTTTTCCTTCCTTTAATCTGATAACCTATGTAACCCATGATGTTATAATCCATTAATCAGTTCGGACACTGACTTCATTTGATGGAGCAGAACATTTAATTAAAGAACTGTTGGTGTGCTTAACGGTGTCACCGTTTTCACTGCACTGTTGACTATGGCCCATTGAAGAACAAATTGTTGAAGTTATTTCTTTCTATATGCTAGGTTTCAGGAAAAAATGATTTTTTTTCCTGGCTATCTTAGTGCCTACACCCATGCTGAAAAGTATGGAATATAGTTGCATCAGCTGTTCCATTCTTCTGAAAGCAGAGATGGGTTGCCCATTTCTGTGGTCTCCTTACATAACAGATCATTGTTTAATTGATGCCTTCATTTACCTTTGTAGAAATGAAGAAATTTCAAAAGTGCTTACCATTTTAACTACTTGACCCACAGTTATTCACCTCCCTGAAGAAATTGAACAATTTATACGCTTTCTCCCTGAGGCACACAGAGTACATGATGATGAATTATATTTGTTTTGTTATAGGCTTTTTTTGTTGCTAACTGCAAAGGTAATTATTGCTCTCCATTCATTTAGTTCTTCACAATTTAGGTACGTATTCGTAGGTTTTAACTGTTCATGGCCAATGTGGGGCTGGGGTATTTCGTGGCTAGTACGCCATTGGGATTCCTGCTTGCACTTGATATTGAGACCAGTGTCTAAGCTGTCCAGAGGGCTTTATACATATGGCAGCAAAGTAGTAATGGATCAGTACATGCACTGCATTCAGCTATGCTGCTAAGCCATGCCCCAGCTCGATCAGTTCTCAAAGTTTCAAGAATTTCGAGATTCAAAATTATTCAAGAACCATTAAAATGTAATCAAACATTTTTTTCATAAAAAGGTATTAATAAAATATTTTGAATCAGAAAGGAACATTTAAATAAACTAAAATAACTCAAGACTATTTACCTTAACTTTCACAGCTCTTCCTCTCTAATGAAATAACTGGCACTGGTTTGTTGGCCAGCCTATTAGCATCAGAAGGCAATCATCAGTGCTGGGGAACAGCTATCAGCAAGGTGGGGACTTCTGCATTCATCCCTGCACCTCCTGGCAGGATTTCATGTGGGGACTTGTCAACAGCTCCATGTGGTCCTTCTTTCACCTCTCTAACTAATCTGGGCCATTTTAAAAAAAATAGACAGAGTGCAGCATCAATTATGTTTTTTCCTCCATGTTCATGGAACAAGTATCTTCCTGTATCATTTCAATACTTTCACAATGAAGACAATGAGAGTGCTTTTTACTTGCTCATCACTCCATTTGCACCTGAAACAAAGGTTATGACTGGGAAAATGTGTTGGCATCACTTATTGCCCACCAGTTCCAGTTTGATCTGTGGTGTTGAAAGTCAGTGTTCCCACTCAAAGCAATCCAAGGCCACGTGAACTCTTGTAAATTGGAGTCAAATGTTTAATTAGGACCAAAAGACAATTTTTGTCCATCATGGCATTCTGATTTGAACTATACTGCAAATACTGGAAATCTCAAGTAAAATCAGAAAATAGTAGAAACACTCTGCAGGTCAGGAAGTGTCTGTGGAAAGAGAAGCAGTTACGTTTCACGTTGAAGACCCTTTATCAGAACTGGGAAAGAGATGTGGGGGCTGTATTGAGCTCATGTGAAAGGCAGGAAAATAATGTAGAGTGTGTGCAAAATTGTGTATCTCTGTAGGCTTACGAAACTCTTGTTAATGTTCATTTGTGTTTCATAGGTTGCCTGGTGGGTATAAGTATCTACTGTATTCACAGGAATTCCATGATTTGGAGTAACCCAGAGGTAACTTGCTTTTCTATTCCACTCATATCAACAATATGTATTCTTTGCTTATATAGATTGTGTCAGTAGATTGATAGAAATGCTACTGCATGTCTTTATATTCAGTTAACCTGCAACATCAAACTCAGAGGAAGTGCAATTTGAAATTTGAGAAAATCTCTTGGCTATATGTATATTTTAATGGATTCATCTGTTATCCTGTCAGATTAAGACAACAAGGCACCTGTGGTAGAGACTGTGGTTCCTGTCTTGGCTTCATCAACCACCTCAGAGTCCACTTTTAGAGTGGAAGCATCTTGGATCCCAAAGAAGAATATTTAAAAGTCATGGGATAATGGATGGGATTGTTTAGACTTTTTTAATATCCGGTATTTTGGTAGAAGGCAGAGTGCTGTCCAAGGAAGAAAGAAGATATAGAATGCCCTGTATATTAAAGTGGATGTAGTTTCCATCTTTATTGAGTAGATGTGATTCCCCTGGCCTTTTGCAACATAAAAAGCTGTTACAGGCATGACAGTGAGTTCTACTTCTGCCCACCTGCTTTCCATATGACTCTTCCTTTCCTGTCTCTTACAGGGCTTTACTTTTACCCTATCCCATCCAATCTCTAACTCCTCTGCCTTTTTGATCTAGAGCCCACACCCTTTTAGCTTGTATTCCTCCTCCCTACCACTCCATCAACTTCTCCAGCATCAGTTCTTTCTTGGCCTTTGTGTATTTAATGGCTGTCTTTCTGATGTCACTGAACCTGACTGCAGTGCAATATGGAATTAAATGATATTCTCACTTTCTGTAAGCAAAATGATAAATGTCACACTTTTAATATGAAATTAATCTCACTTGTGTGTAGCCTTCTGGGTTTTCTGGTTGCTCTTCAGTTTCTTATTGAACTTGGATAGAGCAGTTAAGAAGGCCTATGGGATGTTAGCTTTCATAAGTCGTGGGATTGAGTTTAAGAGCCGCGAAGTGATGATGCAGCTTTACGAAACTCTAGTTAGACCACACTTGGAGTACTGTGTTCATTTCTGGTCGCCGCATTATAGGAAGGATGTGGAGGCGTTGGAGAGGGTGCAGAGGAGATTTACCAGGATGCTACCTGGATTAGAGCGTATGGAATATGAGGAAAGGCTTAAGGTGCTAGGGCTTTATTCACTGGAAAGGAGGAGGATGAGAGGAGACATGATCGATGTATATAAAATATTGAGCAGAATAGATAGACAGCCAGCGCCTCCTTCCCAGGGCACCAATGCTCAAGACGAAAGGGCATAGCTTTAAGGTTATGGGTGGGAGGTTCAGGGGAGATGTCAGGGGGAGGTTTTTCACCCAGAGAGTGGTTGGTGCATGGAATGCACTGCCTGGGGTGGTGGTGGAGGTAGATACATTGGACAGGTTCAAGAGTTTGTTGGATAGGCACATGGAGGAATGTGAGATAGAGGGATATGTGGGAGGAAAGGGTTAGATAGTGTGAGGTGGTTTGATGGACGGCACAACATGGTGGGCCGAAGGGCCTGTTTTGTGCTATATGGTTCTATGGTTCTAATCAGTCAGTGTATTTGAATCAGTATTCAATGTATTATACAATGTACTGGAGTGTAGGAGAATGAGGGGTGACCTTATAGCAGTTTATAAGTCATGAAGGGCATAGATAAGGTGGATGGTAGCAGTCTTTTCCCCAGAGTAGGGGAGTCCAAAACTAGGGGGCATAGGGTTAGGGTGAGAGGAAAAATATGTCCCTGGGTTATGAACGCCCGTACTTACGAACCGACCTCTGTAAAGCCCATTATTTTAAGAAAATCGAGTTACACACAATGGTTCGTACTCACAAACGGGCAGACTACTTTGCGTGACGCTCAAAACACTAATAATAATTATTATTATTACTGCATTATTATATTTATGATGTTTTAGGTAAAATATATACTATATACTAAGACAAGCATTTGACTAATTGACACTAGATGTGAACTGTACGTAACTGTTCCAATTTACATACAAATTCGAATTACGAGCAGACTCAAAAACGGAACTCGTTTGTAATCCGGGGACTTCCTGTATTTAAAAGGGACTTGAGGGGCAACTTTTTCACACTGAGGGTGGTGAGTATATGGAACAAGCTGTCAGAGGAAGTGGTTGAGGCAGGTACAATGGTATCATTCAAGAAGTACTTGGACAGGTACATGCAGGGGTGGGGCTTACAGGGATATGGGCTGAATGCAGGAAATTGGGACTAGGTGGGTGGGCACTGTGGTCGGCGTGGTCTCGTTGGGCCAAAGGGCCTGTATCCATGCTGTCTTGCTCTATGACTCTGCAGTCTTGGTTTTTCAATCAGTCCTGATAGGGAAAGCTCTTCAGATCTAATTACCTAGCAATATGTAGTATTTCTATGTAATTCTAATCTCAAATGAAGAACTAAATCTGAAACTTATATTGTCTTATTCTTTTGTAGGTATTTGATCCTTTAAGATTTTCTCCTGAAAATTCAGCAAACAGACATCCGCATGCCTTCATACCTTTCTCTGCTGGACCAAGGTAGCAAAGTATTTCTAATACCACCACAGTTGAGCATCTGATTGTCAATCTGGTGTTATTTTGAGCAAATAATTTTCCATGAAGGCCCAGTTTGTTTTGAATAGAAGGGTTCCAGTTCACAGACGTAGTTAAATATTTTTTTGCCAATGTGGACTGACATTTGATTTTGGGAATTACAGCATATAACTGAATCTTCAAGGAGAAGTGAAATGGCCAGGTGTTTTGACTGTAAGATTTATTGCTTAAAGTTGTAGGGCCTCCTAAATAGTTGGATAACCATTATTTCCAATGTTACAGAATGGAGACCTGGGCATGTTTTTTGTCATTCCCAGCTGTGTATTTATATTTCTGGATTTTGGGTTCTTTTCCTTAAATCTCAGATTGCTGTAAATGATCCACTCAAAATATGAGTGTGGCAGGGGAGAAAGCAGTGAACTGTTTACTTAAAATCTCTTGTTGTTAGCTTTGTGACTGATGTTTCTAGGACATTATTTACTTACTTTAACTCTGAGTATTTTGCTGTATTTTCTGACAAGCTATAGTGGCCTTTAACATTTCTGAGATAGACCAGACAGTTGAAACTTTAGGAACTGTACATGTAAGAAATTGAACCAGAAATTTTAAGGGCAGTTTGTGTGATGTGCTCAGTTGATATTCCACTGACTGGCTTCAGAATACAGATTGTAGTGGCCCATAGTTGTTTTTCTGTCACTTCTTCCCCACTACCCCCAACCCATCCCCAATCTTGTTCCTGCTTGTTATCTTGGTGAGATGTAACTTAGAGTTGAGTGCAAGAGAAAATACCTCTCGAGTGACATACTTACAGTTTATGTAGCCTCAGAAAGGGGCTTCGTCATTTTGAACGGATCAATTTACACAAATGCCTTCCCTCAATTAAAAGTTTGAAAGAGTAAAACCCAGGAACAAGGGAAGAATGAAAGGTATTTTAGGTACCTGGGCTGACTATTTTCTATTTAAGTAAAATATATTTCTGGTTTAATAAACTTCTCATGGAATTCGACTCAAAACCCATTTCACTTCATTTACAGGAACTGCATTGGTCAGCACTTTGCCATGAATGAAATGAAGGTGGCCATTGCACTGATCCTCAGTCGATTTGAACTGGAAGTTGATGCCTCAAAGCCACCAATTAAAATACCCCAGCTAGTCCTCCGGTCCAAAAATGGAATACATCTAAAACTTAAAAAATTGGATTAAAATCAGATGCCAGGAAAAATAAATTTTGAAAAACATTAAAATAGTGATAATTTCAAGGTCAGACAAATTAACCTATAAGCAGATGATTCAGGGAATAATTATGACACTAAGGAATATTTTTTAAAAACTTGCATGTCTGTGTTAAATCTGTTCATTACTCGTGTTATTGTTGGAATGTCATGAAACATTCAAATTATTTCAGAAAATGCAAAATGCCTAGTTGTGCACCATCCTGACTTGGAATTTTACTGCTGTTCCTTTATCCTAACTCCTGGAACTCCCTGCCTATCTGCGCTGTGGGAGTACCTTTACCAAAAGGACTCTGGTCATTCAAGAGGGCAGTTCATCACTGGCTTCTCAAGGGCAATAAATGTCAGTCTTGCTGGTAATGCTCAAATCCCAAAAATGATTACTACCATCATTGTTTTCCTCCCTCACACAATGTATAGAGTACATAAAGTATATGTACTCCAGGTGTTCACTGGGGACAACTTTATTCTGTTTCCAACTATTAGTGGACTTGATAGACAGTCAACTTCATATGATTCATATGTCACAATACCTGTACTGAACATATAGCAATTGTGATTTAATAACCCCACAATAAACAAAATTGCTGGGAAATAACAGTACTTAACACCCACAGTTAATTAATAATGTCATGTCAGAGTCTGACCAGAGTTATAGAAAAGGAGTAATTTTTATTTGAGTGATTCCACATTTTATTAAATTTAATGTTACAACAAAATGTAGCCATAATTGCAGGCCAGGAATAGAAACAGTAATTAACCTCCGTCACTCCAGGGTGACTTATTTCTCCAATTGCAGCTATCAGCCCTTTCCAACATAAAGTAAATTCACGAAAAGCTAAGTTCCCAAATCAGGTTACAGATAGGAAAATGACATAGGAGCCCTTTCCTTCACTTTCACTTGCGTGCTTCAACCTGTATAGTTCTGTTGCAGGAGAAATTGGTCTGCACTATATTGCATGGTTTGACACCAAGTAAACTTTAAGGATGGATTTTGGATTGTATTCTCAGATTCTGCAGTTCTAATATTACTGGTTCACTATATCGGAACTTGAATTTTTCCCAGGTATTTTCAATCTCTCCATCCTTAACCCATCATTCAGTCAATAGGAAAGTTCATACTGTGGCAGCAACTGGCAGGATGTCTCTGGAAGTCAGTAAAAGGTAATTGTGCCAGCTTATAAGAACTCACTTAAATGAAAATCTGACAGCAGCACCTCCATTTAATTTTTGACATTATTCAGAATACATGAATATAAACATACCCAATCTGATATCAAACTTGTATTTGTCATACTCTATTAAGTTAAAAGAGTAAAAGCTTGTGACAATTTCAAATTTACATAAATTTGAATCAGTTGTTAAACATTTTATAATATTACTTCACTATTAAAGATTCTATGGTGCTTGATTACACTCATCATGTGGATAACTAACTTGGGACATTCTGTCATTGCCTCTAAAAAGCATTTCAGCCACTAGATGGAAGTTTATAAGATTCCCATAACCATTTCTTCAATATCACTAATAAGCTCTGAACAAAACCTCTCTGTTCTGTCTTCCCATGGGCAATACTACAGTGAATATGCTAGTAAAAGAATAAATATTTTCAGAATAAACGTGTTCGTACAATATTGTAAAATGATAACATCTGAATCCTGCTGCTCTTGACAATTTCTTTCAAATGAGGGACAAAAGTAAATGAAGTGTTGCTGGAACTTCTAAGAAGTATTATGTGTAATTTGGAGACACAAAACATTGCAAATGCTGGAATCTAAAGCAACAAACAACCTGCTGGAAGAACTCAATGGGTTGAGCAGCATCTGCGGGAGGAAAGGAATTGTCGATGTTGCGGGTCGAAACCCTGCATCAGGCCTGCCCGATACAGGGTTTTGACCGATCGATGCTGCTCAACCCGCTGAGTTCCTCCAGCAGGTTGTTTGTTGTGTGTAATATGAACTTCTTCTCTCTGGTTTATCATCTGAACACTGTACAAATAGAAGAGCCAAGTCCTTCTAAGACAGCAGCTGCTAGAAAATAATAACATCGGTATGAAATTTAGGCTGGCAGCAGTAGCTGAGTGAGTGCAGCAATTGGTAAATTTTCAAGTGAAGCAATTTACTTGTCAATTATTATAGGGGAAAGAATGTTATAACGAAAAATATTCCCAACACCAAGCAATATTGCTAAGTGTTGGTTTATTTAAAATTTAAAAAGACACTAATTTGAGTTGATTGATATCACCTAAACCAGAAATTTTTGATAAATATCATGATATTTGAAATCCTCCATCCCTTCCCATCTAATTTAGAATTTTATTTCCTTGAAAATTTTTAGGAACAATTTTACATCATTAAAATATTTTTCAGAGCAGTTGGCAATATTTTTGACATTATTACAGACCTTATAGAACGTAAAGCACAGGAACAGGCCCTTTGGCCCAAGATGTCTGTGCCCCGCATGATGCTCATTCAAACTCTACATCTGCCTGTATGTGGTCTGTATCCCTCAGTTCGCTGCCTGTTCATGTGCCTGTCTCAATGCCTTTTAAACATTGCTATCATATCTGCTTCCACCACTTGTCCTGGCAGGGCATTCCAGATACCTACCACTCTCTGTGTAAGAGAAAAAAATCACATAAATCTTGTTTAAACTATTCCCCTTTCACCTGAAACCTATGCCCTCTTGTATTTGAGATTTCCACCATGGCAAAAGACTCTGACAATCTACCCCATCTATGCCCCTCATAATTTTATCTATCAGGTTGCCCTTCCGCTTCCAATGCCATTAATCTTATTGCTATTAAATTTTAGATCTGAAGTTTTCATATTTTTGAAAGGGGTGGACCTATGTTTGTTAGGTAACTTGTACAAATATTCTTAAGAATGAAAATTGGTACTCCCTAGAGATACAACACCAATATAATTCTGTTTTGATTGGAACAGGAGATACCAGAAATTGGGCTAGTAGTCAGATAAGGTCAGAACATAGTCCTAGATATTAGAAGGTGTGCTGAAGGACCTTTAAAGCTGGGAATTTTTTCATATCTGCCCAGGGTTGGCTATATGATCAGTACACTCTGGACTCGATTACGCTTACAGATCTTTGTCCTGGCCCAGACCTTCTCTGGAATTGAAAACATAGTTGTAAGAACAGGGGCAGATTTATTTACCAGGCTCCAATGGTGTTATTTAATGCAGTTGGTTACAATTAATTTTGTCATTTTTTTTCTCCCTTCTGAAGGGTAACCATACTATTCCCATTGTGGTCCAGGTATCTGGCTGAATTCTTTTAATGCCCGTCCTTCCTAGTTTATCTTGGATATCTCAGACAGTACATTAACACGGATTCCTGTCAACCACATGCAATGCCTAAAATTAGAGGATCTGTTCTGAAGGTATTCTGTATGCCTGAACTCCAACTTCAACCTCTTCATTCATAAACAACATAAGTTCTTCAGTGGCTTGGAATTATTTTTCCTCTAAATTATTATTGCATTGGTTTCCAGATAATCTTGGACCTAGTAAACTTTTTATTTGGAATCTATTCCATATCACATTGGCAGTGCAGGATGAAAAAGGTAACTGAGGATCTTCAGTTTAACTTCATGTAAATCTGATTCCAGAGAGGGGGGTGGAAATAAAGGCCTGGTGCATTCCTTACAGCCTTTGTCACTCTACTTTAGCGAAATATTCATTAAACAAACCAAATAAATTGTAAATGTGTAAAATGTCCTGATGACAAAGCCCTTATGTTGAGCAGTGACTGTAAAGGAGGAGTTTTGATACTACCTTCATCCTGTACATCTTTAAGAGTCAGGTATATCCCACCAGCATAGCGCATTATGTTGTATTAATGTTCCTATTGCAGAAAATATAGAACATGGAATAACTGACTGTCAGCAGGGGGAACAGTGGAAATGGTGATAAGTTCATACAAGTGGCAGCTTGAAAACTGTGCCTAAAATTGTTTTGTGACATTATCCAAAATCAAAGCCTTTTCTAAAATTAATGTTGTAGTACTTAAAAATGTGAACTTTGTATTTTTAATTATGCTTACATTTTATGTGTGACCATAACTACTGTTTTTAATTTCTTTAAAGAATGTAAAAATAAAGTTCTGTCCTTTGTAGTTTAAAATGTGTTGAAACGTTAGCTTGTCCTGGAATTAATCTAAGTCTCAAAACAAGAGTCTGGCTTCCGCCAGAAGATAAATGATTTGGGTAGCATAAAAGGGGAAGAATAACATCGCAACTCTGCACTCTTTGACAATTGAGCAAGTATATCAATGCTAGCTAATGTGTCTTGTATTATTATTTTAATTGGTTGATGAGATTACAAGTGATAATTTTAAAATCTTCCAAAACAAGAAAATTATGAAAATGGCCTTGAGATAACCACAATACAGCAGAGAATGATTCCGCTTTCAGCAAATTACACCAGAACTCAAAATATTATGCAATATATGTTCAGGTGGGAAATAAATGAGCTAAAAATAATTAGGAAAGAAGCTCTGCTAAATTTTGTAGAACAGCCAATGGAAAAGGGACCAGAGCTCCCATAAATTAGAGAATGCTGAAGGAAAACAGAGAGAAAATAATGAGGTTCTTACCACATTAATGAAGCTTCCTTGGTTGTGGAAACTGTCCCATCTAATTCCAAAACAGTTCATTAACAAATCCAGTGAAGGCCATGAGATTCAGGACCTCTTGTTTGAATAGCTATAATACACTTTGGGTTTGTTCACAGTGGAGTCATTGCCAGAAAGGGTTTAAGTTTCAGAAGCAACGAGTAGCTGGTAAGGGTTCACCCACAGTGGGCAGTTTATTGGAGAATCACGGATGAATAGCCTGCAGTTTTCATAATAGCAACAACAGAGGATTATGAGTGGTTGTGTAAATTGGAGAGTCTTTGAGGGACCTCTTGGATTTTATAAGTTACATATACTTTGATCTACAAGTTCTTACACATTGCTGCTACCTACACAAATAGAACAAATATTCCACTCAATGAATGTGCAGTTTGCTTGTGACTATCAGTAATTGCTTTGGTAAACTAATAGTTCAATGACATCTGATACCCTTTATCTCTAGATAGCCCACTTTTATCTGATCCCCCAATGGATCATTTAACATGGTTATATATAGTTTACGGAGAATCAGGCTTCTCTTCGGAAACCATAAATTGTGTTATACAGTATATGTCTTGCTTCAAATAAATGCAAAACATGAATGCATTCATCAGAGATATCATGTGGTGCACCAAAACATGTTGACGGTACTGGAAAGATCCAGGACATAGACTAACATGTATTCAAAGAATTTCTGCGGCCTGCTGCGTATTTTAGGACTCCCAGTCACAGAGGTGAACCAACAGGGACCCCCATGGGAGAAAGAAAACAGGCAAAAAAGCTACAGACTCCTGATAAACAAAATACACATATCTGCAGAAGGAATAATGTGGGTTTTGTTTTCCTGAGAAATGTCAGCATTTCCATGTCACTATCTGGAAGCTCTGGATTCTCACATGACTGTGGACCTCTGTTCTGCCTGACATACTCTCACTGGCATTTCCTGGCTGTGCACTGCATTGCGATCCACGTGGGCATTAACCACTTGCAGTTCTCAGCACATTTAGTGATTACATTCGATTCCAAGGAGGGGAAGGACAGTGAGCAACACAAGTAATTTACAGGTTTTTAACTTAATTGTTTAGGTGTATTTTATAGTTAGAAGTATTTTCTGTTTGTTAATGTTTTAATTTTCCTTTATTTTTAAATTTAATTAATTTTTCAACTGTGTCATTAATTTTTAATGGTTTTTGAACATCTCTGAATGTCAGAGTCAACTACACCCAGGAGGTGGACGCTCTGATAAGGGCAAGCGTCAAGCAGGGGGTAGGGTGGTGAATGCAGGAGGAAACTCCAGGTTTTCGTCTTCTATGTCCCTGACAAATACCGAGTGAATTCGAGAATAGCACTGGAATGGTTAGCAGCCGATGTTGTTTTCTTCAGAAAACCCAGAGCTAATAACGAGTCAACCTTCCTCATTACTTGCATTGCCAGGTTTCAGCTTTCTTGTCCTCTGTCCGTTTCTCTCTTTAGCCACATTCTCTCTCATACCCAAGTCCCTTCAGTTTTCAAATAGGAGAATTGATGAACTGCCTCTTGTAAATTTATATGCGTAACATGCACCTCATTCCCTGGATGGAGGGTGAGGAACTGGGTGGAGGACATGGCGACCTGCATTCTGGCTGCAAGATCTTACATTTCTGAATCCACCTACGTCAGAGCAAACAGGATTGCATTGGGGCTTTAAACAACTACTGGGCTTCTTCTTAACATAAGCAGAGTGTAACCATCACTTCCAGGCATTGGCACACTGATTTTTTTTCATTTCCAATGCAGCAGGTAGTGCACGTCTGGACAGAATGTCCACTTTCTTTCCTTCTGCCATATTGGGTCTGTTAACCCCTGACAAGAGGGCACAGCAGGCCCCTAATGCTGGAGTGCAGCAGTTAGCGTAATGCTATTACAGCGCCAGTGACCCGGGTTCAATTCCGGCCACTGTCTGTAAGGAGTTCTCCCCGTGTCTGCATGGGTTTCCTCTGGGTGCTCTGGTTTCCTCCCACATTCCAAAGACGTCTGGGTTAGGAAGTTTTGGGCATGCTATGTTGGTGCCAGAAGCATGGTAACACTTGCGGGCTGCCCACAGAACACTCTATGCAAAAAGATGCATTTCACTGTGTGCTTTGATGTACATGTGACTAATAAAGATACATGTGAGTGAGTGCATGAGAATGGGTTCACAGTGAGGAGAATCTTCTATTTGATGTTTGTGCAGTAGGAACATCTGTTTTACACTCATATTAGACATCAGACATGAGTTAGGCAGCTGCCTCAAGTTAATATTCAGGTGCCTTGTGAGATCCTACGGCTCCACAGTCAGAGCCTTGCAAATCCATGTGACAATATTGTGCCCTTGATAACATTGTACGATGGAGAGCCTAAAATATTCAGAAAGGAGAAGGGCACTTGAGTTATCAGAGGTTGATGATCAGGCTGTAAGCTATGACTAAAACAGAAGGCCTGCAGAACACCCAAGGTGCAAAGTATATACTGATATCTCACTATCAGTCCTCCATCTAAACTCCATTCATGACATCACTTCCATGCACTAATGGTCCTACTGCCCTCAGTTACAAATTCCTTCATCCCCATCACTTGATCTTAAACTGAGTCAGACCATGTTCACACTATCATTATAGTAGCAAGGTGGACTCACAGCTGCTCCACAAACACTGTAGAGTCCAAGGTGTCCGGGATGAATGTTTTAACCCAGATACCAAAACAAACAGTTCTTGCAAAGAAACACGCGGCTCACAGCACTCCTTTTAACAAGGAGTTTAATTCTGCTTCAACAGAGAATAATCACTGCAGTTTGAGAGTATAGTAAGAATCCTGAAACAACGGCCAGAGAGCACAAGGAACAATTGCTGGGATCAAATGTGTGTGTGCAGGGGAAGGGTGACCTGGGTGCTAGGTAACCAAGGTATTGTCCCTGCAGACATGAGCCTGCAGTGGCCGAGGCTATGGTCACGTGATGGGTCGACCTGGACAAAGGATTGACCCAGGTAGGGGCGGAGAGAAGTGACCAGGGTATAAAAGAGTGAGCACACTGGTGGTGAGGTCTCTTGGATTTGGGCTCACCACAGGTTAGGTCGCGACTGACACTGTGGACCGATTGGAACAGGGCGCTGCAGTTAAACGGGCTCAGAGGCGCTTCCGAGGTAAGTACCACTTGTAACTTAGCAATAAAGTGTGTTGTGTGCAAAATTGTGTGTGCAAGACTTATTTCTATCGGATCTGTGAAGAATCCTGCTTAACTTTGGCACAACAGAGAGGGGCTCCTGGAAGGCCATTCTGAATGGTGTTGAGACTTGGGGTGCTCATGGTTGTTGACCTTACAGTGCTCAGTTTCTTGAGTTGTTGGCTATTAACTGCAATCCTCAGCAACTGCCGGTGTTTTAGGCATTTTTTTTGTTTATTAGTTCAAGGGTGATGCAGAAAAGAGATGTGCAGAAACCAGCGAGAGGGAAATGTACCGTCCCAGTAGAAATAATCTCTCTTGCCATCAGTCCATTATTTTGTCCGAGGTGAGGCAGACTCTGAAACCTCAAGTCTGAATGAGAACCAGGCGAGCTTATATCGCAACCAGAAAGGATAGTGAGACAGATTCCTGCTGTGAGGATCGAGCTGCAGTGTCCCTGGAGAGGTTCACAAGGTCCAGAGTATTTAGCAATCAAATAGTACTCTGCACCTACTGGAAGTGGGTTCCTGCATCCCTTTCTGCCAGAAGTAGTGAAGGTTTTTAAAGCCTTGCTAATGCCTCGAATATCTGTACTTCTCCACTGGTTTCTTCTCGTGGCTGGAGTTCCACATCTCTGTTGTGCTAAATATAGCTGCTGGATGTGGGACTCCCCATCACCCTGTATCCTGGGAAAAACACCCAAAGTGTAAGGAATATACTGATATCTCACTGATAGTCCTCCGTTTCCTCGCTATTCCTGATATTATTTAGCTTGCGCTCACGGATTCCGCGTGACTCATCAGCTGTGCCCCTCCCCTGCCCAGTTCACTATTAATACCACATGGAGTAACCCTGTCCACACCGCTGTTTAGGAGGGACCTGATGTTGGACAAGCAGCGTGCCAAACCCAATAAAATGGAAGGGTGGAGAGAAATGGTGGCGTGGTTGAGTTGTGGCAAGGATAAGGGCCCAGTTAAAGCTGAGGTGAGGAGGAATGACTTCTCTCAGGTGATTGTGGACCTGATGTCAGCGTGTTGGTGAAACCTAAAGCTTATTGAAAATATCATCAAGAGGCAGCATGTAGTTGAGAAATGAAAGAGACCAATTTAAGTTGTTGAGGACTCCAGAGCTAACAGTGCAGGAGAGTGGAGAGAACAGCTGAGATGAGGCAGAAACCAGATAGGGGCAATTACAGCCGGCTGGATGACAGGAGAGAGGCAGTGCAGGGAATGTTCATTGGATTAGTTCCGGAACAAAGTTATTAATTTATTAAGAAAGATTGTGTAGACTAGGCCTGTGATCTCTTCTGGAAGTTAGACAAATGTTTGCAACTTATTGAAGCATATAAAATCCTAAGGGGGCTTGGCATATTAAATACTATGAGGATATTTCCCTTAATGGGGAAATCTAGAAGTAGCAGACATGGAGTCTGGATAAGGGCCCAGTTAAAGCTGAGGTGAGGAGGAATTACTTCTCTCAGGTGATTGTGGACCTTTGGGATTCTCTACCAACAAGAATGATGTGGGTACTGGGTCATTAAATAGATTCAAGGCTGACTCTTGCTCCAGTTTTTTTTGTGTTTGTATGTCATTAGAATATGTGTCATGGAAAGATGCAGTCACAGCCAAAGTGATTTGTGATCTATTAAGCATTGTTTAAGTCCTCTGGCAAGGGAAAACCTAATTAGAGGGAGTTGAACACAATCTACAAGAAAGAAGGGTGGGGATACAAGGGGCAACATGTTCAAGGATTTTGGAGAGGAAAGGGGTGGTGAAGCTAAGGCATCAGTAATTAGGAGCTGGATATTTTTAAACAGGAAACTGAACAGAGTAGATTTGAAGATAAGGGGGGTGCTTAACCCGAATAAAGGAATCCATTAACAATATCAGCTAAGGTGAAGCAAAGAGTGGAAATTAGTTGGTGCTTGGTTTAGTTGGAATAGAGTCAGGGAAGAAGGAAGTGGATCTCATGGGCAAGGTGAGCTCAGAGAAATAATATGTGGTTGTAGGAGAGAAACCAGAGAAAGATGTGATTTCAGGGAGAGGGGAAACATTAGATGGGATCTTGAAAGAGGAGGAAGTTGGCAGAGGTGGTTGAAAAGGTGCTTATTAAAGGAATCTCTCAATGCAGGACTTTGACGAGTTTCAAGGCAAGCTGAAACTGTTTGGATGAAATGTTCGGCAATTTGTGCATAGAGTAGCATGACATCTGGTAGTCATGAAGTCTGGACAGTGATTGGAGACATGAGATCATATCGCCATGAGTTCATGCCAGTTACAGAATTTCAATTCAATTAATTACATAAATGTGGAATAAAACACTATTGTCAGTGAGTCTGTTAAACTACTGGAGTGTCGTTAAGAACTGATCTTGTCCACTAATGTCCTTCATTCTTACCTGACCTGTGTATAACTCCAGACTCACAGCAATGTGGTTGACCTTTAACTCCCCTCTAAAATGGTGGATTAAGCTGGTCAGTTCAAGTACTATGAGGAAGGGTGAAAAAAACACTGGCTTTGCCAGCAACACACAGAACCTATGAATAAGAAAATAAACCATTGTTTTTTTTTTAAAAACACTTTCTTGAAGAAAGTATGACACGAAGGTTGGGGGTATTGTGGATAGTTTGGAGGGCTGTCAGAGGTTACAGAGGGACATAGATAGGATGCAAAGTTGGGCTGAGAAGTGGCAGATGCAGTTCAACCCAGATAAGTGTGAAGTGGTTCATTTTGGTAGGTCAAATATGTTGGCGGAATATAGTATTTGATAGGACTCTTGGCAGTGTGGAGGATCAGAGGGATCTTGGGGTCCAAGTCCATAGGACGCTCAAAGCGGCTGTGCAGGTTGACTCTGTGGTTAAGAAGGTATATGGTGTATTGTCCTTTATCAATTGGGGAATTGAATTTAGGAGCCGAGAGGTATTGTTGCAGCTATATAGGTCGCTGGTCAGATCCCACTTGGAGTATTGTGCTCAGTTCTGGTCGCCTCACTACAGGAAAGATGTGGAGGCCATAGAGAAGGTACAGAGAAGATTTACAAGGATGCTGCCTGGAATGCAGAGCATGCCTTATGAAAGCAGGCTGAGGGAACTCTGCTTTTTCTCCTTGGAGAGATGGAGGATGAGGGGGGACCTGATAGAGGTGTATAAGATGATGAGAGGTATTGATCGGGTAGATAGTCAGAGGCTTTTCCCCAGGGCTGAAATGGTGGCCACAAGAGGACATAGGTTTAAGGTGCTGGGGAGTAGATATAGAGGAGCTGTCAGGGGTAAGTTTTTTACTCAGAGAGTGGTGAGTGTGTGGAATGGGCTGCCGGAAACGGTGGTGGAGACGGATACGATAGGGTCTTTCAAGACACTGTTAGATAGGTACATGGAGCTGAATAAAATAAAGGGTTATGGGTAAGCCTAGTAATTTCTAGGGTAGGGACATGTTCGGCACAGCTTTGTGGGCCGAAGGGCCTGAATTGTGCTGTAGTTCTTCTATGTTTCTATACCTGAATTACTTTAAAAAGTCAGCTCAAGCAAACTTTGTGATTGAGGTTCATGTATCTGCATTTCTAGCTGAGTCACTATAACAAACACTTTGTCATTATGAAGTTGCAGTTTTTTGACTTCTTGGGAAACAGTAAAATCACACTGTTGTAGCAAGGCAGCCTTTCTGGGCTTAAGAATAAGGTACTTTGTTAAGGTTAATTAAAGAGAATATTACACTGCATTCAGCCTGACCTGGGAGGGTCAAACATTGTACAACTCTCTGCATTTTTTCTTTAATCAGGACGACTCCTATAGATCGCATTCTGAATAATATCCAATATATAACTTCGAGATACTGCCTCCTATTTACACAATATTTGGACAGCTTATGCATATTTACTATGGAAGATTGTGGTCAGCTATTGCAAATTTTCTATAGAATGCTTATTTGTGTTTTACAATTTATCTTCCTTTGAGCTTGAGTTAATCAGGCAGGATAACCAATTTTTTTTGCCATGGTGATGTATGTCAGGAAGGCTGTGTTTCATGGTGGGAGGAAACAAAACTGCTATAAATTTCACAGTATTTCTGATTTGAAGAGGAATTAATCATAAAAATCAAATCTAGGCAGCAGATAACTGATTAAATGTTCACTTGCAAAACTGCAGTATGAAACAAGATATGTTAGAGAGTTGGAGTATTTGCATTGGATTGGTTGTCAGAATTTGATAAATACTGGAGGTTTGGCTGTTAAAAGGTAGATTCAGTGTGAAGTCTTCTCAGTTCAGACTCAGGTGTTTAGTCACCTCTTTGAATACTGCCATCCAAATAACATCATTTGAACAATTACAGAAAATGCTCTCGTACACTATAGATCTGTATCAATTACTTCAGCTAATAGTTGGTACCTTTGTAGTATCCATTCTGATCAAAATATTGAATCTTTTTCGCAAGAGATGGATGTTGATGGAGGCAATGAAACCTTTCCCAGGACCCCCTACGCACTGGTTGTATGGGCATGCACATGAGGTATGTATAAAATTCATTAAGTCAATGAAGTTGCCTTGTTCTCTGAGAACTACCTTTCTCAGCAATATTGGTAATAGCCAATACTTGCAGTTTTTTGGATTAATTGAATTTTGCTATTGCTTCAAATTATAATTTATGTAGCTACAGGGAAAACAGGTATTTTTTCTGTTTTTATCATTGTGTATTTCTGACTGCTCAGGTCATGTAGTAACATCTTCATTTGTGGTGATCAAGGTTCTGAGTTTCAGCCTTACGACAGGTTTGAGTTTACACTTCAGATTGGTGCTCCAGTGCAGAGAAGGAGCACCATATGATCAAAACTGCCATTCTTGAAATGAAGCAAATCTTCCCTGCATTGAGGATCATTGATTGCCAGAATACATTGTAGGAAATTGTGCAGAGACTGCCCCATCTGGGAAATTTCCTCTTCAGGTCTGTCATGCCAATGAACCATTACATTATTTAGAGAAGGTCACTGAGTTCTCCTGCTATTAGCCCTTGTTCTTTCCTTGCAATGTCATCAAAATAAAACAGATTAGCTGATCATTCATCTCATTCCTCTTTATGACAGAATAGCTGCTCAGTTTGCTTATGTATCAAGCTACTTCAGTTTAAAATTAATTGTATAAAGTGCTGTGTGATATTATTATACAGTGGCAATGAATTTACTACTTATAATATAAAAATATTTGCTTTCTGTTTTACATTGTTCTATAAACATAGCCTGGCTTGTTCTGTATGGTCCCACTTTCTCCTTTGAGTGCTCTTATGTTGTTTTCTCAGATATTGTCACCTCACTGAGATTTTGTCCATTCTACTCTTATCTGCATTCTTGTTCACAAGTCATATTTGCTCAACGCTCTTTTCCCTTCCCTGCTGAATGATCTTTGAATATTTTATGCCCTATTTTTTTCCTGCACGACTTTTGTCTACCTACCTGATCTTTACAACTGTTTAATGCTAGAAGATGATTCTAACACTCAAAAGAAACATTTGTCCACACTGAGTTTTAATTAAACTGAAGGTAGGACTAGCTAAAAGAATGAAAACCTCCAGAGGTTTGGCTGTCCAGGTAGTTATTGAATCCTATTTGATGATACCTCCTGTATCACTCACCAATTTAAGATTCAATTAACAAAATTATTAGATTTTGCTCACTCAGCACATTGTCCAGAATAAGTCCATTCAAATATTATCATTATTAATAATGAAAGGTTACAGCAACTTCCTGATGTATCTGTTGATCACCGCACTAAGCTGTTTCCAATGGGCAGTCCCAGGATCTATTTCAGCTATGGAGTTAATCACACAGGCAGGCAGCTGCAATAGATACTACATTAGCCTCAGGGGCTCTGAATGAAAGAGGAATAGATCATTCAGGATTCTTATTTGTATATCTAGGGACCCTTTCTGGAACGCCCATGAATTTTAAGTGGGAAATAAAGGATCATGCTCAAATGTGATATGGACAAAGCTCCTAATAACATTTTTACTTCTGCAGGATAATGTTCTGAAGAACTGCTGGAATTCATAGGATTAAGCCTGCAATAAGAAACAATACCTTGAGGAAGGCTAAAACCTGTTTAAAAAAAAGTTATTCCCCCCTTGTCTGATTTAGGACAGGAGCATTTGTTCATTTTCAGCGGCTAAAGCAGTTTTCTTGTGCTATTCACGTCTACCTCAAGCCTTTCATTTCTTTTGGTGATTACCTACTCTGAATGTAATTGGTAATTGGTTTATTATTGTCACACATACCGAGATACAGTGAAAAGTTTTTTGTTTGCATGCCATGCAAACAGATCATTCCAAGCATATGTACATCAAGTACAGTACAAATGGAGAAAAAAAACAGAATGCAACATATAGTGTTACAGTTACAGAGAAAGTGCAGTGCAGGTAAACAAATAAAGTGCAAGGCCATGATAAGGTGGAGTGAGAGATCACGAGTTCATCTTTATCATATAAGAGGTCTGTTCAACAATGTCAAGTCTGACATGGTTTCTGGAGGTAAAATCTTTCAAGCTTATCAATGTTTTATTTTATCATGTTGAATTTCATTATAGCTTGCTCAAGATGTGGCTGATTTGGATAAGGCTGTGCAATGGGCAAAGAGCTATCCATATGGCCACCAAGTGTGGATTGGTCCATTTACGGCATTCTTAGCTTTATACCATCCTGATCATGCCAAGGCATTACTTGCAGTTTCAGGTGAGGAATTTTAGATTTTTCCTAGACATATGAACTGCAGGTTTTAGTGTTAATTTTTAAGAGATATCATCACCTTATCCAAATGAAAATGTGTCCACAATAATTGTATCTCATCTGCTACAAAAATGGCATTACAGGGGCTCTCTGGGTAACGAATGACCTGGCTTATAGAAATCCGATTTTACACAAATTCTCCCATACACTTTTGAAGCTTTTTTCAAGCTAGTAATAATAATATTTTTCATGGTATTCCTTAATGGCTGGATATAGTATATGTTTCATTAGTTTAATTATGGGTAGTGTTAGAGTGACTATTAAATGAAATGAAAGAATTATAACATAAGTATGTGGAGCACGATATGGGTTACGATAGAAAACAGACTTTTCTGACTTATAGAGAAATTGGCTTCTCAGGAAGGGAAGCCTTACGTCACCCAGGGACTGCTTGTGTTTTGGTGGTTCTGCAATGTCTTATCCACAGGAAATGAAGTGGCCACTTAATTGAATGGGATTTTACAATATGGATGATTAAAGAAAAATGATTTCTTTCCTACGGTTATTTTCATTGATATATAAAAGAAAACAAAATATACAAATTTATCTCACGATTCTAAAAGTTGTAAAAGTACAAGTACAATGGTATACTACCATTAGAGCCATAAAGTACTACAGCACAGAAACAGGCCCTTTGGCCCATCTGGTCTGTGCCAACTTGATCTTCTGCCTAGTCCTGCACCAGACCATATCCCTCCAAACCCCTCCCATCCATGTACCTATCGAAACTTCTCTTAGATGTTACAATTGAACCCGCATCCACCACTTCCACTGACAGCTCGTTCCACACTCACCCACCCTCTGAGTGTAGAAGTTTCCCCTCAGATTCCCCTTATATATTTCACCTTTCACCCTAAACCTATGTCCTCTAGTTCTAGTCTCACCCAACCTTTGGGGAAAAAGCCTGCATGCATTTAACTTATTTATACCCCTCATAATTTTATATACCTCTATAAGGTTCTCCTGCGCTCCAGGGAATAAAATGCTAATCTATTCAACCTTTCCCTACACCTCAGGTCCTCAAGTCCCGGCAACATCCTTGTAAATTTTCTCTAAACTCATTCAAGCTTCCATCAGCCATTTTTCAGCCCATTTTCCTAGCTGGTCAAGATCAGGCTGCAAGCTTTGATAGCCTTCCTCACTGTCCACTACACCCCCAATCTTAGTGTCATCCACAAATTTGCTGATCCCATTTACCACATTATCAACTAAATCTTTAATATAGATGATAAACAATAATGGACCCAGCACTGATCCCTGCGGCACACCACTAGTCACAGGCCTCCAGTCAGAAAGCCAACCATCTACTACCACACTCTGGCTTCTCCCACTAAGCCAATATTGAATCCCATTGACTACTTCATCCTGAATGCCAAGCGACTTAACCTTCCGGACCAGCCTCCCATGCGGGACTTTGCTAAAGTCCATGTAGACGACGTCCACCGCCTTTAACATTGGTTAGAAATGACCTACCATGCACAAAGCCATGTTGACTCCTCCCTAATCAGGCCCTGTCTATCCAAATACATATATATTCTGTCCCTTAGAATGCCTTCTAATAGTTTACCCACGACTGACATTAGGCTCACTGGCCTATAATTTCCTGGCTTATTCTTAGAGCCTTTCTTGAACAATAGAACAACAATAGCTATCCTCCAGTCCTCCAGCACCTCACCCATAGCTAAGGACTTTTTAAATATCTCTGCCAGGGCCCCTGCAATTTCTGCACTAGCCTCCCACAAGGTCCCAGGGGACACCTTGTCAGGCCCTGGGGATTTATCCACCTTCATTCGCCTCAGGACAGCCAGCACTTCCTCTTCTGTAATCTGGATACGGTTCATGACCTCACTACTCTTTTGCCTCAGTTCTATAGTCTCTGTGTCTGTCTCCAGAGTAAATACAGATGCAAAAAATTCATTTAAGATCTCCCCCATCTCTCTTGGCTCCATGCATAGATGACCATACTGATCTTCAAGAGGACCAATTTTGTCCCTTGCTATGCTTTTGCTATTAATAAAGCTATAGAAACCCTTGGGATTCTCTTTCACCCTGTCTGCCAGAGCAACCTCACGTCCTCTTTTTGCCCTCCTGATTTCTCTCTTAAATGTTCTCTTGCATTTCTTATACTACTCAAGCACCTTATTTGATCCTAACTGCCTATACCTGATTACTTGATAAGCACCACCTTCTTTTGCTTTACCAGGGCCTCAATATCCCTCGATAACCAAGGATCCCTAAACCTGCTAGCTTTGCCTTTTATTCTAACAGGAACATACAGATTCTGTACTCTCAATATTTCACTTTTGTAAGCCTCCCGCTTACCAAGCATCTCTTTGCTTGAAAACAACCTATCCTAATCCACGCCTGCCAGATCCCTTCTGATGCCATCAAAATTGGTCTTACTCCAATTTAGAATCTCAACCTAGGGACCAGTCCTATCCTTCTCCATAACTATCTTGAAACTAATGGAATTATGATCACTAAAGCCAAAGTCACCTGCCCTGTCTCATTCCCTAAGAGGAGATCTAGTATGGCATTCTCTCTAGTTGGGACCTCTGCATATTGATTAAGGAAACTTTCCCGAACACATTTGACAAACTCTATCCCATCCAATCCCTTTACAGTATGGGAGTCCCAGTCAATATGTGGAAAGTTAAAATCACCTGCTATAACAACCTTATATTTCTTGCAACTGTCTGCTATCTCTCTACAAATTTGTTCCTCTAAATCCCACTGACCATTGGGAGGTCTATAATATAGTCCCATTAACGTGGTCATCACTTTCTTATTCCTCAGTTCCACCCGTATTGCCTCTGTTCCACCCATATTGCCTCAGTAGACAAGCCCTCCAGTATGTCCTCTCTGAGCACTGCCGTGACATTTTCCCTGATGAGTAAAGCCTCCCCTCCCCCTTTAATATCTTCCTCTCTATCGTGCCTAAAATATCAGAGTTCTGGAATATTGAGCTGCCAGCATTGTATAATATGTGGGAGCACACTGTTCTTGCTCTGACTCTTTGTTAACTCTTTATTCTGCTTCTTTGAAAACTTCCATGTTCATTTATCTTATCCAGTCTTACTTTCCTGCTCCTTTTTACTCAATCTATACCACCCTCTATCTCTCACTTCTGGCTGGTGTTTGTCTGCTTGGCTGTGACTCCTCAATCTATCTTCACTTGTAGATAGAATGCAGTAAATCAGTCATTTTAAGTCAAGCCTTATTGCCATTTGGAAAAGAAGGATTAAAGAACTGGTGTTATTTACCCTGAGAGTTCAGCTTTGTTAACAGTTTCTCAATGTACACAAAAGAAGCTATCAGTATATTTCATGAAATATAAAAAAAACTTGTTGTAATTCAAGTAAGAAAAGATGGACTGATAAAATTCAAAAGATATTAGTGCATACTTCTTGGATTTCACTGTGGAGAAATATAAGGTTATATGCTTTGACACAGGACACCTGAAATGTGTACAGAATGAGGGGGCAGCCCATTAGCAAATGCAGTAAATAATTTTGGATGCTTGCTGGCCATTCAGTGAAAATATCAAATCCATATGAAACAGTTATCCACAAGGATTTGGCTTTTTCTCAAAGCCACTTGGCGTAAGCTAAATTAGATTTTTTTAAATTTTCTCTGAGTTATTGTTGAAATAATTAAGTGATTTCCCCAACAATAATGGACCTTACAGGTAGTATTAGTCAGGGGCTTCTGGGTCCACAATCTTTGATTTTCCCGTTGTTAACTTAAATAGATGAAAAATCAGGATTTGCTTGGATAAAATTCCCAACTAATACCTTGCTGGGGGATCAGCCCTCAAATGTGTCTAGTACCAAACATCTTCAGTATGAAAATAATGCATGAGATTAATCTTAGAGAATGGCAATAAAGATCATTGACAAACTTCTAGTTTTAATTTGTGAAGAAACTGAGATTTATTTTGTTGGGAAAAAGTTGGGAGAAAAATAACTCACCTTTTTAAAAAATCAGATGAATAATGCAGAAATTAACAAGTTATTTCTTTAACTTGGACTATTGAACTATCTGCTTCTGTTTATATATTTCAGAACCAAAAGATGATGTGGTCTACCGGTTTATGCTTCCTTGGACTGGTATGTACTGTGAGCCCTAATCATTGCATTTTTACACTGTTAGGCATTGCTTTATCACAAACTCTGTACAATAAATTAGCACCTTTTGTGACTTAAATTACATGGAAAAATATCCTTTATGTCAGAATACATTACACAGCTTACAGTTTTTACCTTTCAATAACCCTGTGATTATTTAATTGGTTTAGTATACCAAACTCTCAAGCTTAAACTACAGTAAAATCAGCTTAGGAGCAGCTGAACTCTAGTAACAATAGTACACGAGGCCCGGCACATTTTATCAGAAGAGCATTATAAGGTCATGGCAAAATTTCCATGCTCTTTCTTACCCTATCCTCATATTTCTTGATTTCTTTAGTGTCTAAAGATCTAGCAGTCTTAGTCCCGAATATTCTTATAGATTATGTATTGTTAGTCTGTTGAGGTGGAGAATTCCAAAGTGTCATTACCATTTGAGTGAAGCAATTTCTCATTACCTTATTCTTAGACGGGTTTTCTGCTTATTATGAGACTATGATCCTTAGAACAGCCTCTCAGCTTCCACCCTACCAGATCCCATAAGAAATTTATACAAATTTATTCATTTAACTAAACTTATGAAAATATGGGCCATTCTATTCAATCACTTCTAATAAATCAGTTCTCTAGTCACAGGAATCAAATCTAGTGATTCATTGTTAGGGGGAGCATATTCTTCTGTGGAGAGACCAATCCTTGGACATAGTAAATGAAAAATCAAAGAAAAACTGCAGATGCTGTAAATCTGAAATAAAAGCAGAAAATGCTTGAAACACTCAGCAGGTCAGGCAGCACTCAGCAGGTCAGGCAGCACCTGTGGAAATAGAAACAGTTAACATTTCAGGTCTGGGACCCTTCATCAGACCTGTAACATTGACTGTTTCTTTCCTCTAGGTGCGGACTCTAAAAGGACCCCCAAATTCCCCTGCATTTCAATGTTTACATGTAAAATGATTCTCCTGTTCTTCCTATTGAAGTGAATAATTCATTATTTTTCACTCTATCTATCACCCTCTTGGCCAGTTTCCTAAGCAGTCTATATTTCCTTGCTGCCACATGACAAAGTCAAGGGAAGGGGATTTATATTGGAAGGCCTAAGCTTTCCTTGTAGGGTTTGAGGAGCACTTCTGCCACTCCTAACATCAGTTAAAATTAGAGAAAGTAAGAGAAGGTGGTTAAAATGGCCCAGCTTTCTCTTTATGCCTCTCTGGCCCAGCTTTCCTCCCCATCATTAAAACTACAACTGTTTGCCTTCTTACCTAATAGAGCTAGCTTCATGTGAATGTCATTGTTCGGCACAACAGGGTTCAAATAGAAGGCACCAGAAGTGAAGCAGGTAAACAGATGGTGAATCCTCCAGCTAATTTTAATTGCCAGTCTTCCCTATATTCACTGGATAGATAAACAGAGATAAACACATTCTTTGTGTAATGTATCATGTATTGAGTTAACACTCTGATGAAGGTGTAACTATATGTGCTACAAGTTTGCTCTTAATTGAAAAATGCCTAATAAATCTTTATCAATTGTTAGCCGCTGTAACAGTGACCTTCACAACTGTTTTCACATACAAGCAGGCAAATACAATGCTTAGAATTGATTTTGCTTTGTGATCTAGTTCTCTGCTCCTTCCTTGAAGGAGCTAATTCAATGAGTATTGTCCAATGAGTGCCTGTCACTGTACTTCACCCCTATCCACCTCCTCCTCCTCAGTAAATTGACATTCTTCATGTGAGAGATGAGGTAGTGAACATCAGCAGGCTGTGGGATCAAGAGACAGTCACAGTCCGGTATGATGTTACTCTCAACTAAACTGGTGCAACACTACATAGTAAGCAAGAGTATCCACCCTGGTTAATTTTACCTTTCCTACCCTCAAGAACTCTGAGGCTCACCAAATGATCAAACTGTCACCTTAGCTGAAGTTATGAAGAATTAACTCTTTGGATCTTCCTAATTTCTAGGCTTTAGTTTCATATTTTTCAATGTATTTATCAACTGAGTCATTTTGGAAGGGCTCCATAATTGCTTCATTTCAAATTAACCATCCAACTATTTACAGGAGCAAAAGTCCTTTAATTTCACTAGCAGTTTCAAAGGGTGAATACCGCTTGTATTTAGAAATGATGCTCTATGAATTTCAGGTCATGGCTTGCTAATGTCCAGTGGTCAGAAGTGGTATCGTCATCGGTGACTTTTGACACCTGGGTTCCACTATGATATATTGAAGTCGTATGTGCAGGAAATTGCAGAGTCCACCAGAATCATGCTGGTATGTGCCTTTGAGGCTTCCAATAATTCTTGAATTGTGATTTTCCAGTAAGGAAGGGACACTGGTTATTGAAATGATTACTGGCCTTTCACACTTGAAGCATTTTAACCAACCCAGTCTCCACTTTTTAATTTTTCTTACATGAAATGTGTTTGGGCCATTTGCTGGGGACTCAGCTCCAAACAACCATGAGATGAATTTCCTTTGGATTTCCCTCCTGGACCATCATAACGTTGACAGAATTTTGTCGGAGGTTCTGTTCATGTGACCAAGTTACAGTGGAAAAGCAAAAGAATATATCCCCCTCCATAATATAGAATTACATTTCTAACTGAAATAAAATATAAAGTCAAGAGTCACACCGCTTTAGGAACCTGGTCTCAGAGTCTCCAGTTTGATGTGATTTTCCACAAACATTCTACTTTTCGGGTGAGTACCCCTAATTCCTGTTTCCCACAGCTGCAAAGACATGGTCACAATTTTCCATGGCTTCTCCTAAGACATCATCCTCTATTCTCCACTCTTCCAGATCTTCATATTCTGTAAATCAATCAGTGCAATATCCCCACTAACACCAATTTCCTAAATAAAGTGTGTAATGTGGTGCGTGGGAGTGAATTAGCAAGTGACCAAGCGGGTTACGTGGAGGAATTTGCAATAGAGGAACATAAGCTACAATTTAGGTCCAGAGAGTCATTGATGGCTTGAACGCTATTTTTCTCTTTTTCACAATCATCATCAGCATAGTGTAATAGAATGACTTTCCTTTTTTTCATCTCCTTTTCTTTATCATTATTGTCTTCTTCTTTCTCTCATCTGTCTTTCATTCTCCTGGATGGGTTTGCTGAAAAGAAACTCCATCAGCAATGGTCTGTAATTAAGTAGATTGAGAAGGCCTTGAATGTTTTGAAATTTACGATTGTAGAGATGTTCACCCAGTGAACTTAATATTAATGCAGTGTTACCAACCTTGGTGCATCCTCAGGCTAGAGAATACTAGTTCTTCTGTTGCTCTTTGGCAAGCTCCTTTTAGAGAATAAATTCTCAAGTGTAACAGATATCCCCTCTGGTGGACAAAATCACTTGTGACAATTAAATTAGGTTAAGGCTAACAATTAAAGCACAATCTCTGAGTTGTGTTGGACAAATGCTGTAAGAGATCTGGTGGTACCATATTATAACAGTAGCCAAATGGATTTTAAGTTTCTGCATGCAAGGAATTACTGTTTGCAGAGACACACAATTTGATCCTAAGTTAATGATTCCCTTAACAAGCATATGATATGAAGGAATTAGAGGTTGGATAACATGTCTGTCCTAACAGCACTCATTAAAAACAGGAAACAACTAATTCATGGCCTTGCCTGACCTGATCAGATCACTATGCTTATTGTAGCACTGCTCTGAAGGTCTGTGGTGACAGTGCCACATGATTTGAGGTACTTTTGAATGAATCTCCTGAAGAGCATACGGAAATTGGACTAACTCAATTTTATTTATTTCTTTTTGAAATGACTGCCTTCCTCTTTGGCTTTCTGTGTCAGACTGCTAATACAAGATTTTCTTGAAATGTGGAACATGAGGCATCCTGTACAACTACCCGGCTGTGAATTCTGCATTCCAAACAATTTGGAATTTAATGCAGACAAGTGTGAGGCGTTGTACTTTGGGAGGACAAACCAGGGTAAGACTCACACAGTGAATGGTAGGGCTCTGAGGTGTGCGGTAGAACAATGGGACCTGGGAATACAGGTCCATAGTTCATGAAAGTGGCATCACAGGTAGATAGAGTCATAAAGAGAGCTTTTGGCACTTTGGTCTTCATAAATCAGGGCACTGAATACAGGAGTTGGGATGTTACGTTGAAGTTGTACAAGACGCTAGTGAGGCCAAATTTGGAGTATTGTGTGCAGTTCTGGTCACCTACCTACAGGAAATATATCAATAAGCTTGAAAGAGTGCAGAGAAAACTTACAAGGATGTTGCCGGGACTTGAGGACTTGAGTTATAGGGAAAGGTTGAATAGGTTGGAACTTTATTCCCTGGAGCGCAGGAGAATGAGGGGAGATCTTATAGAGGTATACAAAATTATGAGGGGTATAGATAGGATGAATGCATGCAGGCTTTTTCATCTAGAACTAGAGGACATAGGTTTAGTG